>NC_067415.1:62655936-63318436 GCF_009764475.1 Pristis pectinata | reverse complement strand
GAGATGGGGAGATGGTGTCCAAATGGATTGAGAATACTGGAGATGAGAGAGAGGATCATTGATCTGGGGTGAGCATTCCTAGCCAAAGATACAGGCATGGAGGTAGAGGCAGCTTCTTATTACCTGATCTATCTTAACCATTCTCCACATACTTTTTTTTTTCCGTACACTGCAGTCCTCCCACCAGCTCTGATTTGAAAACTGACACCCCTCCACACTTCCGCAGGTTCTGAGGAAGGGTCACAGAGTTGTACAGTACAGAAACAGGCCCTTTGGCCCACCACATCTAATCTGACCTTCATGCCTATCTATACAAATCTCACTGGACTGCATTAATTCCATATCCTTCTATATCCTCTCATTCAAGTACCTGTCTGGATAGCTCTAAAATGTTGTTACTGTTTCTGCCTCCACCACCTCTTCCAGCGGCTCATTCCAAGTATCAATGACTTTTTAGGTGAAAAATTTACCCCTGAGATCCTCTTTAAACCTCCTCCCTCTCACTTAAACCTATGCCCTCTAGTTTTAGACATTCCTACCTTGGGAAACACGCTCTGGCTACCTACCCTATATGTGCCTCTCATAATTTTATATACTTCTACCACGTAACCTCTCAGCCTTCTCCAGGGAAAACACAACCAGCCTATCCCTTATAACTCAAGCCTCATGAATCTTTTCTGTACCCTCTCTAGCTTGATGACATCCTTCTGATAGTATGGTGACAATAACCACACACAATTCTGCAATGTGGTCTCACCAATGTCTTGCACAGCTGTAACATGACGTCCCAAATCTTATACTCAATGCCCTGGCTGATGAAGACAGGCCTTCCTCATCAGCCTGTCTACCTGCTTTCCCATTTTCAATAACCACGAGGTCCCTCTGTTCAACAACATTCCCCAGGGTTCTGTCATCCACTGACTATGTCCTGCTCTTAAACAAATCACCAAAATGCATCACTTTGCACTGTCTTGATTTAAATTCCATCTGCTGTACCCTTGCCCACTTTCCCAGTTGATCCTATATCCTGATGTAACCTTAGACAATCTTTTTCACTGTTGACTACACCACTGATTTTTATGTCATCTGCACTTACTAGTCATGCCACCTACCTTCTCATCCAAATCATTAATGTTTATGATAAAAGGAGCACCCAGCTCTGATCCCTGCACACGCCACTGCTCACAGGCCTCCAATCTGTAAAACAACCCTCCTCTACCAGACTCTGTTTCTTACCACCAAACCAATTTTGCATGCAGTTTGTTAACTCACTCTCGATCCTATGTGTTCTAACCTTCCGGACCAACTTACCATGTGGGACCTTCTCAAAGACCTTGCTAAGGTCCACGTAGACAACATCCACCACCCCACTGACCCAAAAGTTTCTGCAAATGCTGCTTGACTAGCTGAATTCTTCCAGCATTTTCTGTTTTTTGTTTGTAATATTTCATGTAGTTATAGAATCATAAACTCATACAACATGGAAACAAGCCCTTTTGACCCACCTTGTCCATGCCAACTGTGATGCCCATCTATGCTAATCTTATTTTCCCACATTAGGTCCATATCCCTCTACGCCTTTGCTTGTCAAATACCTGTCCAAATGCCTTTTAAACATTGTAATTATATCTGCATCTGCCACCTCCTCTGGCAGCTCATCCAGATATTCAGCACCCTCTGTGTGGTAAAACTTACCCCTGGGATCACCCTTAAATTTCTCCCCCTCACGTACAACCTGTGCCCTCTGGTTCTAGACTTCCTGCCTTGGAAAAAGATTCTGATTATCTATCCTATCTATGGCCCTTATAATTTTATAACCTCTATAAGATCACCCCTCAGTCTCCTATGTTTCATTAAAAATAATCACAGCTTATCCAATCTTTCCTTATAACTACATCACTGCACTGCATTCAACATCCTGGTGAATCTCTTGTGCACTCTTCCCATTGCTACTACATTCTTCCTGTAATGTGATGACCAGAACTGTACATAATACTCTGAGAGCAGTCTAACCAATGTTTTGTACGGGTGCAACATGATATCCCAACTCTTGTACTCAATGCCTCGGCCTATGTAGGCAAGCACACCAAATGAACTTTTCATTACCTTATCCACCTATGTTTCCACTCTCAGGGAGCTATGCACTTGTACCCCAACTCTGTAGATCAACACTCCCAAGGTCCCTGCCATTTACTCTATATGTCCTACCAGAATCTGACTTCCCAAAGTGCATTATCTCATTTGCCACCAATCTACCCAACTTTCTAACTGATCCCACTGTATCCTTGGACAACCTTCTTTCTATCTATGACTCCACCAATTTTTGTGTCACCTGCACACTTATTAATCATACAACTTACATTTTCAACCAAGTGTACTTCACAAACAACAAAGGTCCTAGCACCAATCCTGGCAATACACCACTTGTTACAGACATCGAGTAAGAAAAACACCCATCTACCACTACCCTCTGCTTTCTTTTACCAAGCCAGTTGTACCATGACCTCTCTGCTCTTATATTGTATGCCCTTACAAATGAAGACACAAATCCCATATGCCTTCTTAACCAATGTATCTTCCTGTGCTGCTGCCTTCAGAGATCCTTGGGCATATACACCATGGCTCCTTTTTTGCTCAGTACTTCCCCAGGTCCAAGTCATTTATATATATATTACAACTAACAAGTGGTGTACTGCGGGGTCACCACTAAGGTCCACGTAGACAACATCCACCACCCCACTGACCCAAAAATTTCTGCAAATGCTGCTTGACTAGCTGAATTCTTCCAGCATTTTCTGTTTTTTGTTTGTAATATTTCATGTAGTTATAGAATCATAAACTCATACAATATGGAAACAAGCCCTTTTGACCCACCTTGTCCATGCCAAATGTGATGCCCATCTATGCTAATCTTATTTTCCCACATTAGGTCCATATCCCTCTACACCTTTGCTTGTGGTACACCACTTGTTACAGACTTCCAGTCAGAAAAACATCCATCCACCACTATCCTCTGCCTCCTATCACCATTCATTGTGTATATTCTACCCTTATTAGTCCCCCCAAAATGCATCACCTTGTGTTTTTCATGGTAAAATTCCATTGAAAACTATCCTTCTCACTACCAAGAACATCACTTATCTTAGTGTCATCTATGAACTTACTAATTATACCTTCTACATTCACATCCAGATCACTAATGTATGTAAATAGCAGTAAGAGTCCCTGTGGTACACTGCTGGTCACAAAAACAACTCTCGACCATCACTCTCTGGTTCCCATCAGTAAACAAATTTTGGGTCTAATTTACCAAATTGTCCTAGACGCCATAGGCTCTAAGCCTTTGGACATCTGGGACCTTGTCTACTACACTATCTTCAATTAGGCCCTTCCTCTCAAAATTCAATCAAGTTAGCCTTCTTAAATAAAGGAACCATATTTGCTCTCCTCAGTCACCTGTCACTTCTTCTGTGGCCACAGGAGAGTTAAATTTTCTGTTAGTACACTCCTCCCTTGGCCCCAGAGCTGTCTGGGATACATTCCATCATGTTCTGGAGGTCTATCCATCTTTAAGCTCTCTCAGGCAGTTAACATCTCCTTTCTGATGGTTACTTGTCTTAGAATTCCACCAATCTCCTCCCTGAATTCTCTACCTACAATGATGTTCTCCACAGTGATTACAGATGAGAAGTATTCATTTACTGGATCCAAAACTGGCTTGGTGATAGGAGGCAGAGGATAGTGGTGGAAGGATGTTTTTCTGACTGGAAGTCTGTAACAAGTGGTGTACCACAGGGATTGGTGTTGGGACCCCGCAGTACACCACTTGCTGGTTGTAATATATATAAACGACTTGGATGAAAATATTGGTGGTCTGATTAGTAAATCTGAAGATGACACGAAAATTGGTAGAGTTATATATAGTGAAGAAGGTTATTTAATTATACAGCGGGACATAGTGAAGCTGGAAAATTGGACAGGGTGGTGGCAGATGGGATTTAATCCAGACAAGTGTGAGGTAATGCGCTTTGAGAAACCAAATCCTGGTAGGAGACACCACATTACAGGGGAAGGGATGGGGGGAAGGTGGGTTCCTAGAAAACCGTCCATATCACAATCTTTCCTAATGTGAAGCTGTTATATGCACAAGCATCAAGAAACACTAGTTAAAAAAAATATATTTGGGTTTATTTGTTGACTTTTTTTCACTTAAATTTCACAAGAGCGAATTTTCATTGCGTATCCCAGATTTCTTGGTGATACGTGAATTACATAAGGACAAATTTCCTTTACGTGAACTGCTGAAATGTTGGGGGTTGTCTGTATTTAAATGGTCTGGATGAAAATGTAGGTGGTCTGATTAGTAATTTTACGGACAATATGAAAATTGGTGGACCTGTGAATAGTGAGAAAGGTGTCAAATGATACAGCAGGACATAGATCAATTGGAAATTTAGGCACAGAAATGGCAGATGGTGTTTAATCCAGACAAGTATAGTGTTCCATTATGGGAGGTCAAATGCAAGGGCAAGGTAAACAGTAAATGGCAGCATTAGTATACAGATGGGTCTTGGAGTGCAAGTCCATAGCTCACCGAAATTGCAACACAAGTAGATAGGGTGGTAAAGAAGGCATACAAATTGTGTTCCTGGGTCAGGGCATTAAAGTATAAAGGTCGGGAACTCATGTTGCAATTTTAGTTGAGCCACATTTAGAGTATCATATGCAGTCTGGTCACCACCCTACAGGAAGGATGTGGAGGCTTTGGAGAGGATTCAGAAGAGCTTCACCAGGATTGTGCCTGGATTGGGCAGTATTAGCTATAAGGAGAGGGTGGACAAATTTGGACTGTTTTCTCTGGACTGTCAGAGACATAGGGGAGACCTGATAGAAGCATATAAAATTTTGAGAGACATAGATAAGGTAGATAGAGTCTTTTTCCTAGGGTGGAAATGTGAAATACTAGAGGGCATAACTTCAAGGTGAGAAAGGGAAAGTTTAAAGGAGATTTGCAAGACAAGTTTTTTGCACTGAGAGTGGTAGCTGCCACTGCCAGGGGAGGTGGTGGTGGAAGCAGATGCAGTAGCAATATTTAAGAGCCATATAGACAGGCACATGAACAGTCAGGGAATAGAGGGAGACAGACCATGTGTAGGCAGATGGGATTAGTTGGATTGGCATCGTGGTCTGCGCAGACATGGTGGACTGAAGGGCCTGTTCCTTTTCTGTCATGTTCCATGTTCTGTGTTCTTGAGGTTTATAAAATTATGAGGCATAGATAGGATAGATAGAGTCCTTTCTCCCAGGTCTGTGAGTCTAGAACTAGAAGGCACAGGGGGGAGAAATAGAGGGTGGTGGTTATCTGGAACAAGCTGCCAGAGGAGGTGATAGAGGCAGATACAGTTACAATATTTAAAAGGCATTTGGACAAGTACTTGGTCATAGAGGGTGACAGGCTTAATGCAGTAAAATGGGATTGGCATAGGTAGACATCACAGTGAAAACTTTCCTTATTAATCTACTTTTTGCTAATGTTTGAAGGTAAAACATGATTGCCTTGGCCGTGCATCATCAGGCATTGCTTCAACATGTGGGGTCAACTATGTATTCAGCTTTTAACTCACTTTAAATTTGACAAGTGTGGAGATTCCAAAATATAACATTGGTTGGGGAACTGTAAAGGAAAGAATTCTGGAGATTATCGTAAAGCATTGCTGGTAATTCCACAGGGTACCAAAGTAGATGAATTGAAAGCCTGTTTAGAAGCATCATATATTTGGGAAAATGTTAAATGATTACATTTGAAAGCCAATATGCAAGCGCATTTGACAGGTGACACATCTACGAGAGAGTTTGCTTTGAATTTACTCAAATTAGGAAATGGGGAAATTAAACAAAAGACTTGACAAGAATGACTTCAATGAAAAAACCTGGTCCCAGTTGTTACATTTCTTCATGATCTAATGCAAGCTGTTTACCTAAAAGTCGCTGAACAGTATTTGAATTACCAGTGGTTGCATGAAAGAGCAATTTGAACATCAAAAAATGATGCAGCGCAGGCAATGAATAAAGACCTTCTTTCAAAACTTCCTGGACAACCTGTACAATATATATCTATTGATATTGTGACAGATATTGAGGAGGCTGCACAATTTCTTGTTGAACTTTTAAACTCAGCTGGTGTGCTGTCACATAATCTTGATCTATAGGAAGTTCCAATCTCCCTATACTCAGGAATTTGGATCCACCAATACTATGCAATGGACAAAGTTATCAATTCAAAACTCAGATACAATTACTACATTTAAGAGGCATTTAGACAGACACCTAAATTGGCAAAATGTAGAAGGATACAGTCCTAATGCCAGAAAATGGGATTAGTGTATATGTACACAAAGGTCAACATGGATGTGGTGGGCCAAAGGGCCAGTTTCTGTGCAGTACAGTCTATGAGTCCACTGAAATATTGTGCAAAAGGGCTGTGCAAGCAGGTTCATTCAAATCAGAGGTTCTAAAATAATCTCAGATCAGCACCTAAGCTTCAAAAGGGCCAGCAAGTTAGCAAATACTAAGTCTGCACAGATTTTGTCATGCATTTTAAAATTCCAAAAAAAAGGTATTCTGGAACACTACATTGTAATTGAGAAATTACTTATAGACCACATTGGTCTTCAAACTGAAATGTTTCTCTTTCCACAGTTGCTGCCTGAACTGCTGAGTGTCTCCAGGATTTTCTGTTTATTATTTCAGTTTTCCAGCAACAGCAATTTTATGATTTCCTAAAATGTGTTAATGTTGATTTAGCAAGGATATATCTTGAAATTTGTAATCACAGTACCAGTCTTAAGTAAAATAATTGTCGTTTCTTCCCAGATTATTGTTATTGCTGTCATTCTCTGTCAGTCTGTCTCCATGGTCATCTTGTATAGACTCTTCCTTTCTCGGAGTCTTTACTGGGAGGTTTCATCACTTTCTTCAGTTACACTACCTCTCACTATGTCATCTGGACACAGAAGTCACTACAAGTCCTAGTGATGAAAACGTGGCTAAAGTAAGATTCACTATTTGTAATATGTAGTGAATTCTAATAGCAAAGCTATGGTTTTAGGTAACATTTTAATGCAAATTAATATGTACCAAAACATCAAGGCTAAGTTATTTACAAAGGCTAATTCACATTAAATGCACTTGAATCAATGAATTTAGGATATGGACACAATATTTTCAGAGCAGGGCTGCCATTTATGTTGCAAATAGAATCCTCCCTGTGCCTTTTGTTTTGAAAAAAAATACTTTAATTATGTTTACATCAAAATTTGTTTCTGTAAAAGGATTTGTTAAATGCAAAATATATCGAAACTCCATGCAGGAATATTATTGATTTGTTTCCTGTTCTGCATTTATGTAATCGTTACAATGTAATTTTATGTTTTTGATCTGTTATATTATCAAAGTTAATGTATTTATACAATAAATGTTACCACCTCAGTCCATAGGAAAACTAAAACACAAATACAAGAATAAACAAAATATTATCAAAATAAGTACTTTTTATTGTTGAGATTCATGGGCATGTTTCCCATAAATCTTATAAAAATGTAATCGTTTTTATCCTATGATTCCTCCGGAAGCCACTGCACAAGTTTTACGAGCAAAAGGATAGTGAATTCTTTCAATGGTGCTGCATGGTCAGGTGCACACAAGGTGGGGAGTATTTTCATATTTTTGTAACAGAAATAACTTCTGTGTTGAAGTTCTCAATCTTGTGACCTTGTTGACAAATGATCTAACTTCTTCAGATTTATTACCTACAGGGTATTTCAAAGGAAAGAATTAAACAGCATTAGCTTCAATTTCAGAATGATGGAAACATTTATAATTCTGACAATGAATTTGATCATTGATAATGGAAGTAAAAATGATTTTCCATATGAATATGCTTCAGTATGTCTATAATATCAGTTTCTCTAGAATGAAAAATCATAAAACACTACCAGCACAGATTTTCAGTGTGGTTGAAGGCTCGTAATCATGGATGTAGATTTGCACATTGGCACCTGATGTGTGAACATGGGCACAAGTTCAATTTTCACCTTGGGTACACTGAACATTGATATCATTGTGATGTTTAAATAATTGTGCAGATTAGACACAGTTGAGATTTCTAATTTGGCTGTATGCTCAGGATGGATGATGATCCCCAACAGTCGGTAGATCCATTTTCTCACTATTTCTTTAAAAAATTAGTTTGTAATTAAAATTTCATATCTTGATGTAGACAACAGTTTTCACTCTCTCAATTGTCATTTTAAGTCATTCTCTTCTTGCAATGCAATTTCTATGCACATGCATTGCTCCAGGCCTACATCCTCCGATATGCATGGTCAATTGGAAGAGAGATGGGTGTGGAATTAAATTCATAACTGGTCAATAAAAAAAATTATTCTGTTTACATGTTGGCAAGGCACATCTTATGTTTTGAGGTTATTCACAGATTGTTCATTTATTGCAAAGAAAAATCTATCCATCTGCTGTGTTTTGTACATGAGAAAGAAGTGTGATACATTTGTATTGGAATGTTGATTTTTTTTGGCACGCTCAGCTATGTTATAAAGGTATATTTCTTTTATAAAGAAGCATTCCTTTCAACCAATATTTCAAAAGAAATTGAGGTTGCATTTTCTGTTGCAATTTAGTTTACCCTGATCTGCAATTCAAGACAGAGCTGATAATACCAGTGTTAGATGCTGCGATTGTGTCTTGTTCTACATATTTAAGTAATCTGTTAATTAAATATGTATACATTTTAATTATAATTTCAGTCATTGTCGATATTTAAATAGATGAATAAAGACCCTATGCATCAGTGCTCAGTTTAATTAACTAATTAAATTTAATCATCATCAAATATAACCTTGTTGACCGATGCTGTTAATAAAGGCAAATTAAAAATCAACACACTTGCAAATAACTAGAGCTACTGAAACCTCAACAGTTTAAGACTTAGAGCCATCTGTTTCTTTGACAAATTATCTATAATAGAGTTTGATGTAAAAAGGGCTAGTGATGCTTCACCAAATAATTTTCTATGGCATTTGTTCTCTACTGTAAGGTGAATACACAGTCAAAGAACCTGCTGGTACTCAGCTGCATAAAGGCATAATAGATTCAACAAGGTTGCAATGTGCTGATCACAACTGAACTGCAACCCAGTGTAAATTATTACTTTTAAGGACCAGAGGAGAGAACATGGGTGTTTGGAGTGGAAACTCCAAACTTATAGTTCTTGAATATATGAAATTCAGGTGCTAATTTGGATGAACATGGGAAAGGGGAACAGAAATGGGCCACACAGCTCCTTGAGTTTCTTCTGCCATTCTGTAAGATTATAGTTGGCTCATTCTTGACCTGATTTCTACTTTGGTGCCCATAACCTTTTTATCTCCCTGTAGTCCAAAAATTTACCCGTCTCAGTCTTAAGTGTTCATAAACGTGGTATCTACAGCCCTCTGGGTTCAAGAATTCCAAAGACTCATAACTCTGAGAGGAGAATTTCTTCCTTAAGTGGACAATCTCATTCTAGTTCTAGACTTCCCGTCAGGGAAAACAGCCTCTACTGTGTCTTGCCCCCTCAGAACCTCGTATGTTTCAACAAGACCATCACTCATTCTGATTTTGCTTGGTGCCAGTTCATCTGCTGATGAAACCTCCATCCGTGACTTAACCCAGACTTAACTATTCCGCAGCCTGGCCAATCTCATACTATTGTACATTTTTTTCATAAACATAAGGTTACATCTATCCCATTCACTTTCCATCACTATGATTGTTGATTCATATTTTTTCTCAAATAATCCCCCCAATGTTAAATTTTTAATCCTTGAATTCTCAGATCTCTCCCTGAACACACCCCTTTCTAGTTCTGTAACCTCACCCAGTCCTAGATATGTGGCTCTTCCAATTTCATCATCAATTCATCTCAAAATTTAGTTTCTCTGCTGTTGATATCTGGGTCACAGCTACATGAAGTAATTCCAGATTTGTGGAATTTCCTATTTAAACCTGTATAACTACTTCCCCTCTTCCTCTAAGATGTTTCTTAAAATTTACAAGCTTTTGGTCAAGTGCTGTAATGTCCTCTTAAATGGCTTGGTGTCAAATTAAGTTTGGTATACCCTTGAGAAGCACCTTGGAAGGTTATATGCATTAACTGCTGTACTTAAATGGTACCGAAAGTCTAAGGCAATTTCATTGTCATCTGGATTTGTTTATAGGTCCTTGCACCTTCATTCATCTAGCACAAATGAAAAATGCTTGTCTAGAGATGGATGCACAATCTTTCGCAGAGGGGAAGCTACTTGACTAGCAAGCCCTGTTAACAGGGAAACTTACTCAGAAGTCATGATCAACTATGCATGAAAGTGATCACCACCAAAGCCAAAATGACTTATGCAAAAGGCAACTTTATGTAAATGCTAGAAATCTGAAATATAAATGGAAAAGGCTAGAAATATTTGAAAACAATCTTGGAGAGGGATGAACCGAGTTAATATGTTGGGTCTGTGGTCTTGCATTAAAGAAAACTTAGAGCAATGCCTTTCACAAATGCCCAAAAATGTTTTACAGCTCTCTGGTAAGAAGTACATCCAGTTAAGCTGATTTGGATGAGGGAGCAATGTTTAATGGATCCCAGAAGTCATCCTATTTTACCCCCAAACAATGTTTTGCATTAACTTTCTCCATCCATGAGTCAACATATGAAGATCAAGGATTCTTAGGGTATTGAAGCCAGTTTAATAATTTGTTCCCTTTACTTTGTTTATCTTTTCAAGTTACTAACATATTTATTTTTATTAAGAGTGGCTCTTTGTGAGAAGCAGGTGCACAAAATTCAAACAAGGTAGAAGGTAAAAAATAAGATGGAGTTGCCTGTTCTTAGAACGCAGAATTTCCTTGGTTCTGAGGCCACAGGTAGTAGTTTTATTTATGACATTATGATGTTAACATATAGAGCAAGAAGACAAGGCATGAATTTAAATGTCATTTGAAGGACAATGTATCATCTGAATGCTATACTCTACTGCATTTTCAGGCTAGATTATGCCCAAAGTTCTGAATATGATGCAATGTTTTTGAAGGGACTGTTATGATGGGGTGAAATTGGATAGCCTACAAAAATGGGTGCAAGATTCATGAAGAGTGGTTTACCTATACCTATGGCTTTTGATTTTAACAGCTGTCAACACTGAGCTAATTTTTCACACTGTTGCATGCTGTCTGAGCTAATCATGCTGTTGAGTATGTCTTGTTAGAAGCCCAATATCATGAGCAGGTAAAACCACTTATACTTGGCCTGAAGCAGGTAAAACTGTCATGCTTCTCTTGCTGCAGCTGTTACCAACAGGTGTTCTCATGGAGTCATACAGCAGAGAAACAGGCCCCATGACCTTACTGACTATCAAGTTCCTATCTATACTACTCCCATTTACCACCACTTGGTCCATAGCCTGCTGTGCCTTAGCAATTCAAGTGCTCATCCAGGTGCTTCTTAAATGTTGTGAGAGTAGCTGCCTTCACCATCTTCTCAAGCAGCATGTTCCAGATTGCAACTTCCCAATGGGTGAAAAAATTCTTCCTCGGATCCCCTCTAAACCTTTTACTCCTCACCTTAAACCCAGACCCTCTGGTCTTTGACATGTCTACCATGAGAAAAATGTTTCTTAGTGTCTACCTATAAATGCTTAGAATTTTGTACATTTCCTTCAGGTCCCTCCTCTGCTCCAAGGAAGACAAACTCAGCCTATACAGCCTCCTTATAACTGAAAAATTCCATCCCAGGCAACATGCCTGTGAATCTCCTCTGCACCCTCTCCAGTGCAATCATATCCTTCCAACAGTGAGGTGACCAGCACCACACACAATATTTCAGCTGTGATCTAACCAATTTTTTTATAAATTCGTACCAAGACCTCCCTGTTCTTATACTCTATGCCCCAGCTAATGAAGGCTAGTATTCCATGCATCTTCCTCACCTTCCTTCTGAAGCTCAGTTGAACCTAGAAATGTTAAAGAATTGCATAACACAGGTATGAGTGTGTCCTAAGGCTTATCAACTCCACGAGAAACCTTGGTAGAGGAGATGGAGAGGAAGAGAGGAATGATTGATCCACATGGACTAGGTGATCTATTCAGGTAAATTCTGTGAAAACAATGGGAGAAGGTATGTGCAGCAGTTAATGCTTTGGATGCAGGACTGTAAAATGTTCAGTGACCTTAGACAGATGGTTGAGGTCATTGGTCATTTTCAGCTGAAACACCACACCAAAAACACCAGTACCTGAGCCATGACTCAATGCATGAGACTCCCTGCACTCAAGCAATTTCTCAGTGAGTACTCGTATCTGATCTTTACAGAAATGGAAGAACAAAGAACAAGAGATGCTGGAAATCTGAAAAGACATACAAATTAAGAGCAGTAGTAAATGAAAAAAACCCTGCAAGTGCTGGAAATCTGAAATAAAAACAGAACAGTCTGGAAACACTCAGCAGGTCAAAAAATGTTAGTAGAAAGAGGAAAAGAGTTCATGTTTAAGGTTGAAGACCCTTCATTAGAACCGGGAAAGACAGAAATCAACTTATTTGCCATGGATGTAAGTTATGGAGGTCATCTAGTGGATGGACTACAGGGGCATAGAGTTATACAACACAGAAACAGGCCCTTCGGCCCAACTCACCCAAGCCAACAGAAGTTGCCTACCTGATGTAGTCCCATTTGCCTGTGTCTGACCCATATCTCTCTGAACCTTTCCTATCCATGTACCTGCTCAAATGTCTTTTTAACATTTATACCCACCTCTACCATCTCCTCTGGTAACTTATTCTGTACACCTACCACCATCCCCACAGGTCCCCTTTAATTATTTCCCCTCTCACCTTAACCCTATGCCTTCTAGTTTCAGACTTTCCTACCCTGGGAAAAAGGTTGTGGCCATCCACCTTACCTATGTACCTAATGACTTTATGAACCTTTATAAGGTCACCACTCAAGCTTCCTTCACTCCGGGTTTCTTGTGAATCTTTTCTGCATCTTCTCTAGCTTAATCATCTGCACCCTCTCTAGCATAATCATATCTATCCTGTAGCATGGCAATCAGAACTGTGCACAATACTCCAAGTGCATCTCACTGACATCTTATGCAGCTGTAACATGATGTCCCAACTCCAGTACTCAGTGCTCCAAATGATGAAGACAGTGCCATACGCCTTCACTGCACTGTCTAACCATGTCACCACTTTCAGGGAACTATATACTTTTACCCTGAGGTCCCTCTGTTCTACAACACTCCCCATGGCTCCCTGTTAATCACTGTGTATGTCCTGCCCTGGTTTAACTTCCCAAAAAGTATCACTCACACTTGTCAAGTTAAATTCCATCTGCCATTCCTTTGCCCACTTTCCCAGTTGATCTAGATCCTGTTGTAAACTTAGACAACCTTGTTCACTATCCACCACACTATCAATTTTGTTGTCATCTGCAGACATGACAAAGAACAGGGCACCCAGCACTGGTCCCTGCAGTGCAGTACTGGTCACAGGCCTCAAATCTGAAAAACAATGTGCCACCAAGCCTAGCTCACCCTGGATCCCATGTGATATAACCTTCTGGACCAATCTAGCATGTGAGATCTTGTCAAACGCCTTGCTAAAGTCCATGAAGAAAACGTTTACTGTCCTGCCCTCGTCAATCCTCTTTGAAAAACTCAGTCAAACTCATGAGATATGATTTCTCACGCACAAAGCCATGCTGATGAGCAGCTAAAGAGAGGTGAAAAGAACAAAAACTATGAGATGAGGGCAGTTAGGTACTGAGGGTACAGATAAAGGACCATGAAAAGGTGCAAATGCAGTTCAAGCTGGGCTAATGGAGAGAGAAAATTGAGTCAATGTCACAGATATATCTTCTGTGATGTCACAATCTCTACTAATTTACCATCAGTATATAGTATAATCTTTTACTTACCCCCTCTCACCACAACCCTCCTCTCTGTCCCCTCAGATAGGCAAGAATTACATCCTGGTCAGGCAGCAGTAAAAGAGGCAGGTGTTGGTGAAGATCGATTTTTGATGAATGAACTGAATAACACCACATTGGATAGGAGTTCAGGGGAATATCAGTGGCTTAATTTAGCATGGTCTGCATTCCTCTCTCTATATAACATTTTTGACCCCACCATTGCCATTGACCTGTAGTAGTCTGTCAGCCAGCCATCCCAACATCTCTCCAATCATGCCAAGTAGATGAAGCTCAAAGCCTGGTGTTCCCTGTTCAAATCTGCTCAAGGTTGACCATCAGCACTCCATTGAAAGTACAATGGTAAGAATTCATCTACTAACTATATTGCAGTCAATGCAATATAGAAAGGCACAAGGAAGACATACATAATTCAAACATTAAATAATTTAAACAGAGGTGATAGGTTGATATTTCTATCTCAGATGTAAGATTTTTGTTTCCAAATCTGGTTTGAAACATGGGATTTTGTATTTGCTTTTGTTTTTGCATTGCAACCAAACAAAACCTTGCTAGTAAGTAAGTAGAGAGTTGTCTGTTTTTTGTAGCCAAGGTGCCCCTACAAACAGAAACTTGAAGGTCAGATGCAGAGGGACTGGAAGGTCTTTTGAAGGTAGCCCAGTCTCAGATCAATGTAATTGTTATGCTCTCTGAAATCGCATAACAAGACACTCACTTCCAGGGCAATTAGGGATGGAAGATAAATGCTGGCCATGGCAATGATGACCACATTCCAAAAACTGACCCTTTCACATGGTTATAAAATGGTTATAAGAAAGAAGGAGGCCATTTGGTCTGTCGTGTCCATGCTGGCTTTTTACCAAAGCAACTCACTAGTTCCAACTTCCAGCCCCTTCTCCACAACCTTCAGATTTTTCCTCACAATACATTTATCCACTTCCCTCTTGAAGGTCACAATGGATCCTACCTCCATCACATCTGTAAACAATGCATTCCAGATTCCAACTGTGGGTTACATAAAAAAGTTTTATCAGATGTTCTATTAATTCTGGAGACATAAGAGACTGCAGCTGCTGGAATCTGGAGCCCCCACCCCATTCCCCTCCCCCACCTTGCTGCTTCTGCCCACCATCCTTCACCCTTCCTCGGTCCACCAATCACCTACTGGCACCTGTCTCATCCCTCCCCCTCTCCTCTTTATACCAGCTATCTTCCCTCTCCACTTTCAGTCCTGATGCAGGGTCTTGACCTGAAACGTTAACAATTCTCTTCCCCCCGCAGATGCTGCTCATCCCCCTGAGTTCCTCCAGCAGATTGTGTTTTGTGACCTATTAATTCTCTTCCCCATTAGTTATACCTGTGACTTCTAATCTTCAACTTCTCCACCAAAAGTAATGGCCTTCCACTATCCATTCTGTTCATGTCCCTCGTCATTTTAAATTGTTCTATCCAATCTCCTCCCATCTTCTTTAAAGAAAACAATCCCAACCTCTCTAATCTATTCGTGTACCTATAGTCCTTCATCTCATTCACATAGATCCTTTGTAGACCCTGCCTACTGCCTTATTCCTTCCCCTATAATAAGGACAACCAGAACTGAACACTACCCCTGCTGAGCCTGGAGATTCAGCATGTCTTCCCCAGTTTTATGTTCTGTGGTTCTATTGATAAAGTCCAGTATTTAATTACCTTATTAACTGCTTTCTCAACTTGCCCTGCCACTTTCAATGACATGCACTATATCCCTAGATCCATCTGCTCCTTTGTCCCTTTAAAACAATAATCTATATTGCCTCTTCTCATTCTTCCTATCAAAGTGTATCACCTCACATTCTTCCACAGTAAATTTCATCTGCCATTCCTACCCATCCCACCATCCCTTTATATCCTGGCATAATCTATCAGTATCCTCTGCACAATTCACAATACTGTTCAGTTTTGTGTTACCCACAAACTTGGAAGTTGCATCCCCAAATCTAAGTAATCACCATGGATCAAAAAAAAACACCAATCCCTGGGGAACAATATACCTTCCTCCAGTCCAAAAAATAACTATTCTCCATGATGCTTTCTTGTCCGTTATTTAAATTTTTTGTATCCATGCTATCAACGTCCTTTTATGCCATGTACTTCATTTTAAAGCCAGCTTCCAGCACCTTATCAAAGGCCTTCTGGAAGCCCATGTACACACATTGATTGCATTACCCTGGTCAGCTCTATCCATTACCTCATCAAAAGATTCTATCAAATTCACACTTCAGCTGCTGGGCAGCATGTTACAGAACACCAGGTTTAGTGCTACTGGAGCTGCAATTGCATCTGGCAAGATTACTGAAACATCTTGGTGTGCTTACTCACTCTTGGCAAGTTCAATCCTTCACAAGTATCACCCATGGTAAGAAAGTGCTAAAAATCTGACACATGTTAAAAGTCATCTGCCTCCTAAAGTCTGACAAGGACCCAAATCAGGTATCAAACTTACATCTGCTAATCCTTCTTTCTGTATGTTTCTAAGTCCCAGAGTGCCTGTTTCTTGAATGACTAACTTCAGAGATGGTAAATGCCTTGAACATCAATCAAGCAAGTTTCTGTCATCTTTTTCACTAACCACGTTCAGTGAAAATGATTTTCCAAAAAGCCTGAAAACAGGCACTGTTTTTCTTTACACTACTACAGCATATGGAAACCAGGGTGGGAACCAGAGCAGCAGGTTAGAATGTGGACGGATTGATGGAAAGGTAGAGGTTATGACAAGTACAGTGGCACCCCTGGTCAAAATTTCTGTTACTGTGAATAGCTAAGCGAGTAAAAGATGACCTGATTTCCAAAAGGCATAAAGTTAAAGTTGACACATTTCTTTAATATTTTAATCGAGATTACTTTTTTATTTCCATCTTTTACAGTTTCAAAATAACAAAAAAGGAAAAGGGCCCGAAGCAAAAGTTTGGGCACCCTGCATGGTCAGTACTTAGTAATACCCCCTTTGGCAAGTATCACAGCTTATAAACGCTTTCTGTAGCCAGCTAAGAGTCTTTCTTGTTTGAGGGATTTTCACCCATTCTTCCTTGAAAAAGGCTTCTAGTTCTGTGAGATTCTTGGGCCGTCTTGCATACACTGCTCTTTTGTGGTCTATCCACGGATTTTCAATAATGTTTACGTCGGGGGACTGTGAGGGCCATGGAAAAACCTTCAGCTTGTGCCTCAAGGTAGTCCATTGTGGATTTTGAGGTGTGTTTAGGATCGTTATCCTGTTGTAGAAGCCGTCCTCTTTTTATCTTCAGCTTTTTTACAGACGGTGTGATGTTTGCTTCCAGAATTTGCTAGTACTTAATTGAATTAATTCTTCCCTCTACCAGTGAAATGTTTCGCGTGCCACTGGCTGCAACACAAGCCCAAAGCATGATCGATCCACCCCTGTGCTTAACAGTTGGAGAGGTATTCTTTTCATGAAATTCTGCACCCTATTTTCTCCAAACATACCTTTGCACATTGTGGCCAAAAAGTTCTATTTTAACTTCATCAGTCCACAGGACTTGTTTCCAAAATGCATCAGGCTTGTTCAGATGTTCCTTTGCAAACTTCCAACGCTGAATTTTGTGGTGAGGATGCAGGAAGGTTTGGAGAAAAAAGGGTGCAGAATTTCATGAAAAGAACACCTCTCCAATTGTTAAGCACAGGGGTGGATCAATCATGCTTTGGGCTTTTGTTGCAGCCAGTGGCATGGGAAAACATTTCACTGGTAGAGGGAAGAATTAATTCAATTAAAT
The DNA here is from genome assembly GCF_009764475.1 of Pristis pectinata. NCBI lineage: Eukaryota > Metazoa > Chordata > Chondrichthyes > Rhinopristiformes > Pristidae > Pristis > Pristis pectinata. The sequence continues at coordinate 63,300,637 of NC_067415.1, read as the reverse complement.
ACAAGAAAATTCTGGAAGCAAACATCACACCATCTGTAAAAAAGCTGAAGATGAAAAGAGGATGGCTTCTACAACAGGATAACGATCCTAAACACACCTCAAAATCCACAATGGACTACCTCAAGAGGCACAAGCTGAAGGTTTTGCCATGGCCCTCACAGTGCCACGACCTAAAAATCATCGAAAATCTGTGGATAGACCTCAAAAGAGCAGTGTATGCAAGACAGCCCAAGAATCTCACAGAACTAGAAGCCTTTTGCAAGGAAGAATGGGCGAAAATCCCCCAAACAAGAATTGAAAGGCTCTTAGCTGGCTACAGAAAGCGTTTACAAGCTGTGATACTTGCCAAAGGGTGTGTTACTAAGTACTGACCATGCAGGGTGCCCAAACTTTTGCTTCGGGCCCTTTTCCTTTTTTGTTATTTTGAAACTGTAAAAGATGGAAATAAAAAAGAAATCTTGCTTAAAATATTAAAGAAATGTGTCATCTTTAACTTTATGACTTCTGGAAATCAGGTCATCTTCTACTCGCTTAGCTATTCACAGTAACAGAAATTTTGACCAGGGGTGCCCAAACTTTTGCATGGGTCAGAAAGGAAGGACAGGCAGGGCCAGGTTAAGGAACATGGTGGGACTGATGGGCTGAAGTGTGCTTGTTTCAATGCAAGGAGTATCAGAGGTAAGGCAGATGAATTTAGAGCTTGGATCAGTGCATGGAACTATGATCTTGTGCCAGGATTTCAATGTTTCAGACTTGATAGAGAGGGAGGTAAAAGAGGTGGAGGAGTTACATTACTAATCAGGGAGAATGTCACAGCTGCACTCAGAGAGGACATATTGGAGGTCTCCACTGAGCCAATATAGGTAGAGCTCAAAAACAGGAAAGGTCCAATCACTCTAATGGGATTATACTATAGGCCTCCCTATAGCCAGTGGGAAATAGAGGAACAGATATGTAGGCAGATTATGGAAAGATTTAAAAGCAACATGGTTGTTGCAGTGGGTGATTTTAATTTCCCCAATATTGACTGGGACTTCCTTGATGTAAAAGGCTTAGACAGGGTAGAATTTGTTAGGGCCATCCAAGAGGGTTTCTTGAAACAGAATGTAGATAGTCCAACTAGAGGCGAGGCAATACTAGACCTTGTATTGGGCAACGAGCCTGGCCAGGTGACAAACATTTCAGTGGGAGAGCATATTAGAAACTGTGATCACAGCTCCTTGAGTTTTAAGATAGTTACGAATAAGAATAACACAGGAGAGACACAAGAGACTGCAGGTCTGGAATCTGAACAAACAGTCTGCTGGAGGAATTTAACAGATTGAGCAGCATCTGTGGAAGGAAAAGAATTGTCAATGTTTCACATTGAAAGCTTGCATAAGAACCTGAATATGGATAAATCTAGATCTCAGGTGAAAGTATTAGATTGGGGCAGGGAAAATTACAGCATTATTAGGCAGGAGCTTGGGAGAGAAAATTGGGAGCTGCTGTTATTGTGTAAGTCCACATTCAACATGTGGGAATCGTGTAAAGACCACCTGACCAGTGCTCAGGACAGCCACTTTCCAGGATGGAGGAAAGACAAAGGTGGTAAGGCAAGAGAACCTTGTCTGACGAGAAAGGTTGTAAATTTAGTCAAAAAGTAAAAGGAAATATACGTAAGGTTTAGGAAGCTGGAATCAGACAGGGCCTTTGAGAAATATAAAGAAAGCCATAAAGAAGCAAGGAATTAGGAGGGCTAAAAGGGGACACGAAATGTCCTTGGAAAGTAGAATTATGTACATTAAGAATAAGATGGTATCTAGGGAGAGGGTACAACTGCTCATGGATAAAGGAGGGAATTTATGCTTGGAGTCAGAGGATGTGAGCGAGGTACTGAACGAGCAGTTGGGTTCCGTATTCACCTAGGAGAAGGACATGGATGATTGTGAGATCAATGTGGGGTATTCTAATATGCTAGGACACTTTGAGATCAAGAAGGAGGTGGTGTCGGGTCTCTTGAAAAGCATTAAGGTGGATAAATTCCCAGGGCCTGATGGAATCTATCCCAAGTTATTAAGAGAGGCAAGAAAAGTGATTGCTGGGGCTTTGATGAAGATCTATGTATTCTCTCTAGCCACAGGCGAGCTTCCAGAGGACTGGAGAGTAGCCAAAGTTGTTCCTTTGTTTAAGAAGGGAAATAAGGATAATCCAAGAAATTATAGGCTGGTGAGCCTCACATCAGTGGTAGGGGACCTTTTGGAGAGGATTCTTAGGGATAGGATTTACTCACATTTGAAAGAACATGGGTAATTAGGGACAGGCAGTGTGGCATTGTGTGGGGCAGGTCATGTCTTACAAACCTGATTCAGTTTTTTGAGGAGGTGACGAAGGTGATTGATGAAGGTAGAGCAGTGGATGTTGTCTGCATGGACTTCAGTGAAGCATTCAACAGGGTTCCTCATGGTAGGTTGATCAGGATGATTAAGATGCATGGAATCCACAATGAATTGCTAGTGGATCAAAATTGGCTTGCCCAGGGAAGATAGAGGGTAGTGGTGGACAGGTGTTATTTCTGGTTGGAGGACCATGACCAGTGGTGTTTCACAGAGATCAGTGCTAGAACTTCTGTCATTGTTGTGAGAAAGGTTCTTTTGGTATCTTAAAGGTAAAGGTCTGGACACAGTCTTTGTAATTTAAAAATGGTTTATCAACAAAGACAAACATGAGACAGAATGAAGGGGAACAGATGCACACTCGCACACTCTCAAGCATGAGATCATGAATGTGGAGGGAAATCGTGACAGAGGGTGAGGTTCACACACACACACACACACACACACACACACACACACACACACACACAAAATAACTGGGCACAGATGATCAGCGAATAAACTATACAATGTTTGCACACCCTGATTCTGGACAAACATTGGCTCTTTGGTCTTGGGAGTCCTTAACTAACTGCCCTGAAGTACTACACAGCTTACCTCAACATCCTCGGAGACAGAAAAAGAGAAAGAAAAACCAAACATGCAGCACTTTTATGCTGCTGGGGGGCTGGGTAGCCCAGCAAGGACAAAGGTGTTTTAAACAGGCCAATCCGAGTGGTCCAGCAAGACAAAGGTGTTTACCTAATGGGGCGGAGCCGGACCCCTGACTGACAGTGGTATAGCTTCTGACCTGATAGGCAATGCTATCATCCGACCATGGGGGTCAGTAGTGTTGTCACTGTTGTCTGACCTCTGGCCTTTCATACTACAGTCATTTGTGATATACTGTATATAAATGACTTGGATGAAAATGTAGATGGTGTGGGTTAGTAACTTTGCAGATGACACAAAAATTGGTGCAGTTACGGACAGTGAAGGAGGTCATCCAAGGATACAGCAAATTCAAAGGATCAGTTACAATTATGGGCTGAGAAGTGGCAGATGGTGTTGAATCCAGGCAAGTGTGAGGTGTAGTACTTCTGAGGTCAAATGTAAGGGGAAAGTATACAGTTAATGACAGAACCCTTAATAGCATTGATGTACAGAGGGATCTTGGTGCATAGCTCCCTGAAAGTAACAATGCAATTAGATGGAATGAGAAGGAAGGCAGATGGCATGCTTGTCCTCATCGCCAGGGGCATAGAGTATAACAGTCAGGAAGTCATGTTTCAGTCGTATAAAACTTTGGTTGGGCTGCACTTGGAGAATTGCGTGCAATTCTGGTTGCCCCATTACAGGAAGTTTGTGCAGGCTTAGGAGAGGGTGCTGAAGAGGTTCACCAGGATGCTGCCTGGATTAGAGGGTATGAGCTGGAAGGAGAGGTTGGATAAAATTGTATTGTTTTCTCTGGAGTGTCAAAGGCTGAGGGGAGACCTGATAGAAGTTTATAACATTATTAGAGGCATAGACAGGGTAGACATCCAGAATCTTTTGCCTGGATTGGAAATGTCAAATATAAGAGGGCATAGCTTTAAGGTGAGAGGGTGAAAGTTTAAAGGGGATGTGCGGAGCAAGTTTTTTCACACAGAGAGTGGAGGGTGCCTAGAATGCGCTGCAGGGGGTGATAGTGGAAGCAAATATAATAGTGGCATTCAGGAGGCTTTTAGATAGGCACTTGACTATGCAGGGAATGGAGGCATATGAACTATGTGCAGGCAGAAGGGATTAGTTTAATTTGGCATCCTGCCCAACACAGACGTCATGGGCCAAAGGCCTGTTCCTGTGCTGCACTGTTCCATGTACTATGTTCTATATGAGATAGATCTGCATATCAGGAGTTCTCTCACTATAGACCAATGATGTCACTCAAGTGCTACTCTGAGGCTGACATGCCTCCAGGTATGCATTGATGAGAACACTAGTGCTTGAAAGAAAAACAAAGCACAAATTCCCTCAAGGGTTTGTTCAGTTGGTACACCAATGAGTCGCCAACAACTCAGAGACTGAAATTCATCATTGCAGATGATGTCTATTGCATGTCCTAGACACTGAATTTCCCTACACGCTAAGTGATGAGATGGTGAAAGGGACTAAGATATGTTGCCTTCAGCCCAGCACCAGCAGGATGCTCCACAGGATACTTCACCTTCATTATGTAGTGGTAAGGTGGAATTCAGCATCATATTCAACGGCCAGAGGCTGAAGCATGAACAGTTTTACCTTACTCTAAACCTCAACCATACATCAACACTATCTGAAGAAGATGGTAATGAAAGTCAAAACATGCAACAACCTTCTCAGCAACCTAATGCACTCCACAAGGGGTGCAGATTACTCAATTCTAAATTCTTCAGTCTTTGCCATCTCATACTCTACAGCAGTATACCCCAGAATAAAGCCAGTTGGCAAACACTAAACTTGTGAATGTGCAGCTCAGCTGTTAATGCACATGAACAGAGGAACTCTGTGACCAATTCCTATTCCTTGGCTCAAATTTTAATCTATATTTTTCCTCATCACACTAAGGAGGTTGCATCTGGTGAGCTACAAGAGAAGATACTCTAAACATGCCCATTAACACCAGCTGTATGTCTTTCATCACAACTTTTGAGCAGGAAATTGGGATTAGTAGACAGGTACTAATGTCTAGCACAGATATGGAGGGCCTAAGGGCCTGTTTCTTTTCAGTATGGCTTCATAGCTCGATAGCATCCACTGATTTTATGTCTACTAAGAGCAAAAGGGTAACTAGGGAGAGAATAGGTATCCTTAAGGATCAATGTGCTTGTCTACATGTGGAGTCAAGGGAGATGGGCAAAGTCTGAAATGAATATTTTTCATCTGTGGAGAAGGTCATGGAAGCTAGTGAGTTCTGGGAAGAGAATGATGATGTCCTGAAATATATCCACATTACAAAAGAAGAGGTACTTAAAGCTCATAAAGGGTCCTGAAAAAGTGTATTCTAGTACATTGTGGGAAGCCAGGGAAGAAATTGCTAGGGCCCTGGCAGAAATACATGTGTTATCATTAGCCACAGGTGAGGTACCAGAAGACTGGAGGGTGGGTAATGTTGTGCCTTTATTTAAGAAAAGCTGCAAGTACAGGCAAGGGAACTACAGATAAGTGGGCCTAACATCAGTGGTGGGAAAGTTACTGGAAGGGATTCTGAGAGACAGGATCTAACTGCGTTTGGAAAGGCACGGACTGATTAAGAATTGTCAGTGTGGATTTACGCTGGGGAATCAAATGTCTCACAAATTTAATTAAGTTTTTTGAAGAGACAACTAAGAGGATGGGCAAGACCAGGGAGAAGACATTGTCTACATGGACTTTAGCAAGGCCTTTGACAAGGTCCCACATGGTAGGCTGACCTGGTAGGTTAGATCACATGGGATGCAGGGTGAGCTAGCTAATTGGATGCAAAATTGGCTTGGTGGTAGGAGTGAGAGGGTGGTAGTGGAGGACTACTTTTCCAGATTGGAGGCCTGTGGTGTGCCACAGGGATTGGTTGGGGGGGGGCAGTGGGGAGGGGGTGTGGGGGAGGTCCGTGTTGTTTGTCATCTATAGTAAGCATTTGAATGAGAATGTAATTGGCATGGTTACTAAGTTTGTGAATAACACCAACATTGGTGGAATAGTAGATTAGTAAAGAAGGTTACCTGAAATTACAACAAGATCGAGATCAACCGGGAACGTGGGCAAAGGAATGGCAGTTGGAATTTAACTCAAACAAACGCAAAGTGCTGCATTTTGGGAAGTTAAACCAGGGTAGGACCTACATGGTAAATGACAGGGCCCTGGAGAGAGTTGTAGAGCAGAGAGACCTAGGGGAACAAGTACATAGTTCTCTGAAAGTGGCAACATGGGTAGACAGGGGTGTTAAAAGGCATTTGGCATGTCTGCCTTCATTGGTCAGAATACAGAGTAGAAGAGTAGGGATGCCATGTTACAGCTGTATAAGATATTGCTGAGGCTGCACTTGGATTATTGTGTGCACATTTGGTCGTGAACTATAGAAGGATTTCCTTAAGCTAGAAAAGGTGCAGAAAAGATTCATGAGGATGATACCAGGAGTGGAGGGTTTGTGTTATAAGGAGAGGCTGGAGAGGGTGAGGCTTTTCTCCCTGGTGCATAGGAGGCTGAGGGCTGACCTTGTAAAGGTTAATAAATTGCAGAGTCTGTTGCAGGAGGTCATCCTCATCTGATTCAGGACCAGGCAAGGCCTCCATGCAGCCAATCGACCCCATTCGAATCTTCAAAGCAATTCAGGCTGCATTTGTGAAATAACATAATATCAATGAGGGTCCACTGACTGAATTCATCTGTGGACTTTGGGAGCCCCATTTGGTTGTTGAGATGAATATTAAAAAACTAAATGTAAATATTATGTAATTGGGATTTGAATTGGCAGTTTATGTTTTGCAGATGGATGAATTGTTCACCTACCCCAACCAAAGGAGTGTCCAGGTTGCCATGACATTTCTGCTTGCTGCTCTTCTGTCTCTTCATCCTCTCCTCTGGGTTGCATTCTAATTAACATGACAGTCTGCTTTCTCTGCATAATGTGTGTACAATTTAGTGTCCAGTCCCATGTACCACATCAGTCTGGAAACACATTCGATAACATTTTGCATTCAGTTTTCAATATGAAGTCAAATTTGTAGCCATATGATTATGTGAAGGTAAATATCCAACCAAACAAGCTTTAGGTTTTAAACTCAAGGATGAATAATGTTTCCAGATAGCTCGAATGTTCCTGTGCATTACATGACTGAAATTTATCTAAAGCCCAGTTGTATTTTCCTTTATATGCAAGTAACACACATAAATAAATTAAATCCAAGTTCTCCAGACAGGTATCCAATTATACCAAATATGACTTAACACAAATAAAAACAAGTTAGGTTAAAGTTACAGGGAAGGTGAGGGAGGATGGATAAAACAGAGGGAATATCAAATGGAAGGATGAAGCCCAGGCTACCAAGGTGATTCCACTAGACGGAGCCAGTAAGAGTCTCATCCCATTCCACCTTCCAGGGGCCCAAACAATCTTTTCAGCTGAAGAAGCAAATCATTTGTACTTCTTCTAATGTAGTGCACAGTATTTAGTACTCACAATGTGGCCTCCTCTATTTTGGAGAAACCAAACACAGTTTGGGTGACTGTTATGCACAGTTGTTTAGGGTAACCCTAAGTTCAGGTTGCCAGTCACTTTAATTTTTCACTCTCTTACTCTGACCTATCTTTTTCTGGCCCCTGCTCTGTTCAGGGCCCAACGTAAGTTTGAAGAAAAACTCCTCCACTTCCATTTGGGTACATTGCAGACCTTGGAACTCAATATTGCATTCAATAATTTCAGGTAACTTGCTTTTTCTGTTTTGATCAGAGCTGGTCAGTTCTGCTGTAAGATTAATACTCTCTCCACAGACACTGTTTGATCTGCTGAGCATTTCCAGCATTATGCTTTTAGTTTCAGTTTCAGCGGCAGCTCTGGCCTACATTTCATATCTTTTACACGTCCTGTTATTTATTTCTCTCTCTAACCACTCTCATTCATCTTTCAACCAGATAGCTCTTTAACAGCAGAATCAGCTCAGCAACCCAGACCTTGACCCTATCTGAGATATTCCCTTTGTCCTATCTGTCCCCCACCCTTCCTTTAACTTAAAACTAACTTGTTTTCTTAATTTTCCAATTCTGATGAAGAGTCTTCATCCTAAAACATTAACTCTGCTTCTCTTTCCAGCGATGCTGGGTCACCTAGTGTTTCCAAATTTCAGATTGACAGCATTTGTAATTTTTTAAAATTTTCAATAGTTTACTGCAACTTGCACAAAATTCTTTTTAGCACTCCAGCTACAGTGAGTATCTGTCACTGTGATATTGACCTTAACTGAATGCTTAAATTCTGACTCATTGTCAGTTAAGGGGGATCAACTTTACCTGGTCTGCTGCCATGGAGTCTGAGGTATCTGCTGTCTTGCAGGTTGATCCTTTTTAAGGCTATTCTCCCACATCTCCCTGCTGATTTTCATCAGGCAGATCCAGCCAATTCCTCCGCCCCATCCCCACCCTTGAACACAGCCTAATCACATTACCAACACCCCCATAACCTGCTCTCCAAGCCATGATTCAGAGCATCCCCAAATGCTTCAGTCTCTGATATTCCTTTCCTCTCTGATAGTCCATGGCCTATTTAATTTTCTCTGCAATGGTGAATCCAATGGAAAGAAGGTGTTTGTACCAGGTTCCTAATGTAAAATCTGTTCTATCACACAATCCATTTTAGTTTGTGCAAAATTGAATTTCTCTGCTGTGAGGTTTTGCATAAAACTGGTGTAGATCCAACACTACTTTAACCTGCCTTATTCTCAGTGGAAGAATTTCTAACCTCAATCTGCCAAAGAACGAGTTACCGGAGTTTATATCTCCTTTTTTATCTCCATAACTTCCTTTGGCTGGTACAGAATGGTATTGAATTGTTATAAAGATCTGCAAAAGAAACAGGTGACCTAGTCGGACAGCTCAATTATAACTTGCTTCCCATTAGTTAATGACAGATTGAAACTGTTCTAGAACTGTAAATACTCAAATCACTGGTGTAACTAATTGGACCTGTTGAATAAATGTACTGTTGGCTAATGACAGATGCTAACCAGGCATGGAGAAGTCCTTGTGTTATGAAATTTAGGGCAAAATGCACATAAGAATAAACTTTATTAAAAAAAATCTGCAACTCATATTTGCATATTTTTATAAGCTAGTGGTCTAGCAAATAGTATTATTTAGTTTATCTGATATCCAAAAGGTTGAATTCATTATAAAGAAATTGAAAACAGTTGGTATCACAGCCATTCTAATTCTGAAATTTGTTAGCTATGGACTGTTTTATCTGAAAATGTGGCCATTCTACAAAATTGGATTTCCAGTTATAACACCAGGAAAAAGGAGGTCAAATTAAAGAACATTGCTCACAGTACCTGCAAAGATTTGTTTCCATTATATAAAAAAAACATAGGTTTATACTTTGGAAAAAGAAAAATACTTGGCGACAGATTATGTATATTCAGAAGTAAACGGGGAAATATGTTAACACCATCACTAATGGGCTTGTAGTGCAAATCGCATCATTTTATCTTTCATTCTGCATTCCTCCTCTCAGCTAAAAGTGCATCCATGATATGAATTCAGCATATTCAGAATATTCCGCGTGAAATTAAATGTTTGACAGAGTGAGAAAAATATACAGACTCTCCTGATGCCTTAAAAATAGTAATTTATGCAGATGTCGAAGGAAAGAAAATCATTTGCAATGAAGTGACCCTCAAAGTCTGAATTTTGTTCACTGTTCTCTCTAATCAAATACTGTATCTTCATTTTCAGTTCTCTGCTAAGCAGCCTTGTAGATAACCAAAGTGCCAAAAAGAAGAGAAAAAAAAGCTCAGTGGGTGCGTTCCCATTGCACTTTTTACCCGAGGCAATAGGTAGAATTTAACGGATTCCGCTGAACATATGTTTTTCCCAGATAAGTAAACAGTGTGTGTCGGAAATGAAAAGCATTTGCAATTTAATGACATTACATCTTGGAGCTTATCCTGGCGTGCTGCGAGGCGAAAAGCGGAGAGGGAGAGACAGCGAGAGAGAGAATGAGTTTTACCTGTCCTCCATTCTGGGAAGGCGTTATGCTTTAACAAATTAACTAGAGAATTTTTTTATAAAGAGAAGGAAGAAGTGGAAAACAATACAACAAGCCGTTTAAAATTTTAAATGCATAATGCAGACACTAGCTACACTTGGAGTTTAGTAAGTCTCAAGGTACATGTACTACCTTTTATCTTATTTGGAGCATTAGCAAACAAAATATTGCCGTAGTTACAAAACAGTTCTCACACAGAGCCACTTAGGGTCTGCATTTTCTACCTCACTCGCCTGTGTCGGACATGGATCAGACTGAAAGAGGAAATTTTCAACGTCCGACCAGCTTAATTATAGCGCGCTCCCAAGAAGAGTATGACATTTTATTGTTTCCTGAAGTGTAAAAGAATTATTTATTCTCACAGCATTTCCACAGATTTGGTTAAAACAAATGTGGCAAGTCAATTCACACATAGAAACTTACATTTAGGAACAAATAACTAGCGTGTGTGAATTGCTGTGAAGAACCAGTTTTTCACCTTACAGGGCCATTCTCGTTATATGGAATTCTAGTGCTGTGCATTTAATATTTCGAATTACTTAGTACACATTGCAGGGTCCAGTTCTATTTAAGGTTGCCCTCAGTTGATGTAATTTAAATGAAAATAGAAACCGAAATTACTCTTCATTTGAAAATTAAGTACTGTCTATTGCTACATGGGAGGCAGGGTGCACCATGATTTCAAATCCAAACCAGAGTTTTTTTTCATCCTTAAAAGCAGTTAAATGTTCAAAATAAAAATCATGTGGACACCTACTCTTTAGTTTCCCTTGGAGTCTAGAGAACACTCCAAAGCTTTCTCAAATTAAGACTAACGCGACAATCTGAAAAGCCATAAGGGAAGAAATGGGCAATATCATGTGGTCGGCACTGATGGCGGTGAGCTGGCGGTCCACCTCCGAGAGACGCTTGCTTTGTGAAGAGTGTGCATCTGTCGAGAATGCCAGGCTATCCATTTCCTTGCACTGGACCAAACAACAGAAAAGAGGAAACCAACATTTATTTTAAAAAATATTAATCGCTGAACGTACATCCCAAATCATATACTGCTCCTTTGTAAAGAGATTCTGAATGTCATGTCGACTTTTTAATCACCAGGAAAATACCATTGCTTACCACGCCTTGGGTGTATTCAGGACATGGCAAGCTGCTGGATGATTTTCTTGGTCTGTTGTTTAACATTGCGTGTCTGCTTTAATATAGTTATCAGAAAGAACTCCTTATAACCACTGAAATTAACCGTTTAATTAGCACACAGTCGACTTTAAAAGTTTATTTTACATCATTGATAGCAGAGTGTCAAAAGATTGAGATTCCTCCCATTCAGTTATTAAGGGGAATAGATAGAGTAGACAGCCAGTGCCTCTTTCCCAGGGCACCAATGCTCAATACACGAGGGCATGGCTTTAAAGTGATGGGTGGGAAGTTGAAGGGAGATATCAGAGGAAGGTTTTTTTACCCAGAGAGTGGCTGGGGCGTGGGATGCGCTGCCTGGGGTGGTGGTGGAGGCAGGTGCATTGGTCAAATTCAAGAGATTGCTAGATAAGCATATGGAGGAATTTAAAATAGAGGGATATGTGGGAGGTAGAGGTTAGATAGTCTTAGGCAATGTTTAAAGGTTAGCACAACATTGTGGGGTGAAGGGCCTGTATTGTGCTGTTTTCTATGATTCAGTTCTAAACTGAAGCCATGTCCCAAATTCTGAGTCCATCCTGGCTGATAAAGTGCAGAGTTTCAGCTGGTTAAATTCCAGCAATGCACCACAATCTGCTACTCTGCATAAAGAGAATTTTACTCTGCCTGGAAGAATTTAACCTAGATTTTGGATTTACTGATACTTAGAAGCATTAACATCTCCCAGCATAAAAAAAACAGGCAATTCTGGAAATACTCAGCAGATGAGGCAGCATCTGGATGGCACAAACTAAACACTGTATATTCTTGATGAATGTTCATTGTGCTGAACCATTAAGTCTGTTCCTCTCCCAGATTTTCCAGCATATTCTGTTTTTATTTCAGGTTTCCAGCATCTGCATTTTTAGGGTTTTTGACTAACATTTCCTATCTTGGAAAAGACAAAGTTATCAACAAAGAAAGAAAAATGAAGCACAAAATTACTTGTGCAATAGTTTGATATCATCCCAATATCTACGAAAGAGCGGTTTCTAAAAAAGGAAAAGAGCTCAACCAGCAGTTCTATTTTGAATTTTGCTGCTGCACAAGATTGATACGGCAAGAAGAGTAGATAAAATACAAAATAAAAATCTGCTCCATTAAAGGTTAAACAGCTCTTACTGTGTGATTTAACACATTTTTATCTGTACTTTTCACTACCTGTCTACACAAAAACAAACTGTCACTCCTCAATGGGTTAAAGTGCTTATATGTACAGACAAAGCAGGGAAATTATCAAAGAAAATGTAAAAAGCAACTGAGTTAAAATTTTATTTATTATACATTTTTAATCAAAAGCACTTTGGAGGATGAAGCAACATTTTTCAGAGGGTAATAGGGATATAATTGGCGATTTCAAGTTCCTTAATATTAATTGGGATCACTTCAGTGCAAAAGGCATGGAGGATTGAAATTATGAAAGTGTGTTCAGGAAAACTTTTAGAACCAGTACATAGATAGTCCTATTAGACAAAGGGCAGCCTTAGGGAATATAGCCAGACAAGGGGTCAGAAGTGTCAGTGGGGTCCCTTTTTGGGGATAGTGACCATAACTCTGTAAGTTAAAGTTGAAGTTGAGTTTATTGTCATATGCAGAAATATGTGTATGCACTGGTGCAATGAAAATCCTACTTGCACCAGCATCACAGACACGTATAAGCAACATTCACAAGAAAAACATAAATTAAACACAAATTATACAAAATTAGACAAGAAAGAACAAAATTAGAACAAAATAACAAAGTCCATTGTGGTGCAAAGTGATCATAGTGTTGCTATACTGAGCTAGTGATTAGAGTTGTGCAGGTTGGTTCAAGAACCAAATAGTTGAAGGGGAGCAGCTGTTCTTGAATCTGGTGGTGTGGGACTTCAGGTTTCTGTACTTGCTGCTCAATGGTAGCTGCGAGAAGATGGCATGGCTCAGATGGTGGGGATCTTTGATAACAGATGTTGCCTTCTTGAAGCAGTTCCTCATGTAGGTACTTTTGATGTGGGAAGGGGATGTGCCTGTGATGTACTGGGCAGAATCCATTACTTCCTGCAGCTTCTTACGTTCCTGCACATTCGAATTGCCATACCAGACCATGATGCAACCAGTCAGGATACTTTCAACAGTACATCTGTAGAAGTTTGTTAAAGTGTTCGGTGACTAGCCAAACCTTCTTAACCTTCTAAGAAAGTATAGACGCTGGTACACCTTCCTTATGTGCTGGGCCCAGGAATGTTAACGCCCAGGAATTTAAAGCTGCTGACTCTTTCCACCACCGATCCCCCAATCCAGTTCACCCTCCTTCCCCTTCCTGAGTCAACATTCAGTTCTTTAGTTTTACTGAGCGTCAGGTTGTTGCGGTACAACTCAACCAAGTGTCCTATCTCCCTCCGGTACGCTGACTCATCGCCACCTGTGATTTGTCAAATAACAGTGGTGTCATTGGCAAATTGATATATGGCATTGGAGCTGTGCTATGCCACACAGTCATGTGTGTATAGGGAGTATAGCAGGGGGCTAAGCACGCAGCCTTGAGGTGCATCTGTGTTGATGGTCAGCGAGGAGGGGGTGTTGTTACCAATTCTCACTGATTGAGGTCTGCTGATGAGGAAATCAAGTATTCAGTTGCAGAGGGAGGTACAGAGGCCCAGATCTTGAAGCTTGATGATAGGTTCAGATAGGTTGATTGTGTTGAATGCTGAGCTGTAGTCAATGAACAGCAGCCTGATGTATGTGTTCCTGTTGTCCAGAATGTCCAGAGCAGAGTGAAGAAGTCGCATCTGCTGCTGACCTGTTGTGGCAGTAGGCAAATTGGAGCGGATCCAGGTCATCTCTGAGGCAGGAGCTGATACGCTCCATAACCAACCTCTCGAAGCACTTCATTACAGTTGATGTAAGCACTACTGGAGGGTAGTCATTGAGGCAGGTCACCACACTGTTCTTGGGCACGGTACAATAGATGCTTCTTTGAGGCAGGTGGGAACTTCAGATTGCAGAAGCTAGAGGTTGAATATGTCCGTAAATACTCCAGCCAGTTGGTCCGCACAGATCTTTAGTACTCAGCCAGGTAAGCCGTCTGGACCAGACACCTTTCGTGGGTTCACCCTCTTACATAGAACATAGAACAGTACAGCACAGGAACAGGCCCTCTGGCCCACGATGTCGTGCCAAACTAATTAAACCAGTAATTAAATGCATGACTAGACAAATCCCTTCTGCCTACACGATGTCCATATCCCTCCATTCACTGCACATACATATGCCTATCTAAGACCCTCTTAAATGCCTCTGTCGTATTTGCCTCCACCACCACCCCTGGCAGTGCATTCCAGGGACCCACTATTCTCTGTGTAAAAAAACTTGCCCCAGATATGTCCTTTGAACTTACCCCCTCTCACCTCAAATGCATGCCCTCTAGTATTAGACATTTTGACCCTGGGAAAAAGATACTAGCTGTCTACTCCATCTATACCTTTCATTATCTAATTAACTTGTATCAGGTCTCCCCTCAGCCTCTGCTGCTCCAGAGAAAACAACCCAAAGACTCAACAACTCAATCCCCTTGAAGGATGCCCAGACATCGGCCTCAGAGACTGAGATTATTAGGTCATCTGGAGATGTGGGGGCTTGTGTGGGTGTGCCATATTTCTCTCTATCAACATGTGCATAAAAGACGTTGAGCTCATCCGGGAGTGATGGGTCATTGCCACTTAAGCTAAGTGATCTTGACTTGTGGGAAGTTATACTGTGCAAACCCTGCCACAGCTGTCAAGCATCCATTGGTGATTCCAGTTTAGTCCGAAATTACATCTTTGCTCTCTCAATGGCCTTTTGGAGGTTATACCTGGACTCATAGGGAGTTAGGAAAGAAGTTAAAAAGCAGGACTTCAAGGGTAGTGTTCTCTGGATTACTCCCAGTGCCACGTGCTAGTGAAGGCAGGAATAGAAAGGTAGCTCAGATGAATGCACAGCTGAGAAGCTGGTACAGGGGTCAGGGATTCAGGTTCTTGGATCATTGGGGTTTCATCTGGAGCAGAGGTGACCTGTACAAGAGGGATGGGTTGCACTTGAACTGGAGGGGGACCAATATCTTGGCAGGGAGATTTGGTAGTGCTACTCAGGAGGGTTTAAATTAGATTGGCAGAGTGGTGGGACCCTGAGCAGTAGAGAGGCCGATGAGAAGTCGGAGAGAAATACTGCAGCCAGCGAGAGTGAGTTTAGTAGTCAGGATAGCCAGGAGCACTGTGAAAGGAGAGGACAGATCACTGGTGTAAACTGCATTTATTTCAATACAAGAGGCTTAACACGTAAGGCTGATGAACCGAGGGCATGGATATAGACTCGGGACTGGGATGTTACAGCCATAACAGAAACATGGCTGAGAGAAGGGCAGGACTGACTGCTCAATGTTCCAGAATACAGATGCTACAGGTGTGACAGAGGTACAGATAAGAGAGGAGGGGGTGTAGCCTTTTTGATGAGAGAGGACATAACAACAGAGCTTAGAGAGAATATTCCTGGGGGATCGTCCAGTGAGGCCATATGGGTAGAACTTAGAAACAAGAAGGGGATGGTCACTTTGATGGGGCTGTAATATAGGCCTCCCAGATAGTCAGTAGGAATTAGAGGAGCAGATGTGTAGAGAGATTGCAGATAGTTGTAAGAAAAATAGGGTAATGATAGTGGGAGATTTTAACTTCCCTAACATTGACTGGGCCACCCATAGTGCAAAGGGCTTGGACAGGGTGAAGTTTGTTAAATGTGTCCAAGTAAGTTTCCTTTATCAGGCCAGTGAGTCTGACATCAATGGTGGGTAAGTTACTGGAGGGGATTCTGAGCGACAGGATCTACCAATATTTGGATAGGCAAGGTCTAGTTAGGGATAGTCAGCACAACTTTGTGTAAGGGAAATTGTGCCTGACAAATCTCTTAGAGTTTTTCAAAGAGGTAATCAAGAGGATAGTTGAGGATAGGGCTGTGGACATTGTCTATATGGACTTTAGCAAAGCCATTAACAAGATCCCACATGGGGCTAGTCTGGAAGGTTTAGATTGCATAGGATCCAGGGAGAGATAGATAATTGGATTCATAATTGGCTCGATGGTAGGAAGCAGAGAGTGATAGTCAAAGATTGTTTCTTGGACTGGAGGCCTGTGCTACAGGGGTTGGTGCTGGGACTTTTGTTGTTCATTATTTATATGAACGATTTAGATGTGAATGTGCAAGGAATGGTTGGGAAGTTTGTGGATGATACTAAAATAGGTGGTATTGCAGACAATGAAGAAGGTTATTAAAAATTAGAGGGGAGTCTTGATCAACTAGGTAAGTTGGCCGAGGATTGGCAAGTAGCTTTCAATTCAGATAAGTGCAAGGTGTTACATTTTGGGAAGTCAAATCAGGGTAGGACTTATGTAGTGAATGGTTGGGCTCTGGGACATGTTGTGGAACAGGGACCCAGGAGTACAAGTACAAAGTTCACTGAAAGCGGCATCGCAGGTAGACAGGGTGGTGAAGAAGCTGTTTGACATGCTGGCCTTCATGAGTCAGAGCATTGAGTATAGGAATTGCAACATTATGTTGCAGTTGTACAAGATGTTGGTGAGACCACACTTGGAGTATTGTGTACAGTTTGGTCACCTGTTATAGGAAAAATATCATTAAACTGGAAAAAGTGAAGAGTAGATTTAAGAGGATGCTGCCTGAACTCCAGGGCCTGAGCTATAGGGAGAGGTTGGGCAGGATGGGACTTTATTACTTGGAACGTAGAAGACTGAGGGGTGACCTTATAGAGGTGTATAATGAAGGGTATAGAGAGGGTGAATGCACATGATTTTTTCCCAGGGAAGGGGAAATAAAAACTAGAGGGCATAGGGTTTAAAGTGCTCATATGGAACAAGCTGCCAGAGGAAGTGGTTGAGGCAGGTACAATAATAACGTTCAAAAGTTATTTGGACAAGCACATGGATTGGAGGGGTTTAGAGGGAGATGGGCCAAATGCAGGTAAATGTTACTGGTATGGTTGGCATGGATGAATCGGGCCAATGGACTTGTTTCCATGCTGTATGACTATGTGACTCTGGTTCGCCAGCCCAAAATGCCACAGATCCAGCCCTCAGCAGATTACGAATCTCCTCGTTCGTCCAAGGCTTCTGGTTGGAAAGACTCGGAATGTTTTTGTGGATGCTCACTAATCCAAGCATGTCCTTGTGATAGGTATGGAGAACTGAAGGTAGGTAGGTAGCAGTATGTGCAGGTTCTTAAAACAGAAATTTCGGGGGCAAAGAGGGTTCATGAAATATTGCTGGCAAATCAAGGAAAAGCCCAAAGCTTTATATAAGCAGGGCCCATTCGACAAAATGGCATTCTGTGTGTGGAGCCATAGGTGATGTCTTAAATGAATACTTCTCATCTGTAATCATTAAGGAAAAGGGCATTGTAGTTGGGGAATTCAGGGAGGGAGATGGTGAAATTCCAGAACATGTTATCACTAAAAAGGAGGAGGTACCTCAGCAGACCTATAAATAAATTAACCCCAAGACCTGAAAAGATATATCCCAGGCTGCTATGGGAGGCAAGGGAGGAGATTGCTGGGACCCTGACAGAGAGAATTAAATCTTCACTTGCTATAGGTGAGATACCAGATGACTGGAGGAACAGCTGGAATACCTGTGTACAGTTCTGGAGTCAAACAGTTGAGTAATTAAGTTATACTTAATGACTCCAGTCCTTGAATTGATTGTCAATAATCTGGGCTGGAACACAGTGGAACCCAATGGTGCTCCGTTATTTGAGGTGTTGTCCTTTGGATAAAATTTTAAATCAAGAGCTTATCTGCTACTCTAGATAGATATAAAATATGTCATTCTCTTTTGAATGTGAACAGGGGATTATCCTGGTTACTTGGCCAATGTTTATGCCTCAATAAACATCACTAAAAATATCATATTGTTATTATCACATTTGTGAGAGCTTGCCAGCACAAATTGACAAATATCATGCTTCCACAAACACTCTAATAGTACAGTTCTTCAGCATCTTCAAACAATGACTCCATTGTCTGAGTTGCCGTGGTGGAGCCTCATTATTCATCAGAGTGGGTTTCAAAGTTTATGTGGCCTGTTGCATACGATAATTAAGACTCAGATCATGCCACAAATTACACTGGGAGTAGTTGTGGAGCATGAGAAAGATGAAAGGAAGAGAGAGGAGGAGGATGTCAAGGAATGTAGGGACAATGTAGGGAGCCTGTTTCTGTCTTGTCTGTCAATGACTATCTCATCATATTACACTACAATTAAAGCAATTCCCTAATTGCCAAGAGTTGCCATCTTAGATTCCTCTGTTACTGACATTGGCCTCTTGACTGCAATGCCCAAATAAAAACAAACACAGGATCAGCATTCCAAACTAAGTTTACGGACTAAAACAAGCCTAATGCCATGCAGACATTAGATAATCTGATTTCTATGGTTTTTGACTGTTCTAGGTCTTCAGGAAGTGTTTTTTTTCAAGTCGTAGCATGTGTGGTGGACGACTGTTGATATTAACTGGAGGAAATTGCAGATGAAACTACCAGACAACCTCAGCAACCTAAAAGGCATGGCTTTGGCCTGCATCTTCTCAGGTGTGTGGCAGCATTACTGATAAATCTTCATCTGTATGCCTTTAGGGATGTGGGAGCAAACTGATGTACCTTTGAGAATGCAGTCAAAGGTAGAAGATGCAAACTTTGGACAGACAGCACTGAAGGATCACTCTGGAGCAGAACTTACACTCTGAGAAGCTGGAACTTGGGTAACCTTTCCCCCTGTGCTGGCTGCAGCCCATACATGCCTAGTGACTCAGCAAATGCAGGTCCTGCCTCTAAGCCAACCACACAAATATGCAGACACATGAGATCCTGCAGATGCTGGAAATCTGGATCAATGCACACAAAATGCTGGAGGAACTCAGCAGGTCAGGCAGCATCTATGGAGGGATGGAGGGATTTCCCTCCATAGATGCTGCCTGACCTGTTGAGTTCTTCCAGCACTTTTGTGCACAAAAATATGCAAATTGTTTGTACCTGTGACTGTGCATTTGCTTTATTTGCATATTTTATTTTTCCTTATGATATCAAAGGGGACCTTTCAGCTGATGAAGTCTATACGGGCTCTCAGAGTAATCCCTCAGCAATCTCCTTCCCCCACGTAGAAAATAGAACAGTGTAGCTCAGGACCAGGTGCTTCGGCCCACAATGTCTGTGCTGAGCATGATGCCAGATAAAACTAATCCCTTCTGCCTGCACATGATCCATATCCCTCCATTCCCTGCATGTTCATGTGCCTATCTAAAAACCTTCTGAACGCCTCTGTCGTATGTGCTTCTACCACTACGACCCCTGGCAGCGCATTCCAGGCACCCACCACTCCACTCTCTGTGTAAGAAGACTTGCCCCGCACATCCCCTTTAAACTTTTGTTCTCTCACCTTAATGCCCTCTAGTATTCATCATTTCTACCCTGGAAAAAAGGTTCTGACTGTCTACCTTATCTATGCCTCATAATTTTATAAACTTCAATCAGGTTTCCCCTCAGTCTCTGACGCTCCAGAGAAAACAACCCAAGTTTGTCCAGCCTCTCCTTATAGCTAATACCCTCAATCAAGGCAGCATTCTTGTAAACCTCTTCTGCACTCTCTCTCAAGCCTCCACATCCTTCCTGTAATGGGGTGAGCAGAACTGTACACAATAGTCCAGGTATGGCCTAACCAAAGTTTTATACAGCTGCAACATGACTTCCTTACTCACTTCCCCGATCAATGAAGGCAAGCACTCCATACCTCTTCTTTGTCACTCTATCTATTTGTGTTGCCACTTTCCGGGAGCTATGGACTTGGACCCCAAGATTCCTCTATACATCTCTGCTGTTAAGGATTATCTAGACACTCCTTAAATGCTGTGAGCAACTCAGTTTCAACCACTCTCTCAGGAAGCACATTCCAGATACTTACCACTCTCTGGGTAAAGAAAGACCCCTCATATCCCCTTCTACAATAAAACAATTTGATCATGGTGAAGTAATTTATGTTGATTGAGGGGTGATCATTGGCCATGAAACCAGGAACAACTTCTCTGGTCTTCTTTGAAATTGTATCATGACACCTTGCAAATCTACATGGGTGGGCAGAGAGGACCTCACTTTAACATCTTGCCCAAATGAAAGCAGCAAACTATGCAACACTCTCTTAGCACTACATTGAAGGTTAGCTTGGATAGAGTGGAACTTTGCGATTACCAGTTGTACCACTTCTGATCCCATTTGGCATAGATTCATGCTTAGATTCCCAAACTATTAACTTTAAGTTAATCTGTTGCACTACAATAACTATCACATTTCAAATGTACTTGTGTCTTCAAATGTACTTAATCGGTTGTGAAACAGGTTAAGTTTAATTCTAAGTTCTTTCTTTGAATATGTTTTGGGTAATGCCAATGAAATAAAAATGGTATCTTAAAAGGTAAAATTATTGGATATAAAATGCAACATTGTGCAATCTTACTTTTAACTTGAAAATGAAATGTGTATTTAAAAATATTGGCAATCTTTATACATGGCTCAACAAATTATATGTCATCATAATCCATTCAATCATTTTGTCATTCAAGAGTTATATCAACTGCCTTATACAACCGTTATTTTATGCAACCCCTAATCACAAATTCCAACATAATCTACCAATTATTTCTTGGTTACAGTTTTGTTCTGCTTCATGATCCTCTTTATGTATTTGTGTTCATGGGATGTGGACAACACTGACAATGCCAGCTTTGATTGTCTATCACAATTTACTCCTGGACTGAGTGGGCAGTTAAGAGTTAACCACATTGTTGGGTCTGAAGTCAAAAACAGGCTGACATTTCTTCCAGGAAGGACATGTGTATCAGAATGGGTTTTTGTGACAATCTGGTAGGTTCACAGTTATAATTAAAGAGACAAGTTTTAGTTAATTGAATTAAATGCCTGGCTATCATCATAGGATTCAAACTCACATCTCATGATCAATGATCATGAGCACTTGGTGTTACTCCAGTAATCTAACTTCTGCACTATTGTCCCTCCTTATGCATATAGGAGAAAGAAGTCATTCCATGAAACTCTCCTGAGTTAGCTATTTAGGAAGGATCAATGCTTGAATCCTGGAATTTTTGCATGATCTCATTTTTTCCACACATCCTCTTTGTAAATTCAAGCAATTTTTTTAGATAATCTGGAATTATTGGGACTAAGTGATCTGATAAAGAAATTGGGTATCAAAAGAGACTATAACCCACAAGCAAGTATGTCTGCAGGAACTACTACCTTGATCTCAAGGATCCTTCAAAAAATACACGCAGTAAGTATATCTGAATAGTGGTCTTGTATCTTTACTTCTAAGTTCTATAATTATTGATTCCCAATTTGCAACAATATCAGAAAATCCATGAGTTAAAGCATCTAATCAATTAAAAATCATGATAAGACATTATTATTATTTGCAAAAACAGTTTAAAGTATTATGTAAGAGAAGCAATGCATTTGTTTGAAATGTTCCTCATATTCCGTCACTGAAATTGACCATTTGTTTTGGCCTGGAAATAGAACATAGAACATAGAACAATTACAGCACAATTCAGGCCCTTTGGCCCACAAAGCTGTGCCGAACATGTCCCTACCCTAGAAATTATTAGGCTCGGATGATCACCATCTGAGTGCTATTTTGTTGGAATACAGGTGAGAATGGAATACACCCATTCAAACATCAGTACAAAAGACCACAAAGAAGAATTAATACCTTGGTACCATTGTTAGTACCACTCCTTTCCTCTTCCATAAAATTACTGACAATAGATTACTGACAATAGATCCTGATGGAATAAAAGTCGTTGCTCTATTTGTAACACAAATGTTTAGTTTACCCTAAATGGGTAATCAAATTCACATCTAAAACCTTCATAAGAAGAAGACTGACATCAAAGTGATATTTGGACTAAATTTTAATCTTTTTACCATGGTAATAAAAATTACTATCTTCTTATCAATGGCACTCACTGTTGTAGAAAAGTTTCCAATATTACTAGTGTGTAATCTGGAAAATGACTGCATGTTAGTAGCTAAATGATTCCGTTGTTAAAAAATTAGATTTTCATTCTCTGTTACAGACTGAAAATATTATGGATATATGTTTGTAAGTTGTGCTGTGATTTCTATACTGTTTCACAAATTCAGAGCTATTTAATATTTAACCTCAGACAGCCAGTTAAAACTTAACTTCATGTTCAATTTGCTGACAATAAGTTTTGCCTGCTACTATTATTAGTGTTTGTCTTGATACATTATATCAATGTGTTTTGTTCATTATGACTCACTATTTCTGACTATTGAGAAATGATTATGTAGGTAAACTAACTTCTTTTGTCTTCAGGAACCTGAGTGGCACACAAAAAATTACAAAAGGATGTTTGATTTCCAAGCCCCACTATGCAAACATAAGCCTTCAACTGTGGATTCGCACAAACTGCTAAATATACTTAATGGGAGTTTGATATGAAACTTACAGGAACATTTTTACTATGAACTTTGGGCTACAATGTCACCTTTTATCAATTTCCTCACCCTCTGCTGACTATGCTAATTCTTGTTGTTATCTCACCCAGGTTGCCATTATTCATATGTGTAAAATGAGTGTGAGTACACTATTTGACCATGGAGGTGCTCCAGTCAAACCTGTCCTCACCCAATATCTACACCCAGAGTTCCTTAGGAGTCATTGAAGAACAATCAGAGGAGGAACTTTTGCTAACTTATCCCTTTTTACTTCAGGTTCTCTAAAACCTAATGTGCCATTGTATCTTATGCCTTGGCTGAAATCAACTAATTACTTGGAGAACTGGACTGAGATCTGTATGGCTTACTGCAATATTTTTCTTTTTGATCAATGGTATATTTGCTTGAAAGTACATTACTGCTGTCTTTATTTGATTTATTTCATTCATTTTCAGGATCTGGGCTTTGCAGGCAAGGCCAGCAGCTACTGGCATCCTTGAGAAGGTGATGGTGAGCTAACTTGTTGAAGTGTTGCCGTCGATCTGGTAAAGGTACTCTCACAGTGTTGTTGGGCAGGGACTTTCAGGATTTAACCACAACAATAATGGCGCATCATATATTACTGGATCAGGATGGTGCGCAGCTTGGAGGGCAGCTTAGTGGCACAGCAGTTAGTGCTGCTGCCACACGGTTCCAGTGACCTGGATTTAATCCTGACCTCAAGTGCTGTCTGTGTGGAATTTGCACAATCTCCCTAAGACCCTCCATGTTCTGATTTCTTTCCACATCCCAAGAACATGCTGGTAGGTTGATGGGCCCCTTTTGTAGGTAGATGGCTGCAGAATTGGGGACAATTGATGGGCATGTGAAAGAACATAGATTACAGGGCAATAAATGGGGGTATGGGACTGACAGGAATTCTCAGAGAGACAATATGGACTCAAGGGGCTGAATGGCCTTCTTCCAGGTCATGAGGAATATGAGAAGTGGCAGATGGTGATGTTTTCATGTGCTTGAAACCATTTTTGGTGGTAGAAGGTAAACACTGCAGATTCTGTGCATCATTTGTGGAAGGAATGAATGTTTAGGGTTGTTGATGGGGTCCAGTCAAGTGGTTTGCTTTGTCCTGCATGTGTCAATCTTCTTGAGAGTTGTTGGTGCTGTACTCATCTAAGCAAGTGAAGAATATTCCAACACACTCCTGGCTTGCATCTTATAGATGATAGAAAAGCTTTCGGAGTCAGGAGGTGAGTCACTTGCGGCAGGATATCTGACCTCTGACTTGCTTTTGTAACCATGGCATTTATGTGGTTGGTCCAGTTGAGTTTCCGTTCAATGATTGACCCTAGGATATTGATGGTGGGGGACCCAGTGATGGCAGTGGGAGATGTTGGAGATGGTCATTACCTGGCATTTTTGTGGCATGGCGCAAATGTTACGTGTCACTTATCAGCCTATGTCTGGATGTTGGCCAGATTTTTCTGCATGCAGGCACGGGCTGCTCCATTTGCTGAGGAAATGAAATGAACTTTGGACATTCATTGTATATGGAAATGAACGCTGCACAATCGTTGGTGAAAATCCCCACTTCTTACTGAATGATAGAAAGATAATGAGAAATTTTTATTGATTTGGAGAGAGTGAGAGAGAGTTGATAGAGAGAGAAAATGTATGTATGTTCAGGTGTGAGATTGCCAGAAAGACTGTAATATAAGCTCCAACATATAAAGTGTGAAACAATGGAATGGATGAGAATGGGAGCTGTGAGCTGGGATAGATGCCCTGTGGGACAAGGGCTAAAAGAGCTCACTAGTGAAAACCTTATTTACCCAGGAGCCCCTGTTCTTAACATGGCCTCACCAAGAAGGAATATCGCTAGAAGGTAAACTTTACCAAAGCAGATATCACAGAGACCCATGATCTTCTTTTCTGAAAAGTTTCTGAGTCACATCATTTCTTGCTATTCTATTATGGCTTTGTAAGTAAGTCTTTGCACCTGCTGTAAGTAATATCAGTCTCCAGGAAAGGTCATTCCCTTATGGCAAATGGGTCATTCCATTAAATATCCTTACTGATTTAAATTAAATGGTTTAAAAGGGTGTGTGGACAGGACCAATGGTAAGAGTAAACTATCTGAGGTTCACAATTTTATTTTCAATACTTTTAAAATTAAAGCAAATCTTGATCTTGTTACTTTGCTACTGATTGTCATCAATAATTCCATAGCGTCAATTACTTCCAGGAGTAAGATCGTAGAAGTTAATTAAAGAATGGCCTTCCATTTCAGACCAACAACTTGTCTTTCTGAACCTAAGAAGGAGGTGCTCTAAGTCAGACAAGAAAAATGAAAGTATTACCTGTGCTCATCAAGACTTTATTTAAAAGTGGTCTGTCAATGTATCCACTGGTGTGTTGACACAGATATTTCTTGAATGAGAAGACGTTCAGGATAATAGATTATTGGGAGTGAAACTACGATAGTGGAATATGAAGCATTGTTTTGATGGTTTGATCTATATAAATATCTTGTTCCAAATGCAAAGGGCTCAACAAGTAGTATGTGATTTGGATTTCCTCTCTTTCAATATAATGGCAATATTAGCTCTTGCCATTGATGCTTTAACATGATTACATTAAGAGTTCACCGTACAAGCAAAACTTGACCATTTCTGATGGAAGACTCTGTTAATCAGAGGCCAAGAGTCAGGGTTGTTGTTATGAACTTGCATCTCCTCTAAGTGTAATTAACTTTCAATGGAATGAGGACAAAAGTAGTGCTTCCTTCCCACCCACATCAATAGGCACTGCGGAGAAACTGGTCAGCTTTAACTTTTATGATAACAAGCACAGATGTCTTAGCACCTGTGCATCAATTCATTACCTTCAATATTACAGTGGGTGATGCAAGTGTTTTGCTTGGCAATATGGCCTTAATCCATCTCAATTGAGCATGACTCCTTATTGCTGTGAACAATTTCTTCATTTTACACAGAATTTCAAACTGAATCAGACGTAGTTTATTCAAATGAAATGAAACTAATAATACCATTTTCAGTTCAGTAATCAAATCTATTGACTTTTAAAATGATATCCTTCGAGAAGTGTTCAGCTGTGGTTTGCAGCTCTGGGAAGGGTCCCCAGTATATTTGCAATTAGGGAGCCTGTTACTCAGGGAATCCTTTAAATCCTTAAATTTAGATCATGTCAACTGGCTTGCCTTGTACTTATTGGAAGTTTATAAAGTTTCCTCAGAAACCACATTAGTCATCAAAATGTGGGCTTTGATAGTAGTGTCTCTGGGAGAATCCCACCATTAGCTTTGGGTCATAAGTGCGACATTGGTGCAAGTCAGATGAGTATTTTCAGACATTTTTATAACTTAGTGGGAGGGAACCATGACAGTGCAGCTTAGCAGAGTGGAATGCACCTTCTAAAACGTCATGGATGTCATAGAGTTGTGAAGTTGACAAAACAGAAATGGGCCTTCTGACCCATCATGTCCATGTGGACCTTTCTGCCCATCTACACTTATCCCATTTGCCTGCATTAGGACTATATCCTTCCATGCCTTGCCTAGTTAAGTGTCTGTCTAAATAACTCTTCAGTATAGTAATTACATCTGATTCGACCACCTCCTCTGGCTGCACACTCAAAATATAAACCACTCTCTACATAAAAAAAAACTGTATCCCTAAGGTCTGCTTTAAAGCCCCTACCTCTCACCTTAAATCTATGCCCTCTTGATTTTGATACAGTTTTCCATATGTCAGAAAGTGTCTTTCGCTGTGGCATCCTGAGTTTGTTAGTCCTTTGTGGATAACATGTTTAGCAAGGTCATTGTAGCTTTTGGGTGAGCAGGCAAAGATAGCATGGGTGACCTCCGGATAACAGCGTGCAGGTCATGTAGGAGTCCTCTTGTTTCTCCCTGACAGGAGGAATGCAATCAGAGCCAGGAATGTGGCACCATGGACAGGCAATGGTTAGCAAAAGAAATATATTCTAAAGACACAAAAATCCAACAAGAAAAATGATTCATCCATGGCTGACATGAGGAATTAGGATGGTATTAAATCAAAGGAAGAAGCTTATAACATTGCCAGAAATAGCAGTAGGTCTGCATTTTAGAGCTCAGCAAAAAAGATCCAAGAAATTGATGAAGAAAAACCAGGTAGAACATGAGTAGACTGGCAAGAAGCATAAAAAATGGACCATAAGAGATTTTATAGAAATGTAAAAGGGAAGATATTTACGAGGGCATGTGAGGGTCCCTGACAGACAAGTAATAAGGAAATGACAGCGGAATTGAGCAGTTGTGTCTGTCTTCACAGAAGACACGCAAACCCTGCTGGGTATATTACAGCAGTTAGCATCTAGCCAGAATGAGGAATTGAAAAACATAATCATTAGTCACAAAATAGAACTAGAGAAGTTGGTAAGCTTGAAAGCTAATAAATCCCAATGACCTGACGAAGGAGTTGATTTTAGAAATGGTGAATATTCCTGTTGTCATCTTTCAGGATTCTATAGATAGTAAGATTGTTCCTGAGGAATGGAGGGTAGCAAATGTGACACAACTATATAAGAAAGGAAAGAGAGAGAAAACAGCAAACTACCAACAATGCCTAACATCATTGGTAGGGAAAGTGCTGAAATCCATAATGAAGGAAACAATAATAGGACACCTTGCATAGGATAATAGGACAGAGCAGAGTTGACATGGATTTACAGAACCAAAGAACTATAGAACACTACAGCACAGAAAACAGGCCATTCGGCCCTTCTAGTCTGTGCCAAAACTTTATTCCACTCGTCCTATTGACCTGCACCCAGTCCATAACCCTTCAGACCGCTCCCATCCATGTATCTATCCAATTTATTCTTAAAACTTAAGAGTGAGCCTGCATTTACCACGTGAGATGGCAGCTCGTTCCACACTCCCACCACTCTCTGAGTGGTGAAGTTCCCCCTAATGTTCCCCCAAACCTTTCCCCTTTCACCCTAAAGCCATGTCCTCTTATACTTATCTCTTCTAATCTAGGTGGAAAGAGTCTACTCGCATTTACTCTGTCTATACCCCTCATAATTTTGTAAACCTCTATCAAATCTCCCCTTATTCTTCTGCGCTCCAAGGAATAAAGTCCTAACCTGTTCAATCTTTCCCTGTAACTCAACTCCTGAAGACCTGGCAACGTTCTAGTAAATCTTTCTCTACACTCTTTCAATCTTACTGATATCCTTCCTACAATTAGGTGACCAGAACTGCACACAATACTCCAAATTTGGCCTCACCAATGTCTTATACAATCTCACCATAAGATTCCAACTCCTATACTCAGTACTTTAATTTATGAATGCCAGGATGCCAAAAGCCTGGCACTTGGATAGGCACATGGGACCTCTACTTTTCATGATACTTATTAATGACTTGGATGAGGGGGTGGAAGGGTGGGTTAGCAAGTTTGCAGATGACACAAAGGTCAGTGTTGTGGATAGTGTGGAGGGCTGTCGAAGCTTACAGAGGGATATTGATAGGATGCACAGCTGGGCTGAGAACTGGCAGATGGAGTTCAATCCAGAGAAGTATGAGGTGGTACACTTTGGAAGGACAAACTCCAAGGCGGAGTACAAGGTTAATGGCAGGATTCTGGGCAGTGTGGAGGAGCAGAGGGATCTGGGGGTTCATATCCACAGATTACTGAAAGTTGTCACACAGGTGGATAGGGTAGTTAAGAAAGCTTAGTGTATCAGTGTAAGACCACTGTTGTAAACTGCCCCATCTGCCAGCAGGTAAAACCACGAGGCTGGCCAGTGGGGCCACCGGGCCACATTGTGTGGCAAGTAGATTACATCGGACCACTCCCACGCCACAATAAAAAGCAATACGCCCTGACGACGGTGGACACATACTCGGGTGTCCTGGTGGTGGTGCCCTGTGAGAGGGCCGACCAGAACAGCAGCATCAAAGGATTGCAGTACCTCTCCTCCATCCATGGAGTCCCGTGGGACGTACAATACGATCAGGGCTCACACTTTGCGGGGGCCAAGGTACAAAACTGGGTGGCAGAGGCGGGGATCTCGTGGCTGTTTCATATCCCCTACCACCCCCAGGCATTGGGCCTGATAGAAAGAACGAACGGCCTGCTGAAAGAAATGATACGCACGCTGACGCTCTCCCGCACACTGCAGGGGTGGTTGGGTGTGCTGCAGCAGGCCGTCGATCAGCTCAACACACGGCCCACTGGCCAAGGGGGGTCTCCATTATCCCGCCATCTGGCTCACTCCCCACCACCCGACTTGCGAGACCCCGAATCCCCAAGACTGAGGATTCTGGGAGGTTCTGGGTCCGACAGCCACAAGGTCCCCCTCAGAAGGGAGAAGTCATTGCGCGCAGTCCCAGGGACACCCGTTGGGTCACCATCCCGGGTCAAATTAATCTATCCTGCCTTCACACCCAACACCTGACCCGCTGAGAATGAGTTTGTTCCTCCACCCCCACCCCCACCCCACCCCCACCCCCCCCACCCCACAGGATGATGGCACTACTCCAATCACTCCTCCTCCTCACTGTGGTGATCAACATTGGGACTCCTGCTAACACCTTCCTCTGTGTCGCGTATGAATTCGCTAACACTTCCAACTGATCAGACTGCTGGATTTGCCTCCGAACCCCAGCACACGCCGGTGAAGCTCTACCACTAACAGCGATTCCCCTCGATGATTTCCAAATGAACTGCTTACACAGACTCTTTGCGCCTGTTGGGTTCAGTATATCGGTTTGGGGGGGGGGCCCGACGGTAGTCCCCCACCACTCCCCTCACCACTACAGAATAATTCTTCCAGTGATTCCCGATGGGGTGGGTGCTTCAGGAGCTGATATTTCCCTTCCTACAATTTGACCTCAACCCAAGTCCCCACCCTCAGAGTCACCCCGCAACCACTGAGTAAGCTGAGAGAATGCTGGTGCAGACTCCATAACGACCAGAATTCTATCTTTTCAGTCGGCCACAGTGACTGCGAGAGCAACTGGTACCCAGGGGCCACAGTGACCACCGCCAGCGGTGCTGCTAAGCTGGGAGCTCCCTGGACCTTGAACGGCACCCACTGGGTCTGCAGGCAACGTGCCTACCCGTGGCTCCCCACGAGCTGGTACGGTTGCTGCTTTCCAGCGTTTGTGGTTCCCTATATCCACGCACTCGATGACCTCAGGGAGCACCCAGCATACAGTGGCCACTGGGACAAAAGAGCCATCACGGAGGCAGAGAGGTTCTGGATGATTGCCTTTCCCATGTATGGCATGGCCTGACTGTCCCGAGAAGTCATCAAGATGACCGGCGTGCTCCAGACAATGGTTGACAAAATGAAACTGTCACTGTGACATACCAAGTATGCCCTGACAAAGACGGTAGTGGAGCTGGCTGCCATCAGGCTGATGGCCCTTCAGAATTGGATGGCCCTGGACTACCTACTCACTGCAGAAGATGGAACCTGTACAGTGGTTGGGAAGGAGTGTTGTACCTTTATCCCCAATGAGTCCAGCAACATCACCAACCTGGCTGCTCATATTGAGGACTTGGTGACTAAAATCCAAAATGCAAGGGACCAACTCCTCCAGCACGACACCTCATGGTGTTTGGGTCCCTGGGGGGATGGTGGGCAACTATTGTCCATTGAGCCACCGCCCTCGTTTTAGTTGTAATAGCTATTTGTATTTTGTGTTGTACCTGTCAGATTATTAGAACCACTTCTGCCTTCCATTAGTACCGCATACTGATGCGTAATTGTTAGCTTAGTTATAGCTATTCCCCTGATTGATAAGTGGTCTAACTTTCGAGGGGTGGAATGTAATGTGAAAGGTCATGGCTGTAATGTGACACCACTGAGTACTGGTCGAAAGTGACACCACTGTCAATCAGGATCTAGCCCCACCCAGCCATTAGCAGCACACTCTGATCATTGGTCCCTGTGCACACTTCTCATACCTGGCCACGACTCATTGGACTTCTTGAATTACCTGAGCTAGCTCCACCCAGCTCTCCAGCACAATAAAGGATGCCACATGTGTATGGCTGTCTCTCTTGATTGCTGCTAGGGTCGAAACCATGTTAAGGGACCACTGGTAAGAGTGTGCGCGTCCATCGGGGTTTAGGGGTGTTTTTAAGTAGATTCCCAGTAGCGTAGAGCCGTTGCTTGTCCCAGAGGCAGGGAGGGGTTCAGGCACCGTATTGCGTTTTTCCCTGACCATTTGTAACTAGCTTACTGTGTGTGTGCACTTCACCCCTGTTGTGACTCCTCTCACGTTTCGCGATTACCCGAGTGCGTGCGTGTGAGTGTGCATCCATACCCGTCATTCTGTTCCCGTGTTTGTCTTTGTAAATAAATTCTTCTTAAAATCGAAAGACTGTGTCCGGATACCTCTGCTTTTGAGACCTGAAAGTGCTGGGACCATTGCTGTTCGTGATATACAGTAATGACTTGGATATGCATGTAAGAGGTATGATTAGTAAGTTTGCACTTGACACGAAAATTGATGGTGTGGATAGTGGGGAAGGTTGTCTAAGGCTACAGCAGGATATAGGTCGGATGGAAAGGTGGGCGGAACATTGGTGATGAAATTTAATCCCAACAAGTGTGAAATGATGCAGTTTAGGATGGCAACCATAAATGGTAGGGTACTAAGGAATGCTGATGAGCAGAGGGATATTGGGATTCAAGTCCATAGTTTCCTGAAAGTGGCGACACAGGTATATTAGCTGGTGAAGAAGGCATTTACATGCTTGCTTTCATAAATTGGGGTAAAGAATATAAAAGTTGGAAGATTATGTTGCAATTTTACAAAACACTGTTTAGATTGCACTTGGAGTATTGAGTGCAGTTCTGGTCACCACTTTATAAGAAGAATGTGATTGTGCTGGAGAGAGCATTGAGGAGATTCATCAGGATGTTGCCTGAATCAGAGGACTTCAGTTATAAGGAGAGACTGGATACGCTTAGTTGGATTTCCCTGGAGTGAAGGAGTCTGAGGGGTGACCAGATGGAGGTAATAAAATTATAAGAGGCACATTAGTTTACTGTAGGTAGTCAGAATCCCTTTACAATGGTTAGGGTATCAAAAACAAGAGAGTATAGGTTTAAGGTGAGAGGATGGAGTTTTAAAGGGGATCTGAGGGGAATGTTTTATATGCAGACAGTTGTTGATATCGGGATGCACTACCGGAGGAGGTGGTGGAATCAGGTATGAACACAATGTATAAGAGATATTTCAACAGGTACTTGAATATGCAAGGCATAGAAAGGTATGGACCTAGTGTAGGCAAATGAGATTAAGGTAGATGGGGGAAAAAGATCAGCATGAACATGTTTCTGTGCTGTACAACTCTATGACTCTATCTCAGTAACGAGTATAGTGTCAATATAGTGAGGTCATGATACTACTGCCTACATTGCCCCAGGTTTCAGGATGTATCATTCCTAGAGATCAGCTTTGATAGTGCCCCCTGCCAAGCACACCTCTTGATGGCCTCCTCTATTATGGATCCCCTCCACTGGGATGTCCTGCTCCCCCTCAGAAAATGGGAGAGATTGGGGAGCTCACACCACTCCCCCACTCTGCTTTATGTGGATAACACTTTTTTTGCATTAATAGGTGGCAAAAGACATAGGAGCAGAATTAGGCCATTTGGCCCATTGAGTCTGCTTGCTCTGCCATTCAATCATAGCTGATTTATTATTCCCTCTCAACCCCATTCTCCTGCCTTCTCCCCATAACCTTTGACACCTTTGCTAATCAAGAATTTATCAACATCCACTTTAAATATACCCAATAACTTGGCCTCCACAGCTGTCTGTGGCAATGAATTCCACAGATTTACCACCCTCTGGCTAAAGAAATTCATCCTCATCTCTGTTCTAAAATGATGTCCTTTTATTCTTGAGGCTGTGCCCTCTGGTCCTTGACTCTCCCACTGCTGGAAACATCCTCTCCACGTCCACTCTATCCAGGCCTTTCAATATTTGGTAGGTTTCAGTGAGGTTCCCCCCTCATCCTTCTAAACTCCAGTGAGTACAGGCCCAGAGCCATCACACATTAAACCTTTCATCCCTGGGATCATTTTTGTAAACCATCTCTGGAGCCTCTCCAATGCCAGCACATCTTTCCTTAGATATGGGGCCCAAAACTGCTCACAATACTCCAGATGTGGTCTGACCAGCACCTTATAAAGCCTCAGTATTACATCCTTGCTTTTATATTCTAGTCCTCTTGAAATGAATGCTAACATTGCATTTGCCTTCCTTACTACCGACTCAACCTGCAAGTTAACCTTTAGGGAATCATGCACTAGGACCCTTTGTACCTCCAATTTCTGAATTCGCTCCCTGTTTAGAAAATAGTCTATGCCTTTATTCCTTCTACCAAAGTGCATGACCATACACTTCCCTACTCTGTATTCCATCTGCCTCTTCATTGCCCATTCTCTCAACCTGTCCAAGTCCTTCTGCAGATTCCCTGCTTCCTCAACACTACCAGCCCCTCCATTTATCTTTGTATTATCTGCAAACTTGGCCACAAAGCCCTTAATTCCATCATCCAGATCATTAACATATAACTTGAAAAGTAGTGAACCCAAAACCGACCCCTGCGAAACACCACTAGTCACCGGCAGCCAACCAGAAAAGGCCCCCTTTCTTCCCACTCTTCGCCTTCTGCCAGTCAGCCAATCTTCTATCCATGCTCGTACCTTTCTTGTAATACCATGGGCTCCAATCTTGCTTAGCAGCCTCATGTTCGGCACCTTGTCAAAGGCCTTCTGAAAATCCAAGGACATCCATGACACATGGATGCTGGAGTCATTACATCATAGCTATACAGTTAAGTTCCAGCAGCTGCATGAAATTTCTGCCACTATCAACAAAGAAAGAAGTAGTACCTTGGGGTGTTGCATTAGGGTTGAAATTTTTAATTATGATCCTTGTGCATCATGCTGAAACAACACAAGGGCAACATGTGGTATTGGTATCGCTGGGAAGGAATTTCTGGGTAATTGTCTTTGCATAAGTCTTAGAAATTCATTGGTTTTAGCTGCCAAAAGTTAATTAAGCATCTAAAACAACTTTGTTTAACTAGTCCATATTTACATTTATTTATACTGGTAAATTCATCACAGTAACTGGCTTGGTTGAGTTCCAGTTCAACAGGTGTGGCAGATGAATTAATATCAGTGCAGGCATTATTATTGACTCAGGATGCTTCAGTAAGCATGCATTCACTGCTATACATTTTAATTCCCCTCCCTGGTAAAGAGGGAAGAAAGAACATACATGTATACCGGATGTGCCAAAGAAGCTGCACAGCCAATTTTTTTGAAGTTATTTTTGCAATGCAACTAGAAAATACAGCTATTTGGGCCGAGCAAAGGCACCCAAACTGTAGTGAGAAAATGATCAGAAAAACCAAAATTAGTTGAGGGATAAATGTTGGCCAGGTCACCCTGGAAACCTCTTCTCTTTTTCATGTATTGCCTGGGACCTAATGCTTGCATTTACCTGAGATGGTCAACTATTCTAAAAGGCATGCCCTGTACATTCACTCCTTGTAATCTGCTGACTTGCTATCCATGTATTCACAATGTTGGTCGCAGGCCCCACATCAAATTTCTTTCCAACAATATATGCATGTACACATTGAGGTGTCAATAATGCTCTGGAAACAAATCATTTATACAGAGTGCTTGTATCAAGTGGCTCTCTGGTGTGTGCTCTTCCAATGGAGCAGTATTTATTTACACTGCTGCATCTTTTTATTTCAAAACCTTTCAGACTGAGAGTACTCACATGTAGGGAAAAGAGGCTTTCAAACATGAGATAGAGTTCAGGGCCAGCGAGTTCCTATTAGAGTGAAGGGCAAGGCTGGAAAAATGAAGGAACCCTGGTTGACAAGGGACATTGAGGGTCTGGTCTAGTGTAAATGGGTGGTTGATGGTCAGTATGGACTCAGTGAGCCAAACTGCCTGTTTCCATGCTGTATCTTTCTAATAGTCTCTGACGAGTGAAACATCTCAACACTTAACCTGTCATGCCCCCCTTGGAATTTTATCTGTTTCCATAAGATCACCTCTCATTCTTTTAAACTCCAAAGAATACAGGCCCAACTTGTTTAACCTTTCTTGATGGGATGAGAGGATTGTCCCGTGAATTAGCCTGGTGAATCCCCTTTGGATCTCCTCTAAGCTACTGTATCCCTTCTTGGGTAAGAGGAACAAAGCTGTAAGCACTATTCCAGGTGTGGTCTCAGCATCGCCCAGCACAATTGTAAAAAAAACTTCCTAATTTCAAAACTCAAACCCCTTTGCAATGAAGGCATTTCGGGTGAAACTGAGAACCTCAAGGCCATGCATCAGGTCCATATAGAACCCTGCATAAGCAGCAGAAGGAGTGCACCAACTCAAAAACTATCCACCTGACTGCCCCTTCAGCTATGTCCTGTCCTTCCTGCGGAAGCGTTTGTGATGCCCACATTGACTTCATTGGCCACCTTAGAACCTGTAAAACTAGAGTGGAAGCAAGTCACTGTTGATCCCAATGAATAGTTGATGAAGGAGGTGGTCTATTTGCTAACACAAGCAGGAAAATAAGGATATCCACTGACATTACACGGGGGAATCACCTCTACGATCCAACTCCTGCCAAAGCTGAATCAGGGTCAGAAGCCCCATTCATTTGAATGGAGATTCCTGACCAGGAGATTAGTAGGAAGAATGTAAGATCATTTAATGTCATTAATTTGTAAAAAATATAGTTTTAAAATATTTAAAACAAATTTAAGTTTTTATACTTCCAATAATTGGATACATGTAAACATTTTCATAACACCTGAATATCCTTGCAGGATACGAGACTCTCCCCAGCAATGCTTCCTGTCAAAAGTTGTCAGTGTGTTCTGGGGTTAGGGCTTCGGCAGTAAGGCAGTTGAGGCCTTGTTTCCACTGAGGTCTTGCTACACTGCCATTTGTCTCTGGAATCAGGAGAGCCAGAACTAGATCCACACATCCATACAGGATCAGTTCAAACTTGGATAAAGCATAGGGAATGAGTCTGGGCAATTGAGGGAATTGTGCTTGATGAAAGGGCTTTGGTGAGGCAGGATTATACTATTAGTATTCTTGTACTTTAATTAAATCATCTGCCAAGTTCATTAATAGCAGTACCATACAGGGAAACAGAAATCAATTTTACATTTCTCTTCTAAAAGATTAAGAGATTCCATGCAACCGTTCTCCCACTTTAAGTAATCCCCACTCCCTTCCCCACAAACCCCCCCCCCCACCGTACTACTTCTCTTCTTCCCTTTCCTAGCCTATCTCCCTTTTTATACTCCTTTTTTCTTTTCTCTCCTTACCTTTGACCCATCCCCTGGAGGATCTGCTCTCCCCTCCTCCCCCGCACTAGCTCTTACCTGCAATGACCTATCACCACCTTGTGCCCACCCCGCCTCCCCTCTTTTTTTCCACCTATCACTGCTCTGCTTTTCCCTCCTATATATTGGGCTTCCCCTTTTCCTATCTTCAGTACTGAGAAAGGGCCCTGACCCAAAACGTTGACCACGGATGCTGCCTGGCCTGCTGAGTTCCTCCAGCATCGTAATGTTTTTCATCAGAGATTCTGTGCAACTTCCTAAAAAATGATCCAGGGAGTTTGTCATCCCCATTTTGCTATTTGAACATTTAGTTTGGTTTTGAAATACTCAAGTATTTTTTTATCTGCTTTCAGGTTGCAAAACAAACTTTTTATTACAGGTACTGCACAGGCAAAATCATTATAACATATCTTCCATTAAAATTGCTGATCAACTGTGAGGCCGGCTCCCCACATTTTAGGATGGCTGATTAACCATGTGGGCTGCTTCAGTGCAGACAGCAAACAGCCCATGAGGCTGTCAGAGCTGTCACTGCTACTGAATGTTTCACTTTCATAAATATTAAAATAACTTCCAACCTTTATTAGGGTCTAGCAGTATTGCTTAGTAGCACTTGATGATAATAACCCTTTGTATGGTAAGAAGAATGAAAAATGAGTGCAATTGAATGTACCACATCTTCATTTTGAACCCACCCTTCAGTGTCAACTAGCAGCCATTGTGCTATTGTTAAGGGCACTATATTTCTTGACTGAACAAATCCATAGGCAAAGAATGACATGAAAACAATTTCATTGAAAATTTTTAACTGGGATAGGAAGGTTTCATATGACCTGCAACTATTTTATTTTTAGTAGATACAATCAAAATTCATACTTGGGCAAGACGTAGAGAAATTACAATTGTCTGGCTTATCAGCTGATTTCCTCCATTCATTTGAATGGAACTGCTTAGATTCTGCCAGGTTTGACATGTTCAGTGGGAAGGTTTCCCAGCCAGGGAACTGGGAGATCCATGAAAATTCATGCTATTCTGCTGGAGTCCAGAGATTTCATTCATGCAGCGTGAGACATCCAGCTATGCTGGTGACATCCCACTGGAACTAAGGCTCACTCCATCACTGGAACCTGGGAATTCTGCTGGGAACCTTGGGTAAGTCCTGGCATTAACATTAGCATGGGAACAGAAGCTATTGCCAACGATCACCAGTTGCAAAGAAGTTTCGGTGTAACATTTGCAAAAGTACCCACAGGCAGATTGTAAATTCAAAATCAAGACACACTTGGTGGTATTCTGCTGAATATTAACTGAACAGCAATGTTAACCAGAGTTTCCTTGACTACAGGAAACTCTTCATCCATGAACTGCAAAGTCTACAAGGAACCTGCAGAAATCACCCAGACCACTATAATCATTATACTAACACTTTAAGGTCCTTCTTTCAGACCCCATTTACAGACTGGATCACACTCAGCTGGGGCTTGCATTTTCATTGCGAGTCTGATTCCAGCAGTGGAGTGTTGATGTGCTGAGCTGAGAGGCTCATTGGGGTTGTTGACCTTGAGTAAAAAGGCAAATACAAGTAACATTAATTCTATTTCTCTTCCATAGATGCTGCCTGACCTGCTGAGTGTTTTTGGCATTTTCTGTAATAAATTCAGATTTCCTGCATCTGCAGATTTTTGATTTTCATTTAAGTGATTTGTTTACTTTTCTTAATGCTTTCATTTAATTACTAGGATAGCAAACTGTTAATTAATCTTACTTTTGTCTTTTTTTTTAAATGAAGATTTATTTGAACTGATTATTGGAGACATCTGAACAACAAAATGGCAAAGGGTTATCGAGATATTTCGGGAGTGGGGCTTCCTATCTGCCACCTGAGGCCTTGTGGCTGCTTGTAGTGCACTTCCCAATGGGAGGATTCTCATCTATGGAAGGTTGCCACAGTTGTCCTTGCTTATCCAGATCAGGTTAGTGCTGTTGGACAGGCACCACAAAAGGTAAGTTTGTGCAGTGAGCTGAATCCTCTCTGATCTATTCCTCTTTTTGTTAAAGACAGTACTGACTGTGATTTTCAGCATGGATTACTGTGCAGAGATTTTGAAAAACTCAAGTATATTGGTATTAGATCTTGCTGTTAAAATTAGGCAACATGTATAGCAATGTGATTAAACAACATTTGTTTATTCTGAACACATGTAGATGGTGATCTGTTGGTAACAAACATGTTGTAGTCCATTGTAATACTTGTAAAAAGATCAATTCTTTCTCATTTAGCAGCACTGTGACATAGCTGGTAGAGCTGCTGTCTCTCAGCTCCAGTGATCTAAGCTCAATCCTGACCTCCAGTGCTCTCTGCACATTCACCCTATGATTGCGTGGGTTTCCTCTGGTGTTTGGACTACCTCCCACATCCCAAAGATGTGCAGGTTGGTAGGTGAAGTAACTAAGCAACTAATAAAAAATTGCCCCTGGTGCATAGGTGAGTGATACTGGATTTATGCAGAATAAGATCAGAAATTAAAGCTAAAGCTGAAATAACACACAGTATTCGGCAGGTCAGGCAGAATTCTTGTAGAGAGTCAACATTTCAGAAATAATGCAAGCATGGCATCCAAAACAAAACTATTCTGATGAAGGTGTATTTACCTGAAATGTGAACTGTTTTGATCTCTCCACAGATGCTGCCTGATGTGGTTCTAGCATTTTCTGTTTTTATTTCAGATTTTGTGCATCTGCAATTTTTTGATTTTTCACTGAGTAGTTTAGGTGGCATTTTTCTGCCCACCAGCCGTTCTACGTAAAGAGGTCCTACTGATTAAGTCAAAATTCAAATTCTCTGAAATTGTACTTTGATCATGTCCCTGAAGACTTAAGTTGAGCTTAATTTACCTCACTTATACCTCGTAATGCATAATATACCTCAATTTTTCCTCATTTTCTCCTTCTCTGTGCTGCATGATGTTATAATTATGATTTTGGGAGCTGTACTTGTATTGTTTCATTTAGCATGAAATCCATGTGTAATAATTCGTATTTTAAAAGGCTGTTCAATTGCTTTTCCTTGCTGGTTAGTCTTTGCATGCTTTGTTTCATCTTATTTCAGTTGCCATAGGATATCCAAGCTAAATCGTTTAGCTTGTTAAATTCATGGAATTTAACAGTGAGAAGAGTCACATGTGAAATAATGTGGAAAAACAACATTTTTAAACCACTGTGCTGCACTAAGTAAATGTAATTTATTTCTTAATATTTGTAAGGGTCACCTATTTAGCAAAGGCTGATGTAGCCCTTAATTTGCAATGCATTAAGACTTCTATTTCATTGTTTGGAAAGGGCAGCCCATGATGAGAATCACTCAATTAGTGACATTTAAAGAAGACTTCAGTTCCAATAAATAATGTTATTACAAGGACCACACATCAGTTCCTTATTAGAACTTCAGCTGATGTATGTACAGTATATGAAGATCTTAGCTCTATGGAAGTTGAGAAATATCCATACTCTTTACTAATCGGGTGAAAGATTCTTAAAGAATTTACTTGTGTCTATCTTGCCGATTTTGTTAGACATTTCAAAAGGCAACTGCTCTTCTTCCTATTCTTGCATTAGAGTTGACTGTTCCTGTCACACTATGATGAATACATCCATAACCTATTGATGTGGTGGTATAACCATAGAACCATACAACACAAAACAGGTCCTTTGGCCCACCATGTTGTGCCGTCCATCAAACCACCCTTACACTATCTAACCCTTTCCTCCCGCATATCCCTCTATCTCACATTCCTCCATGTGCCTATCCAACAAACTCTTGAAACTGTCCAATGTATCTGCCTCCACCACCCCAGGCAGTGCATTCCATGCACCAACCACTCTCTGGGTGAAAAATCTCCCCTGACATCTCCCCTGAACCTCCCACTCATAACCTTAAAGCCATGCCCTCTCGTCTTGAGCAGTGGTGCCCTGGGAAGGAAGTGCTGGCTGTCTACTCTATCTATTCCCCTCAATATTTTATATACCTCTATCATGTCTCCTCTCATCCTCCTCCTTTCCAGTGAATAAAGCCCTAGCACCTTAAGCCTCTCCTCATATTCAATACTCTCTAATCCAGGCAGCATCCTGGTAAATCTCCTCTGCACCCTCTCCAATGCCTCCACATCCTTCCTATAATGCTGCGACCAAGACTGAACACAGTACTCTAAGTGTGGTCTAACTAGAGTTTTGTAAAGCTGCATCATCACTTCGTGGCTCTTAAACTTGATCCCACAACTTATGAAAGCTAACATCCCATAGGCCGCCTTAACTGCTCTATCCACCTGTGAGGCAACTTTCAGTGAACTGTGAATATGAACCCCCCAGATCCCTCTGCTCCTCTACACTGCCAAGTACCTTGCCATTTACCTTGTACTCTGCCCTGGAGTTTGTCCTTCCAAAGTGTACCACCTCACACTTTTCCAGATTGAACTCCATCTGCCACTTGTCAGCCCAGCTCTGCATCCTATCAATATCCCTCTGTGTTCCGACAGCCCTCCACACTATCCACAACACTGCCGATCTTAGTGTCATCCACAAACTTACTAACCCAGCCCTCCACCCCCTCATCTAAGTCATCTATAAATATCACAAAAAGTAGAGGTCCCAGAACAGATCCCTGCGGGACACCACTAGTCACTGCTCGCCAATCCAAGGGCACTCCTTCCACCACAACCCTCTGCTTTCTACAGGCAAGCCAATTCCTAATCCACACAGCCAAGCTTCCCTGGATCCCTCGGCCTCTGACCTTCTGAAGAAGCCTACCATGAGGAACCTTATCAAATGCCTTACTAAAATCCATATAGACCACATCCACCGCACCACCCTCATCAATCTTCCTCGTCACTTCCTCAAAGAACTCTATCAGGCTTGTGAGGCAAGATCTTCCCTTCACAAAGCCATGCTGGCTGTCCCTAATCAGTCCATGATTCCCCAGGTGTTCATAGATCCTATCCCTTAGAATCCTTTCTAACAGCTTACCCACCACAGACGTGAGACTCACCGGTCTGTAATTCCCTGAACTATCCCTACTGCCTTTTTTGAACAAGGGGACAACATTCGCCACCCTCTAATCCTCCGGCACCATCCCCGTGGACAACGAGGACTCAAAGATCCTTACCAGCGGTTCAACAATCTCCTCCCTCGCCTCTCGAAGCAGCCTGGGGAAAACCCCGTCAGGCCCTGGAGATTTATCTGTCTTGATATTTAACAACTTCAACACATCCTCTCTCTTGATATCTACAACCTTGAGAACATTACCCTTCCCAGCACTCCCTTCCGCATCATCAAGACCCCTCTCCTTGGTGAATACCGAAGAGAAGTATTCATTGAGAACTTCTCCCACTTCCACCGCCTCCAGGCACATTCTCCCACCTTTGTCTTTAATTGGACCTACCTTTACCCTAGCCATCCTCCTACCCTTCATGTACGTGAAAAAGGCCTTGGGATTTTCCTTAACCCTACTAGCCAACACCTTTTCATGTCCCCTTCTAGCTCTCCTCAGCCCTTAAGTTCCTTCCTCGCTAGTCTATATTCCTCACGGGCCCTGTCTGAACCTTGCTGCTTATACCTTATGTATGCTACCTTCTCCCTAACTAGTCGTTCCACCTCTCTTGTCACCCACAGCTCCTTCACCCTGCCATTCCTTCTCTGCCTCACCGGGACATATTTATCCCTAACATCCTGCATAAGATCCCTGAACATTGACCACATCTCCATGGTACATTTCCCTTCAAAAAGGACATCCCACTTTACACTCCCAAGTTCTCTCCTTATAGCCTCATAGTTCGCCCTTCCTCAGTTAAATATCTTCTTGTCCTCTCTGCACCTGTCCCTGTCCATGACAATTTTGAAGGTTATGGAGCAATGGTCACTGTCCCCCAAATGCTCACCCACCAATAGATCCTTCACCTGTCCCGGTTCATTTCCTAAAACTAGATCTAGCATTGGCATTCCCTCTAGTCGGCCTGTCGACATACTGCGTCAGGAATCCCTCCTGGACACATTTAACAAATTTCATCCCATCTAAGCCTTTGGCAGTAAGCAGGTTCCAGTCTATGTTTGGGAAGTTGAAGTCTCCCATTGTAATACTGACTTTGAGACCCTTGTAATTGCAAGAGGTGGAACATTTATTTAAGTATGTGAAGGTCAGTGATAGAAATCGACTGATCTAAAAAAAATTAGATTTTTAGATATAGTATTTGGGGGTGAAGGATTGCTCTTCCTTGTCCTCCCCCTTCTTGGCATACCCATGGATGAAGTAGAATGGTGTTCCTTCCTTGTGTTTTAATTTGATATGCAGGTTGCAACCAATTGGCCCATCCAGTTATATTCTTCTTAACAAATTTTTCTAACAGTCTGGTACAACTAGCTGGTTTACTGCACTTTTTATTGGATTGTTAAGGAGAAACCATGGCATGTGAGGGACAAAATCATATTGTCAAAAGGTTTCCTTTCTATTTTTGGCTCATCTTCTAGAATTAAGGTGAATATCTTAGATTTTACAATGCAATTAAAGACTGCTCTTTTCTGCACTTCAAGGAGAAAATTCAGCAATGTATCCAAACATGTGCCCAAAATTTCTTGAGGTAAGTTCAAAACAAGTATTACTCACTATACAATTTGAAACTTCCAACAAAGCATCAAGCTCCACTTACAGATATTAATTAGTATTTAATTTTAATCATGTCATATTGTTTTGAATATCTGGAGTTGATTCTGCAGTTACTTAATGATAAACTCTAATCTATTAATGATAGGATGACTTTCAACTACAGAGATTTAATGAAAGAAACAAAGGACTGCAGATGCTGGAATCTAGATGAAAAATACGATGATGCTGGAGGAACTCAGCAGGCCAGGCAGCATCCATGGAGAAAAGTAAGCGGTCAAGTTTCAGGTCAGGACCCTTCTTCAGGACTGAAGATAGGAAAAGGGGAAGCCCAATATATAGGAGGGAAAAGCAGAGCAGTGATAGGTGGACAAAAGTGGGGAGGCAGGGTGGGCACAAGGTGGTGATAGGTAGATGCAGGTAAGAGATAGGCAGGTGTGGGGGAGAAGGGGAGAGCAGATACACTGGGGGACAGGTGAAAGGTAAGGAGGAAAAATGGTTAGGGGGGAGGGTGTTGAGAGGATTACTTAAAGTAATCCCCTCAACACCTCCCCCCACAAACACCCCCCCCAACCATACCTCTTCTTTACTTCTTTCCTAGCCTCTCTCTCTTTTTTCTACCCCTTTTTCCTCCTTACCTTTGACCCATCCCCCAGTGGATCTGCTCTCCCCTCTTCCCCTGCACCTGCCTATCACTATCTTTTACCTGCATCAACCTATCACCATTTTGTGCCCACCCCATCTCCCCTTTTTTGACCACCTATCATTGCTCTGCTTTTCCCTCCTATATATTGGGCTTCCCCAGCATCATAATGTTTTTCATCAGGAATTAATGAAAGTTACATTTGAAATGTTGAATGGAAAAGACCTTCCATTTATAGTGATACTTATTTAGAGGCCAATTGTATCAAGGTAGGAAACAAAAAAGAAGCATAGACAGGGTAGATAGTCAGTCTTTTCCCAGGATGGAAATATTGAATACTAAAGGACATAGCTTTAAGGTGAGAGATGGAAGTTTTAAAGATTTACATGACAAGTGTTTTTACACAAAGTGGTAGGTGCCTGGAAACCACTGCCAGGACATCTAGGCACCTACCTCCCATGCC
Organism: Pristis pectinata; assembly: GCF_009764475.1. Taxonomy (NCBI): domain Eukaryota; kingdom Metazoa; phylum Chordata; class Chondrichthyes; order Rhinopristiformes; family Pristidae; genus Pristis; species Pristis pectinata. Next base: position 63,256,637 of record NC_067415.1, on the reverse strand, counting down.
CAAGAATCTTCTCCAAAAATTTCCCAACCACTGATGTAAGGCTCATTGGCCTATAATTTCCAGGTCTGTCCCTGTTGCTCTTTTTAAACAAAGGAACAACATCGCTATTCTCCAGTGTTCTGGGACCTTGCCTGTGGCTAAAGAATGGCTGGGGATCTTGCTCTGATCCAACCACGAAATGACCTGTTCACTCCTGCACTCTTTTATGTCCATTACCCATCCCTCATTCTATTCCAAAATATTAGACATAAACCAATGTGCTCTAATTTTGTTTAATAATCTTGTGTACTAACTTTTTAATGAAAGAACTTCTGGAAGTCCAAATACCCCACATACACTGGTTCACCCTTTGTTATTCTCCCACAGCCTCGAAACTCAAACATATTAGTCACACATGATTTCCTTTGACAAACACATATTGACTCTGCCCAATCCTATTATGATTTTCTATGGGCTCCATTATCATTCCTTAAGTGAATTCTTGCTTCTTAATCTCCTCCCTAGCTGCCTTTAATTATACCTGCAGGACCATAACCTTCTTTCTACTTGTATGATTGGTTTGCATCTAGACCAGGACCAACATAAAAAACAGGAGCAGGAGCAGACATTCAACCCTTTGAGCCAGCTCTACCACTCATTAAGATTTTATCCAATCTTCTTCCTCAGTGACAGTTAAACTAGTTTGGCAGGGGGATGGGAACATAGCACCAGGTCAAAGTGGAGGGATTGAGAGGAAGGTAGGTGACATGACCAGTAAGTCTGTAAGGAAGGACAGGTAGGAGCAAAATACTAGACACAGTGGCATGGACAGGTTGAAGTTTTATGTTAATGCTAGGAGTATTAAGGGTAAGGGTGATGAACTTAAAGCATGGATCGGTACATGGAACTATGATGTTACATTGCAGAGACTTGGTTGAGAGAGGGACATGATTGGATGCCTAAAGTTCCAGGGTTTTGATGTTTTAAAAAAAGATAGTGCAACTCCATCCCCCCTCCCCCTTCTCTATCAGGTCCCAGGAGACCGGCGAGTAGCTATTGTTCCATTATTCAAGAAGAGAAATAAGGATAATTCTGGAAACTATAGACTGGTGAGTCTCATGTCAGTGGTAGGGAAGCTATTGGAAAGGATTCTTGGGGACAGGATGTATGAGCTTTGGAAAACCATGGCCTAATTAGGGACAGTTCAACTGGCCTTGTATGGGGCAAATTGTGCCTTGACTGAGTTTTTGGAGGAGGTGATTGATGAAGGCAGAGCTGTGGATGTTTTCTACCTTGATTTTAGTAAGGCATTTAACAAGGTCCCTCATGGTGGGCTCATCCAGAAGATTAAGATGCATGGGATCCATGGTGACTTGGCCATTTGGATACAGAATTGGCTTACCCATAGAAGACAGGGTAGTGGTTGATGGGACTTATTCTGGCTGGAGGTCCATGACTAGCGGTGTTCTGCAGGGATCCATACCAGGATCTCTTCTGTTTGTGATGAATATAAATGACCTGGCTAAAAATGTGGACGGGTGGCTTAGTAAGTTTGCAGACTATACAAAAATTGGTGGTGAAGGATACAGCAGGATATAGATCAGTTGCAGATATGGGTGGAGAAATAGCAGATGGAGTTTAATCCTGCTAAGTGAGGTGTTGCACTTTGGGAGATCAAATGTAAAGGGGCAGTACACAGTTAATGGCAGGACCCTTAACAGTGTTGATGTACAGAGAGATCTTAGGGTCCAAGTCCAGAGATCCCTGAAAGTGGCTGCATAGGTTGTTAGGGTTGTAAAGAAGGCTTGCCTTTATTTGTCAAAGCATTGAGTTCAAGAGTCAGGAAGTTATATTGCAGCTTTATAAAACTCTAGTTAGGCTGCATCTGGAGCATTGCATTCAATTCTGGTCGTGCCATTATAGGATGGATGTGGAGTGGGTGCAGAAGAGGTTTACCAGGATGCTGCCTGGATTAGAGGACATATGCTATAAGGAGAGGTTGGACAAACTTGGATTGTTTTCTTTGGAGTGGTGGAGGCTGAGGGGAGACCTGATAGAAGTTTATAAACTAATAAGAGGCATAGATAGCCAGCCGGTATCTTTTTCCCAGGGTTGAAATGTCTAATACTAGAGGGCATGCATTTAAGGTGAGAGGAGGTAAGTTCAAAGGAGATGTGTGGGGCAAGTTTTTTACACAGAGCAGTGGGTGCCTGGAATGTACTGCTGGGGTGGTAGGTGGAGGCAAATATGATAGTGTTTAAGAGGCTCTTAGATACACGTGAAGAAAAGGGAAGGATATGGACATTGAGTAGCCAGAAAGGATTAGTTTGGTTAGGCATTTAAACATTTAATTGCTAGTCTAATTAGTTCAGCACAACATTGTGGGCTAAAGGACCTGTTCTTGTGCTGTACTGTTCCATGTTCTATGTTCCAGGATAATTAACATACTACCTGATTCCCTTAATATCTAGAAAACATTTAACCTCTGCTTTGAATGAACACTACGACTGAGCCTTCACAGCCCCCTTGGACAGATAATTTTAAAGATTATTTCTTCTAATCTTAGAAGAAAATTCTCCTCATATCAGCAGAAGATAGGTTACCCCTTATATTCAAACTTTGTTCCCCACCCCCTCCCCGTGCCCTCCCCTCTCAGGGGAATAAACCACCCTGCACCTAGCCTGTCAAGCCCTTTAAGAATTTTGTAAATTTCAATGAGATCTGTTTTCTGAGCTATAGATAAAGATAAATATGGACCTCGTGAGAGAGTATTAAATTGGAGCAGGGCAAATTACGAGAGCATTAGGCAGGAACTAGGGAGAGTTAATTAGGAACAGCTGTTTTTGGTCATGTCCGCATCTGACATGTGGAGGGTGTTTAAAGCCCAACTGCACAGCACAGGACAGGTATGTTCCAGTAAGGAGGAAGGACAAGGATGGCAAGGTAAGGGAACCTTGGACGTCGAGAGAGGTGGTGAATTTAGAAAAGAAAAAGTGTATGTAAGGTTTAGGAAGCTAAATTCAAATAGACCCCTTAAGGATTATGAAGAAGCTAGAAAAGAACTCAAGAAAAAAATTAGGAGAGAGAGGAGGGCTATGAAATGTCCTTGGCAAGTAAGATTAAAGAGAATCCTAAGGCATTCTATACATATATCAAGAGCAAGAGGATAACTAGGGAGAGGGTAGGACCACTCAAGGATAAAGGAGGAAACATGTGCTTGGAGGTGGAGGATGTGGGCAAGAACCTAAATGAGTACTTTACGTCAGTATTTAGGAGCAGGATGTGAGATAGTGAGCTCTACCATCAGATTTCTGAATGGTGAATACGACTTGTTATTTCTTCTTTTTGCACTATTTATTTATTTTTGTAAGTTATGGTGATTTTGTCTCTTTGCACTGTCCTGCTGCCACAAAACAACAAATTTCATAACATAAGTCAGTGGTAATAATTCTGATTCTGAGATCAGTGTGGAGCATGCTTAAGTGCTCAGGCATTTTGAGCTAAAGAAGGAGGTACTGTTGGGTCTCTTAAAGAACGTAAGGCTCACCGGCCTGTTGTTATCTGGCTTGATGCCAGCTGTTGTTCACTGTCCAAAATACAGATCTTCAGCTCATCCAGTCAATGATTCATGTACACCTGAGTGACCAGCATCTGAAAAACATACAGGGTTTCCCACTCAGCATAGTAAATGGTCTCAAGAGGACTGAGGAGCCCTGCTATGTCTCTAGTTACTAGAATAAAACTTAAAATCCAACCACTCTCTCCTATCAACATCTACTGTGCACTGGATTGTTACACTTCTAATTGATTAAGTAGTTCTTTTTGTTGATAATTTAACTAAAATAATTCAACTAAAATTTCACTTAAAATACCAAGAAACTCCTTTTCCTCTGATTCACTGAGTCTTCACACAGACCAAAGATTCAGCATTTATGTTAGTTATACTCAGATGAAGATGCACCTGTTACCAAACAGCACTGTAGCACTTCAAGAAGGTGAGCTACCACTACATCCTACCTGGCAAAGGAATGGGTAATAATTGCTGTCTACTATTGTCATCAACATCCTATGAATCATTTAAAATAAACCTTGAACTTGTAATATCATTCAACTAGACCACAGTTTCAGTATTTAACTGTTTGGGTCTTGTGATACCTAAAAAGTAAATGAATAAAATGTTGGCTTTTAAATTTTCTGATGTAGTTTCAATACCTTTCTCAGGAACTGAGTTCTTAATTTCCAATACTACTTGGAACAAGATGTTTCTTTCTGATATCACATCGGAACAGTCTAGTTGTAATTTTAGGTTTATGCCTTCATTGTTCTGGATTCAGCCACAAGAGGATATTGTTTCTTTCCCTATCAAGTTCTTTGAACAACTTAAGCATGTGAATCAGATCACTCTTAAATCTTTTATACTCAATGAAATATAAATGCAAGCAACACCTTCATAATATAACTTGTATTACCAGCATCATTCTGGTGAATCTGCATTGTATCAGCAAGGCCAGAAGTTTCTTCCTGAGGTGATGAGCCCAACACAAATGCAGTGCTCCTAGGGGAGTGGGGAGGGATGGGGTTTGCTCACCAGAAGTTTCGCCTACTTCAGTTACAAAAGGATCACCAAATCTGCATTTGGTTTCTCCAGTGTAAAAGAGGCCACATTTGAACACAGAATGCAATACACTAGATTGGAAGAAGAGTAAGTGCTTCAGCTGGAGGGACCTGGATGGTGGCAAGGGAAGAGGTGAAAGGACACCTGTGGTTGCATGGGAACATGTCATGAGACGGAGTAGATAGTAGGGAAAATAGAGTGGAACAGGAAGTTATGAAGGGAATGATCCCCTTGAAATACTGAAAGGGGAGGAGCATATATGTATGGTGATAAAATGTTACTGGAGTGGTGGCACAACTGGCTTGTAGAGTCGCTGCCTCACAGCACCAGAGACCCGGGGTTCAGTCTTGATCTGTGTGCTGTCTATGTAGAGTTTGCATGTTCTCGCTGGGACTGCATGAGTTTGCTTTTGGTGCTTCGGTTTCCTTGCACTTCCCAAAGATGTGCGAGTTGGTAGGTTAATTAGTCACTGTAAATTGCCCTTTGCATGTTGGTGGAATCTGGAGAGTTGAAGGGAATTTGGGGAGAATTTAAAAAATGGGATTAATGTAGGATGAGTATAAATGGGTGGTTAATGATCAGCAAAGACTCAGTGGGCCGAAGAGCCTGTTTCCATGCTGTACTATGACCCATTGAATGAAGAGGCTTGTGGGGTGGAAGGTACGGACCAGGAGAACTCTGTTCTTGCGCTGTCCAACAGGAGAAGGGTAATGCAGAGGTGTGGAAATTAGATAAGATGCAGTAAAGGGCTCTACCAACTATGGCAGAGGGGAAGTCACAATTCAGGAAGAAAACAGTTGAGGTAGATGAACTCTGGACACAGATTGGCTCCGGGGACTAGGATGTTACTTCCATAACAGAAACATGGCTGAGAGGACTGGCAACTCAATGTTCCAGGATACAGATGCTGGAGGTACAGGCAAGTGAGGAGGGGGAGATGTCTTTTTGATAGACGACATAACAACAATGCCTAGAGGAGATATTCCTGGAGGATCATCCAGTGAGGCCATATGGGTAGAACTTAGAAACAAGAAGGGGATGGTCACTCTGATGGGGCTGTATTATAGGCCCCCCCAATAGTCAATGGGAATTAGAGGAGCAGATGTGTAGAGACATTGCAGATAGTTGTAAGAATAATAGGGTAGTATTAGTGGGAGATTTTAAACTTCCCTAACATTAACAGGGCCACCCATAGTACAAAGGGCTTGGATGGAGGTGGAGTTTGTTAAATGTGTCCAAGAAGGTTTCCTTTATCAATATACAGAGGGTCCTACTAGAGAAGGCGCAACACTGGAACTTTTCTTGGGGAATAAGGTAGGGCAAGTGATTGAAGTGTCAATTGGGGAGCTGTTTGGGTCCAGTGACCATAATTCTATTAGTTTTAAAATGGTTATGTAGAAAGATGGGACGGAGCCCCAGGTTAAGGTCCTATACTGGGCAGGGCCAATTTTGGAGGCATTAGGCTGGATCTTGCAGAGGTCAATTGGGTGAGACTGTTTACTGGTAAAGGGACGACTGACAAGTGGGAGGCTTTTAATAGTGTGATATCAAAGGTCCAGGGGCAGCATGTTCCCGCATGGGTGAAGGACAAGTCTGGGAAGTTTAGGGAACTCTGGCTGATGAGAGATATTGAGACTGTGGTCAGAAAACAGAAGGAAGCATACACTGGTTTTAGGCAATCAGGAAGAAATGAATCCCTCAATGACTATAACAAGTACACTTAAGAGGGAAATCAAGAAGGTAAAAAGAGGGTATGAGATGCATCTAGGAGGTAAGGCCTAGGGAAAATCTGAAGAGATTCTCTCAGTATATTAAGAGTAAAAGGGTGGCTAGGGAGAGAATAGGACCCCTTAAAGATCAGCATGGCCATCTATGTGTGGACCCATAGGAGATGGGTGAGATTTTTAATGAATATTTCTCATCAGTTTTTATGGATGCTAAAGAAATGAGGGAAATGAGAGATGATGTCTTGGACCGCATACAAATGACCAGGGAAGAGGTATTGGTGGCCTTAAAGTGCGTTAAGCTGGTGAGTCTGACATCAATGGTGGGTAAGTTATTGGAAGGGATTCTGACAGACAGGATCTATCAACACTTGGATAGGCAAGGTCTAATTAGGGATAGTCAGCACGGCTTTGTGCGGGAAATCATGCCTGACAAATCTTAGGTTTTAAAGTGGTAACCAAGAAGATGAGGGTAGGGCAGTGGACATTGTCTACATGGATTTTAGCAAGGCCTTTGACAAGGTCTCACATGACAGGCTAGTCTGGAAGCTTAGATCATATGGAATCCAGGGAGAGATAGATAATTGGATTCATAATCTGCTCGATGGTAGGAAGCAGAGAGTGATGGTCAAAGGTTGTTTCTCAGATTAGAGGCCTCCGACTGGTGGTGTGCCACAGGGGTTGGTGCTGGCAGCTTTATTGTTCATTATTTATATGAACAATTAGGATGTGAATGTATAAGGCACAGTTAGTAAATTTATGGATGAGCCTAAAATAGGTGGTGTCATAGACAGTGAAGAAGGTTATCAAAAACTACAGGGGAATCTTCATCAGCTGAGTAAGTGGGCTAAGGAATGGCTTTCAATTCAGATAAGTGCAAAATGTTGTATTTTGGGAAGTCAAAACAGGGTAGGACTTGTGCAGTCAATGGTTGGGCCCTGGGGAGTGTTGTGGAACAGAGGGACTGAGGAGTGCAAGTGCATAGGTTGCCGAATGTGGCAACACATGCAGACAGGATGGTGAAGAAGGCACTTGGCATGCTGGCCTTCACCAATCAGGGCACTGAGTATAGGAGTTGGGACATTATGTTGCAGTTGTACAAGGCTCTGCTGAGACCGAACTTGGACTATTGTGTACACTTTAGGTCATCCTGTTACAGGAAAGACGTCATTAAACTGGAAAGAGTGCAGAGAATATTTGAGGATGCTGCCAGGACCCAAAGGCCTGAGTTGTAGGGAGGTTGGGCAGGCTGGGACTTTACTCCTTGGAACTAAGGAGTTTGAAGGGTGACCTTATAGAGGTGTATGAATTCATGAGGGGTATAGATAGGGTGAATGCACATGATCTTTTTTCCAGGGAAGGGGAACTGAAAACCAGAGGGCATAGGTTTAAGGTGAGAGGTGAAAGATTTAAAAGGGTCCTGAGGAGCAACTTTTTCACTCAGAAGGTGGTGCGTATCTGGAATGAGCTGCCAGAGGAAGTGGTTGAGGCAGGTACAAATCAACATTTAAAAGACATTTGGATAAGTACATGGATAGGAGGGGTTTAGAAGGATACAGGCCAAACATTGGCAAATGGGACTAGCTTGGTGGGCACTTTGATTGGTGTGGACAAGTTGTGCTGAAGGGCCTGTTTCCATGCTGTATTACTCTATGACTCTATATGGGAGAATGATTGCTGCTGATTGTGCAATGTTTAGCTCTATTCACACCTCCTTGGATAATAAAACAATCTGTGCCTGCATGTGACAAAATTGGGACAGATTCAGGTATAGCTGATTAATTGTCAAGTAGCTTTCAAAAATGCCAGTCAATCACCATCTCCAAAAAGAGTTTGACTTGTGTTCATTGACATGCGGTGCCATCCTATTGCCAAGTTCCCCACCATCAATGTCCTGGGAAATCACCATTGACCAGAAGCATGTAACTGCTCTAGCCACATAAATATTGTGTCTACAAGAGCAGGTCAGAATCTAGATGTCGTGCAGTATCCTAACTTGCAAAAGCTTTTCTGTGCCTTATAATCCACAAGACGGAATCTCAGCCCATGAACCATTAGAAAACTTGACACTATTGGAAAAGTTGATTGGTAACCCCCAACTCTGCCAAACATTCACTCATTTTTTTCCCACCAGCACATTTTGCCTGCAGTTTGTGCCATCTACAAAATGGATTACAGCAATTCACCAAGGCTACTTCAACAGTACTTCTCAAACATGCACCCTCTAACATCTAGAAAATCAGGACACGTACCTTCGGGTTCTCATCACCCCCAAGTTCCCCTCCACATCCTGTACCATAATGAATTTGAAATAAATGATGGGTGGTTCTTCATCTGTTGGCCAATACTAGAATGCATTGATTAGCAGCATTAATTTGTACCTTCATGCAAACACTGCTAGTTCAAGATAGCAGCTGACCATTTCCTCAAGAGAAATTAGGGATGGGAAAGAAATGTTGGCATTCCCAACAATATACACATCCCATGAAGTCAACTTTTGAAGTTATCATCTGAATCTTTCATTACAAGACAAATATTACCCTTGTCCCATCTATTTCTCCTGTAGTTAGTGTTGTCCTTGATTCACAGAACATAGAATTGCACGGGACAGGCCATTCGGCCCATAATGTTGTGCCAATCTTGATACCAATTTATACTAAATATCCTCTTCCTGTGTATCATCCATATCCCTCCATTTCCTTCATATTCATGTTTCTGTCTAAAACCTTCTTAAACTCCACCAAGCTGCCTGCTTCAACTACTACCCCAGTAAACCATTCAAGACACCTACCACTTTCTGCGTTTTTTAAAAAAAAACTTGCCCCTCATATCATCTTTAAACTTTATCCCTCTAAACATGTCTAAGCAAATATCAATTTGACATTTCTACCCTGGGGAAGAGATTCTGACTGTCTACCCTATCTATGTTTCTCATAATTTAAAAAACCTGTATCAGGTCTCCCCTCAGCCTCCGACACTCTAGGGAGAACAACCCAAGTTTGTCCAACCTTTCCTTATAGCTCACACCCTCTAATCCAGGCAGCATCCTGATAAACCTCTTCTGCACCATTTCCACAGTCTCCACATCATTCCTAAAATGAGGCAACCAGAACTGCACACAATACTCCAAGTGCAGTCTGACTGAAGTTTTATATAGAACATAGAACAGTACAGTACAGGAACAGGCCCTTGCCCTTCAACCCACGATGTTGTGCTGAACTAATTAAATTAGTAATCAAATATCCAACTAAACTAATCCCTTCTGGCTACACAATGTTCATATCCCTCCATTCTCTGCACATTCATGTGCCTATCTAAGAGCCTCTTGAATGCCTCTATTGTATTTGTCTCTGCTACTACCTCTGGCAGCACATTCCAGGCACCCAGCACTCTGTGTAAAAAAAACTTGCCCATGAAAACAAAAAGCTTGCCCTGCGCATCTCCTATGAACTTAACTTCTCTCACCTTAAATGCATGACCTCTGGTATTAGACATTTCAACCCTGGGAAAAAGATACCTGCTGTCTACTCTATCTATGCCTCTCATAGTCTTATAAGTCTCTACCAGATCTCCGCTCCAGAGAAAACAACCAAAGTTTGTCTCACCTCTCCTTGTAGCACATGCCCTCTAATCCAGGCAGCATCCTGGTAAACCTCTTCTGCACCCTCTCCAAAGCCTCCACATCCTTCCTGTTATGGGATGGCCAGAATTGAATGCAATACTCCTGATGCGGTCAAATTAGAGTTTTATAAAGATGCATCATAACTTCACGACTCTTGAACTCAATTCCTCGACTAGTAAAGGGAAGGTGCAGCATTACTTGCTTATGCTTATACTCAACACCCCTACCTATGAGGGCAAGCATGCCATACACCTTCTTTACCACCTTATCCACTTGTGTAGCTACTTTCAGTGACTTGGATCCCAAGATCCGTCTGTACTTTAAGGGTCTATCATTAACCCTTTCACTTGTTCTCCCAAAGTGCAATGCCACACACTTGCTCAGATTAAAGTCCATCTGCCACTTCTCTACTCATATCTGCAACTGATCTATATCCTGCTGTATTTTTGACAGTTTTTTTTACACTGTCCACAACTCCACCAATCTTGGTGTCATCTGCAAACTTGCTAATCCACCCATCTACATTTTAATCTGAAACATTGATATATATCACAAACAACAGAGGTCCAGCACCGATCCTTGTGGAACACCACTGGTCACAGCTCTCCAGCCAGAATAACAGCCTTCTACCCTTACTCTCTGTCTTCTACGGGCAAGCCAGTTCTGAATCCAACCTTGCAATCACCCTGGATTCACTTCTTAAGCTTTTGTTCATTTTCCTTTATGAAGTTTTCATACATTTTTTATTTTTTTAAAAGATGCAAAAATGCAGAACCTGAAAAGAGAACAAAAAATGCTCCTGTCTAAAAGCTAAATGTGAAGTGCTGTATTTACTGCAATTAAAGATTCAGTTGTTTGCTATATAAAATGACTGACTGAAACAGGCTTGAAACTGGAAATAAGAAAAGGATTTTTAGAATACAAACAGGCATACATCTGTGGGGAAGTGAATCTTTCTGAGATAGTTACGCAGAGAATTTAAGTCCACAACTAAACTGCATAGTCTGTAAATAGGAAAGATTTAAAGATAAATTATTATTTAAAAGAAGAAATAAATTTCCTGACTTTGCATAGACTTCATTTCTTGTGCCGTGCTGATATGATATTTATTTTCACATCCAGTTTGTGTTGTAGTTATAAGAATCAGTATATTTTTGGATTAAATTCTTTCTGTCAGCTATTTCTATTTTAGATAGGTAGAGTACTTGAACAAGCTATGTTATGATAACAGCATCCATTCTGCTTTGCAACCTTCAAAACTAGCAGATTAGATATTAAGGAAACAATTGAACATGCTGTGTACTTTATTTTACTTCACTCTCCCACTTGCTTTCTTGATGGATGTGCTCCATGTGTGTAATCCTAGCTGTATTATTCTTAGACTTGACAGAATGTGGAGTGAATGAACATGACATATGTGAATTATTTCACTCTGCATGTCATCTTCACTGATGATATAATTAATGACTAATTATTAGCATAGGTATTTCTCACAGCTGTTTGATGACCGGCTTTAGTCATAAATCTGATCTGAAGAAATATAAGGAAGTATGCACCCCACCATTCAATGAGGGCTTGACAGATCTGTTATTCAATTCCATTTCCCAACCAATCACCATATCCCTTGATTCACTTAATGTGCAAATATTGATCAGTTTTAACCATGATCATATTCCACAGTGACTGAGCATGCACAGCCTTCTGAGGAAGAGAATTCCAAAGATTTACATTCAACTGAGTAAAGATATTTCTCCTTGATTTGGTTCTAAATGGATAACTCTTTATCCTGAGACTATCCTGCATCCTGGTCTTCAATTTGATATGATTTCCAGCTAATGAAAGTCAAAAAGCTGCAATGCTGGAAATCTGATAAAGGGTATTCAATCTGAAACCATAGAACCATAGAACAATACAGGCCCTTCGGCCCACCATGTTGTGCCCACCTTCAAACCACTCCTAAGACTATCTGACCCATTCCTCCCATCTCTCCCTATCTTAAGTTCCTCCATATGCTTATCTAACAATGTCTTGAACTTGCCCAACGTATCAACCTCCACCACCACCCCAGGCAGCACATTCCATGCACCAACCACTCTCTGGGTGAAAAACCTCCCTCTGACGTCTCCCTTGAACTTCCCACCCATTACTTTAAAGCCATGCCCTCTTGTATTGAGCATTGGTGCCCTGGGAAAGAGGTGCTGGCTGTCCACTCTATCTATTCCTCTTAGTATTTTGTATACCTCTATCATGTCTCCCCTCATCCTCCTTCTCTCCAATGAGTAAAGCCCTAGCTCCTTTAGTTTCTCCTCATAATCCATACTCTCTAATCCAGGCAGCATCCTGATAAATCTCCTCTGCAGCCTCTCCAATGCCTCCACATCCTTCCTATAATGAGGCGACCAGAACTGGACATAGTACTCCAAGTGTGGTCTAACCAGAGTTTTGTAAAGCTGCATCATTACTTTGCAGCTCTTAAGCTCGATCCCATGATTTATGAAAGCTAACATCCCATAAGCTTTCTTAACTACCCTATCCACCTGTGTGGCAACTTTCAGTGATCTGTGGATATGAAACCCCAGATCCCTCTGCTCCTCTACACTGCCCAGAATCCTGCCATTTACCTTGCATTCTGCCTTGGAGTTTGTCCTTGCAAAGTGTACCACCTCACACTTCTCTGGATTGAACTCCATCTGCCAGTTCTCAGCCCAGCTGTGCATCCTATCAATATCGCTCTGTAAGCTTCGACAGCCCTCCACAGCACCACCGATCTTTGTGTCATCTGCAAACTTGCTAATCCACCCTTCCACCCCCTCATCTAAGTCATTAATAAATATCACAAAAAGTAGAGGTCCCAGAAACGATCCCTGTGGGACACCATGAGTCACAGCCCTCCAATCCAAATGCACTCCCTCCACCACAACCCTCTGCTTTCTACAGGCAAGCCAATTCTGAATCCACACAGCCAAGCCTCCCTGGATCCCTTGGCCTCTGACCTTCTGAAGAAGCCTACCATGTGAAACCTTGTCAAACGCCTTACTAAAATCCATGTAGACCACATCTACTGCACTACCCTCATCAATCCTCCTGGTCACCTCCTCAAAGAACCCTATCAGTCTAGTGAGGCAAGATCTTCCCTTCACAAATCCATGCTGGCTGTCCCTAATCAGTCCATGATTCTCTAAATGCTCATAGATCCTATCTCTAAGAATCCTTTCCAACGGCTTGCCCACCACAGACGTAAGGCTCACTGGTCAGTAATTCCCTGGACTATCCCTACTACCTTTTTTGAATAAGGGGACAACATTTGTCACCCTCCAATCCTCCGGTAAATGCTAACTGTTTAGCTTTCCACAGATGCTGACTGTTTCCAGTATTTTCTGTTTTTATATCTGTTTTAGCAAGATCTATAGTGTACAATGGGGGTGGGGGTGGGGTGGGTACTACCTAGTATGCTAACACTCACCAGTGTGGACCTCCTCTTTTTCATCTGAGCTCTTGAGTTTACTTGTGGCTGGTTGCCCACATATTATCCAAATGCACTGATGTAGACAGAGTAGGACTCTAGAAAGGACTTCAGTCATGTCTCACATGAGAGACTGCTCCAAAAGGTTAGACCCCACAGGATCCAGAACAACTTGACAAATTGGATCCAAAACTGGTTTGAAGGCATATGTGATGGTGGAGGGTTGTTGTGATTGGAAGCCTGTGACCATTGATGTTCCAAGGATCAGTGCTGAGAATCTTGCAACTTGTAGGGGGTATGTGCAGATGACACAAAAATCAATAGTGTTGTAGATAGTGAGGAGGTAGATGGAATTTAATTCTGATAAATGTGAGGTGATGCACTTTGGGAAGACTAGTAATAGTAGGACATACACCATGAATCATAGATCCTTACGGAGTATTGAGGAATAGAGTATACAAGTACAAGAACCCTTGAAGGCAGATAAGGTGGTGAAGAAAGCTCATGGGATACTTGCCTTCATTAGCCAGAGCACAGAATGTAAGATCAGAAAGGTTATGGTAAAAACTTATAAAACATTGGTTTGGCCACAGCTAAAGTACTGACACTGTTCTGGTCACCACATTATTCAGAAGGGCATGGTTGCACTGAGCAGGGTTCAGAGGAAATTCACCAGGAAGCTGCCTAGGAAGGAGCATTTCAATTATGAGGAGAGACTTGATAGACTGGGATTGTTTTCTTTAGAGCAGAGGAGGCTGAGGGAGACCTGATGGAAGTATATAAAATTATGTAGGCAGGGTAGATAGTAGGAAACATTTTCCACACGGCAGAGGTATCTAAAATAGATGACATAAGTTTAATGTAAGTGGTCAGAAGGTATCTGAGCAAGAACCTATCCATTCAGAGGTGCTTGGATTCTGGAACACACTATCTGAGTGGGTAGAAGAAGCGGGTATCCTCATTTGATTCCCAAGACACAAAGGACTGGGTTTCGTATACTAAGTGCTTGATGGTAGTCATGGGCATGGTAGATTGAAGGTCCTGTTTCTTTGCCATTTGACTCTGACTCCATGAATACAAGGATGTTTCTGGGACTGGACACCTTGAGTAATAAGGAGTGACTAGATTGGCAGGGCTGTTTTCCTTGCAGCATAGGAGACTGAGGGATGACCTTATAAGAGGTATATAAAATCATAAGAGGCATAAATAAGGTAAATGGTCACAGTTCTTTCCCAGAGTAGGGGCAAATTTTTCACACAGAGGGTGGTGTGTATATAAGAATGAGCTACCAGACGAAGTTGTAGAGGTGTGTACAATTACAATGTTTAAAAGATATTTAGACAGGTTCATGGATAGGAAAGATTTAGAGAGATATGGGCCAAACATAGGCAAATGAGACTAGCTCAGGTAGGCACCTTGATCAGCATGGCCAGGTTGGGCCGAAGGGCTTGTTTTCCTGCTGTATACAGTAACTCTATGACTCTATGGCTCAGTGGCTCTATGAAATGTTATGCACAGCAGTGTCTCCAAACACTTAAATATTAGTTTTTGTCATATCACTGTTCAATCCCATGTGTCAGATCAGGCAAAAGACATTTTATTCCAACTGAAAGATTTTTTTAAATTACATTTTATTTACAGCGTGGTAACAGGCCCTTCCAGCCCAACGAGTCCACGACACCCATTTTAAATCCATATTAACCTATCCGTACGTCTTTAGAATGTGGGAGGAAACCGGAGCACCCGGAGGAAACCCACGCAGACACGGGAGAACATACAAACTCCTTACAGACAGCGACAGGAATTGAACCCCGATCGCTGGCACTGTAATAGCATCGCGCTAACCGCTACGCGTAACAACACTTCACACAATTTTCTCAGATGAAACTGCTGACTGTTCACATACAACTCAGATGGCATATTTTTCCAAGGTATGAAGTTTGAATGAACTTGTAGCACTGGCATTGCCTCATGGACGAACAAAGATTGTTTATCAGTCTCCAGGATAAAATTGAGTCTTTCAGTTTGGAATGGAATAAATTGGTTGGCACTTCAACACAGAGTATATTCAGTGACAGGTGAACGTAATGTAATGATTTTACACCTCAACGTCTGGGTGATCGGGAGGAGCAGATCATTCAGTATCGCTGTGTTATACAACAGCAAAATTGATGCACTATAATCCTTGGTTTTGTGTGTAGTGAATCAAAATCAGAATCAGGTTTATTATCACTGACTTGTATGTTGTGAAATTTGTTTTGCGGCAGCAGTACAGTGCAAAGACATAAAAATTACCATAAATTACAAAATAAATACATAGTGCAAAAAAAGGGAATAATGAAATAGTGTTCATGGACTGTTCAGAAATCTGATGGTGGAGGGGAAGAAGCTGTTCCTGAAACATTGAGTGTGGGTCTTCAGGTTCCTTTACCTCCTCTCCAATGGTAGTAACAAGAAAAGGGTATGTCCCGGATGGTGAGGGTCCTTAGTAATGGATGCCACCTTCTTGAGGCACCACCTCTTGAAGATGTCCTCGATGGTGGGGAGAGTTGTGTCTGTGATGGAGCTGGCTGAGTCTACAACTCTGCAGCTTCTTGCAATCCTGTGTATTGGAGTCTCCATATCAGGCAGTGATGCAACCAGTCAGAATGCTCTTTACTGTACAACTAAAGAAATTTGCAAGAGTCTTTGGTGACCAAATCTCCTCAAACTCCTAATGAATTAGAGCCACTGGCATGCCTTCTTCATGATTGCATCAATGTGTTGGGTCCAGGATAGATCCTCTGAGATGTTGACGCCCAGGAACTTGAAGCTGCTCACCCTTTCCACCGCTGACCCCTCAATGAGGACTGGTGTGTGTGAGAACTTCCCCTTCCTGAAGTCCACAATCAATTCCCTTGAATGATCTTGCTGATGCTGAGTACAAGGTTGTTCTGACACCACTCAACCAGCCAATCCATCACACTCCTGTACACCTCCTCATCTGAGATTTTACCAACAGTGGTGTCATCTGTGAATTTATAGATGGCACTTGAGCTGTGCCTAACCACACAGTGATGAGTGTAGAGGGAGTAGACCAGTGGGCTAAGCATGCATCCTTGAGGTGCGCCTGTGTTGATTGTCAGCAAGGAGGAGCTGTACTGACTGGGATCTCCCAATAAGGAAGTCAAGGGTCCAGTTTCAGAGGTAGGTACAGAGGCTCCCATGTTTTAACTCTTGTTGATTAGTACTGAGGGGATGATGGTGTTGGATGCTGAGCTGTAATTGATAAATAGCAGACTGATGTGGTTCTGTAGATGTTCCAAAACAGAGTGGAGAGCCAGTGAGGTTGTGCCCACTGTATACCTATTGTGGTGGTAGGCAAATTGCAGTGGGCCCAGGTCCTTGCTCAGGCCGGAGTTAATTCTAACCATGACCAACCTCTCAAAGCATTTCATCACAGTAGATGTGAGTGCTACTGGGCAATAGTCATTGAGGCAGCTCATCCTGCTCTTCTTGGGCACTGGTATGATTGATGCCCTTTTGAAGCAGGTGGGAACCTTTGACTGCTTGAACACTCCACCCAGTTGGTCGGCACAGATTTTCAGTACCCTGCCAGGTACACCGTCAGGGCCTGACATCTTGCAAGGGTTCACCCTCTTGAAGGATATTCTGACATCGGCCTCCAAGACAGAGATCACAGGGTCGCCAGATGCTGCGGGGATTCGCACAGGTGTAGTGTTATTCTCCCTTTCAAAGCATGCATAAAAGGTGTTGAGCTCATTGGGGAGTGAAGCATCACTGCCATTGTCTCCAACCTCAACTTCATAAAATTATGTGGAATTAACTACTATCAATTTCAAACTCATATAGAAGGGATTGTTGCTGAGTGTAAGTGATGTAATTTATCTCATAGAAATAAGATGGCTTACTTGAAGATATTTGTGGTGCTGCTGCTAGAGATCAAAGCTTGTGTAATGGCAAAAGAAAAAACCTGTCCCACACCTGGAGGATGCAAACTAACCTTACAGCCATTTTTAGGGAAAGAAGACTTTCCAGAGTGAACAGAAATGGTTCCATATACAACCATTCCAAGGTCATTTCTCTTACTTTCCTCTCTCCCAGGAAGTGTTTTTTGAACACAGTCATGATTCAGATCCTTACCCTAAATTTGTGAGGAGGCTTGGTACTCACTTGAAAAGTGATTCCCAGGCTTTTATAGAAACAAAAGAACACCGCAATAATTACCTGATCCATTTTCCGTCAAACCAGAAGCAATGGGATCAGGTATTCATCTGGAACTCATTGACTAGCAGTGCCTTGATTCACTTCACAGCAAGCATCAGGAGAGAAATCTGTTCAGTTTCTACAGTTGTCTTGACTCAGAACACTTTGCAAAACTACGATAGTGATCCATGAAATGTATTTCTCCTTTTGGCTGTATATTCATTTGTGAGCATGTCTTCTCTCCACAAAACCTCATTCAATCAAAAATACATTATCAAATCTTGAAGCAGTAATCCATCTCGCAACAATGAAAGCAAAGACTGAGATTCCCAAATTGGCCTGCTAGAAGCAGTACAATACATCATACTAAAGCAGAGAAAACATCCACCAGTGAAATTCTATTGTTTAATTAATTTAAATTCAGCTTAATTTATAAAGCTGCAAACATTTTATATTTAACAAACTATTAATAAACTCAAACTTTGAACCAACTATGTGTCATCTCTTTAAACATGACTAAAAATACTAGTCTCTGGTTATGTACGGTGAAAAGAATGTTTCTTGCTAGAAACCCTCAGAAGTAGTTTTGATTGTAAATCTAGCCCACCCAATAAAAAGTTGTGCACCGCTCAATTGGACAGCTGGATTCCCCAGCTAAAGGGACACCTTTCTGACACTGATTCCAAGGCATGCACATCCTCCTTTAGATACAGAAAACAGAACTGCAGACATCAATCCAAATGTGGTCTCACCAAAGCCCTGAACAATCTCAACAAGCTTTTCTTACTTCTGCAGCCCAACACCAATCTAATGAAGGCCAAACATACTATTGGCCTCCCTATTTCTTATTTTTTCTTGTTGGTTCTCTCTCTCTCATGAACACCAAGATCTATGAATCACCATTTACTATCTTCTCATTATTTAAACATATCCTGTTCTTCTATACTTCTGAAAAAACTAATTCCTCCATTTTAGTCCACTTGTTTATCCTATCTCTATCCATTTGCAAAATTTAGTGTATCCAGAACAGCTTATTGGACTTCTAAATTTTGTATCATAATCAAACTTGGTTCACTGAAAATCAAAAAATACAAATGCTGGAAATGTGAAATAAGAAGAGAAAGTGATAGGAATCCTCAGCAGGTCAGGCAGAACCTGTGGACATTCCAAGTCAGGTCACCATTCATCAGAAATAGAAAAGTAAGAAGAAAAAAGCATGATTTAAATGCATTTAAGCATGATGGGTGAGGGGTGGAGAGAACAATGCAAATTCTGTGACAGGTTGTCCAAATGAAAAAATTGCTTTTGGTGCTATCTAAGAGAAGGATCTGTCTAGAGGAGTGACAGCAGTGAGAGAGGCAAAAAAAAAATACTGGAACTGGGAGATACTGAGCACATAGCTGTCAGAAAATTTAAGAGCAATTAGAAAGAAAAACACATGCATCATCACCAAGTTATACTGTCTCTTCATCTCTCATTGATAAAATTTGCAACAGATCCAGCACAGATCTAAAAACAGAAAACAGTGGAAATACTAAGAATCTGTGGAGAAAGAAACAGACTTAATATTTTAGGTTGATGACCTGTCATCAGTGTTGTATTGATCCCTGTGGCATCCCATTAGTAACAGGGTACCAACCTGAAAAAAAATCCATTTATTCCAACTGTCTGTCCATTGTCCTTTAATCATTCCTCCATCCATGCTACTATGCTACCTTCAATCTCAAGAGTCCTTTTTCTGTGATTACCTATTGTATATACCACTCTAAATACAATGCATTAGCTGTTCCCATTTGTCTATCCTGTCAGTTAATTTAAAAAATAGTGTTGTTCATGTATTCAGTTCATTCATCCAGTCTTAACCCTCAATGTCCTTTTAATGATATGGTATTTATTACTTTAGGATTGGCATTGAAATTATAACTTCGATTTCCTCCATTTTTGAGTCTTTTGCAGTGAAGAGAAATACAAAGTATTTCTTTTTTTCCTAATATGCCTCCTGTTGATGTCTCTTTTTTTATATGCTCTTCCTTTCTACATAGTTGCAGAAGCTCAGACAGGTTTTTTTTGGTTATATTTCCCGTTAATTTACTCTCATTCATTGCCATTTCCTGAAACCTTTCCAAATTTACCTGACACCTACAAAATTGGCCTTCTTGAAGTTCACAATTCTAGGTATTGACTAATCTGGGTTTTATTCAAACTGTATTTCTATCACACGCTGATCATTTTTCCTCAAAGTACTGCTTATTATGGCATTATTAATTCACCCAATCTCATCACATAAAATATATATCTAAGATAGCCTCTTCCCTGCTTGGTTCCATGAGGTATCATTCCAAATACTGTCCAGAGTGAAATTCTGTGAATCACTATGATATTCTCCAAACCACTGTTGTCCTTTTGTTTTACCCAGTATATAAAAAGACTAAGTCATTGCATAAAATTGCAACAGATTTTTCTTATTTGTTCGCAAGTTCACTACTCTTGTGATTAGAGAACCTATAGGATAGTCCAATCATTGCTTTTTGTCTCAGTATCTCCACTTATGCCAATTCTACTTCCTGTTATTCTGGGCTAAGATTATTTCTATTGTTATCATTTATTATCACTGTTATCCCACACCTTTCTGGTTTCCATTTTATCATTCCTTTCTAAATGCTGAGTAACCTACAATATCTAATTCCCAGTCCTGTTTGGTCAAAATGTGAACACATTTTGGTAATAGCGATTATATCAAGTCTTTTTGTCTCCACTTGTCACATTAGTTTATCTATTTTGATATAATTGCTTTGTACATTCAGATATAATATCTATAATTTTATCTTTTTACCATTTTTCCTTGAATTGACTTTCTACTATTACTGTTAAACTCTCTGTTCCTTCCTGCCTCAGTCTACTTATCATTAATCAAATTGTTACATTGTTACATAGTCTTGATTTTTCCCTTTAAGTATATATCTTTCCATTACCTGATCCTTAATCCCAATGTCCCCCCCCCAATACACATAAAACATGTAACTTGTTTATACATACACTGCATTTCCTAAAATTTGAAACTGATGATATTTCAATCAACCATTCTGACAGAGGATCACCAACGCAAAATCACTCCACCTCCACAGATTGTTTTTTAATTATTATTTAGTCAAAGTCAAAGTCGAGTTTATTGTCATATGCACAAGTACATGTCTGCACAGGTGCAATGAAAAACTTACTTGCAGCAGCATCACAGGCACATAGTGTCATATAAACAGCATTCACAAGAAAAACATGAATTAAACATAAATTAAACACAATTTTATAAGAAAAAACACAATTAGAACAAAAAAAAATCAGAAGTTTATTTTCGTGTAAAGTGGTCATAAACTGTAGTGATTAGGGTTTTGCTGGTTGGTTCAAGAAGTAAATGGTTGAAGGGAAGTAACTGTTCTTCAGGCTTCTGTACCTCCTGCCCAATGGTAGCTGTGAAAAGATGACATGGCTCAGGTAGTGGGGATCTTTGACGGTGGATGCCTTCTTGAGGCAGCACCTCCTGTAGATATTACTGATGGTGGGGAGGGATGTTCCCTGATGTTTTAGGCAGAGTCCAGTACTCTCTGCAGCTTCTTATGATCCTGTGCATTCAAATTGCTGTACCAGACCATGCTGCAACCATTCAGGATACTTTCAACAGTACATCTGTAGAATTTTGTTAGAGTGTGCAGTGACAAGTGGAACTCCTAAGAAAGTAGCGGTGCTGGTGTGCCTTCCTTGTGATTGCATTTATGTGCTGGGCCCAGGACAGGTCATCCGATATGTTCATGTCCAGGAATTTAAAGCTGCTGACTCTCTCCTCTGTCGATTCCCAATGTAGATTGGTGCATGTTTGTCCTTCTTCCCCTTCCTGAAGTCAACAATTGGCTCTTCAATTTTACTGACGTTGAACGAGAGCTTGCTGTTGCAGCACCACTCACTCTGATAAGGTGACTCATCACCATCTGTGATTCGTCCAACAACAGTGGTGTCATTAGTGAATTTGTATATGGTGTTGGAGCTGTGCTTAGCCACACAGTCATGTGCATATAGAGAGTAGGACAGGGGGCTAGGCACGCAGCCTTGAGGTGCACCTGTGCTGATGGTCAACGAGGAGCGGATGTTGTTACCAATCCTCACTGATTGAAGTCTGCTGATGAGGAAGTTGAGCATCCAGTTGCAGAGGGAGGTAGAGAGGCCCAGGTCTTGAAGCTTGATGATGAACTGACAGCAAGTAGGAGAGCCTGGACCAACCACTGACCCTGGAGGAGCTGACTGGCTCTGTCTGTTCCTTTGATTCGAATAAAACTCCCAGAAGCGATGGCTTACCGGTGGAGTTGTACTCGGCTCTGTGGGACTGGATGGGCCCAGACCTACTGGAAGTGTGCAATGTTCTGCTTCTGTCTAGCAGCATGTCAGAATCCATGAGGAATGGCATCATTACCCTCACCTACAAGCAGAAGGGGGAGAGGGCAGACATCAGAAATTGGTGACCCATCTCACTGTTGAATGTGGATTATAAGATCCTGTCCAAGGTCATTGCCAACAGGGTCAAGTCTGCTCTGGAACAGGTGATCCACCCGGACCAAACCTGTGCTGCACCTGGCAGGAATATCTTTGACAGCCTCGTGCTACTCTGTGACACCATCGCCTACGTGCAGGACAGGGGGGTGGACATCTGCCTGGTCAGCTTGGACCAGGAGAAGGCCTTCGACAGGATATCACACACGTACATGTTGGACATGGTCTCCAAAATGGGCTTTGGAGAGGGAATCAGGAATTGGATCCAACTGCTCTACACAGACATCAGTAGCGCAGTCCAAATCAATGGGTGGGAAACAGACAGCTTCCCCATTAAGTCTGGAGTCAGGCAGTGCTGCCCTCTCTCTCCTGTCTTGTTCGTGTGCTGCATAGAACCCTTCGCTGAATCCATCAGGAAGGACGAGAGCATCAGAGGGGTGACATTGCCAGGCAGTGAGGGCAGCCAGGTGAAAACCTCGGTGTACATGGACGATGCCGCTGTCTTCTGCTTGGACCCAAGGTCAGTTGGCAGATTGATCAGCATCTGCGACCAGTTTGAGTTGGCATCGGGGGCCACAGTTAACTGCACAAACAGGGAGGCCATGCTCTTCGGCAACTGGCCCGACCAATCCAACATCCCCTTCACCATCAGGCCTGACTACCTGAAGGTGTTGGGGATCTAGTTTGGAGGGGCTGGGGCGTGCAACAAAAATTGGCGAGAGCGGATTGAAAAGGTGAAGCAGAGACTGTGACAGTGGGAACAGCGCTCCCTCTCAATAACTGGGAAAAACTTGGTCATCAGGTGTGAGGCACTCTCAGGGCTGCTATACTTGGCGCAGGTGTGACCTGTTCCTCGCCCCTCTGGCTCGAAAATCACCCATGCCGTCTTCCAGTTCATCTGGGGATCCAAGATGGAGCGGGTCCGACTAGTCACCATGCACAAGTCCCTGGAAAATGGGGGAAAAGCATCCCCAATGTCACCCTCATCCTGATGACCACCTTCGTCTGTGGCTGCATCAGGCTGTGCGTGGAACCAAAGAATGTAGGCACCAAGTGTCACTGTGCCGAGGTTCTACCTGTCCCCGGTGTTGCAAAGGATGGGCCTGGCCCTGTTGCCGAGCAACGCCCCAGTCAGCTGGATGTTGCCGCACTACCTGTCCTTCATGGAAAAGTCCTTCCAGACCAACACCTTTGACCATAAGTCCATCAGGCAGAGGTCAGCACGGAACATCCTGCAGATACTGCAGGAGAAGGACTCGATGGATACTGTGGGGTGGTTCCTTGAGCAGACTGTCCAGACCATCTGGCAGAATGCCTCATCGCCAGAACTCACCAACAAGCACCAAGGCCTCGCTTGGCTGGCGGTGAGAGGGGCTCTCCCAAGTCAGATCCTTCCTGTATGGTCAGAACATCAGTCCCAGTGGGTGCTGCCCCGGGGAGGACTGCACTGGGGACGAGACGGTCGCCCACCTCTTTGCAGGCTGTGGGTTTGCGAGGAGGGTGTGGCGAAAGATGCAAGGGTCCTTGTCATGGTTCATCCCCAGCAGCTGCGTAACAGAGGGTTTTCTGAACTACGGGCTGTGCCCGGGGACACACACAGAGATGGACATCAACTGCTGCTGGAAGGTCATCAACTCGGTGAAAGATGTCCTTTGGTCTGCCTGAAACTTGTTGGTCTTCCAGCACAGTGAGATGTCCGTAGGGGAATGCTGGCGACTGGCACATTCCAGGCTGCAGGAGTACGTGCTGAGGGACACACTGAAGCTGGGTGCAGCCAACGCTACGGCTCGGTGGGGAAAGACTACAGTTTAAGGTTCTTCTGCTACTGGAGAGGGAGGGGCAGGGTCAGGCGAGAAAGCCCCTTAAATATTGTAAATACAGGACTGGGTAGCCCCCAGGGAGCCACACGCGTGGCATCAGTGCTGTGTTTTTTATATAAAAAGGTAACACTAATGATTGCTTTGTACAAGAATGTAAAGGCTTGCACTGTTTTATAATTGTATATAGTATGTCTTATATTATGAATAAAGTTTATTTTGGAAAAACAAAGTTTGGGTGAGATGATTGTGTTGAACACAAAGCTGTAGCCGATGAGCTGCAGCCTGACTTATGAGTTCCTGTTGTCCAGATGGTCCAGAGTAGAGTGAAGAGCCAAATTGAAGCAGATCCAGGTCACCTCTGAGGCAAGAGTTGACTCGTGCCTTAATCACCCTCTTGAAGCACTTCATTACAGTTTATGTAAGCACTACCGGATGTAGTCATTGAGGCAGGTCATCACATTCTTTAATTAGTTAACTGATTGTTATTATTTTATATTTTTTAAATAAAAGCTCAAACTGCCAGCTGTGTTCTTGATTATGTTTCTTGTGTACGAGAAGTATTAAGCACTTCATCAATTTGCAAGAATTAATCTATATTTAAGGCAGTAAATGACACAAACAATTTCTTAGAACTAACAACTGACACCCATTTTCTTGATCTTGGTGGTGGACTTGTTCATTTGTAATGTTGCCTGGATATTGCCTGATTCTGAGAGTATTAGCTATCTTGTATTGTTTTTGCTGGACTATCAGGGTCTAAGGAGCGACCAGAGTGAAGTACATAAAATTATGAGAGGCATAGATAGGATAGATAGTTAGAGTCCTTTTTCCCAGGATGGAAATGTCAAATATGAGAGGGCATAGACTTAAGGTGAGAGGAGGAAAGTTTAAAGGAGATTTACAAGGCAAGTTTTTTTTTATGCAGAGGGTGGTAGGTGCCTGGAACATGCTGCTATGGGTAGTGGTAGAAACAGATAGGATAGCAATGTTTAAGAAGCATTTCAACAGACACATGAACAGGCTGGGATAGAGGGAAATGGACCTTGTGAAGGCAGACAGGATTAATTTAGATTGGCATCATAGTCTGTGCTGACATTGTGGGCTGAAGAGTCTGTTCCTGTGCTGTACTGTTCTATATTCTATGTAACGATAGATGTATAATTAAAGTTGCACTTGAACCAAAACCCACAGAATTGGAGCCACTAATACCATCTTTTTCAATCTCTACTTATATTTACATTTATCTTAACAAAATGAAAGGCTTCTTCAGAAGGTCAGAGGGCATGGGATCCAGGGATGCTTGGCCATGTGGATTCAGAATTGGCTTGCCTGTAGCAAGCAGATGGTTGTGGTGGAGGGAGTGCATTCAGATTGGAGGGCTGTGACTAGTGGTGTCCCACAAGGATCAGTTCTGGGACCTCTACTTTTCGTGATATTTATTAATGACCTGGATGAGGGGGTTAGCAAGTTTGCAGACGACACAAAGGTCAGTGGTATTGTGGATAGTGTGGAGGACTGTCGAAGCTTGCAGAGGGATATTAATAGGATGCAGAGCTGGGCTGAGAACTGGCAGATGGAGTTCAATCCAGAAAAGTGTGAGGTGGTACACTTTAGAAGGACAAACTCCAAGGTGGAGTACAAGGTAAATGGCAGGATTCTGGGTAGTGTGGAGGAACAGAGGGATCTGGGGGTTCATATACACAGATCCCTGAAAGTTGCCTCACAGGTGGATAGGGTAGTTAAGAAAGCTTATGGGATGTTAGCTTTCATAAATCATGGGATCGGGTTTAACAGCCGCGAGGTAATGATGCAGCTCTACAAAACTGTGGTTAGACCATACTTGGAGTACTGTGTCCAGTTCTGGTTGCCTCATTATAGGAAGGATGTGGAAGCATTGGAAAGAGTGCAGAGGAGATATACCAGGATGCTGCCTGGATTGGAGAGTATGGATTATGAGAAGAGACCAAGAGAGCTAGGGCTTTACTCTTTGGAGAGAAGGAGGATGAAGGGATCCATGATAAAGGTATAAAAAATATTAAGAGGAATAGATAGAGCAGATAGCCAGTGCCTCTTTCCCAGGGCACCAATGTTCAATACAAGAGGGCATGGCTTTAAAGTAATGGGTGGGAAGTTCAAGGGAGATATCCAGAGAGTGGTTGGTGCATGGAATGTGCTGCCTGGTGAAGTGGTGGAGGCAGATACGTTGGTCAAGTTCAAGACATTGTTAGATAAGCATATGGAGGAATTTAGAATAGGGGGATATGTGGGAGGAAGGGGTTAGATAGTCTCAGGTGTGGTTTAAAGATCGGCACAACATGGTGGGCCGAAGGGCCTGTACTATGCTGTATTGTTCTATAATTTAATGCCACAGCACAATTTAACCAAGAAAATAATGGATAAATATAGATTTTGTTTCGATTTTGGTAGGAGGTTTTGGAATTAAACCATTCTGAAAACTAATAATAAGAAAACGAAGCATTCTTTTGGAGCTCTTGCAGTCCAAGCGTTACTTTTATTCACCACAAATGTGCCCTTGTTTAAAGACATTGGCAAGGCAATAACTTCATTGAGATGTCATATTTGTTAACAATAATGTCAAAAGATCTTAACATGGCTTTGGGTAAACTGCGCTGATTAATCATTAGTTTGCGAGATCTCATTCCAACTAAAAGTCATCATAATTAAAAGAAATATTCAATTGCTCAGTTTAAAAGCATGTCTGCATCCCTAATACCCATCGCCATAAATGAACAAAAAACGATCCAGTATATGTTTTGCTTTTCTTCGTTATTTATTCTTTTGATTTTGTTATCCGTAAATATCTGAATTAACAATTTTCTGTTCTTAAATTCCTCCAAGCCTCTGGAATCAATGTCGTACATTAATATAACACATTGCAACATTTCTTACGCGCTCCGCATGATAGTTTAAAAGCAACGACCACTATCTTTACGCGTTCCCTTTGCAAATCACATAATCAGCTTTTAAGTGTTCGTGTTCATTAATATGATTGACACATTTGCGTGGTGTTCTTGCTCACAATCATGCCTTTAGTGACAGCGAAATTTATATCAAATCACTGAGAATTATAGGATAACTCAGCTCTGATCCATGCTGCCTTTTTAAACAAACGATCTGATAATCTTTTATTTGAGTTTAATAGAGTTAGCTTCAACTTTCTTGTATCCATGGTAGTAAATGCTGTTTGCCCTCCACTAAACCATGGATCGTTAAATTATATTCCTTGGTAGATTGGTTAACGCGAGGGAATACAGACTTCCATTAGTAGTGCATGACAATTAAAAAATATATAACTAGGGTTGCTTTAGTAAACATCCTGAAGGAGAGCTTTCCTGTCTTTGAAAAAAGTTCCCTCACTCTCTCATTCATTTGCATAACTCGAGCTCCACCTTTTCTCATTCAATCCCGCAAAGCATATCTATTCAGAAGGCATTTAGTCCATTTCTTTCTCGGCCGGTAAACCTATTCATCAATTGTTCTGCCTTGTAGATTGCATTCTAATGCTAATCTAGCGTGTTAAATATCTTTTTGTCCTCCTTTCACCGTTTTGTTATTCAGTTTATCCAGTTTTGGTCACCCATTTATTTATTTATGCGCCTGCTTCTATTCAGTGGCTCATGTATTTTTTATTATGTTGTTTCACTGTCATGCAGTGTCAACTTAGTCTATTCAATAAGGGCTACTTGAAGGGCTAGCGGGACAAAGCATGTACACATTGCACTGCTATTCATTCTGGCCAGCTGGATCGGCTGAAAAAAAAACCTTGTGAAAAGAATCCTCTCACAAAAGACAAGAATAACTGCACAATGCTAACAGTTTTCCAAATACCACTGATTCGTTTCCACACAATGAGGCAAAAGCCGCCGGTTTTTCTTTCTCCACTTCAACAAACAACACTCTCACAAAACCTCCCAACCCAGGGTTTTGTTCGGGCACAAAACCTCCTCGACTGGATAAACGCGCCAAACGAAAGTTCTTTTCAGATTCGATTTCTACGTCTGCTGCAGAAAAGAAAGGAAAAGAGTGAAAGAACGGGAAAACGAGGGAAATAAACGGTGAATTAATATCAGCCTTTATACTCTTGCTGACCTTTGCACTTTTGTTTATAAAAAGGATAGCAGCAATGAGACAGTTATATTGGTATTCACTATATTCAGTAAAAACAGGTTGTTTCCATGTCTGACATGTGTAAACCCAACAATATTCATACTAAACCAAATTCTCTGGGTTTCTGGGCTTGCTGTTCTCTATACATTAAAATAAAAATCGCCACCACTGAAAGCTATACTTCGATGGTGCAGTCTGCAATTATTCTGCTTGATGAAGTTGCCCGGAAAAAATGTAGTTGATTCGCTGCAAACTCAATTTTTGTCAACTCCTGGTAGTGGTCAATCACTCCAGGGCGACTCCAAACTTTGCCGAGGGAAAACACTGGCCGAAGCTCGATCCCAGAGTGCGGCCGTTTCAAATCCGTGTCAGACAAAATGTGACCTCGTGAGGAAGTTCCACAAATATAACCCGGGCTTTATTCCCAGGATCCCTCCTGCACCCACCCACCCATTAATTAATATCCTCGTTCAATTTCGGAATCAAGGTTTACTACATCTATTCTCAATAAATATGACTAACATGGGAATTCCCGATGAAAGGATTGTTTCCACTGTTTTTATTTCCACCGCTGCAGGCTCATTTCAAATAGTTAACTTCCTTTAGAGGATTTGCTTTTGCAAACGACGGGCCTTTTTTGCTGAGATACCCTCTCTTCAATATATTCGTAGTGCATTCTCATACAGTATACAGTTGCCATTCACGGACAGCTTAAGGCAAGTCTCTCGTTTCCCGGAGCCTTATTGCCACCATGAAGGAGGAAGTTCCGTGCGGCGAAGTGCTTGTGTATGACAACTGCAAAGTGGCGCGGAATTGATAGGTTTAATTAACCATGTCGGAAATAATTACTCTGGACACAGAAATTAGTTTGCTATGATCGCCCAACTCCATATTAAACAGGTCAAGGGTCATTTCATTTCATTCCATGACAGTTCATGAGAAGTGTTACTAAGTGAAAAGGAAACAAGGAAAATATTAAAAATTTCTGATGGATGCAAATTATTAAAGCACCTTCATGCGGAATTACAAGGGTAGGTTCTTTGAAACGTACCCGTAAACTGAACGTTGTTCTCTAATATTACAACCACATCGTATTAACCATAATACACGGACTATATGGAGTACATTCTTAGGCCAAGTGACAAAATTTTCTTAAGCAAATAAGTATACAATGTAAAAATTACGAACTTGATTACTGAGCCGGGGTTTAGAATGCTTGAATCCGCATATGATATAAATATCTTATAAGTAGAGGCAATTATCTTCGGTAGAACTGATGGACATTATTGTTTCTAAAAAAAATCAAACCCGACCTCTCCTTTCCCTTACCTCACCTTTCCCATTGCCTTTAGTTATCAAAATACTTCACCCGCCTTATATTTTGTTAACTCTTCGAAATCTAAACTCCTGGAAAGTACTTTAATTCGGGACAAGGCCAATGCCATGTGATTGAGGGTGCAAAGTGCAGAAAAGATGCTGATTGGCGGGAGGGGTGGAAAGCGGCAGTCTAAAAATTCCGAAGTATTGCTGTGTGTATTGTGCAATTTCGGATTAAATATCCAACTCTGCAATGTCTTCTTTAGTAAAACTGAACGCACATCAGACCAATTCACATATGTACTCTGAAAATATTGGTGTAACATGACCTGAAGGAGGAGGAAAGCGGAGTGTGAATGCCCAAATCTCCGACTTTCGTAAATTATATGTTGCGAGGCTCAAGGCAGGGAGATGGAATCCCACACCCTCAACCCACGCTGTGTCATTACTGTAAAATCACACTGTCCGCAAGTATCGGAGCTCCAAGCAGATGAAAGCTGACTGCGCTTGCTCACCAACACCCTATGGGCTGAAGGACACAACAAACGTCCAGCCCCATACACTCACAGATGCATTAATTGAATGGTTCAGATATTTTAATCTCTCTGTGACACCCACCCACGGACACCGACACCGCTGACAAATATAGTTACATATTAAAACACAAAACCCTCGAAAAATGGTCACTGCGAAGTCTTGTAACATTTGCTTTATTATACTTCCTTTATGTAGTTTTTAAAATGACACACATATATATTACAAAACTGACAACTAAGGACATAGAGATTAACATAAATCAACTGGTTGAAGGTGCAACAAAATCTGACACTTGGGAAAATTAGACAGTTAAAATGTATAGCCGGAATGCTAAAGCGGCTCCATACAATGGATGGATTGTTAGATAATACACACACTGTACGGAGGCGCTTTGAATACAAAATAAGACAGGAAAAGTGGGGAAAATACGAACCTTTTCAAGATACAAGTCCGTGTGTGATGTCCTCCGGAAAGACAGGTCTCAAAAACAGTCTTATCACAATAACAGGTAGAATAGTTACCTACGCTATTGTAATGTTACATGTTGCTAAATTATTTGAACAGGTTGAACAGTTGACATTAATTTCTGCAAAATACAAAGACGCTGCGTTTCTCGAGGGCTATAATTTGCAATTTTGTGAGAATTTAAGCAATGGGGTTGATCAAAAGGAGTCAAGATTCCTTCAAGATTTGTTTTTCTGACCAACACAAGCTCCAACTTGATTTGCTGATGGGCTCTATCTTGCCCTTCCACACAGGTTGTATCTATTTTACTTACTTCAAAATATGCATTCCTTCCAAAAGTACTGGACGCCTAATTCCATATGTTGAGGTGTAATGCTGCGACTGCCCTATTTAACTAGACGTTATATATTGTTGCCATATTTTGCATTTTCTCTCTATGCTTACTGTCGCCAAATAACTAAACTCAGTTCTTGTCTGCACATATTATCTAAATAATAATTACGTAGCTCTATTTTGCATCGCATTCAGAATGATCTTTGTTTCTAAGTATACACACAATGAAAATCTGCTTTATGTATTTGATTGTTATGTACAAACACGATCATGGATGGTTTAAAACTGTAATTAATAATATATCGTGTCAAAAGGGCGACGTGCATAATGATACCAGAAAAAAATATAAGGTAGACAAGAGGACAAGTTATTCGATTTTAACAATTTACACAGACCTAAAAATTTCATAGGTCGCCCTACTTGATTATATGCATAGTAGTGAGGTGGCCTATTTTCCCTCATAGAATGATTCGGGTTTTTAGGACGTCTCCGGTGTGCATTTTATAATTCATCTAGTGTGCCGTAGATATATTTAACTCTGCTGGTGGCGAAATTAATTTCATAGTAAGGGGCATAATTGTAGACAAGGCGCATGTTTGGTTTATTACCTGGTCCATTTCGTATCATGTTCCCCGAAAGTTTAACAAACACAAAATAAAATCAATTTGTTTTCACTCATAATTTCAAAATCGCAATCTTAAAGTTTATTTCCAAGTAATGGAGGGCATTGCTGCTTGTACAGAAGAAAAGGTTGATAATTAAGGGTTGATGGACAAACATTTGACATGTTTTCTTTCATTCTGTAGCTATGATTCTGACAAAGGTGTTTTAAATCTTAGGCACAACACAGTTTCAAGAGCCTGTGCAGTTAGCGGTTGGCATAAACACCTCCCCTTGTAATTTACTTCCGCATTCATCACGGATTACTCAATTTCAACATGAACTATTTTATTAATATCGATATTTTGCACAATTATTAAATTCCCAACACTCGCGATATCTGAAAGGCCACCCTTTTTGTTTAGAAACTGTGCTGGAATGTTTAAAATAAATCGGATTATTTTTAAAATTTGTAATCGCTACAGTTTATCTTTGATTCCAGCATGATTGTGATTGGTTTGTTAAATAATAGCTTCCGATAACACTTATCAGTTTGGGATCGGGTATTCTGATAGTCGTGTTTAACAACAGGCAGTTAACAATTAAATTAGGAGCCAACAGTTTGTCTAACATTAAAGCAAAATCAAATAATAATGGGATTGTGCCAGTCAAACTATAAAAATAAAAGAAATGCAACCATTAAAATACACAAAAAGTGTACATATACATATTAAAAGGAGTCACGGCTATGTGTTTGCCGACCTTGCCATTGGATGAGCATTAATTAACAACGCCTTAGCGATTATGGAAGGTTTGCGTGCGAACAACTGCGCATGTCTTGGAGCCTACCTGCTTTGAAGTTGGTTCACATGGTCTCCAGCGATCGGCAGACTTTCCTCACATCTAACTAAACAAGATCCCTCCGCTGAGAAGGCATCTGGGTGTAACAGACACTGAAGGCGACCTCGGGAGGGCTGAGAAAGATTGCCCACTCAGCGCACCGAGAGCACTTCAAGCAACCGACACTTCAGGCACCTGGCGGGGAAACCCCCTGCCTTAACATTTCTCTGCTAGGTTTCAAAGGAATTGTTATGACATCGATCTGTTGACAAGGGACGAAAATACTCAAGTATTAAAAAGTTCACGGTGAAGTTTGGGGAGTGAGAGCACCTGCTTGTCGTTTGATTTTTTTTGTTGTTGTCGCTATGTCTAAGCCTGCGGATCACGTTTAAACGCCCAATGAACGCTTTCATGGTCTGGTCCAGGGCGCAAAGGAGGAAAATGGCCCAGGAAAACCCTAAAATGCACAATTCGGAAATCAGCAAGAGACTGGGCGCGGAGTGGAAACTTTTAACAGAATCTGAAAAGAGACCTTTCATTGACGAGGCCAAACGGCTCAGAGCGCTGCACATGAAGGAGCACCCGGATTACAAGTATCGACCCAGGCGCAAGCCTAAGACCTTGCTAAAGAAAGACAAGTTCGCTTTTCCCATGCCTTACCTGGCGGATCAGGAAGGGCTCAAGTCGGCCGCCCTGTCCGCCAGCGTTCTGCCAGATTCCTTGCTCAGTTCGACCGAGAAAGCCAGGCTTTTTTTCCCGCATGCGACGGCGAACCCGTACTCACTCTTCGAGGCGAGCCACCTGGGCTCCAAAATGACCGAGATCGCGCCCACCTCTCTGGCTTCCTTGCAATACGCCTCTCCATTAGCTTACCAAGTGGAGCGAGTGCTGCGGCGGGCCGCGGCTGCTGCGGCGGCCCGCCTTCGGCGGGGCTTCACACTCACACCCACCCGTCGCCGGGCAATCCAGGCTACATTGCTGCCGTGCAATTGCACCGGCTGGCCAGCTTCAGGACTGCAGCCCCCCCTCGCCTACATCCTTCTCCCGGGGATGAGCAAACCTACACTGGAACCCTACCCTGCCTATGCAACTGCATTATGACAGGAAGCAAAAAGTTTCGTTTGAAGCAAACTGTGTGTTACATTTAAAGGAAAAGTATTCAACAACTAAGATAGTTTGCCAACAGCTGTGTTATGCGATTATTTGGAATGAATAGTTTCCCAGACAATTGTTCTCAGATCATTGCCTGAAAAAAAATCGTTTTGGGAAGACGAGGAACGACTGTAATTGTTTGTAACAGACGACAGACCATCGATCCTATCCTGGTGCTTGTGCGCCTGTATTTATGTATTTCGAAACATAGACTTGGATGAACAAATACTGCGCTTTCTCATCCTATCAGGAGGCCACGAAAAGTCAAAGGAAATACTGTAAATGTACAAAAATGATAGCAGTGGATGAATTCCTGAATGTTTCATACAATTATACACAGTCCTAGAAGTTTCAATTTTGTTCATCTGTAATGTACTTCGGCAAAATCTAAACTCAAGACATTCAATCAAATTGTAAATGTGTGTAAAAAAAATCACTGTTGCTCTGTCTATAGTTGTGCATACATCACGAAACACGTGAACACGATGAACAACCATCCAGGCAACAATAAGAAAGGACTGTACATTTGTAAATATTGTAGGTTTTATTCTGCGGGTTGCGACCTAGTGTTTCTTTCATTCAACATGCCAAATGGGCGAACTGTAGAGCTGAAGCCACGCGAATCACTACACACGGACGATACAATTTACTTAAAAGTCTGAACCGGATTGTAAATTTGTACATTTCAGTGTTCGCTGTTGCATGTTTAATGCTCATTTTATATTTTCCCCTCCCACGACCTTTAGCTTGGTCTTGGGTTTAATGTAAACTTACCTAAAAATATAACCGGGCTCCGAGCAACACAAAATAAGATATCGAGAGGGACTATTTCAGTTTGAAGCGGTCATTGTGCTGACTGCCAATATTTGTATTTATTGCTTAGGTAGACAATTATTTTTGCATTTTATCCCTCGGATATTGGACTATTTCTGTCCTTTCGAGTAATGTTTGCACATTAAAAAGGTAGTATCCGGCCCTTAACGGTCAATATAATCTAAAGATCAAAAAAGTGCGAATAAGTAGAACTATACATAAAATACCAAGTGCACTATAGCCCATAGAATAGCTATTACAGTTAAAAGTTCTTCACTGTAGTGCTGTGTGGGGTAGAGCAGGACGACCTCTGACACTGCCATCTAGTGCTATTCTTCGTATTAGTATTAGTATTAGTACTTCCGAGTCATAACTATTATTGAATCTTTTTTTTATCTCGAATTTAAAATGGCACACAACTTTGACGATTACGAGTTAAAGATATGCCGTTGATCGTCATTGACAAATATAATCTGTTTTAAATCATAATTTGATTTTTATCAACACATAATATCAAGACATCGGCAATTATATATAAAAAAAACATAAGTGTTATCTAATATCTGTGAATTTTGGTGCGGAGTCTAGCATTTTGTTTTATCCCGTTGCTTGTTTACAAACAGCAATAAATAGCGCCATTGCCGTAAATTTACTTTTCGTTTTTTTTTTAAAGTCCAAATGATTTCAATATACCTGTTACGTTGTTTGCCGTTATGTGTATTTCAAACGTTGCGTGGTCACAGCATGTTATTTCATAAAATATTGGCGTTTCTGTAAACAGAAAATACTTTTTAATTATGCATTTTTGACGAATCTTTATGAAGTTTTAAAAAGTGTAATATTTTGTTTTTTTTTAATTTAATAGTAGACGATGAACATTCCTGTAAATTTTAGGGTCTGATTCTACCCTGTTCATTTCTTGAACACAGGGTTTTAATAAAGAAGAAAATAGAGAGAAGAAAATCTAATTCTTGCATTGCTCACGCGATTTGTATCTGAATGCTCAAACGTACTTAGTGCAGGTGGAGGGTAAGGTATCCTCCAAAGGGTGTCTTTGTTCGTGCTTTGAATAGAATTACTTGGAAATCTAATCAAACCATTGTTACATAGAGCAGAAACCTGATTTATCACATTTTTATAGTGAATGGGAAAGAAGATTAAAACCACTTCGTTGTCTTTTAAAAAACATTCACCGTTCGCAAAGGGCAGCTCGGTTGAATACAATGCTGCTGTTCAGGAAAACAGGCGGTTCATTGATTCGAGCAACATTTAAGAGCTGAATTTGCCTATCCAGTCGATCTGTTGGTGTAGTTTCACTAGTTAAATCCTTGTAATTCTTTCGATAGCCCAAGGGGTATTTCTCATTTACACCTCTCAGATTTTCCTTTACCGGCTCTGTTCGCGATTTACTGCCTGATTGCGAAGCGACGAGAGGGAGAAAGAATCCTTTTCACTCATGTCTTAAATTATAGTTAAAAACCTTCATCAGTAAAATTAATAGAAATGTAAAGTAAACTGCATTATATCTCCACAGTACATTGGGAATGTGTCACTGGAGAAACAGAAGTTTCATCTACATCCGAAAAAAGAGAAAGGACAAGTTAACGCGCGTAGTTTTGAGAAAAAGAATAACTGATGTTTGTATAGCTACATAATCTGATAAGTGTAGTTCACTTCATTTCTATATTGCTGGCAAAAGAAAAAGGTAAATCTTGAACGCATCTAATATTACCGTCATCTAAGCGATCACTGATTTTTTTCGGAAATGGTAATATGCTGGTAACTTGTGTATGGCGCAGGATCATACCTCAAAGTAGCTATTTCTAAGGCCAAATATGATCATGAAAATATAGATTAAATTATCATTCGCATTACCACACAAAAAAGCTACGTGATTTAAAGAAAACAATTAATTTCAGCAGAAAAAAAATCAAATGGAATGTCTCATAAAGCTCTGCGCTCGTAATGAAAATCTATTTCTCACCCTTTTGTATTGAATATAATACAGGTCTCCTTTTTATTAAGGAGGTAAGTAATCAAGGAACCCTTGTGATTGGAAGATACATTTCAATTAATTCTGCCACAATCATCTAATCTTTTCTTCATCAAAAGCTATTATGGTGTTAAAATTAACAATTATGCAACCAATGTCTGTCTGAATCCACAAGGGGACGTCGAGAAAGCTTCAGATAACACGACACGTATAAATCATTCATGAGAACAATTCATGTAAGAAAAGTTATCTGTGTTTTGAATGACATTGGAAGAACTAAATGGAACTCGTTATTTGAAGGGACATTTTAACTTCATTGCCTACCTTGTATTTTTTTTCTCTTTTATTTCAGTGTAATGTACATTTTCAAAATTAATTAAGCATTAACGGGAAGATAAATACTTTATTATATGCAGAGAAATATTCCTCTCGTGGGTGAAAGCTTATTTCACTTGAACAGCACCATTACAATGGACTTGCCAGATAAGGAGGATTCTTCTTCTAACCAGAAATAAACGTTTTTACAAGTGGTTGGATGATTACAATTTGTAAACCCAAAGGCCTGTACCCTCGATTTTCATCCACGAATGTGGATACAACTGTGACATATTCTGTAAATAGAAACACCAGATTTCCTACATGATGCTTCATAACTCCAAACATTGAGCCATTTCATCAAACGTGTTTTTGTTAATGTAAATCTTTTGCCATATGCAATGCCTTCATTTTCATATCCCTTTAAATAGTTGAGAGTCCCGTTACAGTAAAGATTACCTTCTAGCAACATTTCCATCCGATGTTCAAAAAAAGGAACCAGTTGTTTCATGTCAGTTTTGATTATGACCGAAGAGCCATTCCTCGTGTGTTCCAAATAGAGTTTTGTTTTATCTTCATTGTTGTTATTAAGCATGTGTGTCTGGAAGCAAAATATTATAAGCACTTCACTGTAATCATGTTCTAAAGCTACCTAAATCAAAAGTAGAATATCCTAGAAATACAGCTGTCGATGGAGATGAGATGCAAGAACAAAGTTGCAGCATGAGGCGTTTGCAGGCAGATTAAAGTGCCTCACAGAACATTTCAAACCATTTTTTTTACCATTAGTTGAACTGATGCAGCATTTCTTTTTGTTTTCATGACACAAATCTCCATCCTTAAAATGTTGTAAAATAGATCCATAATTTCTCTACAAGCAACTTCCAATTCTTCTCAATATCTTTCTGTTCACATTGCTTCTAATAATCAGCTTATTACATAAATCCAGAAAGCAGCTGACCTTCAAGAAGAGATGAATGAAAAAAGAGTAACCAAACCAAACTAAGCTGATGCTTCTATCACCACATTTAACAAAAATCCCCTAAAATTTTAAAATCAATATTTTAGATACTTTAAATTTTACAGTTATTAATTAATAGTAAGTAATTATTTTGAGGCAAGATGTCATTTGAGCATTCAGATAATAGCTATAAAAATCAACTCATGGTTAAAATGTTAGCAGGATTCCTTCATTCGGCCTTTTAATCATTTTCTGTAATCTGGTTGACATATTAAATTCACAGGATATTATTAATCATGGGAAAACATAAGACATTATTTTGGAAACTATATATATTATGACATGATTATTCTGCTTTACAGTTATCTAATTGGACCAGTGATTTACTTTAAATATCAGTGATAAATGAGCTGTGATCAATTCCTACATAAAGAAATGACTTCTGGTGATTAATTCCATAATCACTGTGAAATTGATACATAACCATATTACATAATTTTGGATTTGTGATCAAATGGTTTAATTTTAAAAGCATGAAATCTTGTCCTGCACCACTTTCATACTGCTTGCTACATTCATCTGTTACCTGTATCAATCACTGATAAATTTCCTTGCTGAGCTCAAGTGCACTGTTGTCTTCTGTTAAGACTCAGAAATGTAAACAGGACATTTGAGCTTAATATTCGATCATATGGATAGAAACAGTAGGCTTTTATGAGACATGCAATCTCAACTGTGCAATGAGATTCCAGCAGCATTTCCATATTGTGTTCTAAAATCTGAAATTGCTTGGCAAATCTCAATTACAAAAATAAGTTGAAGTAAGTTTCGATATGAGAAAAGTAGTCATGACAACATAAGATGAAAACTTCAGTGACAAAACAGTGACTGTGGCATGCTTTCGTTAACCATTGATTAGTGTTTCTCAAAGTGGAGTTTGCATTGCATTTTGTCAACTATATTAACACCCTTCCAATATTACCCTTGTTATCTGTTAAGAGAAAACAAAATATTTGACTCTAACATGATTTGAATGTTCCTTTTTTTAAATTAACATCAGTTTTTGAACAGTGCGATCAATGTGTTTTCTCAATAGATATTTCTGTAAAATATTCCTTTGCTCAAATCACAATCTGCGACTTAATGAAAACAATATTTTCCTTGACAGAGTCCCAAATACCTGAGCTATAAAATTCTGGAAGCTCTAGACTTATTTCTCAATACGTGCTGAGTTATATAATCTCAACTGAGGTGTAGGTAGGCTACAGTGCCTTGGGTTAAATATTCAACTCTCAATTACTATTCGAAGTCTTCTGCCGGGAAGCACTGGAATAGATGATAGGTGAGGGAAGGATCAGGCCCAGCTGTAATACCCTCAGTACCACCCATCTCCCTGAACTGCAGCTCATGTGTAGTTGCAAAGCTATAAACATTCACTGTCAATCTTCACACAGAGAAAAAGACCACTTAAGCAAGGTGCTGGAGGGTAGGTGACATCTGTGGATCACTACCCTATTAAGGAGTTAACATTTTCAGAAAAAGAGAGAGAAAATTGATGAAAAATTGCCTTACTTAGGTTAAACCTTATACTTAGAATTGATTCAGATCCCAGAGGTATAAGCTATAAACTGAGAGCAATAATGCTCCTAGGACTATGACACACATCTGGTCATTTTAATATTTTCAACAAAATCTTTCAAATAAATGTACTTTAAAATGATGAGATATTGACTAAAGGTCCCGAATATCCTGTAATTAAAAATATAATGATTTTAATTAATTTGCACATGTCTTTCATTAGCATTTCAAGAGGAGCTGATATCTAATGGGAAACCTAGCAGTTGGATCAGGCAAGTAAGTCCCTATGATGTTGGAAAATTTAATAATATAATGTTTGCACATTGTAATCATGTTTACAAATTATGGTGTAATTATATGTTATTTTCATATAAAAATAAAAAAAATTGAATCTGTTTCACAAATTTGAAAATAAGTGACATAGTTTTAAAGTAATTTCTACCTTAAGTGAAGTTTTTCAAGAGAAAATATATCCCCTTACCTGCTCACTCAGCAGTCATATAAATCCTTTCACACTATAGTATAGTTTTAGTTTTGTGACTCATAGAGCACGCCGCGTAAAAACTGAAACTAATTTTTAATTTCTGTACGACAGTGTAGCCTAAGGATCAGAAACATTTTCAGAGGTGAGTGCAGGATTATAAATATAGTTTTGATATTACAATTCCAGCAAGGTTCTGGCATGTGAGCAGGCAATATTTCAGCTAATATAAAAAGAAAGGTGGCAGGTTTGCGGTTCAGGTAGTCATTGAGAAACACAGCTTTCAGGTCAATGATCAGAAGAGTTAGTGTATGAAAAGTTACGTCTGTTTCCCTCCTCCCAGATGCTAAATGACTTATTAACCAATTCCTGCATATCTGTTTGATTTGCAGCATCTGCTGTACTTCGCTTTTGTAAAATTTCATTTGAGTTTAACTTCAAAAATAAGGAAAAAAACAAGCAAATATATCTTTTGCAACTTAACTAAAATATTCCATTTAAGTGCACATTCACATTTTTGATAATCTTTCCCTATTCATGGAAATGAGAATGTGATTCTCCATTTCAGGCTTTCAGTGTCAGCACAAAACACTCTTAAATCATAGGCACATATGCAGAAGGTCTCTGTTTTAACACTGAACTGAAATTTTGTTTTTTTATGACTGAAATAATTGTTTTTTTTCAAGGTGCTCTATATTTTCAATGAACCTGCAGTTAGAAGACAAATTGATGACACCAAAGCAAAGTAATTCAGATGCTGGGAATCTGAATCATGACCATAGAATTGTACAGCACAGAAACAAGCCCTTTTGGCCCACCTTACCTATACCAACTGTGATGAATCATGACCATAGAATTGTACAGCACAGAAACGAGCCCTTTTGGCCCACCTCACCTATACCAACCGTGATAAATATCTATGTTAATCCTATTTGCCTGCATTAGGCCTGCATCCCTCTATGCCTTTCCTGTCTATGTATCTATCCAAATGCCTTTTAAATGTTGTAATTGTATCTGTCTCTACCAATGCCTCTGACAGCTTGTTCCAGGTAACTACCAGACTCTGCATGAAAACATACTTCTCCAATCTCTTTTAAATTTCTCCCTCTCACCTTTAAACTGTGCCTTCTAATTCTAGACTCCCCTGCTTTGCATAAAATGACTCTGTATCCAATCTATGCCCCTCATCATTTTATAAACCTCTATAAGGTCACCCCTCAACCTCCTACGTTCCAGTGAGAATAAACCCAGCCTATCCAATCATTTCTTATACCTACAGCCCTCCATTCCAGGCAATATCCTAATGAATCTCTTCTGCTCTCCCAAGTGCTACATATTCTTCCTGCAGTGTGGTGACCAGAACTGTACATAATACTCCAAATGTGGTCCAAACGATGGTTTGTACATCTGCAACTCAATGCCTCAGCCCATGAAGGCAAGCATTCCAGATGCCTCCTTCCCTATTCTGTCCACCCGTGTCACCATTTTCAGTGAGTAATGGACTTGCACCCCTAGTTCCCTTTGTACATCAATGCTCCTAAGATCCCTGCCATTTGCTCTATATGTTCTACCAGAATTTGACTTCCCAAAATGCATTATATCACACTTGTCTGGATTGAATTCCATGTGCAACTGCTCTGCCCAACTTTCTAACTAACGTATGTCCTTCAGTATCCTTAGATAACTTACTTTGTTATTTACAACTCCACCAATTTTCAAAGAGTCTGCTCTAATTTTTGTATAATTTTGAATTACTACCATACTACCAACATTTTCATCCAAGTCATTTATATATCTTACAAACAACAAAGTTCCCAACACTGATCCCTGTGGACACTACTTGTTGCAGTCAGAGAAACACCCATTCACCACTACCCTCTGACTCCTATCACCAAGCTCATTTTGGATCCACTTTGCCAACATGCCTCAGATCCCTTGTACCTTAACCTTCTGGACCAGCCTACCATGTGGGTCCTTGTCAAAAGTCTTACCGACGTACATGTAAACCAAGTCTATCTCACTGCCTCCACTAATTCTCTTAGTTACCTCCTCAAAAAACTCTGATTTGTGAGACCTGATCTCCTGTGGACAAAACCTTACTCATTCCTCCTAATCAGTGCCTGACTTTCCAAGTGAACATAAATCCTGTCTCTCAGAATTTCCCTACCACTGATATAAGGTGCACTGGCCTGTAGCCTATATGCTTCCTGCCCATTTTGAATAACAGGACAACATCAGCTATCCTCCAGTCTTCTGGCACTTCAACAATGTCTAACGAAGATGAAAAAAAATCCATCAGAACCCCAGCAATCTCTCCCTTGCTCCCCTTAGCATTTGGGATAGATCCAGTCAGACTCTGGGGATTTATCCACCCTAATAGGCTCCAATATTTCCAATATTTCCTCTTTCCTGTTCCTACATATCAGCACAGACATATCATATCAATGAGAAATATTCACCTAAGACCTCATTCGTATCCTTGGCTCCACACAGAGATTATGCCTTAGGTCTTTACTCTTTCCTGAGCTTCTAATATATTTATAAAATGTTTTAGGATTTCCCTTAATCTTAATTGTCAAAGTCATTTCATGGCCCCTTTTTGTCCTAATTTTTTTCTTACATTCTCTCCTATATTCTCAATAAATCTCAAAGGACTCATTCAAAACCAATTTCTATACCTGAAGTATACTTCCTTCTTTTCCCTGAACAACCTTCAATATCCTTTGTACCTAATCTTATTTTCTTACCCTTACAGGGACATGCTGACTTTGAACTCTGACTATCTTGCTCTTGGACGCCTCCTACTTACCGGATGTTGTTTTCCCCTCTAGCAACTGTTCCCAATCTACTTCTGCCAGATCCTGTCTTACATCATTGGAATCCACCTTCCCCTTCTTTTCGGCCCTTTCTCTACCACCAATCTTCCATGGCCAAATAGAAAACAGAAAATACTAGAAATACTCAGTAGGTCAGTGACCACCTGTGAAGAGAGAACAGTTAACATTTCGCCTCAATTATCTTTTACATAAGATAAATTAATCGCGTTGATCAATGTTGAGTTTATTTTCAAGATCATATGATAACAGTTGATCAGAAAAGCCATATACTTCATTTTAATTTAACTAGCTATTAAAAATAACTTGGTGCTATACAATGCAGAGGTGATGGTAGAGTGGTTAAATTGTTGTATTGTTAATCCAGAAGCTTGGACCAGCAAATCAGAGAATGAGAAAAAATCTTACTATAAAATCCAGGATTTTAAATCACATTTTAAATCCATAAAACCCAGCTGTTAAATTTCAGTTAAATAAATAATCTGGAATTTGAAAAATACCAGCCTCAGTAAAGGTGACCATTAAACAACTGGATTGTTGTAAACTATTGGCTTTTTACAACAATTCAGTAGTTTAATGGTCTCCTGGCTCACTAACATTGAGGAAATTTGCTGTCTTTATCTGGTATGATCTATATGTATTTCCAGATCCACAGCAATGTACCTGACTCTGAAAGGGCCTAACAAGCTATTCAGTTATAATCTAATTGTTACATTACCACATTGGTTCAAGAAGGCGGCTCATGAACGTCTTCTCAAGGCTCAACTAGGGATGAGTAATAAACGCCACATCCCAAAAAGAATTAAACATT
Source organism: Pristis pectinata (assembly GCF_009764475.1). NCBI lineage: Eukaryota > Metazoa > Chordata > Chondrichthyes > Rhinopristiformes > Pristidae > Pristis > Pristis pectinata. Next base: position 63,213,514 of record NC_067415.1, on the reverse strand, counting down.
CCCCTGCCTACCCGTTGTAGCATCCAAATATTTAAGAAATTTCACTACCATCTCTTAATCTTCATTTGATATGTTTTTTATTTAGTTGTAATTTCTTGCTGTCTTTGGGTTGAATCCGATATCCCTAGATCTGTCTTCAGATCTTAATTTCATGTAATATTGTGGGCTGGATTGACCTCTAGTTTACTTCTAGGTCAAAAAGCAAAGTTCCTTCATAACCCAGAATTCTGTGACTAAGGATTAGCCATGTAGCTCTTGGCCGTATCATCAAAAGTTAAGTGCCTTTTTGGTGTCTTGGCAGTTAGGCATGCAATGTGTGGTCTAACCAGAATATCAAAGCTTCATCATCACCTCATCTGACTAACATTTTATTGTTTTGGCTGTGTAATTCAATGTCCATTGGCATTGTTGATATTGTTCTGCATTGGTTACTGAGGAACAAACATGTTAATTTCATCATTATCTATTTGAACACTTTTCATGAAAAAATGTCAATGATATTTTTCCAGTATTTAACACACTGTATTTGTCTGCATTAAACTTTATTCACTGTTTGATTTGCATGCTTATGTATCTTCTTCTGTAATTTATGAGCTGCCTTATTCTGATTTCTGTGTATAAATTGAATTGTGTTGAAATGTGCCCATTTTCATGAGTTTTGAGTGCAGATCATTTACGTAAATTTGAATCAGTAATCCTGGAAATGAGTTTAGAGGCAACCCGCTGTGCTCTCCCCTCATCACTCCACCTCTGTCAAATTCCCACTCTCACATAGCTCTTCCACTGAAAACTCATTAGGCTAGAACTTATTCTTTGTTAGGCATCTTCTTGCTTGTTACATTTCCATAAACCTTTGCATGATAACTAGCCACAAATGTGAAATGGAGATGGCACTACAGCCTCTTCAAGATATCTTTGACCTTATATAAACTGCATACTTCTCCGTAACCAATAATTGTTCAACATAGAGTCTGTATCTGGAAACCGATATTAAAATAATGAATACAATATCAAGTCTGATGCAAGGGAGGTACAGTGAGATCAGATTATGAGAAAGAAAAACAAAGTCAGAATGTAAAGTACAAATAAAACGTAATTCACAAGACTTTTTTGTAATAATTGAAAGTTGAAGGACTGTGAGTTAATTTTCAGTGCCACAAAGGTTATGTGGCAGTAACTGAGACTTATAACTGACCATTAAAAAGGACTCAGAAATGATACAGTACAGGAAACTCACAGTTCATTACATTTGAACAAGGATCCAGGTTGTAAAATACTGAAAATTGAGAAGCAGTGAATCCTAAACACATTTTCATAATTTTGCATCTAACAGTACATATTATCTTGAATCCACACAACTTTGAGCTTAATAAATATCTACCTGTGGAAACTTTTTTCCAGAAGTCTTTTGAGAGGTAAGGCACATTAGATCCTGGTTTCCTTTCTCAGAAAGAGGTTGAGTAATTTCGTTAGGTGGATCTAATCCTTCTGAAGTCATGTTAACTGTTATTAAGAGAGCTATTGGGCCAGATTATGCTCACCCCTTGCCGACGGTTTCATCTTCATATATTACCTCTTCAATGCCCAACTCATGTCTGAATCTGTACTTGGGGAAGTCAGAGATGAGCTGGAGCTTAGATGTTGGTGCACATGATTTCCTGCTCTGCAGCTGGACTAAACCAAAAGGGCGTCAGAACATTTCATCCTGGGACTCCAGGTGGTGGTACCTGGGGCCTAGACCCCAATGACACCAAAACAGCAGGTCAACGGTAGGGTTTCCTGTGGCAAGTGACTTATCTCCTGACACCCTAATGCCTTTTCATCATCCACAAGACACAAATCAGGATTGTAATGGAATACCTGTCACTTGCTTGTATAAGTTTAACACCAACAGTTCTCAAGAAGCTTAATACAGTCTAATTAAGTGGCACCCCATCTACTACCCCAAACATTCATTCCCTCTGCACTGGCTCACAGCAACTGTTGCATGCATCATCTGCAAAAAATATGCTGCAGTTATTCACCCGGGCTACTCCAACAGCACCTCCCAAAGCCAGGACCTCTACCATAAAGAAGGATAAGGACAGCAGGTGCACAGGAACACCGCCACCTTCATGTTCCCCTCCAGGTTGTGCATCATCCCGACTTGGAAATATATTAACAGTCCTTCATCATTGCTGGGTCTACAAAATTCCCTGCCTTATATCATTGTGAGAGTACTTCACCAGAAGAAGTGCTGCAGTTCAAGAGGGAGGGTCACCACCACCTCCTCAAGTAATTAGGGATGGGCAATAAATGCTGGCTTTCCAGCAACATTTAGATCGACAAAATAGTAGTTGTGACCCAATCCACATTGTGGAAGGATTCCCAAGTACGTAGGGTCATGTTGACCATCCCTCCCTATCCAGATCAGATTAGTACAGATGGTCACCGTGGAAGAGGAGTTTAGCCAGTGGGCTAAATCATACACAATCTAGTTTATTATTTGACAGAAGACACTCAGGTTTAATTCTTATAACAGATTCCATTATTTTTCAGGATGTAAAATTCACAGAGCAAAAGAAAAATACTGTGGATGTTCAAGATCTGAAACAAAGCAGGAATGGCTGGAAATACTCAGCAAATCTGTCAGCATCTGTTGAGAGAGAGAGAGACAGTTAACATTTTAGTTTGGTGATGAAAGAACAACAATATGAAACATAGACTCATTTTCTCTCCCCACAAATCTCTTCCTTCTTCACTCCAAAACTTTGGAATAAGTACTACGTATCCCAAGGGATTTTTTGTCTTGAGTCTGATACACAAGAGAACAAGAGCACAAGAAAATAGGAGCAGGAGTAGGCTACCTGGCCCCTCAATCCTGCCCTGCCATTCAATATTATCATCGCTAATCTACCCTAGACCTCAACTCCTCCTCTGTTCCAGATCCCCAAAGCCCTCAATTTCCTAATCTTTCAAAAATTTATTGACCTCCACTTAAAATGCTGATAATGTGCTAGCCTCCATAACTCTCTGGGATAGAGAATTCCAGAGATTCATTATCATCTGCAAGAAGAAATTTCTGTTTACCTTGGTTTTAAATGACCAGCCCCTTATCTTGAAACTGTCCCCTCCTTCAAGGCTTTCTCGACATCTACACTGTTATGCCCCCAAGGAATTTTATGTGTTTCAATAAGATCACCCCTCAATCTTCTAAATTCCAAGGAGTCCAGACCCAAGCTGTTTAGCCTCTGTTGATAGCCTGGTGAATCTCCTTTGGACAACAATAACTGGGCAGCATGGTAGAGTAGCAATTAGTGTGACGTTATTACAGCACCAGCGATTGGGGTTCAATGCCCATCGTGGTCTGTAAGGAGTTTGTTCGTTCTCCCAGTGTCTGTGTGGGTTTTCTCTGGGTGCTCCGGTTTCCTCCCACATTCCAAAGATGTATGGGTAGGTTAACATGGGTTTAAATGGGTGACGTGGACTCGTTGGGTTGAAAGGGCATGTTACCGTGGTGTAGAAATATAAATAAATAAAATCTTTCTTAGGTAAGGGGACCAAAACTGTGGGCAGTACTCCAAGTGTGGCCTCACCAACATCCTGTACAAATGGAATTAAACTTCCCAACTTCTAAACTTATAATTCCAACTTATTTGTGACTATTATTATATTGTAGCGGTTGCTACTGCGAAATAAAACAAGATGCTAGTCGAAGGATTGTCAAACAAGAACTGGTTTATTTTCCCGCCTTGCGCGGGCCTTTTAAGGGAGACTGTTCCCGCCCAATGCAACCGGCAATGACGTAAGTACTATGTCATCAAGTCTTTCCCGTGCGCGGGTTCTCCCCGTCGCTCGGGAAAGACGAGGCCCACCGCCATCTTGGACCTTGTCGCTCCGACGCCGCGCGACCTGACTGCTGAGCTGGTTCGCCTGATCGGACGGTGAGTCGCTACAATATCATTATTTTGAGTTGGGATATATAATTTTTTTGTGAATATTTCTTCCTTTACCAATATCTGTGGAAATAGCAATTCAAGATATTTTTGTGGTTATTCAAAGCTTTGAGCCTATTGGTACCCTCTGTGGTTTTCTATTATCTGATTGCCCTCTTGCTGTTATTATTCTGAAATAACCTTTTTACTGAGACTTTGCTATAGTTCTTTGCCTTATTCCAGTTTCAGTTTACTTCTTTAACAACCCTTCCTCATCTTTCTATACTAACTTGTATGCATTCCAGCAAGTAGGTCTAGCCAATATCTCATACAAAATACAAAACAGAACATCCACAAAATGCAGAGAAAAAAATGAATTAGTTCTTCATAACTATCAAACGAATTATCAATTCTTTCAGTCAAAATATTCATTACTATCATATACATTCCACCTCAAGTATATTTACATTATTTATGAGTTGTTCAACTTGCTTAATGAAAATAAATGTTTTCCAGCAAAATTGGTTTATTTTGAAGTGCCATTAAATAAATAGTTAAACAAATAAAACAGTCTTTGTACAAGACTCTTTGGTTTGTAACAGAAATAAAACAAATTAGTTTTAAAAGTACCTTTTTGGAGGCAGTCTATGCAGCTTGTCTAAATGATACACATTGTCACTGCAACAGTAGTTTATTGAAATATCATTTTACTTTTAAGACAAGTTAACTTAATTGAAAAGAATGGTTCATTTTTCAATATTATTCTATCCCCAACCATACACTCCTTTTGTAATATTATCCTTTAGCAAATCCATGTCAGCAAAGTGAAAATCAAATAAAAATCAAAGCTCAGCTCTCAATTTTACGTTATATTGATGATAGATCTATATTTTCAAGCCTTGTCCTGATTAAGTAATTATGCCACCGTTCAGCTGCCAGGCAGGGAATAATGGATGCAGGGGAGAGATTACAAAGCAGTAATCTAATCATGGGTTTTAAATGATGCTATAAACTACTGGAACAAATTCATCTATAGATGATCCCTGCCAAATTCCATCTATTAACCAATGTCTGCATATAACATTCTCTAGCTTCTCAGAGGGGAACACTTTTTAGGTTTAAGGAGCATATTTTTGTCAGTTCATTAATTTTAGTGAATAAACAGTATGGTCAGAATAATGTTCTTCACATTTCAAAAAGAAACAGTAGTAGTGAAAATGCTGGATTTTATTATGAAGGAAGTGTTGATAGGATTAAGCAGAGTCAATGGAGATTTATGGAAGGGAATTCATGTTTGGCAAATATGTTGGAATTGTTTGAAGTTACACCTAGCAGAAAAGATATTAGCTTACCCACTTTGGAAGAGGATATAGAAAGGTGGAATATTTTTAAATGGTAAGAGATTCAAAGGTGTATCACTGAATATTTATCTGCAGGTTCAGCAAGCAATTGGAGCACAGCTTAGGGAAAAAACAGGACTTTCTTCGGGTGGCAGGCTAGTGGGGTACCACAAGGATTAATGCTTGGGCCCCAACTATTCACAATATGCATCAATGATTTGGATGTGGAATCTAAATGTAATAGTTCTAAGGTTGTCAATGATGTGAAACTGGGTGTGAAGTTATGTTGTGGGGAGGTTACGGAAAGATTTCAAGGCAATTTAGATGGAGACACAAGAGATTCTGCATATGTTGGAATCTGGAGCAACACACACAAAATGCTGGAGGAACTCAGCAGGTCAGGCAGCATCGATGGATGGAGGGAAATAAATAGTCGACATTTCGGGTCAAGACTCTTCATTAGGACTGATGACTGCTGTGTTCCTCCAGCATTTTGTGGGCATTACTGATGGCAATTTAGATAACTTGATTGAGTGGGCAAGTACATGGCAGATGCAGTGTAACTTGGATCAATGAAGAGTTATCATTTTTGGAAAACAGGAAGTCAGTATTACTTAAAATGTGATAGGTTGGGAAACGTTGATGTATAAAGGGATTGAGGTGTCCTTGTGCATCAGTCACTCAGAGCAAACATGCAGGTATAGCAATAAAATCAGAAGTTACTGCAAACACTAAGCAGATCAGACAGCATCCATGGAAAGGGAGACAAAGTTAACGTATCAGGTTGAAGACCTTTTCTTCAAACAGTTGTTTGTGCTTTCACATCCTTTATTTAAGATTTCCAGTGTCTGCAGGCTTTGATTTTTATTCAGATACAGTAAGCAGTTAAGAAGGTAAATGGTATGTTGGCCTTTATTGCAAGAGGTTTTGAATATTGCAGTGAGGATGTGAGACTACAATTATACAGGAGCCTTGTTGAGACCACACCTGGAGTACAGTGTACAGTTTTGGCTTCCCTGAGAAAGGATAAACATGCCACAGAGGGTCTAAAACAAAGGTTCACCAAACTATTCCTGGGATGATAGGACTGTCATATAAGGATAGATTGTATCAACTAGGCCTCTATTCATTGTTTAGAAGAATTACAGGGCATCTCATTGAAACAAGCAACACTTTTAAGACCTTGAGAAAAACTGATGCAGGGAGGGTGTTTCCCATGGCTGGTCGGGGTATAGGCTAGGGGTCTAGAACCAGGGTCAGGATACAGGGTAAGACATTTTGGGCTGAGATGCTGATAAATTTCTACACTCAGGGGATGGTGAATCTGGGACATTCTCTATCTCAGAGGGTTGTGGAGGCTAAATCACTGAATACATTTAAGAAGCCAGAAAGATTACAAGCAGCTTTTAGGAGTCTAATTTGGATAAGTGCAAAGTGTTGCATTATGAAAAGTCAAATCCAGGTAAGACTTTCACCAGTAGGGCCCTGGGAAGTGTTGTAGGACAGAGGGACCTTGGAGTTCAGTCAAAGTGGAGTCACAGGTAGACAGGGTGCTGGAGAAGGCTTTTGGCATACTGGCCTTCATAAATCAGGACATTGAGTATAAAAGTTGGGAGGTCATGGTGTAGTTGTACAGGATGCTGGTGAGGCTGCACTTGGGTTATTGTGTTCAGTTTTGGTCACCCTGCAATAGGAAAGATGTTATTGAATTGGAAAGAGTGCAGAAAAGATTTACAAGGATGCTGCCAGGTTGAGGGACCGAGTAATAGGGAGAGGTTGGACAGGCTAGAACTTTATTCCAGGTAGGAGACTGAGAGGTGATCTTATAGAGGTGTATAAAATCATGAGGGGCATAGATAGGGTGAAGGCACTCAGCCTGTTTCCCAGGATTGGGGAATCAAATACTAGAAGGCATAGGCTTAAGGTGAGAGGGGAAAAGATTTAAGAGGAGCTCGAGGGACAACTTTTTTTTACATAAAGGGTAGTTTCTATGTGGAATGAGCTGCCAGAAGAAGTGGTTGAGGCAGGTACAATAACAAGTTTTAAAAGGCAGTTGGACAGGTCCATGAATTGGAAAAGTTAAGAAGGTTATGGGCCAGATGCTGGCAAATGGGACCAGCTTGGATGGGGCATCCTGGTTGGCATGGACCACATGGGCCAAAGGGCCTGTTTCCGTGCTGTAGAACTCTGACTGTATAGCTGTAGGGAGAGAGGAGGAATATGGCATTGAGCTAGAGGTTCAACCATGATCGTATTGAGTTGTGGGGCAGGCTTGAAGGGCAAAATGGCATACTCCTGCTCCTACCTTCTATGTTCCTATGATGCAAATGGGAAATGAGACTTCATAGCAAAGTGATTTGACTACAAGGGGAGAAATTTATTGAGACACAAGAGACCGCAGATGCTCGAATCTGGAGCAACAAACAATCTGCTGAAGGAGCACAGCAGGTCAAGCAGCATCCATGGGAGGAAAGAAATTGTTGGTGTTTTGGGTCAAAACCCTGAATCAGAAATTTATTGATCTGATTATATTGAGCCTTGATGGGACTGCATCTGGAATATTGTATATAGATCTGGTCTCCCTTCTTAGGGAAGGATGTGCTTGCAGTGGGAGTGCTGCAAAGGTTCATCAGATTGATTCCTGGGATCGCAGGTTTGTTGAATGAGGAGAGATTAAGCAGGCAGGGCCTAAGCTTTAGACTTTAGAAGAATGAAAGTTGATCTCATTGAAATGTTCAAAATTCTTAGGAGACTTGACAAGGTAGATGCGGAGCTGATGCTTATTCTAGCTGAGGTGTCTAAAACAAGGGGTCACAATTTCAAAATGAGTGGTCAGCAAATTAGGACAGAAATTTCTTCACATAGAGGGGATGCAATCTTTGGGATTCTCCACCCAAGAGAGCTGTGGTAGCTCAGTTATTTAGTATATTTGAGACAATAAAAAGCAAATGGGATCCTTTAAAATTAATGTAAAGGGTGGCACAATGGCACACAAATAGCACAGTTGCCTCACAAGTCCAGTGACACAGATTCAATCATGATCTCCAGTGCTGTCTATGTGGTGCTTGCTTGTTCTACCCATGACTGTGTGGGTTTCCTCTTGGTGCTCTGGTTTCCTCTCATGTCCCAGAGGTTGGTAGGTCAACTCTCCACTGTAACTTGCCCCTAGTGTGTGGAGAAGAGTGGTACAACGTGGAGGGGAGAATAAAATGGGTTAAGGTAGTATTTATTGTGTAAAAAAGGGATGGTTAATGGTTAGCACAGACTTAGTAGGCCAAAGGCCTGTTTTCTTGCTACGACTCCATAACTTTAACTTCTGTCTCCGCATGTTGTAGTCTTTGGGATTCAATAATTAGAATAGATAAGCACGTTGTGCATTTGGAATTTCAGGAGGCTTTAGATAAGTCATGGACATAGAGTCATACTGCACATAAACAGGCCCCTTGACCCATTGAATCTGCATTGAACATCAACCACCCGTTTACAATAATCCTATATTAATCCCATTTTTTTTCCCATTTTTTTCTCCCCACATTCCCAGTGATCATCTGCCTACATTCTAGGGGCAATGCATAGCCACCAGTTAAGCTACCAACCTGCGCATTTTTGGGATGAGGGAGAAAACTGAAGCACCCACAGGAAACCAGAGCAGTCGCAGAAAGAACATGCAAACTCCACACAGATAGCACTAGAGGTCAGAACAAACCCAAGACACTGGACCTGTGAGGCAGCAGCTCTACGAACTGTGCCACCTGCATGAGGTTCACGCACAAAATTAAAGCATATAGTTTGACTAGCATTAATCGAGAATTGGTTGACAGGCAGGAAATATAAAGTAGGAATTAATGGATCTATTTCTAGGTGGCAGGCAGTAAAATTAGTTGTCATAAGGACCAGTTTCTTGAGCCACAATAAATATCAATGATATAGATGAAGGAACTAACTGCGTGGCATCTCTAAGTCTGCAGCTGATACACAGCTGGGAGTAATGTGAGCCATGAGGAGGATGTAAAGAGGCTCCAATGCTGTTTAGACAGTTTGGGTAATCGGTAAAATGCATGACAGGTGCACTTTGGCCTTAAAAACAGAAAGTGGCAAAAGGGGCAGACAAGGTAGTGAAGAAGGCTTTTGGCATACTGGCCTTCATTAGTCAGGGCATTGAGTATAGAAGTTGGCACATTGTTGTGGTACAGGACACTTGTGAGATCGCACTTGGAGTATTGTGTTCAGTTTTGGTCACACTGCTATAGGAAAGATGCTATTAAACTGAAAAGAGTGTAGAAAAGATTTGCAAGGACATTCCCAGGACTTGAGAGACTGAGTTACAGGGAGATGTTGGGCAGGCTAGGACCTTATTCCTTGGAGTGTAGGAGACTGAGGAGTGATCTTATAGAGGTGTATAAAATCATGAGGGACATAGATAGGGTGAATGCACTCAGTCTTTTTTCCAGGGTTGGGGAATTAAGAGGGCTAGGCTTAAGCTGAGAGGGGCAACTTCTTCACACAGAGGGTGGTTAGTATATGGAATGAACTGCCAGAGGAAGTGGTTGAGGCAGGTACAATAACAACATTTAAAAGGCATTTAGACAGGTACATGGAAGGATATGGGTCAAATGTGGGCAAATGAGATTAGCTTAGATGGGCATCTTGGGTGGCATGAATGTGTTGGACTGAAGGGCCTGTTTCCATGCTGTACGACTCTATGACAGTGAGACTGGGAAAGGAAATGGGAATGAGGTAAGGGTGCCCTTGTAGATTGGCCACTGAAAGCAGGCATTCAGGTGCAGTGTGCAGCTAGGAAGATAAATGGCATGTCTGTCTTCAATGCAAGAAGATTGTCTAGGATTTTAGTGCGCAGTTTTGGTCTCCTTATCTGAGGAAGGATGTTCTTGCTCTGGAGGGATTGCATTAATGGTTTATTATGCTGATTCTTGGGATGGGATGTACAAGGAAAAAATGGGTCAATTAGTCCAATATCCACTGGAGTTTAGAAGATGACAGGGATCCATTAAACACTTCAGACAGACCAAATATAAAGGACTATGTTTCCGATGGCTGCTGCATCCAGAAACAAGGGCCACAGTCTCAGAATATGGTGTATATCATTTGGCTATCATTTGGAGAAATTCCTTCATCCAGAGGGTGGTGAACCTCAGGAATCCTCTATCACAGAAATCAGTGGTGGCCAAGAAACTAAGTATATTCAAGAAGGAGATAGATATAGCTCTTAATGTGGAAGGGATGAAGGATTTGGAAGAATTGGGAACAGAGTACTGAAGTGGATGATCAGCCATGCTGATGTTGAATGGCAGAGCAGGGTCAAGGAGCTGAAAAGCCCATTCTTCTTCCTATTTTCGAAGTTTCTATATCAAATTCAACAATTTTAGGTATCTTGTTTTTTCTGTCTGTATCACAGTTGATCAGTTCTGCTGTAAAGTTATCCATCTGTAATATTAATTCAGTTTTCTCTCTCTCCACAGTCACTTTGTAGTTTTTAGTACATTAAAACTCTCTATAATACAAGCTGTTGTTGAGTTTGCGCAGAAAAGTTTCAGACTGGCTGCTCTCAGTCTCTGTTTAACTTTGAACTTCAAAATGAGCAAACTAATTTTCATTCAGACAGTAAACTTAGACAGACATGTTGAATCAAGACTCAAATATAAGATTCCTGAGTACATGCACTTGACTACTAGCTACATACTGGCTATTAACAGAAATAAAACTATGCTGACAACTGGCAACACATTCCTCTGCATACAAAACCCATAATTTTGAATTATTGACATTTAAGCACAGTTCTAATCAATGTAATTAGTCAATGATGAGTGAATAGCAGTGAAATAGCTTGTTACTTAGGATGGGTAAGTTAATTGAAAGGTAAGGTAACTATACAAAACTTAAATAAAGCTACTTATATTCAATTGCAATTCTATATTAAGCATTACCATTCATTGTCTTTTATTTGCATTTCTAATTCAAACATTGTGTAACGTACTTCATTTGGAGGGTGACACTGCTTGAGCGTACTTACTTATTGCAACACAGAAGGAGGTCATTCAGCCCATCAGGTCCACACCAGTGGCCCCAGAGCAATCCCATCAATCCCATTCCTCTTGCATCAATTCCCCTTCGGTTATTTTTGCCACTTACCTATAGCAGGTGGTCAATTCACCTGACTTTGGTATGTGGAAGAAACAAAAATAATTGGTGGAAACTGACACAGCCACAGGGAGACAGTGCAAATTCCACAAGACACTACCCAAGGTCACAGTCAAACCAAAGTTCCTTGTGCTGTGAACACCAGCACTAACTGTTGCGCCATCATATTAACCATTCAATGCAAGGAATCCCTGATAATTGCTAGATCTTAGTACAAATTGGAATGATGTATAGCATGTTCCCTGGACCCATATCTTTGTTTAACTCATTTATGGCATATTCTAATGTTTAGTAAGTGGAACTTAATAAATGGTCCGTTGCTTTTCATGTTCAATTGCATTTTTCAAAATTTTTAGTTTTTCTTCTCTATGGGGATTGTCCTTTCATCTGGATCACTTAAGGAAAGTGGAATGGACCTGACTACTCAATTGCTAAATGCACTACCCAATGTATAGCTATAGTATACAAATCAAGAAGATCAGATAGAGTCCTTTGCTCATTCTGAAAGCAACTGACAGCTTGTCTTGGACATTCTCTGATTAAAGGTCATTAATTGATTTTTACTGCTGATGTCGCTGGTGACCCTTGCTGCAGGTAAATAAAGGACACAAGTTCTCTGTATTACTCCATATACTTGAAAAGCATTTCAATACATTTATGGGCCTGTAACACAACATGAATCATTGCCTTCAGGAGCAGTTAGGAGAAAATTGGGGGAAATGAGAGGAAAGATAAATGATAAAAATCAAATGCACAGATTTACAACAAAAGCTTAACTTGCAAATAGCCTCACAATTACCATCCCAAATTGTTTAATTTGCTTTTAAGTTTTCCTGTTAAATGTTCCAGCTAATTTAGGATTTAGGGTTATCCATTTCGTCCATGGGGAAATTTTGAAGTTTATGTGCTGTTTGTTGTCAATATTTGCTGCTGGGATAGATAACAAGGTAATTCATATTATATATTTTAGAACTTGTTTGATATACACTAAAGCATTACATAATTATGTTACTTTTTAAATTAAATGACAATAACAACATTGGAAGACAAAACAATTGCATTTGCTGGAAATACTCGGCAGGTCTGGCCGACAGGTAACATTTTCGATCAATGACCGTTCATCAGAACGAGGAAATGTTTGGAATAATTGTTATTAAGTATACTTATTTCCAAAGGTTTTAATAAAAGTCACATTATCTGTTCCATGAATTGATATATTAATTAGATATGACATTCGAAAAATCAAGCTTGAAGTTGTAACATGTTGAAAAAAGCCTGTTAAAGCAGAGCTGGATGGGAGTCTGCGATGATTTTCCTGCAGGGTTGTCTAGAAGTGATATTCTATTGGACATGAGATCCAGGGTAGTCGGCATAACAGATGCATTTTGGAAAGTTAAGCTAGAGCAGGACATACACAATGACTGGCAGAGCCTTGGGGAGTGTTGTTTAACAGAGAACTTAGGGGTACAGGTACATAGTTCCCTGAAAGGGATAACACAGGTAGACAGGATGGTGAAGGTGGCATATGGCATGCTTACCTTCGTTGGCCATAGCATTGAGTACAGGAGTTGGGACATCATTTAGCAGTTATGCAAAATGTTCGTTAAACCACTCTTGGAGTACTGTGTGCAATTCTGGTCTTCTGGCTATAGGAAGTAGGTCATTAAGATTTTTATTAGTCACGTGTACATCAAAACACAAAGTGAAATGCATCTTTGTGTAGAGTGTTCTGGGGGCAGCCCGCAAGTGTCGCCACGCTTCCAGTGCCAACATAGCATGCCCACAACTTCCTAACCCGTATGTATTTGGAACATGGGAGGAAACCAGAGCACCCAGAGGAAACCCACGCAGTCATTGGGAGAACGTACAAGCTCCTTACAGACAGCAGCCGGAATTGAACCCCGAGTCGCTGGTGCTGTAATAGCGTTATGTTAACTGCTACACTACCATAACTAGAGAAGGTGCAGAAAAGATTCACAAAGATGTTGTCTGGACTGGAGTTCTTGAGTTATGCGGAGAGACTGGATAGGCTGGGACTGTTTTCCCTGGAGCCTGAGGTTTATAACATCACAACAGGAACATAGAAAGGGTATAGAAAGGGGCAAAGAAAGGGTAGATAGTCACAGGCTTTTCCCAAGGTAAGGGAATCCAAAACTAGAGGACATAGGTTTATGGTGAAAGGGGAAAGATTTAAAGGGGGCCTGAAGGACAAGGTTTTCACACAGAGGGTGGTTGGTTTACGGATCAAGCTGCTGGAAGAAGTAGTTGAGATGGGTACAATTACAATATTTAAGAAACATTTGAACCAGTATATGGATAGGAAAGGTTCAGAGGGATATGGGCCAAATTCAGGCAAATGGGGCTGGCTTGGTTAGGCATCTTGGTCAGCATGGACAGGTTAGGCTGAAGAGACTGTTTTTGTGCTGTTTAATTCTATAACTCTTATGAAACCAAAACTATACGTAGTATTCCAGGCCCAGTCTCAACAAGGCCCTATGCAATTGTAATAAGGCATCCTTCCTCCTGTAATCAAATCACATTGTAGAGGCTAACATACCATTTGATCCCCTAATTGCCCTTTGAACCTGCATGCTGACCTTCAGTGATTTGTGTACATACACAACCAGGTGCCTCTGAACTATGCAATCTCTCACCATTTCACAAATGCTCTGCTTTTATTTTCATCATGTTTTTTACATTATGTTTTATCTGACATATTCTTGCTCACTTACTCAGTTCATCCATATTCCCTTGAAGCCTCTCCTCACAATCCTAGTTTACAATTCAGCAGACTTGGAAATATGACAATTGGTCTCCTCAGCTTGGTACAGATTCTGAGTAGTTCGAGCCCAAACATTGATCATAGCCTGCCAACCTGAGAAAGATACATTTCGTGCCACTCTGTCTAATAACCAGTTCTCTATAAATGTCAGTACACTACTTCCAATTCTGTGTGTTCTAGCTTTGTTGACCAACCTCTTGTGTGGGACTTCATTGAAAGCACTCCAAATATCCAAATATGCAACATCCACTGATTTCTCCCTTTTCTATTCAACTAGCTTTAACCTCAAAAAATTCCAAAAGGTCAAACACAATTTATCTTTCAAAAATCCATGTTGACTCTGCTCAGTCCTACTAGTCTTTGAGAGTGTTCTGTTATTGCATCTTTCATCAGAGATTCCAACATTTTCCCTACCACTGATGTTCGGCTAACAGGTCAGTAGTTCTCTGCTTACCCTTTCCCTTCTTTCTGAAGTAGCGAGGTCACATTTGCTACTCTCCAATCCACAGGAACAATTCCAAAATAGAAGCAGAAATCACTGCAAAAACTGCAGGTCAGGCAGCATCTGTAGAAAGAGAAACAGTCAAGGTCTTAGGTCTGCAACCGTTCATCAGAACAATTCCAAACTCTATAGAACCCGGGAAGAAGGCAATTAGAATATCCACTATCTCTAGAACAACTTCCTTCAAAGCTTTGGGATGTAGATCATCATGTCCTTGGAATTTCTCAGCATTCAAACTGACCAACTTCTCTAGTACTATTTTTTGACCAATAATTTTAAGTTCCTTAATTTCCACATTCTCACTAGACCCTTGATTCTCTAATTTTTCCATTAGGTTTATTGTGTCTTCTGCTGTGAAGGTGGACAAAGTAATCATTTACTGTATAATCAACTTTGCCATTTCCTTATTTCCCATTATACATTTTCTTGTGCCTGTCTGTAAGGGACACAATTTACCCTTATTAGTCTTTTCCTTTTCACATACCTATTCTTAGTGTGTTTTCGTTTCTTGCCAGTGTAGCCTCATGTTCTTTCTTGCCTTTCAAAACCAATTTCTTGATCCTCCTTTGCTGAGTTTATACAAATGGTAGGATTGATATGACAGAACATTATGTGTCTTTTTCTTCAGAGTTAGCTGTCCTACTTGTTTCCATCTTAATGAAACTTGGTCAAGAATCTACATTCAAATAAATATTATAAATGTTTATAAAATGCCAGAGCTCAATTTCTTCAAGTCCCATTTACTGGATTCACTGCTGAAGTGAGTGTTTATATCAGCTCCTGACTATGAAGATATTTTTTCTCTTCCCCAGCAGGCCTCAAATTCACATTGTTTCTCCAGCAGGGCTGTGGAGGCTCAATTACTGAATTCATTCAAAACAAAGGTCGATAGGAGACACAAGAGACTGTAGATGCTAAAATCTGGAGGAAATATCAAACTGCTGCAGCATCTGCGGAGAGAAAAGAATGGTCAATGTTCCCAGTCGAGACCCTATGTAAGATAGATAGGTTTCTGGACATTAAGTGAATCAAGGGAAAGATGCAAGAAAATATCTCTGAAGTAGAAGATCAGCCAAGATCTTGAAGAATGACAGAACAGGCAGGAAGGGCTTGATGGCTAACCTCTGCTATTATTTCTCCTATTCCAATGCTCAGATGTTATGCTAACCTGCATTTGTATTTTCTCACTATCCTCTGTTTTTGCCTGATCCTAACAGAAAGGTGCAACATAGAAAAAGCTGGAGAAACTCTAGGTCAGGCAGGAGGGATGGAGGGAAATGAACAATCAACGTTTCAGTTCTCCAGATTCCAACATCTGTAGTCTGTGTCTCCTAACAGAAAGGAGGCCTTCCTTCTCTTTGTCTTTGTCCACTGCCTCTCACATTGGACTTCAATTTCTTTTGACCTGGACAGTAATTTAAATGTTTTTACTCAATGAATTCTAAATTTTAAGTGTTTTTTTTTGTTGCCCCTGTCACCAAAATAGTTCACTACCTTGGTGGTTCTTCAAAATAAGTGCTTTGGTGTTAAAAATTCTTGTGGTTTTATGTGCATGTTGAATTTCTAATGACAGCAAAGCACAAGCCAGGAATATAATTGTAGGGCTTTTTTGATACCTAAACCTTGTCATTTGACTATATACCAACTTATGCATCTCCAATCCTGTTGAAACCATTTAATGCAAACACAGGGAAAGGTAGGAAATGCAGTTTTATTTTATCAACAAGAGAAAATTCAAAACTATTGGTGGATTTATTTAGTTCAATTAGTGCAACTTTCCTTTGGTAATAATGCAAAACAATAAATTTCACTATTAGTTTGCTGTCTTGCTTCATAACTGCTGATCTTAGGTAATTAACAATTTAGCAGCTTTAAAAAGTAGCAATGTTTTATGTGGAGTTTTTTTGGAGCATGTCAGCAAGGAAGAGATATGAAGAACAAGGTTGAAAAGGCATAAAACACAACATAGCATTGATATATAATTAAATCTGGAATGCAATAGAATGAAAGCATAAAAGGTATGTAGAACAAAGTAACAATAGAAATTTCTGGATGTCCTAAAGGCTGTAATGTGATCTATTGTTTGTACTTTTTCCAAGGCGAGGTATCATCTTTATGAACTGCAACAATATAAAAAGTAACTGGTGGAATAAGATGTTATACATATATATTTCTAGGTTACCCAGGGTTCTTCACAATTTTAAATGTAGCACAAGTTGTACAAATCGTTCAAAGGTTGAAAATGAGAAATATGTTTACTGTATTGAAAGACTCATCATTGCACCCCATTTGTCAGGGTCAAATCTAAGGTGATTAACTTCTTTTCTAATATGTATGTCAGAGAAAAATGAGTGCAGAGTTACAAGAAATTGTCTGTTGCTTCAAGGAACCACACACTTGCTGAAAGAGAAAAAATACTGTTGTCAAAATGCTGTTATCTGTACTATATTTATGCTGGTAAAAAAGATTTACTGCCTTAACAATCATGTATTTCTCTGACTACTTGATCTGCCCACATGTTTTAAATCTGACTTCCTTCTTACACCAGATGCTTTCCCCATCTTTAATAGGATAAAGGTTTGTATTCCAGCTCATTATTTCTACATCTCGTTCAAACCAGTCACTATGTTAGCAATATTAGCCTTAGGTTTAAAATCCTGTATTGGTTACAACTCATTGTGAACTGCTGGTGTTTTTGAAAACGTGGCCGATGGCTAGGTTTGAAGTATTATGCACTAACTCTCTAGCATGCCCAGCAAACACAAAGACATACCCAAGGGCTGTATCATACTCCTTCAAACTGATTGCATTCCAAATGCCAAGAATATAAATTAAGTACAGTGTGGCAAGAAAAGATAGAAGCTATTGTTTTCATAGGCTTCAGGGAAATAATTATGTTGAAATAAATCTTATTGAAAGTAAAATGTTCTTTCACAATTTTCTTCCCATTTTTCTCCCCCTGATTGTTGAGGAGAGTTTCATGATTTAATCTCTTAGTTTACTTTTTGTAAAATATACCTAAAGAATAAAGCCAGAAAATGTGGGAAATATTCAGCAGCTCTAGTGGCATTTGTGGAAAGAGAAACAGTTATCATTTCAAATGATTCTCATCAAATCTGGAATAACAGATAAAACTGTTAGAAATTCAATCTCCCTGGAAAACAAGGGGCAAAATTCTGATGCATGTGTACCATACACCTGGACTTTATGGCTTGTGCAATGATTTGAGCACTTAAGCAGCAGTAATTTTGCTGTTTTTCACTATAATGAACTGTAACTTTATTGCAGTCCTGATGCAGGTTTCGACCTCAAATGTCAACAATTCCTTTGCCCCCCCACAGAAGTTGCTCAACCTGCTAAGTTCCTCCAGCAGATTGTTGCTCCAGATTCCAACATCTGCAGGTTCTTGAGTCATTCTAGAACAAAACAGTGAGAGTTTAAGGCAAACATGTTCCCATAAAATGAAAGGCAAGGACAAGTAAACCCTGGAAATTGGACAAAGAAGAAAGGAAGCATTTTGCAAGGACAGAGAACTGAAAAATGGAAAGGCACTTCAGGAGTAGAGAAAATATAGGGGGTGGACTTAAAAAAAGAAATCAGGAGGGCAAAGAGACAGCAGGATATATCACTGGTGGACAAGATTAAGGAAAGTCACAAAGCATTTTAAATTAAGGGCAAGGTGTAGCCAGGAAAAGAGTAGTGCCCATTAGGGACAAAAGGACAATCAGTGTGTGTCATCAAGTCATACAACACAGAAGCAAGTCCTTTGGCCAACCATCTCCATGTTGACCATTAAGTACCCATCTATTCTAATCCCATTTACCAGCACTTGGTTCATGCCTTCTATGTCTTGATGGTTCAAGCTCTCATCCAGACACTTGTTTAAATGTTGTGGAAATATCTGTCTCCATTGCCATCCTCAGACAGTGCAACCACTCTCTAGGTGAAAAAATCCTCAGGTCCCCTCTAGTCCTCTTACACATCAACCTAAGCACATGGCCTCTGGACTTAGCTCCCAACAGGCCTAGCGAGATCTCAGAGGGAAGCTTGTTAAAAGAACCGAGCTACAATGGAGTGACTGTTTTGGAGCAGATATTTTGAGAGTGGCTGTGTCGAGGTGGAAGGGCAGCGCTCCAGGCGGAAGGGCGGAGGCATTGTCAAGCGAAGCTTTGGCAAAGAGGCCATGCAGTGGTAACATAAGGAAAGGCAAGATCTTTTACCTTCCTCTGTATTCTTAGTGGGTTTAGAGATGAGTCAGGGCAGTTACATGCTCCTTCTGCAGAATGTGGGTGATCAGGAAAACTTCCATTGTCCCCGGTGACTATACCTGTTGGAAGTCTATCCAGCTGCATCTCCTGACTGACCACTTCGAGGGATGAAGCTGCAGCTGGAATCACTCAGGAGCATCTGTGATGCTGTGAACATCATAGACAGGAGCTTTAGTGAGGTGGTCACTCGGAAGGTACAGGCAGCTGGTACCTGGGTGACCACCAGGAACGATATAAGGGGTAGACAGGTTGTACAGGATTCCCGTGGCCATTCCCCTCAGTAACAAGTATATTGTTTTGGATACTGTTGGGGGATGGCCTTTCAGAGGAGAGCAGCAGCAGCCAGGTCTGTTGCACAAAGACTGGCTCTGATGCACAGCAGGGGAGGGTGGAGACAAGGAAGCTATAGTGATAAGAGACTCAATAGTCAGAGGTTGTTGTACACATTGGTACCAATGACATTGGTAGATAAGGATAAGGTCCTCAGAGTCCTCTAGTTAGGCAAAAGATCAAAAAACAGTACCTCAAGGTTTGTAATTTCTGGATTACTTGTGGTGCCACAGGCTAGTGAGGGTAGGAATAGGAGGATAGGGCATAACAGGCAGGGGCAGGACAGGGAGCAAGGAAGGCCTGAAGGGCTAAATTGCACTTATTTTAATGCAAGAGACTGAGCAAGTCAGTCAAGTGAGCTCAGGGCACATGGGATTGTGATATTATACCTATTATGGAAACATGGTCGAGGCATGGGCTGGACTGTGTTCTGGGGTTCAGTTCAGTGTTCTGGGTACAGACACTACAGGTGTGATAGATGTGGAGGTAAGAGAGGAGGGGGAGCTGAGACATTGATAAGGGAGAATATCATGGCAATATTAAAAGAGAATATTCTGGGGGAACATCCAGTGAGGCTATATGGGTAGACCTTAGAAGTAGGAAGGGGGCAATCTCCTTGATGAGATTATAGTATAGGCCACCAAGTAGTTAGTGGAAATTAGTAGAGCAAATATGTAGGGAAATTGTAGATTAGTGTGGTTATAATAGGGTTGTAAGAGTAGGTGATTTTAACTTCCCTAATATTCACTGGAACAGCCATAGTGCTAAAGGATTAGGGGGGAAAGTTTGCTAACTGTGTCGAGGAAAGTTCTCTGAAGCAATATGTTGATGGCCCTATTGGAGAAGAGGCTACACTGGACCTCCTATTAGGAAATGAGGCAGGGCAAGTGGTTGACGTGTCAGCAGGGGAACACATTGCAACCAGTGACTATAATTCTGTTAGCTTTAAAATAGTTAAGGAAAAAGGTAGGTCTCTCCAGAAGTTAAAACGGGCAAGGCTAAATTTGATGGCATTAAGACGCAACTGCAAAGGTTGATTGGGAGAGGCTGTTAGCAGGCAAAGGGATGTCTGGCAAGTGGGAGGCTTTTAAAAGTGAGATAGGGAGAATCCAAGGCCAGTATATTCCTGTTAGAGTGAGTAGCCTGGTTGACAAAGGATATTGAGGCTGTGGTCAAGAGAAAGGAACCATACATCAGGTATAGGCAGCCAGGATCAAGTGAATCCATTGAGTACAAGGGATTATATAAGGGTACAGTTAAGAAGGAAATTGGTAGGGCATAAAGGGGACATGAGATATCCCTGTCAGATAAGGTGAAGGAGAATCCTAAGAGATTCTATAAGTACATTAAGAGCAATAGGGTAACTAGGGTGTTGCGAAACAGGTTTGAGATCCCAGAGGACAAGGACTCTGAACAGAGTCTTAGAGATAAATGATTTATTTACAAAAGACAAACACAGGGAAAGAGTAACAGGAATAACACACACACATCCACAGTTTATAGCAAGCATGGGAAAATCACAACAGGGGTAAAATACACACACACACAATGAACTAGATACAGACAATCAAGGAAAAACAATTGATACCTGCCACCCCTTGACTCAGTGCAGGCACAGTTCTATGCTACCAGGGATACTAAATAAAATGTTCCCACCCCTTTTAACAGTGCACACCTCACCAATGATTTCTCCAGCACCATTTCACAGTTCCCAGCCTGGAGTGAAGCAGGGTCATCCCTCAGAGACAAAAGAGAAAGAGCTGAGCACATGTTGCACTCTTTATAGTGCTGGAGGGCTCGGGGGTCCAGCCCAGGTAATTTAAAAAGGCCAATGGCCCGGTGCCAGCAAGGACTAATCAATCACAAAGGCCAATGGTCAGGTGTGCACTGATGGGTGGGGCGGACCCAAACCTTGATTGGCAGTGGTGTCTTCCAACCAGGTAGGAGCAGTGCTGTCATCCGACCAGGTAGGGGCAGTGCTGTCACGTGACAGCCACGACCCTCCACAATACAATCCAACCCTCAGAAGTCACACCTCTCACCAATCATGGTAATAACTATTTCTAAGCCTAAAACTATATGTCAGTATACAGTACTAGTGAAAGGCAGATGTGCTCTTGATAACCTGGAAAGCACAGCATAATATACAGACAGCAATAACGAGAGTGAGAGCAGTTGCCCAGTGGATGACAGTTGCCCACCATCCCCCCCAGAGGCCTAAAGGGCCACCAGTTTCCCCATGAGGTGTCGTGCTGGAGGAGCTGGTCCCTCTCTTTTTGAATTTTAGCCACCAAGTCCCAAATGTGAGCGGCCAGGTGGGTGATGTTCCTTGACTCAGAGATAAACATGCAGCACTCCTTACCAATCACTGCACAGGTACCACCATCCATAGTGAGTAGGTAATTCAGGGCCATTTGATTCTACAGGGCAACCATCCTGATGGCCGTCAGCTGTGCCACCTGTTGTTTGGGTCGCCAAAAGAATGTGGCTTTCTTACAGGATATTAAACTGTGGCAGATAGTGGAGCTATGAATATCTAAATCCACCACTGCATACCAAGGCTTGTACGGGCGCCCCGCGATGTCCTCCACTAAGGTGACTATGTCAGGCGAGGCAGCAGCGAGGGAGGGGGCAGACTTGTGAAGGTGTCTGTAGTCCGTCGTCATGTGCCACGTCCCATTCTTTTTGCAGACGGGCCAGACCGGACTGTTGAAGGGAGAGGCTGCTGGTCTAATGACGCCCTCCTGCAGTAGGGCTTGGATGGCCTGTGATATCTTGGTGTCCCCCCAGCGCTCTGTACTGTCGGCTATAGATGACCTTGGAGGGAGGGGGGACAACAACTGGTTCCTGTTTGGCTGCCCCAACTAAGACTGTAGCCCGCGCGACCCGAACGTAAACTTGCCCTTGTTAGTATGGAGGGGCTGTCCCTCTAAAACATTGATTCCCAGAATGCAGTCAGGCGAAGCCACTATCAACACTGTTAAGGGTCAAGGAGGTTGGTTCCCAATGGCCATGCGGATCATGACTTCCCTCGCCGGTAAAAGGGAACCCCCTAACCTCTCTATTTGTATCTGTGTTCCTTTCCACCCAGCGGGTTTGCCCGGGATGATGGTGTGTTGGGCACCTGTGGAGACAAGTGCCATCCACCTCTATGTTCCCCCTTCCCCACTGTACAGCTACAGGTACAGTATATGTGGCCTCAGGTCTCCTGGGTGTGAGAGGGTGGTGGAACAAATGCACTGGGACCCCTGGCCTTCATCCTGTGGGAGGGGGGTGGGGGTCTGCCACCCAGTGGGTGAAGGTTCCTGCTGGTGGAGATGGGCCATTTCCTGTCTCAGCAGGTCCCGGAGCTCAGCTGGGAGGGGCAGAGGCAGTGTCGGTGGGGGCAGCCCATGTGGTCCGGATGTTGGGGGCGCCCACTGTGTCGGGCTTGATCCCAGGATTGTTGTGGGTTTCCCCCTGGCCAGATATCCCCCTGCAAAGCTCTTTCCACAGTGCGTAAATGGCAGAGGTCGGGATCTCATCTATGCTGGCGTGGTCCATCCCTGCGCAGAACAGGTCCAAGCATAGCCATTTGCGCGTAAAATGAAGGGTTGTCTCTCCAGCCCTCGTCTTTGCCCTACGGACCTGGGTGGACACCTCCCGCTACAAGTAATCTAGCCCTTTCAGGAGGGTGATGGCATCCTGCATGGTCTTCCCATTGGCTGGTCCCATGGGGGGCAGGACCACTGGCCTCAAATTGGGGCACGTGATGGTGAGCAGGTATCCTGCTAGCGTGCTGGTCACACTGGTATTTTCTAAAAAGTTGAAATCGCGGACTCCCTCGTAAATGCCAGTCACCAGCACCCACTCCCTAATGACCCCGGTGCCCTCACTGACCGTGCTCCATTGTGGTCGTCTGTATAAATCCCACTCAAGAAGGGTAGGGTACCAGACCCTCACGGCAGTCACTACCCGATTCCACAGGGTAGTGCCGTCCCCGATCCCTTCCTGTGGCGCCCTTAGGTCATTGTTGACACTCTGCTGGTCGGACAGGCTCCCCAGGGCGCTCGCTTCCTGGTGAGGGAGGGTCATGTTGGGGGCCCCTCATCCCACAGTTGGAGCAGCCATGCAGCCAGGTGCTCACCCAGCCACTGGAGGTACCGCTCTGACAGCTGGGTCAGTTTCTTGGCTGAGAAATCCCAGGTCTCTGTAGTCTTGGAGGGACCGCGGGCACTTTCCCCTGTGGGGGCCTCATCCTGACTCGCCTCCCTTCTTTGGTGGACCTAGGACCGCGTGGTGACGGGTCGAGCATGCAGGGGTTCGGGTGGGTAAGGGGGAGGGCGTGTGTGATGGGACCCAGGCTCCTCGGGCACTCCCTCCTCGTCATTATCCATCCATATATCCCCATCCCCTAGCCATGCATCCGGCTTGTCGCCGCGCCGAACCAGGGCTTGAATTTTGAGTGGGTCCGGCTGCCAGCCAGACCAGTGGGCTGCCTGCGCCTACTGCATTTGGATCAGCCTGCAGGCAACCTCGGTACCTCTGGCCTCAAGGTCATTGGCTCTGGTGCCTCCTGTAGCACACAGCAGCACTGCTGGAGCACCTCTATCTCCTTGTCTTTTTGGAGACATATATCATGTATCTGGCCAGTAATCCTGACCTGGCATCTTAGGAGGGACACAAACAGCCAGAAGGCACCCCTTTGACTCCCCCTAGCCTCAGGACACCCCAACCTCTGGAGGAGGGCGACCATGTGGTGCCCTATTTTCTCACCACGGGGGTCTAACTGCTCGGCCCAGTCCACTGGTTTACTGTGGTCTGCCAGCAGGCTGGCCAAGCTCCCAAATCCCTCGCTGTCATCAGTCCACCCAGGAATTGTATTCTAGGTGCTTGGACTGGCTTTCTTGCCCCCGTTCCAGAACATCCCTCCCCGTGTCTGTGTTCAGCCAAGACCTTTGAGACCCTGCTCGCAGCACCAAGAGTTGTGAAACAGGTTTGAGATCTCAGAGGACAAGGACTCTGAACACAGTCTTAGAGATAAATGATTTATTTACAAAAGACAAACGTGGGGAAAGGGTAACATGAATAACACACACGCATACACACAGCTTATAGCAAGTGTGGCAAAATCGCAACCGGGTAAAATACACACACACAAAACAAACTAGATACAGATAATCAAGGAAAACAATATGATATCTGCCACCCCTTGACAGTGCAGGCACAGTTCTATGCTACCAGGGATACTAACTAAAATGCTTCCACCCCTTTTTAACAGTACACACCTCACCAACGATTTCTCCAGCGCCATTTCACAGTTCCCAGCCTGGAGTGTCATCCCTTGGAGACAAAAGAGACAGAGCTGAGCACATGTTGCACTCTTTATAGTGCTGGAGGGCTGGTGGGTCCAGCCCAGGTAATTTAAAAAGGCCAATGGCCCAGTGCCAGCAAGGACTAATCAATCACAAAGGCCAATGGTCAGGTGTGCACTGATGGGTGGGGTGGGGTGGGGTGGGGCGGGGCGGGGCCAAACCTTGATTGTCAGGGGTGTGTCTTCTGACCAGGTAGGGGCAGTGCTGTCACGTGACAGTCACGACCCTCCACAATACATAGGGAGAGAGTAGGTCCCCTTAAGAATCAATGTGGTCATATATGTGTGGAGCCAAGGGAAACAGGCAAGGTCTTAATTGAATATTTCTCATTTGTATTTACCATTGAGAATAAAAGGCTAGTGGCTTCAGGGAAGAGAACAGTGATGTCCTGAAACATATCAACATTATGAAAGAGGAGGGGTTTGTTGGCTGTCTTGAAACACATAAATGTGGATAAATCCTGGGGCCTGACCAGGTGTATTCTAGGACATTGTGGGAAGGTAGGGAAGAAATTCTTGTGGCCCTGGCAGAGAATTTTGTATCTTCCTAAGCCACGAGTGTGGTGCTTGGAAGGCAGGAGGGTGGCTAATGTTGTGCTTTTATTTAAGAAGGGCTGCAAGGACAAGCCAGGGAATTACAGGCTGGTGAGCCTAGCCTCAGTGGTAGGAAAGTTACTGGAAGAGATCCTGAGAGATAGGATCTCTCTGCATTTGGAAAGGCAAGGACTGATTTGGGACAGTAGCCAAGGCTTTGTGTGTGGGAAATTGTGTCTCACAAGTTTGATAGAGTTTTTTGAAGTAGTGACCAAGAGGATTGACAAGGATGTTGTTTATATGGACTTTAGCAAGCCCTTCGACAAGATCTTGCATGGCAGGTTGGTCTGGAAGGTTGATTACGTGGGATCCAGGGTGAGCTAGCTAGCTGCATACAAAATTGGCTAAGTCGTTGGAGTAATTGGTAGTGTAAGGTTATTTTTCAAATTATAGGCCTGTGACTAGTGGTGTGTCACAGGGATCAGTGCCGTTTATCATACATATTAATGGTTTGGATGAGAATGTAGGTGTCATGATTAGAATGGCTGCAGATGACACCAATATTAGCAGTATAGTGGATATTGAAGAAAGTTGTCTGAGTTTACAACAGGATTAAGTTCAAATGGGAAAGTGGGCAAAGGAGTGGCAGATGAACTCAAACACATGAGAACTGATGCACTTTAGGAAGTTAAAGCAGAGCAGGTTATACACAGTGAATGTCAGGGCTCTGGAGAGTGTTGTTGAAGAGAGGCACCTTGAGATACAAGTACATAGATCTCTAGAAGTGGGGATACAGTAGATATGGTGGTGAAGAAGGCATATGGCATGCTTGCCTTCATCGGAGTTGGAACATCATGTTACAACTGCAGAAGATATTGGTGAGACCACACATGGGGTATTGTGTGCAGTTCTGGTTGCCAGGCAAGTTGCCATCTCAAAAGATGAGATGAGATTAAGCTGGAAAGGGTGCAGAAAATATTCACAAGGATGTTGCCGAGACTGGAGGGCTTGAGCTATGAGAAGACACTGGAGAAGCACCATAAACTCATTTCTTTCATATTTTATTCTTCGGTTAATGAAGGCCAACATCCCATATGCTTCTTTACTACCTTATCTATCTGTGCTGCCACTTCCAGGGAGCTAGGGAAACCAAGGTCCCTCTGTTCCTAATGGTGTATGCTCTATCCTGATTTGACCTCCCAAAATGCATCACCTCACATTTATGTCTTAAATGAATACCTCTTATCTGTATTCACAAAGGAATACCCCAACAATGTAGTCACAATACCGCTACATTGTAGTGGAGAATTCAGGCTCAGAGACAGTGAAATTCTCAGACATTATGTCATTTAAAAGGAGGAGGTATTAGATGACTTAAAGGTTGATAAACCTCCAGGACCTAATGGGATCTATCCAAGGCTGCTTTGGCACTCAAGAGGAGAGGTTGCCAGGATCCTGGTAGAGATTTTTTAATCTTTTCTAGAAACAGATGAGGTGCCAGATGATTGGACTGGTTTAAGCCATGGAATTACAAATTTTGATAGGGCATACAGAATAAATGGCAGGGACCTCAGGAGCGCTGATGTACAGATCTTGGGGTATAAGCCCACAGCTCACTGAAAGTGGTGATACGGGTGGTGGTGAAGAAGGCATTTGATATGCTTGTCTCCATTGGTCAGGGCACTGAGTATAACGGTTGGAACATCATGTTGCATCTGTACAAAGCATTGGTAAATTGCACTTGGAATATTGTGTACAGTTCTGATTGCCACACTACAGGAAGGATGTAGCAGCAATAGAGAGAGTGCAGAAGAGATTCACTAGGACGTTGCTTGGAAGGGAGAGCTGTAGTTATAAGTTGTAGGAAAGTAAGTTGTAGTTGTAGGAGAGACTGGATCAGCTGGGTTTATTTTCACTGGAATGTAGGAGGCTGAGGGATCACTTTAGAGACTTTTAAAATGATGAGGGGCATAAATAGGGTCAATAGTCAGAATCTTTTTCCCAGGGCAGGGGAGCCTAGAACAAGAAAGCACACACTTAAGGTAAGAGGGGAGAAATTTAAAGGAGATCTGAGGGGGATGTTTTTGATGGTTATCTGGAATGAGCTGCCAGAGGAGGTGCTGGAGGCAGATATAATTACAATGTTAAACAGGCATTTGGATAGGTACCTAGATAGGAAGGGCATAGATGGATACCACCCTAATGCAGTCAAATGGAATTAGCATAGATAGGCATCATGGTCAGCATTGATGAGGTGTGCCAAATGGGCTCATTTCTGTGCTGCTAGATAGAGGAGATTGGTCCAACAGATTACAGCCACTGGGATCTGGGACATTGGGAAATTAGATTGAAAGTTTACTTGGTAATCAGAGCACTGATGGCACTGGCCTGCTTTAGTGCTTGGAAGCCTATGACCAGTGGAGTACCACAGGGATGGGTGCTGGGACGTGTATTGTTTGTTATATACGTTAACAATTCAGATGTAAATGTTGGAGGTATGATTAGTTAGTTCTCAGATGA
Source organism: Pristis pectinata (assembly GCF_009764475.1). Classification (NCBI taxonomy): domain Eukaryota; kingdom Metazoa; phylum Chordata; class Chondrichthyes; order Rhinopristiformes; family Pristidae; genus Pristis; species Pristis pectinata. Next base: position 63,185,812 of record NC_067415.1, on the reverse strand, counting down.
CGTGAAATTTGCTGGTGTTGTTGATAGTAAGAAGGATAGTCTTAGGCTACAGGATGGTAAGTTGGGCAAAGCAATGGCAGATTGAATTTAATCATGTTAAGTGTGAGGCGATGCACTTTGGGAGGACTATGGACAATGAATGGTTGGGCCCTAGGGAGTATTGAGGAACAGAGAGACTGAGGTAACAAGCCCAAATATCCCTGAAGGTAGCTGCATAGGTAGATAAGGTGGTGTAGAAGATATATGGGATACTTGCCTTCATTAGCTGGGGCACAGAGTAAAACAGTAAGGAGGTTCTTGTACAACTAGATAAAACATTGGCTGAATGACAGCTGGAATACTATGTGCAATTCTCATTGCCACAGAAGAATCTGATATGCTGGAGAGGATGTAGAGGAGATTCATCAAGATGTCGGATAGAACACTTCAGTTATGAGGAGAGACTCAATAGACTGGCTTTGTTTTTGTTGGAGTGGAAGAGGCTTGGGGTGACCTGATTGAAGTATACAAAATTATAAGGGGCATGGCATTTTCCCCTTAGCAGAGATGTCTAAAACCAGAGGGCATCAGTTCAACACAAGGGATCAATGGTTTAGAGGGGATCTGAGGAAGTGTTTCTTCACCCAGATGCTGGTAGTCCTCTGGACGAGGGACAATGCACCATAACCAGGAAGTAAAAGAGTCATAGAGTCATAAGTAATACAGCAGGGAAACAGGCCATTGAGCCCAACTCATCCATGCTGAACCAGGCCCACCTAAGCTAGTCCCATTTGCTGGTGTTTGGCCCACATCCCTTGAAACCTTTCCTATCCATGTACTTATCCAAATGTCTTTCAAATGTTGTTATTGTACCTGCCTTAACCACTTCCTCTGGCAGCTCATTCCATATACGCACCACCTTCTGTGTGAAGAAGTGCTTCTCAGGTCCCTTTTAAATCTTTTCCCTCTCACTATTTTTTGGCTCCTTCTCCCTGGGAACAAGACTGTGTGCATTCACCCTATCTATGCCCCTTGTGATTTCATACATCCCTAAGGTCACTCCTCAGTCTCCTCTGTTCCAATGAATAAAGTCCTAGCCTGTCCAACCTCTCCCTGTAACTCAGACCCTCAAGTCCTGGCAATATTCTCATAAATCTTGTTTGCACTCTTTCCGGCTCAATGATGTCTTTTTGATAACAGGGTGACCAATACTGTGCATAGTGCTCCAAGTATGGTCTCATTAACGTCTTGTACAACTGCAACATAATGTCCCAACTCCTCTATTCAATACCCTGACTGATGTAGACCAGTGTGCTGAATGCCTTCTTTACCACCTTGTCTACCTGTGACGCCACGTTCAGTGAACTATGTACCTTTACTCCTAGGTCCCTCTGTTCCACAACACTCTCCAGGGCCTGACCATTCACTGTATGTCCTCCCCTGGTGACTTCCCAAAGTGCAACACCTTGCACTTATCTGAATTGAACGCCATTTGCCAATCGTCGGCCCACTTACCTAGCTGATCAAGATCCTCCTGTAATTTTTCACTGTCTATGATACTATCTCTTTTGGTATCATTTGCAAGCTTACTAACCATGCCCTGTACATTCTCATCCAAATTGTTTGTGTAAATAATGAACAACAAAGTCCCACCACCAATCCTTGATTAAATATGCCCCTCTTTTATGCAGTGGCTATTTTCACTATCAATGTACCCATGATTCATTCCAGTGGTACAAGAAGCTTAATTACCTCCGAAATACAGTCATGGTCAGTGAACAAATCAACAAATCATTTAACAATAATTGCACAACTCCACCCACATACTACTGCATATTATACAGCCCAACATTCCAGCACAAACTCCAACAATCACCAGTTCTACACATTCATATTCTCAAAACACACACACACACACACACACACACACATGCATGCACAATCATATACTTGTACACAATTACTACTATTCTACTGCTCACACCCACATCTTGCTACTTATGCACGCTGCATCTATCTAGTTAACCGGTAGACATATATCTGACATATCGAAAGGCACTTACTAAAACCCTTCTCTCTTTCTTACTGGTGGCATCCTTACTGTACCCACAAAGCAAAAAGGATTGAGTAGAGGGTAATAGTGATCATGAAGTCAGGCAAAATGGAGGTCTTGTGGAAGATGATGGTATGTAGTATATCTAATCCAGTTTTTCATAAATAATGAAAACAGAAAATGCTGGAAATACTCAGCAGGTTAGGCTGCATCTGTGGGAAGAGAAACAGAGTCAACGTTTGAGAGAAATAGAGTTAACAGAGTTACAGCATCAGAAGGCTGATATCTGAGATGAACTGCAGCACAGGCACAAGTATGAGTGCGCAGTGGAAGCTAGAATTTTGTCATAGAAAATCAGACTGCTGCAACATTGCTCTGCATACTACACTTTATTGAGGCTCTAAAGGTATCAGAACTGCAACACTTTACTTGAGTTACTGATGCCCTGTCCTGGAAGAGTGTAGTAGCTCTTTGCAAAATGAATCTGCTGTCCTTTCTCAGCATGACATAACAATTGTACTCCAGCTATGGGCAATCTGGCAGTATCCATGCTGCTGCTCATCAGCTGGCCAGCCCAAACTGCAGCCACTCATGGCCAGTTGGTGCGATTTGAAAATGAGCCATTTGCGCTTAAGACTGGCCACATCATCCTTCATGGCCATTTGCATTTCCCTGAAGGGGCTTGTAGAGAGGATACTTCTTTTTATGGGAGAATCCAGAACTAGGGGTCACTCTTTAGAAATAAGGTGTCGCCCATTTTAGACAGAGATGAGATGATTTTTTTTCTCTCAGAGGATCAGGTGTCTTTGGAACACTCTTCCTCAAAGAATAATGGAAGTAGTGTCTTTGAAAATTGTTAAGGTAGTATCAGATGGATTCTTGAGACACAATGGGGTGTAAGGTTACTGCAGCTAAATGGGAATGTGAAATTGAGGTTACAATCAGATCAGACCTACTGCAATGTGACAGCTTTCCCATTGTAAATAAGGAATTACAATATCAATATAGTCCTCACTCAGGATGGTGTGTGAATTGGTGGCCACTTTACAGGTACCCAAATATCCAAGGCAGTAATCCCTTGTCCTTGCATATCAGTCTTCTGATGCTGCATTTGCTGTCAAGGAATCCTTTACCTGCTGCTGATATCCACTTGGCACATGCTTTAATCATTGGGACAATGGCAGACAGCAGAGCATATGGAAATCAGTAGATGGGATTGGCATTCAATGGTGCTTGCAAGACTGGGAGTTGCTTTCAATGTGCTCTTGTAGGCATATTATTTAAGTGGCTGGGCCACGTTATTTTTTGGTGAATAATGATCTCCAGAATGCTGCTGGTGGGGTATTAGACAATAACAATTTAGTTTCAGAGTCAGAAGGAAGCAGCTAGGCTTCACTAGCTGCAGTTGGGTATTGCCACGTACTAGTCCTATGCTTTAGCAACTTGCCATTTATCACCTTGTTGGAAAGATGGCAATGCCATGCTGCAGTCAGAGATAGACCGGTTGTCCCTTCCTCTTCCTCTTCCTCTTCCTCTTCCTCTTCCTCTTCCTACTGCTGCTGCTCAATATTACGAGATCATCGAAAATAGTTGCTAACAGAACAATACAGGAACAGGCCATTTGGCCCATGATGACTGTTCTGACCATGATGCCAGTTTTAACTGAACATCTGCCTGAATGTGGTCTACATCCCTCAATTCCATGCCTGTTCATGCTCCTGTCCAAATTCCTCTTAAACGTTGCTATTGTATCTATGTCTACCACTTCGCCCCGTAAAGAATTGCCTCGTAAACCTCCTCTAAACTTTCCTTCTCTCACCTTAACAACAAGTGGGATATCCTCTGTTAAGTGCACAGCAGGTTGCCCACTGAGCAGTTGTGAACTCCAATGGTTCTTTCCAAAATATTTCTGGTAATCCTGTTGCCATGGTTATAATTCAACTCCCCAGAATATAAAACATAGCACAGGAACAGGCTTTATGTCTGTGCCAACCAGGATGGTAATTTAAACTAACCCCAAGTGCCTGCACATGGTCTACAGTATATCCCTCCATTCCATGCCTGTTCATGTGCCTGTCAAAATGCCTCTTGAACATTGCTGTTGTATCTACTTCTATCATTTTCCCTGGCAGTACATTCCAGGCACCTACCACTCTTGGTGTAAAAGACTTGTCTCACAAGTCTCCTTTAAGCTTCCCTGACTCACAAAACTATGCCCTCTAGTATTTACCAAACAGAGGTCCCAGCACTGATCCTTCTGGAACACCACTGGTCACAGACCTCCAGTCAGAATACCACCCCTCCACCATTGCCCCCTGTCTTCTATGTCCAAGTTAATTTTGAACCCAATCTACCAAGTCCCCATGGATCCCATGTGCCTTAATCTTCTGGAAGATTCTGATCTTCTGGCCTATAATTTCCTGTCTCTATTGCCCTTCTTAAACAGAGGAACAACATTGTCTATTCTCTCGTCTTCTCTGACCATGCCTCTTGCTAAAGAGGATACAAAGATCCCTGTCAAGACTCTGGCAATCTCCTCTCTTTCCTCTCTCAATAATCTGGAAAAGGTCCCACCAGGCCCTGGGAACTTATCTACCTTAATGTTCTTCAAGAGCCTCAACTCCTCCTTCTTGATATCAACATGTCCTAGAATATTAGCATACCCCTCCCTAATTCCACTGTACTCCATGTCCTTTGTCCTTGGTGAATACCGGTATGAAGTATTCATTTAATACCTGACCCACTTCCTCTGGCTTCAGACACAGGTTCCATCCTTTGCCCTTGTGTGTGCCTAACCTCTCCCTATTTACCTTCTTGTTCTTAATGTACGTATAAAATGTCTTGGGATTCTCTTTAATCCTACTCATCAAAGACATTTCATGGAGACACATCAAATTCTGTAGATGCTGGAACCTGGAGCAATACACAGAGTGCTGGATGAATTCCATAGTCACATCCAACTGCTCCTTCAACCAATCCATACAGTTTGAGAGAAGCTGCAATTGGACACACTTTCTGCAGACATAGTCAACAGGGACATCTGAACGCTCCCTGATCTCCCACATCTCAACAAGGAGGATACCACTCCACTGACTGCCACCACTGTCTCTTTTAAACACTTGTAGAATCAAGAAAAGGAAAAGGAAAACAAAAACTTACCTTGCCTTACCTTGTTGCTGCTCACCCTCCTGACTGAAGCCCAGCATTCATCAAAACCTACATTTTGACTTCAACAGTAGTACTTTGACCTCAAGACTGACCTTCTCAAAATGGCCACTCCAAAATGCCCACTCTGCTAAATATTGCCTCCATTTTATTTGCTGCTAGGCCTCACAGTAAGCAATCAAACAGCTCCCCACCTGATATACGTGTTTTCAATGGTCATTGCCACTCCTCCTTTCTAGGCCTCAAGGAAATATAGCAGGTATGGCAAACTGCATCTAAATGAGATTGATCTTCTTGGGTGTATGTGTTAACTACGAGGGTCTTTTGACAGTGATCATATACTATTTACAATTCAGGGAGTAGCATCTCCTGAATGTTCATGGAATAATAAGCTCTCACTCCATGAACATTCAGGAATCCTTCAGTCTGGACAAATCCATGTGTTCCTTCTGTTCACTTCCCTTGGGTGGGACAGGTTCCATCAAGTCACAAAGGCAAATGCTGGTGCCACTTGAAGTCATCAAGATACTGAGACATTCAGAGTCACTATGACTGTTCCCTCAACAGGCAGAGCAGTCCAACCAGAATATAGCAGATCTCAGTGACAATTTTGAAAATCTCAGTTTTGGATACTACTAAAAGAGTCGATACTTAGCCAATAATATTACAGACTTCAATTTAGGGATGAGATTCAAGCACAGCATTTTTGAGAGCTCAGCATTTCAGCCTTGTAGAAAAAACAAAGCCTCATCCAAAGATACTCCCAACAAATCTGAAAGAAACCTCAGGTCCCTTTAACAGTTCACACATGACTGTGACTTGAAGACTGTTAACAATAGGGTTTCACCGGGCTAGTACCTTGTTTTTTTTTGTAAAATATATTCATAATATTGACTTAAATATATAGAGCACGATGAAGAACTTCATAGATGATACAAAACCTGGCCAGTGGTTGACAGTCAGAAGGGAAGCTTTAAACTGTAGAAAGGTAGAGATGGAATGGTTAGTTGGACAAAAGGTTGGGCAAATAAAATTTATATGATTCTACCTGTAATATCCAATCAAAGCTCTGCACAGTTAGGGACATCAACCACATTAAAATCTACATTAGATAATTGAATCTATTGCCCAACAGGTTTCAAAAAAGTACAGAGTACAAAAAAATCCAAATTGGGGAAGGGAGATAAAAGAATGAAAGAAAAGTCTGTGACAAGGTCAAAATCATAGATTAAATGACAAAAGAGATTATGGTGCAATGTGATTGTAACAGGGCAAAGAACAAAACAAAATAAATGAAACTAAATGGCCACAGTATCATCATTTCCTGAAATGATTGAATTCAAAGTCGAATCCTCAAAGCTGTAAAGTGCTGGTGGAAGATGAGGTGCTATTCACTCAACTTTTATTCAGCATTGAGGAATAGTGTACAAATTCAGAAAATGAGAATAGGAGTTGGTGGAGGATTCAAACACAGCAGGTGACACGAAGCTTGCGGACGTGCTTGCAGATCTAATAGAGGTATTCTACAATATTGAGTTTCATTAGAGTTGATAGAAGTTTATAAGATTATGAGAGACATAGATAGAGTATATGGCTGGTATCTTTTTCCTCAGGGTCGAAATGTCTAAAATTAGAAGGCATGCATATAAGGTGAGAGGTGATAAGTTCAAAGGAGATGTGCAGGGCAAGTTTTTTTTTACACAGAGAGTGGTGGGTGCCTGGAATGTGCTGCCAGGGGTGGTAGTGGATGCAAAGGTGATAGAGGCATTTAAGAGGCTCTTAGATAGGCACATTGATGTGCAGAGAATTGTGAAAAATACAGAGATTGTGTAGGCAGAAGGGATTAGTGTAGTTAGGCATTTAATTATTAGTTTAATTAGTTTAGCACAACATCGTGGGCCGGAGAGTCTGTTCCTGTGCTGTACTGATCTATATTCTATGTTCGCTTATCCATTGAAGAGGAGACAACATATGCAGCAAATGCAACACATTACGCTGAAAGAAATATAAGTGTGTTGCTGCTTCAGCTGGAAAGGATGCTTGGGGCTCTGGTCTGTTGGAAACAAGGAGGTAAAAGAACCAATGTACATTTCCCTCATTTTCATGAGAAATGGAAGGAAAGAGTGGGTTGGAGTGATTGAAGGGCTGATTAAGTTGTAATGGAGAGAATAGTTCCTTATAATTGTGAAAGGGGAGGGATAGAGGTCTTTGGTGGTGACACCAAATTGGAAATGACAAAAATGAAGGGAATGATGTTGATCGTTGGGTGAAACTTGAGGACAAAGTGAACTTGACAATGGATTTGAGGAGAAGGGGGAAGGTAAAGGATAGGAGCAGAAGAATGAGATATGGAATGGTCCACATGGTGGATTGGAATCCTCAGTGGAGGAAACAGGAATGTGGCATCATCATGTGAGAGAGATGGAGAAAGTGGGAGAATGGAATGAAATGCTTTCTGGAAGCGGGATGTGAGCAAGTTCAGTCAAGGAGTCTGTAGGAATCATTAGCCTTACAATAGATCAAAAAACAAAACAGTAGTAGGCTGAGAGGGAAATACTGGAAATATCAGCAGGTCAGCCAATGTCTGTGCAGAGAAGAACAAAGTCAATGTTTCAGCTTGATGACCTATCACACAACAGTCATTGGTTCTGATGAATGATCATCAGCCTGAAAAATTAACTCTAATGTTTTTCATATTCTCTAATAAATTTATGCTGGTTTGCAGAGTAATCCTATCGATCTCACTTCCTCATTTACTTTCCTATAACCCATTCTCTCACATGCCTATTAACACCCCAGTCCAGCTACCTACACTGGGAATAATTTTCAGTAGCCAATAAACCTACCAGCATGTCTTTGAGATGTGGTAAGAATCCAGAGATTGGGGGGAAATCCATGCCTCCATAGGGAAAATGTGCAGATTCTGCACAGACAGAACTAGAGATCAATCCTGGAGTGCTCAAGCTGTGAAACCTGCAGTGCTACAATGCAGTCCTTTTCTCCTTACTTCACTGGAACCTACTCTTTCTCACATGCCATCAACTCTCCTCCAATTCTCCTGCTACCCACCTACATTAGCAACAATTTACAGTAGCCAGTTAACTACCAACATACCTTTGGCATGTGGGAGGAAACTGGAGCATGTTCTCCATGTGGTCAGGGAGAAAACATGCAAGCTCCATGCAGATGACATCAGAGGTCAGGATCAAACCTGGGTTGTTGGAATTGTGAGGTAGTAGTTCTAATTGCTTTGTTTTCCCATAAGTTGTCTGACCTGCTGAATATTTCCAATATTGCTCTTGAGCTACCAGTGGATCACGGTGAAAATTGGAAGCAATGTTGATGGCATTTTTCAGAAGCTAAAAACAAGAAACTGGACTGGTACAGTAATCTTTTGTTTTTTCAATCTTTTTATTAATTTTTCAATTTAGTACAAAATAATATATATAACATTAGTAATTATACATATGGTGCTAAGAGATCAGGATAACAATCACAACAGTTAATATATATAATCACAAGGAGTAAAAAAATGTAATCTAGACCTCCCGTTCTCTTATTAAGTGAACATAATACAAAAGGAAAAATTGAAGAGATTTAGTTATATGAGGAAAAAAACAAATCAAAAAAAAGTATTGATAATAAACCAAAAGAAACCAAAAACTTCAAAAAAAACTGGACTGATATTTCTTCAATTAAAAAAAACATTATTATGTCATCAACTCCACTCCTCTGTATTCAAGGGTTATTGAAAGGGATCTGAAAAAGGTCAGCTTATATCATATGTAAGTATTGAATAAATGGACTCCAAACATCCTCAAATTTAAACAAAGGATCAACAGTACCACTCCTAATTTTTTCTAAATTTAAACATGCTATAGTTTGAGAAAGCCACTGAAAAGTGGTGGGAGGTATTGGATCCTTCCATTTGAACAAAATGGATCGCTTGGCCATTAATGTGACAAAGGCGATCATACGACGAGCAGAAACAGATAAATGGTGAGATTCCATCATTGGTAATCCAAAAATTGCAGTAATAGGATGAGGTTGTAAATCAATATTCAATACAGATGAAATAATGTTAAAAATGTCTTTCCAATATTTTTCCAAAAGTGGACAGGACCAAAACATATGTGTCAGGGAAGCCACCTTTGAATTACATCTGTCACATATAGGATTTATATGATGATAAAAAAAGGGCTAACTTGTCCTTGGACATATGGGTCCTGTGAACCAGCTTAAACTGTATCAAAGAGTGTCTAGCACACATTGAAGATGTATTAACTAATTGAAGAATTTTCTTCCATGTCTCTGTAGGTAAAAATATCTGGGGTTCTCTTTCCCATTCATTATTAATTTTATCAAGTTCCTCTGGATGTCTTTTCATAATCCGATCATAAATTATTGCTATCAGGCCCTTCTGATCAGGATTAAAACCTAAAATTTTTTCTGTAATTTCAATTTTATATGGTGTTGGAAAAGAAGGTAAAGTAACTTTTAAAAAATTTCTGATCTGTAAATATCGAAAAAAATGTGATCTAGGCAGATTGACAACTGCTCAAAAAATAAAAAAACAGTTATCAATGAATAAATCTCGAAAACATGTTATTCCCTTCATTCTCCAATAAGGAAAAAGCTGAGTCAATTCTAGACGGTTGAAAGAAAAAATTAGATTGAATAGACTTGAAAAATTAAATTTATTCAATCCAAAAAATTTACGAAATTGAAACCATATCGGTATTGTATGCTTAACTATTGGATTAGTCATTTGTTTACTCAATCTAGTAAGTGCAAAAGGGAATGAAGCTCCTAAAATAGAAACTAATGAAAATCCTTGCACTGATTCACACTCAAGGTGTACCCAACAGGGACAATGAATTGCACCTAAATCTTGTGCCCAGAAAATTAAGTATCTAATATTAATTGCCCAATAGTAAAATCTAAAATTAGGCAAAGCCATGCCACCATTCTTTTTTAATTTATTAAATATTTCTTACTTAACCTTGGGTTTTTATTCTGTCATATATATGAAAGAATTTTGGAATCAATAGTGTTGAAAAAAGATTTTGAAATAAATGTTGGAATCACCTGAAATAGATACAAAAATTTCGGTAAAATATTCATCTTAACTGCATTAATTCGGCCAATCAATGATAGAGAGAATGGGGACAATTTAGTAAATAATTGTTTAACGTAATCAATTAAAGGTAAAAAGTTAAGTTTAAATAAGTCCTTGTGTTTCTTGGTAATTTTAACATCCAGGTACGTAAAGTAATCAGTCATTAATCTAAATGGTAATTGCCTATAAATTGGGACTTGCATGTTTAATGGGAAAAGGTCACTCTTATTAAGATTTAATCTATAACCAGAGAAAACACTAAACTGAGCAAATAGTGATAATACTGCAGGGATAGATTTCTCCAGGTTAGAGATATAAAGTAACAGGTCATCTGCATAAAGAGATATCTTGTGAGTCCCCTTTCCACAAGTGAAACTAAATATGTTAGGAGAATCCCAAATGGCAATTGCCAAAGGTTCCAAAGCAATATTAAATAATAAAGGACTCAGAGGGCAACCTTGTCTAGTGCCTCAAAAAAGCCTGAACAAGGGGGATCTCTGATTCAATACTTTCTAATATTGAAGCCATAGGTATGTGGCAAATCAATGTGATCGCAGATATGAAATTTGAGCTAAAATTAAACTTCTCAAGCGTGTTAAATAAATATTCCCATTCGACTCTATCAAACGGCTTCTCGGCATCTAGCTAAATAACACAGTCAGGAATTACAGATGAAGGGGTATATATAATATTCATTAACCTCCTAATATTAAAATGCAAATAACAATTCTTAATGAATCCTGTCTGGTCATCAGAAATAACTTGTGGAAGTATTTTTTCCAATATTTTGGAAAAGATTTTAGAATCCACATTCAATAGGTCTATAAGATGCACATTCAGTGGGATCTTTATCCTTTTTAAGAATTAAAGAAATAGTTGCTTCATAAAAGGATTGTGGTAATTTACCCACTGATAGGGCATCTTTAAAAATTTTACCTAACCAGGGTGAGAGAAGGTGAGAAAAGGATTTTAAAAATTCAGCTGTATACCCATCAGGACCAGGTGTTTTACCCGAATTCATTGAAGAAATTACTTTCTTTATTTCTTCTTCCGAAATGGGTGCATCTAATATTAAATGTTCATTAAATGATAATTTCAGAGTCTTCAAATTCCTTAAAAATTTATGCATTGATGTAGAATCCTCCAGAGATCCTGATTGATATAAGGAAGTATAAAATTCTTGAAAAGATTTGTTAATTTGATCATGGTCTACCGTGTAGTTACCATCTCATTTACGACCTTTAATAATCTGATGTTTAGTTGAAGCAGCTTTCAGTTGCTTGGCCAACAATTTACCAAATTTATCACCATGTATATAAAACTGACTTTTGGTTTTGAGTAATTGATTTTCAATTGGAGATGTTAATAATAAACTGTGTTGTAATTGAAGTTCTGTTCTCATTTTATAGAGCTCCAAACTGGGAACATCAGAGTATTTTTTATCAATTTCTTTAATCTTATCAGCCAATATATGTAGTTCATTATTAGTTTGTTTTTTCAGTCCAGCAGAGTATGAAATAATTTGACCGCGGTTATAAGCTTTAAAGGTATCCCATAATATCCCACTGGAAATTTCTTCAGTAAAATTAGTTGAGAAGGAAAAAGAAATCTGTTTTTTAATAAAATGGACAAAGTCTAAATTTTGCAACAAAGAAGGATTGAGTCGCCATTGTCTAGCACCAGAGGGTACATCCACTGATAGTTTCAATGGCGCATGATCGGAAATGGCAATTGCATCGTACTTACAGACAGTAACAAGTGGAACTAATCGTGTGTCAAGAAAAAAGTAATCAATCCTAGAGTAATTGTGATAGACAATAGAAAAGAATGAAAACTCTATCCTATGGGTGTAGAAATCTCCAAACTTCTAAAATTCTGGAACCAACTAAAAAGGAGTTAATAAAAACAGCAGATTTGTTAGGAAGTGCAAGATTCAACACAGATCTATCCATCGAGGGGTTTAGACAGCAATTGAAATGTCCACCCATAATCAACGTATATTTGTTTAAATTAGGAAAAGATGCAAATAAATGTTTAAAGAACTCAGGGTGATCCACATTAGGTGCATAAACATTAACCATAACAACTTTTTTGTTATGAAGTAAGCCAGTAATTAATAACAATCTACCATTCGGGTCTGAAATTGTCTCATGATGAACAAATGAAATTGAGGAGTCTATAAAAATAGAGACTCCTTTCACCTTTGCTTGTGAGTTAGAATGAAACTGTTGACTCCTCCAAAATCTAAAAAGTGCTGATTATTCTCTTTCCTAATATGAGCCTCCTGCACAAAAATAATCTGAGCATTCAGTCTATGAAAAACTTTAAAGATCTTCTTACGCTTAATTGCATTAGTCAAGCCGTTTGTATTCCATGTAATGAAATTAATCATCTTATCCATTTTAATAGACTAAAAAAATATATGGTATGTAAAGGGTTAACCTTGTTGCAAAGGAGATTCATTAACAGGAAGAGGAAAAAAAGTTCAAAGAGGAGCCAGATATGACGACAGTTCAGACATATGTGTAGTTTATCAGTCCAGAAGAAAAAAACAACTAACCAAAAAACAGCCCCACCCCCCACCCACCAAAGCCCGAAAACTGGCCAATAGGCAGCCAGAATGCAACCCATTATTGTTTAACCCCAACCTTTTGGTGGCAAATCTCCAGGTTGAAAAGAATGTAAGGCACCTTCAATAGTCTAAACATGAGAGAAAAATAGCCAAAGCAATTTTTCAAATTGTAAACAGACTTGCAAGAAAATTCAACAAAGTGTCAAATATAAACAGTTGACATTTAACAAATACGGTCTTATTTTAATTTCAAAGAGAAAAAGGCAATCAGTCACTCAGTTAAATTCTTAATTATTACCCAAACAGAACATTAAAAATATTACAGTAAAATAATAAAGATAAAAAATATTAAATTGAAACATAGTAAGTATCCATGTTCCAGAACCAAGCACGAAAAAATTAACAAAGGGCAGGAAAATATCTCCGGGCATAAATAGTGTTTAAACCTGTAAGCTAATCATTGCTTAGTAGACCATTTAAGTATAAAATCAAAGAAAAACACATTTCTTGACCATCTGGAATCAAAAAGTTAACCTTGGAGGAAATCTTCTGCTTCTTTAACGGAATTAAACCACTGGTGTGATTTGTCAGGAAGTGAAATTCTCAGGCGGGCTGGGAACAGTAATGCAGGTTGATAATTCCCTTGGTAAAGCCGCGACATAATTGGTTTGTAAAGCAGTCTCTCTTTCATAACTTCTGGGGTGTAATCTTCAACCAGATGAAACTTCCAATCTTTGTATTGGATCACTCCTCAACTATGAGCAATTCGAATCAAATGTTCTTTAGTACTCACATAGTGAAATCTCAATATGACTGGCTGTGGTTTTTGCTCTGCCAGAGGTTTTGGTCTTAACGCTCGGTGGGCACGATCAAGTATAGGGCCTGTAGAAAACACTTCAGAGCCAAACACATCCTTCAGAAGTTTAGAAAAGAATTCAAAGGGATTACCAGATTCAGCGTTCTCAGAGAGGCCAATAATTCTCACATTATTTCTCTGACTGCGGCTTTCTAAATCAATAATCCTCTGTCTTTGCTGTTCCAGTCTTTGTTTGGTCACAATTAAATCTTTTTCCAGTAAGTCCAGCCTACGATCTCTCTCTTTGCCAGCTTGATCCAGTTCAGCAATTAGTTGCTGTTGTTTCACACTCTCCTGTATGAGTGTGGTCTGTCTGTCTTCCATGTCTTTTAACAGCGTTTCCAAAGTGGCAAATCTCTGGTCAAGCTTTTTATCCAGTTTAGAGATAGCTTCCAAAGTGAGTTGAGGGTCTCTGTTACCCTTGCTATCAGCTCCAGCCTTAGCTCTGGTATTCATTCCGACACATAGAAGTCAAAATCAATCTTGTAAAAGTATTATAAAAGTCTTAGTAAAGGGTGGTGTATAAGGAGTTAAAAGGTAAGTGGATCGAAGCCAAGATATGACCTACTCCATGTAGCACCACCTGACTGGTACAGTAATCAATTACTAAGGAAACAGGTGAGGGAGGAAGATCTGAGTGGGAGTGAAACAAATAATGCTCCACAAAGAGGCATGCATAGCTTGGAAGTATCTTATTCTGCTGTTTTCACCTACATCTCTCCTTGAATCACCTTTAGTTTCCCTATTTACTTTGCATTAATGCTTCTTCTTTTTGCAATTTATCTCTTAAATAAAAGCAGAAAATGCTGGAAATATTCAGCAAATTGGACATACATTTCCTCTCTCCTGCCTTTCATAATTCCCCTTTCTGCTTTCTCCTTCAACCTTCTAAATGCTTGATCCTCTATTTGGCTAAAACTGGTTAGCATGAGGTAGAACATAGAACAGAACAGGACCAGGCCCTTCAGCCCACAATTTCTGTCCCAACCATGATGCCAATTTGTTGGATCCCATCTGTTTGCACATGGTCTATATTCCTTCACCGGCTGCCTGTCTAAGTGCCCCTTAAATGTTGTTATCATATCTGCTTCCACCACCTAACCTACCAATGCATTCCAGGCACCTACCACTCTCTGTGTAAAACTCTGACTATCTACCCTATCAATGCCTTTCATAATTTTATATACTTCTATCAGGTCGCCCCTCAACCTCCAACACTCCAGAGACAGCAATCCAAATTTGTCCAACCTCTCTTTGTAGCTAATACTCTTGAATCCAGCCAACATCCTGGTGAACCTCTTGTACCCTCTCCAAAACCTCCACATCCTTCCTGTAATGTGGCAACCAGAACTGCACACAATACTACAAATGTGGCCTAACCAAAGTTTTAGAGAGCTGCAGTATGACTTGCCAACTTTTATACTCAATGCTCTGACCAATAAAGGTAAGCATGCCATATGCCTTCTTTACCACCCTATCTACTTCTGTTGCTGCTTTCAGGGAGAAATGGTCTTGCACCCTAAGATTCCTTCATACATTAATGTTTCTAAGGGTCCTGCCATTAACTGTATACTTTCCACTTATATTAAACCTCCCCAAGTGCAACACCTCATACTTGCCCAGATTAAACTCCATCTTCCATTTTTCCACCCATATCTCCAACTGATCTATATCCTGCTTTGGCAACCTTCCTCACTATTAACAACTCCAACAATTTTTGAGTCGTCTACAAACTTACTAATCAGCCCATCTACATTTTTGTCCAAATCATTCACATATATCACAAACAACAGAGTTCCCAGCGCTGATACCAGAAATGTGTCCTTGGCCATAAACATCTCTTTCAGTTCTGATGAAAGCTCATAAATCTGAAATATTAACTCTGTTTTTCCACCCACACATGCTGCTAGATCTTCTGAATTTCTAAAATTTTCTTTTTTTTAAAAAACTAGACTTAAAATGGTCTGGATTGTATCTTAGCCATGGATTCTGGGCAGATATGCATAATCCATAAATCTATTTTTCACGAGTTCTGTGAGCGAACTAGCCATCTATAGATACATTGAATACTCAGCTACGTTTCTCACCCCAAAATATTGCATGAGCAGTAGCCAAGTATAAATAAAATAAAATAAAACACATGAGAACTGGGGTAGGACTGCAGAAAAAGGATACATTGTGGATGTTGATCCCAATGCTAAAAATAGGGTAGTTCTTTAAGCTGACAGAGGGAAAAAGACATCCGGTTCAATTGAGGTATTATCTGTTCAATCCTGTGGCAAAATGATTGTTATAGTGCCAACTTAACAAAGTTCAAAGACTGGCATTTCATTTCGAAATTGCGTGACAGGCTTTCATATACATCTAGTTTTGTGATCATATCAGCCATTGAAAGGAAATTGCTTACAACAAAAGGAAATATTTAACTGTATCTCCTTTTCTTTTTTTGAAATAAAAACGTGAGGAATTCTCTGCAGGCTTTTGTTGCAGCATAAAGTTGAAAAGAAATTACAAAAGTTCTAAATAATAATATGCATTTTTGAACCACTTCAAAAACATGATAAATCACGATAAGCTGAGTGAAAGAATAATGATGGCTAATTATTTGGGAGTACTTTCTAAATAGTGACTTTATCAGTGTTTCTGGTTATATCTGATGGTTTACCTGCTTCCTTCATTGCCATTTTCATGGAGTCCTTCTGTTTTTTTTTGACCATGACAGTCCAAACTTACCATTATCAGGAACTCTCAGCATTTCCTGTTCAAAATGAACAGAGTAATTTCAAATAAACTGTAAACTTTTCCCTCTTTTGTTGCAACAGGGAGAGGCCAAGGATGCATTTCTTCTAAGCTGACGACATTGGTCTCTCCTAGAATGCTGATCTTGCCAGATTTTTGAATTGTTACTCGTTTTATGAATTCACAAACCACTAAATCATCGAATGATGTTACTTGTCATCAAGTACAATTGAATAATAGCCAGAGGAGTAAGTGTGTTAGGTCCAGGCAAACAATGGATGGTAGATGTTTTATACCTAGCACAGAAAAATCCAAGTTTCAAGTTATTTTAATTAAAATTAACTTGAATTATTGCTAGACTGTTCCAATAGTCATAGCCTAACCTCATAAACTGGGTGGAGCATATCATAGAGCCATATTACAGAATAGAAATTGGCCCTTTGGCCCAACATGTCCATGCTGATAGTGTTGCCCAGTGAGTTAGTTTGGCCCATAGCCCTCCAATAGCATGCTATTAGAGAATAGATTAGCCCTCCAATAACCATAGCACCACCCTTTATGTGAAGAAGCTGTCCCTGATGTCCCTTTTGAATCTCTTGGCTCTGATCTTAGACCTATCCCCTCTTGTTTTTAGCACCTCCTCCCTGGGAAAAAGACAATGTGCTTTCACCTTGTCTATGCCCCTCATGATCTTATATACCTCTATCAGATCACCCCTCAAACTCCTATGTTCCAGGGAATAAAGTCCTAATCTACGCAACCTCTCCTTGTAACTCAGGCCCCCAAGTCCAGGCAACATTCTGGTAAATCTTTTGTACACTCTTTCTTGTTTAATAACATCTTTCCTGTAACAGGGTGACCAAAACTGTACACATACTCCAAGTGAGGCCTCGCCAACGTCTTATTATAACTGCAACATAACTTCCCAACTCCTATACTCAATGCCAGCATGCCAAATGCCTTCTTCACCACCCTATCTACCTGAGACATTGCTTTCAGTGAACTATGCACTTTCACTCCTAGATCCCTCTGTTCCATAACACTCCCCAGGGGCCTACCATTCACTGTTAAGTCCTATCCTGGTTTGATCTCCCAAAATACAATACCTCATATTTATTTGTATTTAAAGCCATTTGCTAATCCTCAGTCCACATACCTACCTGATCAAGATCCCCCTGTAATTTTTCATTAGCTTCTACACTGTCTACAACACCAGCTATTTTAATATCATCTGCAAACTTACTAACCATGCCTTGAACATTTATATCCAAGTCATTTATATAAATTACAAATAACAAAGGTCCCAGCACTGACCCCTGTGACACACCACTAGATACAGGCCTCCAGTCCGAGAAACAGCCCTCAAGCATAACCCTCTGCTTCCTACCACTGGGCCAATTATGAATCCAATCTGCTACCTCCCCCTGGATCCCATGAAATCTCACCACTGGGCCAAACATAGAGAGAGTAAATACGAAATCCAAATGTTCCACAATGGAACCCAAACGACACTTCAGTGTTTACTCGGTAGTGACTTCCTCACCCCGAAAAGCATCTGAATCGTGGTCGTCCACACACACAAATACCTGTTGCTAAAGTCCATATGGATAACATTCACTACCCTGCTCTCATCGACCCTCTTAGTTACTTCCTCGAAGAACTCCAAGATTTGTCAGACATGACTTCCCATGCACAAAGCCGTGCTGACTGTCCCAAATCAGGTGTTATCTCTCCACATGCTGGTAGATCCTGTCCCTCAGAATCCCCCTCCAGCAATGAATGGAGTCTGTATGTACTTTGTGCATACAACCTACATTGTCAAACTTTGTTTGTATGCATGATGAAGATAATCTATGTTTAAGTGGCTTAGTTTTTGTGACTTCCAATGTTTATTTGGCTTGAAGACATTATGAAGATAATTATTTGCATTTTATGCTGCTTGATGCATTAATTTCATTTCCACTGGCTCTCCACTCTGCTTTGGAGCACCCAGTCAACTGCAAGACATATATCAGGCTATTGTTTATTGATTACAGTTCGGTGTTCAACACCATCAATCTCTCAGTACTAATAACCAAGCTTCAAAACATGAGCCTCTGTACCTCCCTCTGCAACTGGATCCTCCAGTTTGTTATCAGGAGGCCATAGTCAGTATGGATCGGTAATTACATCTCCTCCTTGCTGACTATCAACACAGGTGCATCTCAAGGATGCGTGCTTAACCCACTGCTCTACTCTCCCCACATTCTGACTGTGTGACTAAGCATAGCTCAAACACCATCTGTAAATTCGCCGATGACACCATGGTTGTTGGTAGAATCTCAGATGGTGATGAGGAGATGTACAGGAGCGAGATAGATTGGCTGGTTGAATGGTGTCACAACAACAACCTCGCACTCAACCTCAGCAAGCCCTAGGAATTAATTGTGGACTTCAGGAAGGGGAAGTCGGGAGAACACACACCAGTCCTCATTGAGGGATCAGAGGTGGAAAGGGTGAGCTGCTTCAAATTCCTGGGCATCAACATCTCAGAGGATCTATCCTGGGCCCAACACATTGATACAAACACGAAGAAGATATGCCAGTGACTCTAATGAAGTAAAGTTTGAGGAGACTTGGTATGTCACCAAAGGCTCTTACAAATTTCTATAGATGTATGGTGGAGAGCATTCTGACTGGTTGCTTCACAGCCTGGTATGGAAGCTCCAATGCACATGATTGCAAGAGGCTGCAGAGGGTTATAGAGTCAGCCAGCTCCATCAGGGGCACCACCCTCCCCACCATCAAGAACATCTTCAAGAGGCGGTGCCTCAAGAAGGTGGCATCCAGTAAGGACCTTCACCATCCGGGACAAGTCCTCTTCTTATTACTACCATCAGGGAGGAGGTGCAGGATCCTGAAGACCCAAACTCAACAGTTCAGAAACAGCTTCTTTCCCTCTGTCATTAGACTTCTGAACAATTGATGAACCCATGAACTCTACCTCATTATTCCTTTTCTTTGCACTACTTACTTATTTTTGTAATTTATAGACTTTTATGTCTTTGCACTGTACTGCTGCTGCAAAACAACAAATGTCACATCATATGTCAGTGATAATAGATCTGATTCTGAGGTCATTTGCCCTCCACCAGAACTTGCTTAATTAGACACTGGACATGCACTTTGTAAAATACAAATCAGTGTTTCTTTTGATTCGATATTTCTACAAATTAGATTAATCATCCTTACTTGTTAGTGCTAAAACTAGCTATGCTGCATTGGTAGCATTGAAGTGTCAATCTGGATTCTGTGGCTCAAGTCTCTTGAGAGGGGCTTGAAACCTTTACTTCCTGAGTCAAAATGCAAGAGGGCTATTGCTGTGCCATAACAGACCACTTGGAATACTGCTATAACAACATTACACTGCTTGTAAAGTTATTGCAACACAAAACCTTCTCCAAAAATATGATCAATTCCACAAGTTGGTCATGTTGTGATCATGTCTCAGACCATGTGGTTCAGCTGGAGTGGCAATTGGGTGGAGGAAGACAGTGTTAGAGATAGGAGTTTCAGGAGGTGGTCACATCAAAGGTTCAGCCAGATAGATGGGTGACCACCATAACAGGAACACAAATAATGCAGGAGTCTCCTGTGGCAAGAATACCATTTTGGATATTGTTGGGGGGAATTGACTCTCAGGAGAAAATGATCGCAGCAGCCAGGTCAGTGGCACTGCAACTGGCTCTGTTGTGCAGCAGGATAGGTCAAAGACTAGGCGAGCAGTAGTGATAGGGGACTGTTTAGTCAGGGGCACAGACAGGCATTTCTGTGGCTGTAAGCAAGAGTCCAAGATGGTGTGTGATCGCCCTGGTGCTAGGGTCAAGGATGACTCTGAGCAGGCACAAGACGGTAAGCAGCCAGAGGCTGTATTCCATATTGATACTAATTGCACAGGCAGGAAGAGAGCTGAGGTCCTGCAAAGAGAATTTAAGGAGTTATGTAGAAAGTTAAAAAAACAGGATCTCGAGGATTACTCTCTGCCACATGCTAGCAAGGCAAGAAATAGGAAGATAGTACAGTGGCTAAGGAGCTGGGGCAGGGGAGCAGGCTTCAGGTACATGTTTTATGTCTTTATGTTTTATGACTTGTACAAGAAGGATGGGTTGCACCTAAGCTGGAGGGGCACCAATATCCTCACAGGGAGATTTGCTTGTGCTATTTGGGAAGGTTTAAACTAGCATGGCAGGGGAAGGGAATGAGAGCAGTCGCTCAGCAAGTGGAGGAATTGTAGCGGTTAAGTCAAGTAAGGCTGAAAGGAAGGTCAGGCAGGGCCAGGTTAATGAACACAGTGGGCTAAAGTGTATTTATTTCAATGCAACGAGTATTATTGGCAAGGCAGATGAATTTAGAGCTTGGATTGGTGCATGGAAATATGATGTCGTAGTCATTACAGAGACTTGGTTGAGAAGGGCAGGACCTGCAGCTCAACATTTCAGGATTTAGATGTTTCTGAAGCAATAGAGACGTAGGGCAGTTGCATTACTGATCAGATAGAATGTCACAGCTACACTTGGAGGGCTCATCCGGTGAGGCTATATGGGTAGAACTCAGGAATAAGAAAGGTGGGCAATATTATAACCCCACTATGGTGGGGTTATAATATTGCCCTCCAAGTAGCTAGCAGGAGACAGAGGAACAGCTACTGTATGTAGGCAGATTATGGAAAGATGTTAAAGCAACAGGGTTGTTGACTTTAATTCCCTGATATTGACTGGGATTCCTTTCATGTCAGAGGCTTAGATGGACCAGAATTTGTTAGGTGCATCCAAGAGGGGTTCTTGAAACAGTATCTAGATAGTCCAATCTACAAAGGGAGTAATTTAAAAGCCAGCTTGTCAGAATTCAGTTTCTGTTGCTGTGAGGAAGAAAGACAAGGATGGTAAGGTTTAGGAAGCTGAAGTCAGACAGGGCCTGTGAGGGATAGAAAGGAAGCAGGAGAGAAGTTAAATAGGGAATGAGGAAAGCTAAAATGAGCCACTTGGTGAGTAGGATTAAAGAGAATCCCAAGGCATTTTAGACATACATTAAAAACAAGATGGTAACTAAACAGAGGTTAGGACCAAGCAAGGAGGGAATTTATGCCTGGAGCCAAAAGAAGTGGGCAAAGTACAAAAGGAGTATTTTACTTTGGTATTCAGCAAGGAGAAGGACATGGAGGACAGTGAGATCAGGGACGGGTATACTGATATTCCAGGGCATGTTGTTATCAAAAAGGAGGAGGCCTTCTTAAAGAACATTAGCTAAATCTCCAGGTCCTGATGGGATCTATCTCAGATAATTGTGAGAGGCAAAAGATCCTTGCTGGAGGTTCTAGGTCCTTGACAGAGATCTTTTATCCTCCTTAGCCACAGGCAAGGTCCCAGAGGACTAGAGAACAGCCAGTGTTGTTCTACTGTTTAAGAAGGATAATGTGGATAATCCAGCAGATTATTTGCTGGTGAGCCTTACATTAGTGGTAGGGAAATTGATGGAGAAGATTCTTAGGGATAGGATTTACTCACATTTGGAAAGGCATGGATTTATTTGGGATAGTCAGAGTGGCTTTGTATGGGAGAAGTCACATCTTAAAATCTTGATTGGGTTTTTTGAGGAGTTGACAAAGATGGTTAATGAGGGCAGGGCAGTGGTAAGGCATTGAAGACTACAGACCATGAGCTGGTAAATGGGGTAAATATAGATTATTGGTGTTTGACATGGACCAGGTGTCTGATTCCACAGTATTCAAGCCTTCATTGTTGAAGGAGGACATTCAGCCCATTGAAACTATACTAGTTCCATATAAGAACAAACCAACTAGCCCCAATCCTCCACCCTCTGCCCTGGGCCTTGCAAAGTCTCTCTTTTCAGATTCTTATCCAGCTTTCTTTTGAAACAACAGTTGAATCTGGCTTCAAAACTGCAGTGAGTTCCAGATTGTTTTGGCTCTTTTGCAAATCATGCTCATGCACTGTCTCCTGAGATTTTGACTGATGGGAAGATTTTTGTCTCTGTCTTCACTGTCCATATCCTTTAATAACTCTTAAATGATTTTGATAGCGTTATCAGATCTGCTCTCAATCTTCTCTGTTCCAAGAAAGACAACCCCAGCTTCTTGAGTCTACCCACATAAATGAAGACCCTTGTCCTGGGATTTATTTCATGTCCTTTCACCAAGCACAATTCACTCAATGACATGGTCGAATCTTTGGAACCCCAACAGCCCTTTGATCCATGACCTTAACCTCCAAATACCCAACTCTGAACCCCTGAACCCAGTTTCAATCCAAGATGGCATATTTTCATTTCTGGAAATGTGATCCCCACCCCACCCAATTCAGTTCATAATTAATAGTTGGAGTATAGGGTCTATGACTGAACCACTCATTCTGTAGCCACATCAGTCCAACATTCAGAGACTCTGCAACCATTGATTTTTGGGCTGAATCTGTGAATTTATGGCAGCAGACATCCAAAGTTAGTTAGCGTTCCTTCCATTAATCAGACATCTCCTACACTGTTGAGCCCAAAGCAAATTGCCCAGAAAGTTGCTACAAATGTGAGCAGATTTATTCCAGATCATGGCAAATTAAATAGCATTTGATGTGATTCTGGTGGAGGGCCTGTCTCGATTTTTGAAGCATGGAATGGCTCCAGGTGGGTTGCCAATAGTTCATTATTATGTAGGATTGTCCTTTAAGCAGAAAATTGACTGTCCTGTTTGACTTTTGTACAAGACATCCTTTCTCCCCATCCACGTAGCAGAAAGGCAGTGGCCAGCAATCTCTAGGCTGTGACTTAAAATAACGAAGAAACCATAGTGATACCATGATGCAATGTCTATCTTGTATGTGTGTACTCTAACCTGTAAAAGCATGCAGTATAGAGTCTTGTTATTTCAGCAGCAAGCACAATTGGCCAATAACCTCCAAGACTGATGAGTCAGGCATCCAGTGATCGGTCACTTTGGCACTTGGACGATACCTAATTCCCCCAGTTTTGAACGTGGAGCATGGATTCTCCCATTGTCTAGCTTGGACCCTCCTGCCTTTTGTCTCCAGCTTAGATCTTTGGGCCTTACCTCGTTGCTGTGCTTTATTGTAAAAATTGTGTATAATTTATGTTTAATTTATGTTTTTCTTGTGAATGCTGCTTATCTGATGCTATGTGCCTGTGATACAGCTGCAAGTAAGTTTTTCATTTCACCTGTGCACGAATGTACTTATGCCTATGACAATAAATTGCTGAATTCTGCTGCAAAGTTGTTGTGAGCTGGGTTTCAAAGGGCAGGAATTGTTTCTCACTGTGCAAAATTCCCTCCGTTGTTTGCTGAAGTCCCTGCAGGGTGATCACTACAAGTTTTAAATAAGTAAGTTTTTTAAAAAATTCAGTGTGAAGCTGCCAGTAATCTCCAGACTGTAAGATCCCAGTTATTGGATCTTTCCTCTGGGTCTGAAAAGTCAAAAAGGACATAGGGTGTTCTGAATCGATTATTAATGGGACAGCAATTTCTTTTTGAAATAAGGGAAGTCCTGTTCAATGGGATGGTTGGCAACTCTGGATAATGGGTTTGTAGAGGGCTTACTAGGTAATTTGGAGACCACACTTCTTGTCCCTTTGATCCACAAGCAATGTTGTAAAGGCAATTATAAATTTAGCCCTTTTAAGCTGCCAGATTTCCTGGAAATTCAACCACCTGTGGTTGCAAATAGAGTGATTATTTACAGAAAGTAGACATCCTTATTATAATAATTAAATAACTAATCCTCTTCCCACGACTGGTCATTCTTCTCTCATCCTACCTCTATAATAGTGAGTTTTGAGGTAAGTTGGTTCCTGTTCCAAAATTTCGACAGTTTAAACTCTGACATGATCCAACCTTCTCATTTTTGAGTTAAGATTCAGACCCAAGACTCCATGAAATAATAGTATAATATTTATAAGAATATTGGTGTCCCCACCTTCATTGAGTCAAGCAATTATTGTTATAAATCACATTTGCTTCACATCTCAATGATTCCTCTTCAAATTTTTGCTACAATCCTATTAGGAGTAAATTCAACAAAAAGAATGACAAAGGCAAAATGTCTTTCTTTTCTGGTTGAGAACTGCAGAAGATAGCTCAACGTCCCCAAAAACTCCCTCAGGGCTGAGGCTGTGATAGACTATTTTCAATCATTTAGCTTTGCATTATCACTGCTCTTTTTTCATCATTATTCTCTGCTTATCAAATGCAGCATCACCATAGCAGTTCAAATAGAGCATTGTAATTGCCCAGCCTGCCACCTGATAGTACCCCTCCTATCAACACCATCTCACAGGGCCCAGCTGCTTCACTGCAGTATAAAACTTGCCCATGGCTATGCTTGTGATAATACATCTCAGAGACATTTAAAGTTTCTTCATTTATCACAAGACCACTGGACCCATGCAATTATTTGGTACTCTTCCCATTTATTTGTCCATTAAGACCACTTTTCAATCAAATACTGGCTTTCACATTTGAAACATGTTAAGCCATTACTGGTAGTTGTTGAATTGCAACAAAAATGGGTAAAGGAAAATAATCTCCTATTTGAATGCAAACAAAACTTCAGTGTATGGATCTGCTAGTTGAAATGAGTGCACAGCAAATGACATGAAAATTGTTTGAAGATACAACACTAGAAAATACATTATTTTAAAATTTAGTTGTGGTGATTGTTTGATACTTTCATGTGTATAAATATCATGCAAATCAAAAAGTGATTTGTATGC
Source organism: Pristis pectinata (assembly GCF_009764475.1). NCBI lineage: Eukaryota > Metazoa > Chordata > Chondrichthyes > Rhinopristiformes > Pristidae > Pristis > Pristis pectinata. The sequence goes on along the minus strand of NC_067415.1, from coordinate 63,160,554 downwards.
TATTTGTATTTAATCTTGATTTCCCCTGTTTGAAAAATAGACCACTATATAACAGAGGTAAAATTGTAGGAGAGTTAAGATACTTAACTGAATAATCTTGCACTATACCCTCACTGGAATATTACTATGTATGAATCAAGGTGCCAGAACATGCTGACAACTAATTACTGGTTAGCTAATCTGGACTTCTGCACCTCAGAAGTAAAGGATGGACAGAAGGTCAGTTGCACGTGCAATTGACTTCCTGCTCTGTATGTGAATTCACAATCAAGTCCAGGGACATTCCGTAGGACGTTGAGCAGGAGAGGTGGATGCCCTTCGTACTTGGCCCCGCAGTTTTGTACTAACTGTATTGGCACACTTTATTTTGATTTTTTAATTTTGTTATCATTTAAATTTTTGCAAAATGTATTTGAACAGTGAAAAGGCCTTTTGGCATCATGAGTTATAAGAAGGCCATCAAGGTGTTACATGGCCAGCTACCTGTGTCCTAGTTGCTCCTGCACCTTGTGGAAGATCTGTGATGACATCACAGGCTGCGCGTAGCTGTAAAGATTTAGTGCTGCTGTGGAGCTGGTGGAGGTGGTGACTACAAGATACAGGCCACAGTCAGCACAATATGGCCTGTGCCTTCAAAACATGTTGCATTCAGATGTAGAGAGTGGCAGTACAACAACACTCTCAACTGAGCTCAAGGGAAAGTTGGTATAGAGATAGGGAGAACAGGAGGGAGCTTTCCCTTTTCTCAATGCCTACTGCTTACAGACGTCAGTTCAAGATGATCCCTACTGCCCAGCAGCTATGATGTCATCAAACTAACTGAACAGCCATTCCTAATAATGAATTTTCATTAACATCAAATCAGGAAGCAAAAAGCACATTTAGTTTTTTTAAACATTTTGCAAATCTCGTACAGACGTATTATCAATGAAGGGGTTATAATATCATAACCATGTTTTAAAACGTATTTAAATACATATATATATGTATTGAAATATTCATATAAATAAATCCCCATATATATGCCGTGGGCATATTGTTTGATGGCCCATAATTAAGACAGCACCCCTTTAAAAACTCAATTAGACCTTATATACATAAATTTTAAGATATTTTCATAAGCACCTGAAATTCAAGGCAGATCAAGTGATTTCCCTTGATTGTGGTGGAGAAGGTTGCAAACAACCTACATTACTGGCAATGATCTGGGGATTTGTGAAATAAATCATGTGCATGCTAAAGTATGCACTCAGTGAAATTCCAAAGATTAAACCCAGCTGGGGTCAGCATGGACTCGTTGGGCCAAAGGGCTTGTATCCGTGCTGTATTGCTCTATGACTCTATTAAGAATAAAAGATGATAGTTTGACTTTTGGAACTACAGCATAATCCAAGCCATTGCCTATATGAGTCGGCCATAAATATTGGTTTATTGATACACATACTGCCTAGGCATTCATCCCCTTTGATAGCAATAAAGACCCTGGTGACAATGCATGGTACTCTGCCTCCAAATTCAATTCAACTGAAATTAATGGGATAAATTTCAGAAGTGGAGTATAATACCCTGAAACAATTTTACAGTGTGTTTAGTGCTACCAACTGGATGATGAACTTCTAAGTCACTGGTTTATTGCTATTGAAAGATAGGGCAAAGTTTTTTTGATACATACAGTGTGGACTACATTAGCCAACAAACAAATTGGCAGTATAATAAATATGATCTTTGTACTGAAAAATCCAAGCATATTGTTAGTTTAAATCCTCTAGGGCTAGGAGAAACAATCTTGTTTTTGTGAATATCTTCTGACATTTATGAATCCCAGATTGGTACTAATACATACCAAGTTATGATTAGGATCTTCTTCATAGTTAAATACTACAATCTAAATATGTATAAAAAATTTCTCCTCTCTCCTGAGGCAGGGTTACAGTCTTGCGGTCCTTTTAAAGTACAATATTTCAATCAAATTGTTTTTCATTATACATGACCTAGAAGGTGAGGGCCAGCTGGGTATTTGATAGTGGAGGTAAATCATTTAAGACTATTCCTGCCCTCAGCAGGTGGTCAATTTCCAGGTGAAGTCACAAATATATAAATAATATGTATATGTGTATATATAATATATACACACATACATATTATCTATATTTATATATATAGAAAACATAGAAAACCTACAGCCCAATTCAGGCCCTTTGGCCCACAAAGCTGTGCTGAACATGTCTCTACCTTAGAAATTACTAGGCTTACCCATAGCCCTCTATTTTTCTCAGCTCCATGTACCTATCCAAAAGTCTTTTAAAAGACCCTATCGTATCCGCTTCCACCACAGTTGTCAGCAGCCCATTCCATGCACTCACCACTCTCTGAGTAAAAAAAACTTACCCCTGACATTTCCTCTATACCTGCTCCCCAGCACCTTAAACCTATGTCCTCTTGTGGCCACCATTTCAGCCCTGGGGAAAAGCCTCTGACTATCCACCCGATCAATGCCTCTCATCATCTTATATACCTCCGTCGCTCCAAGGAGAAAAGGCCGAATTCCCTCAACCTGCTTTCATAAGGCATGCTCCGCCTTCCAGGCAGCATCCTTGTAGATTTCCTCTGCACCCTTTCTATGGCTTCCACATCCATCCTGTAGTGAGGCGATCATAACTGAGCACAGTACTCCAAGTGGGGTCTGACCAGGGTCCTATATAGCTGCAACAATACCTCGCAGCTCCTAAATTCAGTTCCCGATTGATGAAGGACAATACACCATATGCCTTCTTAACCACAGAGTCAACCTGTGCAGCTGCTTTGAGCATCCAATGGAGCGTCCTATTTATTTATTTTGCACACATAACCAAGACATGCTGTGGCCACTTACAGTGCTAATTACTATAGCCACAACATTTTTGATGTTATTTGTTCAGAATAGTCTAGATTGAACTTGGGACCGTACTGCTCTGTATCTTAAGCCATAAACTAGGTGATGAACAAAATTTTGCGAAGGATCCCGATATGTTAGAGACTGAATGTACTGAGATATTTGAGGGTCTTGGGGATGGTACTCAGCAGGGCACAGAACCACAATGTCCAGCACAAATGGAAAACGTTTGCATTTATACAGACCAGAGTTATCTATCTGGGATTCAAAACAACAAGAATGGGCATAACTGAGCCAGGAAAGGGTGACTGCTGTGTGGTGTAAAGGAACAGCCAATGTAACTGAGTTTCACTCCACCTTCAATATGCCTCAGTACTATTCAAAATTTTTTGTGAAATAAGTTGGCCTTGTAATAGCTACAATATCATATTCTTACATGCTGATCAACATTGTAAGTTCATCTGCTTTACTAGTCAGATTCTTTGCATTAAAATGGATGCAATTTAGCCTTCCATTCCTTGCATGTGCTATATCACATCCAGGTTAGTTCTGCCCACTAGACTCTCTGTTTTCCTTCCGTATTTGACTTATATATACTCTGACCCTCTCCCTGCCACATTAGTCTAAACTCTTCCCAACAACACAGGAAAATGTCTCCGTTAGGATTTTGGACCCATTCTAGTTCAGGTGCAACTTATTCCAGCTTGTACAGCACCCAATCTTCCCCAGCAACAGTCCTGGTGATCCAGAAATGCAAATACGTTAGCCACATATTCATCTGACTTGAAAGAAGAGGTAGAGGGAAAGAAGAGGAGCCAGAAGTCACGAGGTTGGAAGAGATGGTTTCAAGTAGGAGATACTAAAAGAAAGCTCCAACTGCCAGGCAATGGAGTATGTACAGGGAATCAGGGACTGCATGCTGAAGATGGATGAACCTATTTACGGATCTTGTTTTTCCCATTGTTTGATCCAATTGGCATTCACATGACATCCAGGAAGATAGTAATTGAGAATATGAAGTACTGGACTTGAGAATGGATTTGAGTTTTATGATGTTTTTTATAATGTAACCATAATTGCATGGTTCAGGAGGTACAGAAGATCCATAACCAAGGGCTTGGCACACAAATTAGGGGAGGATATGATCTACCTAAAGTGCAGGTAGCTAAGGTGGACACCTCAGGAATAACAATGCACCATTGCTGTTGAAGAGGTATCAGAAGCTAATATGATCTATTAATCCTTTGGCCCATAATTAGTTAAATATATATTTTGTAACTAATGTAAATACCTGATGGTTTGTGTGGGTTTATTTTCTTTTCAAAGAGGAAGCAGTATGACATAAAGGTAATGTTAAGAACTGAATGTACCATACGGTCTGACCTTGATAAACTGCTGGACCAGACACTGTTGTTAGTTGAGAGTTGTTGTCTTCAATAATACTGTCTTATTATTTGTGAGATCGACCTGATGAAGTAAATGGTCTGTAAGGTACGTCCTGTCCACAAAAGGATAAATTCGATCTGTTCATTTACTGCATTATCAGTCATTTCTCAATCATCAGCAACATGACTGAAGGTGTCATTCAAAATCCAATCAAACATTTGTTCACCTGCTCGCCAATGCTTAACTTGCATTCTGCCAGAACCCCTCAGCTCCAGACCTTGTTACACCCTTGAAGCAAATTTGGACTAAAGAGCTGAATCAAGAGGTGAGGGAAGAGAGACTGTTTTGTCTCCTTTGTCTAATTGCCTGTTCTTGAAGCAACACAAAGAAACCCATAGATACGACAATAGTCATTTTCCTTTGTGCTGGCAAAAACACTAACAGATGGTGAGTTTTCTTCTCGATTCTCATTGACGTTAGTTTTACCCAGGCTTTATGAAACCGCAAATAATTCTGCACCTTGGGTCCTTGCAGAATGCTCACCAAGGATTGGTGAGCAGATGAACAGGTACTGGTAATTGAGAGATTACTGATAATGTGGCAAATAAACAGATTGAATTTGGCCCCACTGCTGTGTTTCTCACTCATCATCTGTAAAGCTAATGCTGTTGATTGCGAGAAACCCACTGGAAATTCAAAGTCTTATACTTTAGGTTCATACTTTTGGTTCCCAATCAGATATTTCAAGATAAAATGTTGTATTCAGTCTGCAACATCTGTTGATGGTTCTCTATATTTCATGTCTGATATTCTGACATTCACATTAACATTTCTATCAACATATAGGCAATTCTTTCAAGCCACTAGAGCTTGACTTTGGTCAAAAATGCTTTGGTATTGGCTTCTTAATCCAAACCTGATGATGGATTATTTAGTAATTCATATCTGCCAGATTATGAAAATTTCATTGGTTCACATTTGTCTCTTTTATATGAAATATTGGACAGGATCGCACTTAATCTTGCAGTCACCTCTGGCGCTGGCCTCACAGAGACACTAACCTCTTGCAGGTGCATGGCCCCTTTGGTCCTATCACCCTCACTGTACTGGGCATTCTGCAAGGCACAGCATAGTGGAAACAGTGACTAGGCCACAGGCAGCAGAAAGTAAAGCCCCATCCATGAACCACCCCACTGATAGAAGGCCTATTCACCCATTTCTAGAAGTTACCAATGATAAAAACAAAAAAGAATTCTGGGAATTCTGGGGTAGGTCAGACCTGTGTAATCCAGTGGAGTCCAATTTGTCGTTAACCTGTAGAGGGAAACAGGTATTTCTGTGGACAGCAACGTCTCGAATGCCTTTCGGGCTGGCAGATACTTCGGAACAAAGCAATGGAGATCATCAGTGACTGAGGTGTCATATGGGTTCCATCATGGAACATCTGGATTTCGTAGTTTCTCTCTATTCTCTCTCTACATTTTCTCTTCAGTCAATGGTGGTTTTGCAAAAGCCTTTGCTCATGTTTCACCTTATGACTTGCTGAACTGAACTTTGAGAACTATTCCTGGACTTGGAGTTTGGGAATTTGCCACACACACACTTTGAGTTTAGTTTTGGGGTTAATGTTTAATATCTAACATTTTTACTTTTCTTCGGAGGACTCGGGCTTCGGTTCGGAGGACTTCGGAGCAGCTAAGTGTTTTCTCTGTTTATCACTTTTATTAGGGTTTTTGGGTGGAAGGGTTAGTTTTTGTTAGGGTTTTTAATGTAAGGTTTAGATTTTTTAATAAGTTTTTTAAGTAGTCGAGTGGGGGCTGGACTGCGCAGCCGCGGCGCGGCGCGGGCAGCTTAAAAAGGAAACAGCCTAGAGAGCGGGCAGCGTCGGAGCAGGCAGCAGAGTGAGAGGCAGCAGAGTGTTCTGGGCTTTGGCTCAAGGGGCTTCGGCGTGAAGGGGCAAGGAGGGTAAGTAGCTGATAAGTAGGTAAAGGCAAGGTTTAGCTTTTGGTCATTATAGATTTGTAGGTGGGACTAACTAGGGAAAAAAAAGGTAGTCAGATGGAGGACATGGTGGTGTGCTGCAGCTGTTTGATGTGGGAACTCGTGGACCTTGCTGCGGTCCAAGATGGCCACATCTGCAGTAAGTGCTTGAGGCTGGACGAACTTCGGCTCAGAGTCGATGAGCTGGAGTCGCAGCTACAAACACTGCGCAGCATAAGGGAGGGAGAGAGTTATGTAGACACGGTGCATCAGGTGACAGTCACCCCCCCCTTAGGGTAGGTACATCTGAGGTTCAGGAGGCAGATAGAATGGTGACGGTCAGGGGAGGGAAGAGGAAGAAGAAGTCAGGCAGGCAGGCAGGACAGAGAGCCCTGGAGGCTGTTCCCCTCAGTAACAAGTTTTCTGCCTTGGAAGCTGTTGAGGGGGATGACCTGCAGGGGCCTAGCTGCAGTTACCAGGTCTCTGGCACTGGGGCTGGTACTGCTGCTCAGAAGGGAAGGGTGGGAAAGAGACATGCGGTAGTGATAGGGGACTCGATAGTCAGGGAAACAGACAGGAGGTTCTGTGGCAGTGAGCATGAATCCCGGATGGTATGTTGCCTCCCAGGTGCCAGGGTCCGGGATGTCACTGATCGGGTCCACAGAATTCTTGAGTGGGAGGGAGAGCAGCCAGAAGTTGTGGTCCATATTGGCACCAATGACATAGGTAGGAAGGGGGATGAGGTCCTGAGGAGTGAGTTCAGGGAGCTAGGCAGAAAATTGAGGAACAGGACCTCAAGGGTAGCAGTCTCAGGATTGCTGCCAGTGCCATGTGATAGTGAAGGTAGGAATAGAAGGAGGTGGCAGATAAATGTGTGGCTGAGAAGTTGGTGCAGGAGGGAGGGTTTTAGATTTCTGGATCATTGGGATCTCTTCTCGGGAAGGTGGGACCTGTACAGAGAGGACGGGTTACACCCGAACCAGAAGGGGGCCAATATCCTTGCAGCGAGATTTGCTAAGGTGGTACAGGAGGGTTTAAACTAGTTTGTGAGGGGGAAGGGAACCGGAGGAGTAGGTCAGAGGAAGAAGGGGATGGGGAAAAGTTAGATCAAACAGGTAGAGAGGCTTTGGGGAAGGAGAAGCAGAATACAGGCTGTAAAAGTAGTAAGGTAGATGGACTGAAGTGTGTTTACTTAAATGCAAGAAGTGTCAGGAATAAGGGGGATGAACTGAGGGCTTGGATAAGTATGGGGGACTCTGATATCGTGGCTATTACTGAGACGTGGCTGACGTCAGGAGAGGAGTGGATATTGAATATTCCTGGTTTTCGGTGTTTTAAGAGGGATAGGGAAGGGGGGAGAAGAGGTGGAGGGGTGGCGATACTGGTCAGGGACACTGTTACGGCTGTGGAAAAGATGTATGTTGTAGAAGGATCATCTCTAGAGTCCGTATGGGTGGAAGTAAGGAACAAGAAAGGAGCAGTTACTCTACTAGGAGTATTCTATAGGCCCCCCGGTAGCAGTAGAGATATAGAGGAGCAGATTGGCAGGCAGTGTTTGGAGAGAAGCAGAAATAACAGGGTTGTTATAATGGGAGACTTCAACTTCCCAAATATAGACTGAAACCTGCTTAGTGCCAAAGGTTTAGATGGGACGGAATTTGTTAAATGTGTCCAGGAGGGATTCCTGACGCAGTATGTTAACAGGCCGACTAGAGGGAATGCCATGCTAGATCTAGTTTTAGGAAATGAACCGGGACAGGTGAAGGATCTATTGGTGGGTGAGCATTTGGGGGACAGTGACCATTGCTCCATAACCTTTAAAATTGTCATGGACAGGGACAGGTGCAGAGAGGACAAGAGGTTTTTCAATTGGGGAAGGGATAACTACGAGGCTATAAGGAGAGAACTTGGGAGTGTAAATTGGGATGTCCTTTTTGAAGGAAAATGTACCATGGGGATGTGGTCGATATTCAGGGATCTTATGCAGGATGCTAGGGATAAATATGTCCCGGTGAGGCAGAGAAGGAATGGCAGGGTGAAGGAACCGTGGGTGACGACTTGTTAGGGAGAAGAAGGTAACATACGTGAGGTATAAGCAGCAAGGTTCAGACAGGGCCCATGAGGAATATAGGGTAGCAAGGAAGGAACTTAAGAAAGGGCTGAGGAGAGCTAGAAGGGGACATGAAAAGGCTTTGGCTAGTAGGGTTTCAAGTACGTGAAGGGTAGGAGGATGGCTAGGGTGAAGGTAGGTCCGATTAAGGACAAAGGTGGGAGAATTTGCCTGGAGGCGGCGGAAGTGGGAGAAATTCTGAATGAGTACTTCTCTTCGGTATTCACCAGGGAGAGGGGTCTTGATGATGCGGAAGGGAGTGCTGGTAGGGGTAATGTTCTCGAGGTTGTAGATATCAAGAGAGAGGATGTGTTGAAGTTGTTAAATAATATTAAGACAGATAAGTCTCCGGGGCCTGACGGGATTTTCCCCAGGCTGCTTCGAGAGGCTAGGGAGGAGATTGCTGAACCGCTGGTAAGGATCTTTGAGTCCTCGTTGTCTACGGGGGTGGTGCTGGAGGATTGGAGGATTGCGAATGTGGTCCCCTTGTTTAAAAAAGGTAATAGGGATAGGCCAGGGAATTATAGACCGGTGAGTCTCACGTCTGTGGTGGGTAAGCTGTTAGAAAGGATTCTAAGGGATAGGATTTATGAACACCTAGAGAATCATGGACTGATTAGGGACAGCCAGCATGGCTTTGTGAAGGGAAGATCTTGCCTCACAAGCCTGATAGAGTTCTTTGAGGAGGTGACCAGGAAGATTGATGAGGGCAGTGTGGTGGATGTGGTTTACATGGATTTTAGTAAGGCATTTGATAAGGTTCCTCATGGTAGGCTTCTTCAGAAGGTCAGAGGCCAAGGGATCCAAGGAAGCGTGGCTGTGTGGATTAGGAATTGGCTTGCATGTAGAAAGCAGAGGGTTGTGGTGGAAGGAGTGCCCTTGGATTGGAAGGCAGTGACTCGTGGTGTCCCGCAGGGATCGGTTCTGGGACCTCTACTTTTTGTGATATTTATAGATGACTCAGATGAGGGGGTGGAGGGCTGGGTTAGTAAGTTTGCGGACGACACTAAGATAGGCGGTGTTGTGGATAGTGTGGAGGGCTGTCGGAGCTTACAGAGGGATATTGATAGGATGCAGAGCTGGGCTGACAAGTGGCAGATGGAGTTCAATCCAGAGAAGTGTGAGGTAGTACACTTTGGAAGGACAAACTCCAGGGCAGAGTACAGTGTAAACGGCAAGGTACTTGGCAGTGTGGAGGAGCAGAGGGATCTGGAGATTCATATTCACAGTTCGTTGAAAGTTGCCTCACAGGTGGAAAGAGCAGTTAAGAAGGCCAATGGGATGTTGGCTTTCATAAATCGTGGGATTGAGTTTAAGAGCCGCGAGGTTATGATGCAGCTTTACAAAACTCTAGCTAGGCCACATTTAGAGTACTGTGTTCAGATCTGGTCACCTCATTATAGGAAGGATGTGGAGGCATTGGAGAGGGTGCAGAGGAGATTTACCAGGATGCTGCCTGGATTGGAGGGTATTGAATATGAGGAGAGGCTTAAGGTGCTAGGGCTTTATTCACTGGAAAGGAGGAGGATGAGAGGAGACATGATAGAGGTATATAAAATATTGAGAGGAATAGATAGAGTAGACAGTCAGCGCCTCCTTCCCAGGGCACCAATGCTCAAGACGAGAGGTCATGGCTTTAAGGTTATGGGTGGGAGGTTCAGGGGAGATGTCAGAGGGAGGTTTTTCACCCAGAGAGTGGTTGGTGCATGGAATGCACTGCCTGGGGTGGTGGTGGAGGCAGATACATTGAACAGGTTCAAGAGCTTGTTGGATAGGCATATGGAGGAACGTGAGATAGAGGGATATGCGGGAGGAAGGGGTTAGGTAGTGTGAGGGTGGTCTGATGGACGGCACGACACGGTGGGCCGAAGGGCCTGTTTAGTGCTCTATGGTTCTATGGTTCTATTATCATAAGTAGTTATTAATAAAATAGTTTCTAACACTTATACATGACTCAGTGTGTTTCTTTTGTTGCTGGTATGTAACACCTTGCAGGGAGGTTTATTTGCGCTGTGGAGAAGGATTTAAATAATTTGGCCGGGACATGGGGCACAGGGAGGAGTTGGGGGTGAGGTTCAATTAACATAAAAGAAAATCTGGTCAGTCCAGATGGCAGAGAAGACATGTACATGATAAGGCACATGGGACGATTGGAAGTCTAATTGGATCTATTTTAATTCAAGTAACCTGATGGGTAAGGCAGATGAACTTAGACCGTGGATCAGCACATAGGAATATAATGTTGTTGCAATCACTGAGATATGGTTGAAAGAAGGGTGGGACATTCCAGGGTATAGAAGGTTCAAGTATGATAGGGGGGGACACAAAGGAGGTAAGGATGTTGGATATTGAACAAGGAAGCCATCAGTGCAGTAATGAAGAATATAGAACATAGAACAGTGCAGCACAGGAACAGACCCTTTGGCCCAAGATATCTGCACTGATCATTATGCCAATTTAAACTGCACATCTGGCTGTTTGTGGTCTACATCCCTCTATTCCCTGCCTGTTCATGTGCCTATCTAAATGCTTTTAAGTGCTGCTATCATATCTGTTTCCACCATCTCCCCTGGCAGTGCGTTCCAGGCACCTACCACTCTGTGTAAAAAATTTGCCTTGTAAATTTCCTTTAAACTTTTTCCCTCTCAATGTAAACCTATGCCCTCTAGTATTTGACATTTCCATCCTGGGAAAAAAACTCTGACTATCTATACTATCAATGTCTGTCATAATTTTATGCACATCAATCAGGTTGCCTCTCAGCATCCAACACTACAGAGAGAATAATCCAAGATTCTCCAACCTCTCCTTTTAGCTAATACTCTCTAATCCAAGCAACATCCTGGGGAACCTCGTCTGCATCCTTTCCAAAGCCTCCATATTCTTCCTGTAATACAGCGATCAGAACTGCACGCAATACTCCAAAGTTCGATAAAGTTGCAACATGACTTCCCAACTTTTACAGTCAATGCCCCAACCAATGAAGGTAAGTCTGCCATAAGCCCTCTTTATCACCCTATCCACTTGTGTTGCCACTTTCAGGGAGGTTTGGATTTGTACCCCAAGATCCCTCTCCTAAGGGTGAGGGTCTCTCTCCTAAGCTCCTAAGGGTGCTGTCGTTTACTGTATACTTTCTTCTTAAATTTGACCTCCCAAAGTGCAACACCTCACACTTGTCTGCATTAAACTCCATCTGCTATTTCGTTATTCACATTTCTAAATGGTGTGTATATTCTGCTGAATCTTTTGACAACCTTCCTCACTATTGACAACTCCACCAATTTTTGTGTCATCTGCAAACTTATTAATCAGCCCACCCATATTTATATATATCACAAAAAAAAGAGGTCACGGCTCTGATCATTGCAGAACACTAATGATCACAGGCCTCCAGTCAGACTAACACCCCTCTACTACTACCCTCTTTCTTCTACTACCAAGCCAATTTTGAATCCTATCTACCAAGTCTCCATGGATTCCATATTGCCTTAATCTCAATCAGCCTACAATGGGGGACCCTGTTGAAAGCTTTACTAAATGCGCATATACAGCATCTACTGCCCTGTGATGAAGGTGATCTTCTTCATCACCTCCTGAAAAACTCAAGCAAGTTTGTTGGACATGAACTCCCCCGCAGAAATCCATGTTGACTATTCCTAATAAATCAATGCTTTTTCAGATGCAAGATCCTATCCCTATCCTATAATTTCCCAACTCCTGATGTAAGGCTCACTGGCCTATAATTACCTGGTTTGTCTCTATAGCTTTTCATAAGCAGAGAAACATATTGGCTACTCTCCAGTCCTCTGGGACCTCATCTGTGGCTAAAGAGGATACAAAGGTCTCTGTCAAAGCCCCGGCAATCTCCTCTCTTGTCTCTCAATAAACTGGGATAGTGGGATAAATCCCATCATGCCCTGGGTCCTTATCCATCTTAATGCTCTTCAAGAGGCCCAAAACCTCCTCCTTGATATTATCATGCCCCAGAATATCAGTATACCCCTCCCTGATCTCGCTATCATCAATGTCCTTCTCCTTAGTGAATACAGATGTGAACTACTTGTTTAGTACTTCACCCATTACCTCTGGCTCCAGGCATAAATTCCCTCCTTTGTCCTTGAGTGGTGCTAACTTCTTCCCAGTTACCCTTTTGTTTTTCATGTATGTATAAAATTCTCTTTAATCCTACTTGAAAAAGACATTTCATGGCTCCTTTTAGTCCTGCTGATACCCTGTTTAAGTTCTTTCCCACTTCCTTATATTCCTCAAAGGCTCTGTCTTATTTCAGTTTCCTAAACCTTAAAGTGGGGTCTGGTCAGACCCCACTTGGAGTACTGTGCTCAGTTTCGGTCGCCTCACTACAGGAAGGATGTGGAAGCCATAGAAAGGGTGCAGAGGAGATTTACAAGGATGCTGCCTGGAATGCGGAGCATGCCTTGTGAAAGCAGGTTGAGGGAACTCAGCCTTTTCTCCTTGGAGCGACGGAGGATGAGGGGGGACCTGATAGAGGTGTATAAGATGATGAGAGGCATTGATCGGATAGGTAGTCAGAGGCTTTTCCCCAGGGCTGAAAAGGTGGCCACAAGAGGACATAGGTTTAAGGTGCTGGGGAGTAGGTATAGAGGAGATGTCAGGGGTAAGTTTTTTACTCAGAGAGTGAGTGTGTGGAATGGACTGCCGGCAACGGTGGTGGAGGCGGATACGATAGGGTCTTTTAAGAGACTTTTGGATAGGTACATGGAGATGAGAAAAGTAGAGGGCTATGGGTAAGCCTAGTAATTTCTAGGGTAGGGACATGTTCAGCACAGCTTTGTGGGCCGAAGGGCCTGAATTGTGCTGTAGGTTTTTCTATGTTTCTATGTTTCTATATGCTTCTGTTTTCTTTTTGATTAAATTTACATCATCTCTCATCATCCAAGGTTCCTGAAATTTGCTATCCTTGTCTTTTTTCCCCTCACAGGAACATGTTGGTCCTAAATTCTAACCTTTGTTATTGGTTTAATTGGTTTATTATTGTCACATGTACAAAGGCACAGTGAAAAACTTTTGTTTGTGTGCCATCCAGGCAGATCATGCCAACAGAATGCAGAATATTGTGTCACAGCTGCAGTGAAAGTGCAGCTCACATAAACAAATTAAGTGCAAAAGCAACAAGATAGATTCCCACGTTTCAGATATGGACTTATCCACTAACAGCCACTCACAATCCACTCTCCCCAGCTCCTGTCTAATACTGTTGTAATTAGCCTTTGCCCAATCTAGCACTTCCCCCTGAGGTTCAGTCTTATCCTTATCCATAGCTATCTGAAAACTTATGGAGTTATGAACACTTTCCCAAATGATCACCTGGTCAAGTTCATTGATAGGACATCTTAGAAGGCTCTTCAATTGAAGTTATATGGGTAAAGTTTAAAATTAAAAGAAAGGGTAATTACTTTGCTGGCATTATATTACAGGTATAACAGTCACCGATAGATTAAGGATATGCAGAGGAATCACAGAAACGTGTAAGAAAAACAGGTTTATAGTAGTAGGGAATTACAGCTTCCCCAATATTAACTGGGATCATCTTAGTGTGAAAGGATTAGACAGAGTGACATTTATATAATGAATCCAGGAGAGCTTTTGGTGCCAGTATGTAGATGGTTCTACCAGGGATGAAGCTGGACAAGTGGATGAATTGTCAGTGGGCACTTTGAGGAAAGTGAAGATAACCACATTCGGAAAGTGGGAGTCTTTAAAAGTGAAATAGCAATGTTTCAGGGCAACATTTCAAGGCCAATATGCTCCAATAGGGTGAAGGATAAGGATGTAAGGGAACACCAGATGGCAAAGGATACGTTGGGTTTGATAAAAAACAAAGGAAGCATGTGGTAGGTATAGAGCACTGAAAACAAGTGAGGCCCTTCAGTATAGTGAGTATAGGGTGTTGCTTAACAAAAGGAGAGAGCAGACTCAAAATATTATTGGCAGATAAGATTAAGGAAAATATACTAAGTCCAAGAGGGTATCCAGGGAAAGGGTGAGGCCCATTAGGAACTTAGAGAGCAATCTGTGTGTGGAGCCAGAATACATGAATGAGGTCTTCAATAAATACAATTAATATGCATTCACTGAGGAGAAAGACATTGTAGTTAGAGATTTCAGCTGGGACAACATAACTCTAGAGTACACTAAGATTAAAAAGGAGGTATAAAGGTGGATAAATCCCCAGGACCTGATGAGATTATTCGCAGGCTGCCATTGGAGGCAAGAGAGGAGATTGCTGGGATCCTGACAAAGATTTTCTGGCCACAGGTGAGGTGCCAGATGACTGGGAAACAGAGAATGTGGTACCTTCATTCGGCAAGGGCATCAGGGATATGCCAGACAATTATTCCACAGAAAGTCTAACGTCAGCGGTAAGGAAATTATTAGGAAAATCTCTAAAGGGCAGGATTAATCTACACTTGGAAAGGCAAGGAATGATCAGGTATAGTCAGCATAGAGTTATTGACAGAGCCCTGCCTTACCAATTTAGTTGAAGTCTTTTGAAGAGGTAACTAATTTTTGATGAGGGCAGTGAAGTTGATGTGGCTTGCTTGGACTTCAGTAAGGCCTTTGAAAAGGCAGGTCCAAAGGATTAGAGACCAAGCCATCCAAGGCAAGTTAAACATATACAAGAAAGCTCAGGCCCTGGGGAGTATTGAGGAAAAAGGGGATCTTGGTGTATGGTCAAAGATCCCTGATAGTGGCAGTACAGGTGGAAAGGGTGGTGAAGGAGACATACAGGATTCTTGCCTTCCTTAGTTGGAGCACAGAATATAAGTGCAGGGAGTTCTTGGTAAAACTATGCAAAATATTGCTTAAGCCACAACTCGTGTAGAGTTCCAGTCACCACAATGTAGGAAGGATGTGATTGCACTTGGAGAGGGTGCAGAGGAGATTCACCAGAATGCTCCCTGGAATGGAATGTTTCAGTTATGAGGAGAGACTGGGTTTGTTTTCCCTGGAACAGAGGAGTCTGAGGAGAGACCTGATAGAGATAAACAAAATTATTGGAGGCAGAGATAGGTGATTAGTGAGAAACATTTTTGCCCATGCCAGAGGTGTTAATGATCGGAGGGCAGAGAGTTAGGTGAGGATGAAAAGGTTTAGATGGGATCTCAGCAAGAGTTTTTTCAGCCAGGCAGTAGTTGCAATCTGGAACGCATTGCCTGAGAAGATTTGTGGAGGCAGGTACGCTCACAACATTTAAGAAGCATCTGAACAAGCACTTGAATTGCCACAGCACGGTACGGTACACGGTATGGTACACAGGGTGGCACGGTAGCGTAACGGTTAGCACGACGCTATTACAGCACCAGCGATTGGGGTTCGATTCCTGTCACTGTCTGTAAGGAGTTTGTATGTTCTCCTGTGTCTGCGTGTGTTTCCTCTGGGTGCTCCGGTTTCCTCTCACATTCTAAAGACGTACGGGTAGGTTAATATGGGTTTAAAATGGGTGGCGCGGACTCATTGGGCCAGAAGGGCCTGTTACCACGCCGTAAATAAAAAATTAAAAAAAAAATTAATTTAAAAGCATAGTCGGCTACAGACCAAATGTTGGTAAATGGGATTGGTACAGATAAGTGCTTGATGGTTGGCACAGACATAGTGGGCTGAAGGGCCTGTTTCTGTTCTGTATGACTCCAACAAACCAGCCCATCTGGTCTCTCCTCATTACTGAAACACTCTGGCCCAGGCAACATCTTCGTGAATCTCCTATGCATCCTCTCCAATACAATCATGCCCTTCCTATAGTATGGTGACAGAACTGCACACAGTTCTCCAATTGTGGCCTAACCAATGTTTTATAATGTTGTACCACAACTCTCTGCTCCTCTAGTCTATGCCCCAGCTAATGAAGGCAATACCTCCTTCACCATTTTTTCCTGTGCTGCCACTTCAGAGATCTTTAGACTTGTACACCAAGGTCCATCTGTTCCTCAATAAGGCCCTACCATTCATTGTATATGTCCTACCTTTATTAGATCTCTCAAAGTGTATCACTTTGCACTTGTTAATTTCCACCTTCCATTTCTTTGCCCATTTTACCAACTGATCAATATCATCAATCGGGGAATTGAATTTAGGAGCCAAGAGGTATTGTTGCAGCTGTATATGTCCCTGGTCAGACCCCACTTGGAATATTGTGCTCAGTTCTGGTAGCCTCACTACAGGAAAGATGTGGAAGCCATAGAGACGGTGCAGAGGAGATTTACAAGGATGCTGCCTGGAATGTGGAGCATGCCTTATGAAAGCAGGTTGAGGGAACTCGGCCTTTTCTGCTTGGAGAGACAGAGGATGAGGGGGGGATCTGATAGAGGTGTATAAGATGATGAGAGGTATTGATAGAGTAGATAGTCAGAAGCTTTTCCTCAGGGCTGAATTGGTGGCCACAAGAGGACATAGGTTTAAAGTGCTGGGGAGTAGATAGACAGGAGATGTCAGGGGTAAGTTTTTTTACTCAGAGAGTGGTGAGTGCATGGAATGGGCTGCCGGAAACAGTGGTGGAGGCGGATATGATAGAGTCTTTCAAGAGACTGTTAGATAGGTACATGGAGCTGAGTAAAATAAAGGTAATTTCTAGGGTAGGGACATGATTGGCACAGCTTTGTGGGCCAAAGGGCCTGAATTGTGCTGTAGTTTTTCTACATTTCTATGTTTCTATCCTTTAGGCTACTGCTATCCTCCTCACTATCAACAACAATGATTTTATTGTTATCTGTAAACTTACTAATTACACCTTTTAGACTCATACTTAATATATATAATAAAGAGGATTCCAGAACTGATCCCTGTGGTACACCACTGGTCATAGGCTTCTAATCACAAAAAAAACCTCTTGGCTATCAGCTTCTGCCTCCTATTACCAAGAGAATTTTGGATCCAATTTGCCAACTTTCCCTGGATCTCATGGGTTTTAACCTTTTGGATCAACCTCTTATGTGGGACTTTGTCAAAGGCCTTACTGAAGTCCATGTAGACTTCATCAACTGCACTGTCCTCAATACATTTTGCTCCTTATTCAAGAAAATTGGTCTGACAGAATCCCATCTGAACAAAACTATGCTATTTTTGATTAATCCCTGCTTTTCCAAATGTAGACTAATCCTGTCCCTTGGAATTTTTTGCAATTACTTCCCTATCACTGATGTTAGACTCACAGGTCTGTAACTATCTGGCTTATCCCTGCAGCTGTTCCTGAATAAAGGTAATGTATTTGCTGTTCTCTGCTCACCTGGTGCCTTACGTGTGGCAGGCAAAGATTTAAAAATCTCTGTCAGGCTGCAGCAGTCTCCCCCTGCCTCCAAAGGTGGATCGTGGAATGATTCTGCTTGGGGCATGTTCTCAGCAACCTCGAGTGGACGAAGGCTCTCAATGCTGTCCAAGGTCAACACGTCCAATAGCCCCATTCTCCTAAGTATGGGCAGATTGTAGCCCTCCCAGGAAAAGGTCCTACAAAGACAACCAAAATAACAGGAAACACACTGAGCTTTATTTCCCTTATAAATGGCTCATGAGTACCACGCATGAGCCTTCATTTAGGTCCTGCCCTCGGCGGTAAACAACAGGTGGACGGTTGGGCTGTGAAGTGAAATGGTAGACATTGTTTAAAATACCTTCCCCTAAAAATATGTCTGGATCCTAGATGTGGAAGATACCAGATAAGAATGTGACAAATAGGAATTTGTTTAAATGGTTAGCGTGGATTTGAAAGCCCTACTCTCTGGTACCACAGATTTACTTTCACTCTTTGGTACAACAGATTCCTGTTGCCACATGTCAAAGCCTATTCCATAGTTCAATTTTTTTTTACCTAAAATAACCATGCATTTTACTTCTTAAATGGGAAATATTGCTGATAGGTGGAGAGGAAAAGCCATTGAGATCAACATATTTAAGAAACTGATTTTTTAAAAAATAAAAAAGGGCTAAATTAAAGGAAGTTATTGTTTAACTACTTTTAAGTGGAAATGTCATGTTTTCATACTTTGGAAGTGATTCATCCACTGATTTATCCCATGGCAAACTTTATACCCCTTTTTGGGGCTAATATCAACTCAGATTGTTAGTTTTATTGACATTTATTGACATTGGTTTGGTAGTCACTTTTATTATTTATACCCCTCCCCCACACCATTCTTGAAATCTCGTTCCATTCCTGCTTGTTTATGATTTTGTTTTAATTCATAAAATTGTAGAATTTAAAATCTCTCAGTAATGAAATAGACTAGTTGCACTCTTTAAAAAAAATTGAGTTAGTTGTGCTGTACTTGTCGGTGTCTAAAGCTCTGGCATCTGATTCTCAGCCACTGGTTGCAGCTGGTCTACCTCTTGCTGTGTGCTGCCAATTGCTTGGAATGGTGCTTTTTTTGTTAGAATAGAATAAATCTGGGCTAATGTGACCATCATAAAGAGTCCTGCAGAGCCAAACTTCTCATTCTCCCTCTATTCTTTCAGCGTTTTTTTTCTGCTCCTGCACTTTGGATAATTGCAGTTTAATTGGGTGACAAGAAATGAAAACTGTGTCCACATTATCCAGGATTATCTCTTTTTCCTGAAGGCTGCCACCGAATCAAAGGAACCCATTTATCGGACCAAATAGTTGTGCCTAAGCCCGTCTTAGAAGCTGAGAAGAGTGTGAGAACAATCTGGCAAGGATCATGTGAAGAAAAAAAAGAGACGGCGTTGACAAGGGAGGAAAAATTATATGAGCTGCTTGTCATGAAGCCTACTTATCTAATTCTTTGCAACTTGATATAGAAACCTTTGATTGTCATACAGCAAACAAACCTTTATTTCCAATCCACGAGGGATGAAAACTGCTTTACTGCACTTCCTAAAGTTGCTGTGCTCTAGTATACCCTCCCGTTATGCATGGACTGAATGTAAGTTTAAAAGCTTCTTTCAAGCTGAATGAATGCACTTCATTTTACTAAGAAGAATCTCCTATTGATAGTAGAAGAAAGGAATGTTGCTTAGAAAGGAAGGGAAGACAATGAAGACAAAAATGAAGAGCTTTTACTTTCCATTATGAACATGTTTCCCTATTCTTTGCAGCTGTTTATACATTCCCAGCACAATAATGCTTCTTTGCAGTAATATGTTTCCCCTTTTACACTATTTATAATGAAAAAGCCCTCACATCATGACCATGGTTATAAGTACTAGAGAAATGTGTGCATGATATTGATTTGCATTCTGTGTGAAGATGAAGGTAAATATAAAGGCCAAAGCATATGCTGTTTCACAGATGCAGGTAAAAACAAGAACACAAAGTGCACCACATTCCTTTAAATTCCCATTGCTTTATTATATTGTGGACTAATGCATTGATTTTATTTTAAAATAGGAAGAGCAGTCTTTGAAATTATCTGCTGCACTCAAATCCCTTGTTGCACAATGTGTACTCAGAAGTGGCTTCAATTCAAGCAGAAAAGAAAGCTTTAGTTAGTGAGCACAATGTGCATGTGCGTCACAAAGAATGCTGAATTCATGTTCCAGGAAAATGATTGTATTTATGTGCTGTTTAATTGTAAACAAATTCCAACATCAGGAAGTTAGACATGCATCAGATTCTCTTCTAAGGCATCAACAGTTTATTCATTCTTAATTAAAGAATAAATGATAATCAAATAAACTTCGATGCCACAATCAAAATCATTTTCAGCAAACGAGTTATGAAAAACATAACAAGTCTATACCGCATTACAATGGTCCGTGATTTTACTCCATAGCTGCTTCTGATAGAGCTTTGGCAAAAGAATAAAACCAGTTGTAGAGAATTGGCAGCAATTTTTACAAAAGCCTAATTTTATTTTACATTTGCAAAATAAAATCGAGCAATGATAAAGAAAACTGAAAAGCACTCCAACAATATGTTAATTCAGTATCACCCAGTTCATCTGAGACCAATGTCACTCTATTTATTTATTTCATACTGGGAGAAGTTTCTCTTGGTAGACAGGCAGTGAAGAAGAAAAGTATAAATTTTAGAAATGGGATATTAGCAGCACTAGGAGAAAGATTGAACTCAAGGCTTAAAAGCACGATTGAGAAAAGGCTTCATTTGAGAGCAACATTGTTGCATTGATATGACTCTATAAACAGGGACAGGGAGTTCAGTGAACTGTTGACCCTGCCCACAACTTACAGGGAGGGATTTAGAGTGAGGGTCTGGTGCAATACTGGCCCAGAAACTTCTATGCTCTCTTCACCCCTAAGCAGAAAAGGATTTCCCATCATGATTCATGCAACATTATCACTGTAGTTCACTCTGTTTTCCAACTTTAATGCCACCAACATACTACTACTCTCAAGGTCCATTTACAGTCCAACTGTGAGCATATAGCATTACCTTGCAACTTCTTTCATAATTTAAAGGCACACAGTTGACACGTGGACAATGACTGGCCGTCTTTATAAAGCAGATTGAGCTAATGAACTATCCAAACCCATTGAATTCGGTAAGACGCACTATTTTTGCACTTAACTGTAGAAAAAAAACATAAGGTGGGGCCTCTGTGGTCACACCAATGGATGCTGTTACAATATGGTGCTGAATGGCTACTCAGGGCTAGTTGCGGACCTTCCCCCCACCCCCGATGAAACACATGTCCAATCCAAGAAGACCGTCATCCCAGAGAGCCTTCAGAAAGCCATTTCCTACCTAGACCTCCTTGAAAAACAATGGCTTTGCAGGCTCAGGTTTTCAGAGGCAGTCAAGACACAAACATGTCCTGTTCAGCAAACCTCTTATGCCACACTCTCTTGCCAGGACTTTAGAAGTAAAGGTAATCTTTAATGTATTCCTCCTCACTGCAGAATAATTTTAAGTAGCTGAGGCAGACCTCTGCCAAGCATCCCAATTTGCTTCACACTGCTACATCAGAATGTTTGTGCAGGGAGGGACAACTTTGCACACATCAATTTTAATGAGGAAGTGGTCACATGAGACTGCTCACCTTTCACTTTCTTTTATGCAAGTACACATTCAGTTAAACTAGAGAAATAAAGGACTGCAGATGCTGGAATCCAGATGAAAAACACTATGATGCTGGAGGAACTCAGCAGGCTAGGCAGCATCCGTGGATAAAAGCAGGCGGTCAATGTTTTGGGTTAGGACCCTTCTTCAGGACTAAAGATAGGAAAAGGGGAAGCCCAATATATAGGAGGGAAAAGCAGAGCAGTGATAGGTGGACAAAAGAGGGGAGGCAGTGTGGGCACAAAGTGGTGATAGGTAGATGCAGGTAAGAGATAGTGATAGGCAGGTGTGGGAGAGGAGGGGAGAGCAGATCCACCAGGGATGGGTCAAAGGTAAGGAGAGAAAGGAAAAAAAGGGCAAGAGAAAAGAAAGATAGGCTAGGAGAGGGAAGAAGAGAAGAAGCATTGTGGGGGAGGGTTTGTGGGGAAGGGGTGAGGGGATTACTTAAAGTGGGAAAATTCAATGTTCATGATGTTAGGCTGCAAGGTTCCAAGATGGAAAATGAGGTGCCTTTCCTCTAGTTTGTGCTTGGAATTCTGGCAGTGGAGGAGGCCGAGGTCTGACATATCAGTGATAGTGTGGGAGGGGGAGTTGAAGTTACTGGCAACGGGGAGATGCAGATTGTGGTTATGGACAGAGCGCAGGTGTTCTGCGAAACAGTCACCTACTCTGCGTTTGGTCCCACCAATGTAGAGAAGGCCACACTTGGAGCACCGAATGCAGTAGATGATATTAAGGGAGGTGCAGATGAATCTCTGTCTCACCTGAAAGGACTGTTTGGGTCCACGGATGGAGGTGGTGGAGATGCTGTAGTGGCAGGTGTTGCATCTATGGCGGGGGCAGTGGAAAGTTCCCAGAATGGGAGCGGGGTGGGTGGGAGGGGTGGGGAGGAGTGAACTAGGGAGTCACGGAGAGGGCGGTCCATGTGAAAGGCAGAAAGGGGTGGGGAGGGGAAGATATGCTTGGTAGTGGGGTCCCGTTGGAGATGGTGGAAGTGCTGAGTCTACTTTAGGGAAGGGATGCATTACCCATTCATTGCAGGTTCTGCATCACCGATAGATCCTGACTTTGGGTGCTGTCTGTGACGAGTTTGCACACTCTCCTCATTACCGCATGGGTTTCCACTGGGGGCTCCTGTTTCCTCCAAAAGAAATACTGGTAGGTTAATTGGCTCTTGTAAATTACCCCCTAGTGTGGGCAAGTGGCAAAAGACCTAAAAAGGCAAATTGATGGGCATATGAGACAGAATAAATAGCAGGGAAATAGAGAGTGGGAATAGAACTCTTTCTGTCTTGTGATAAATTGACACAAAAACACTCTCCTGCCTCTTGTTTCCTTCTGCAAGTGTAATGATTGGTTCAATTTCAGATGTCTAGGAAGAAGTTGAGCAGCCACATTAGCTGAAAATAATGAACATAACAATATAATCTGATTGAGATTCAAGGATTATAGAAATCCTGAGGGGAGTAAAATAACTAGCCACTGAAGTCCCATCTCAATCACCAAACTAATGAGATTCTACTTAAACATAAGAATATAAGAAACAGGAGGCCATTGGCCCTTCGAGCCTTCTCTGCCTGTCATCAAAATCACCATCGATCTACCTCAGTGCCATTTTCCAGCACTATCCCAATATTGCTTGATTCCCTCGACATCCAGAAAACTCTTGATCTTGGTTTTGAATTAATTCAACAACTAAGCTGGGTAGAGAGTTCCAATGATTCAGCAACCTCTGAGTGAAGTAATTTCTCCTCGTCTTGATCCTAAGCAGCCTAATCCCTTATTAGAGACTGTGACCCCTGGTTCTTGACTCTACAGCTAAAGGAAAACATCTTCTTTGCATCCAACTTGTCGAGCACTGTAAGAAGTTTATGACTTCAATGGCATCCTCCCCCATTCTTCTAAACTCTAAAGAATACGGGCCTACTCTACTCAATCTCTTCTCTCTGAAACCAATCAGAGAGTGTGGCATAAGGTTGCCCTCCTTCTATGGCAAGCACATCTTTTTTAGGCAAGGAAACCAAAACTACACATAACACTTCAGATGTAGTCTCACCAAGTCCCTATACAGTTGGAGGAAGACTTCCTTACATCTATATTCAAATCTTCTCATATTGTTGCACCTGTATGTTGACTTTCAGTGATGTGTTCATGCACACCTAAGCCTGTTTGTATATAGACAATAGACAATAGACAATAAGAGCAGAAGTAGACCATTCGGCCCTTCGAGTCTGCACCGCCATTTTGAGATCATGGCTGATCCTCAACAATCAATATCCTGTTCCTGCCTTGTCCCCATATCCCTTGATTCCCCTATCTATAAGAAACCTATCTAGCTCCTTCTTGAAAGAGCCCAGAGAATTGGCCTCCACTGCCCTCTGAGGCAGTGCATTCCACAAATTCACAACCCTCTGGGAAAAGAAGTTTTTCCTCCCCTCTGTCCTAAATGGCCTAGCCCTTATTCTTAAATCATGCCCCCTGGTCCTGGACTTCCCCAACATCTGGAACATATTTCCTGTCTCTATCTTGTCCAATCCCTTAATAATCCTGTATGTTTCAATCAGATCCCCTCTCAATCTTCTCAATTCCAGTGTGTACAATCCCAGTCTCTCCAACCTCTCAGCATAAGACAGTCCCGACATCCCCGGAATTAACCTCGTAAACCTATGCTGCTCACCCTCTATAGCCAGGATATCCTTCCTTAACCCTGGAGACCAAAACTGTACACAATACTCCAGGAGTGGTCTCACCAGGGCCCTGTACAAATACAAAAGAATCTCTTTGCTTTTGTACTCAATTCCTCTTGTAATACAGGCCAACATTTCATTAGCCTTCATCACTGCCTGCTGCACTTGCTCATTCACTTTCAGTGACTGATGAACAAGGACTCCTAGATCCCTTTGTATTTCCCCCTTACCTAACCCCACACCATTCAGATAATAATCCGCCTTCCTGTTCCTGCTCCCAAAGTGGATAACCTCACACTTATCCACATTAAACTTCATCTGCCAAATATCTGCCCACTTACCCAACCTATCCAAATCACCTTGAATTCTCCTAACTTCCTCTATACATGTCGCACTGCCACCCAACTTTGTATCATCAGCAAACTTGCTAATGTTATTCACAATGCCTTCATCTAAATCATCAACATAGATCGTAAACAGCTGTGGTCCCAGCACCGAGCCCTGTGGCACCCCACTAGTCACGGCCTGCCATTCTGAGAAACATCCATTCACCCCTACCCTTTGTTTCCTATCCGCCAACCAGTTTTCTATCCATGTTAATACCCGCCCCCCCAATTCCATGAGCCCTAATTTTACCCACCAATCTCCTGTGCGGCACTTTATCAAATGCCTTCTGAAAGTCGAGGTATACAACATCCACTGAATCTCCCTCGTCTATTTTCCTGGTTACATCCTCAAAAAACTCCAGTAGATTAGTCAAGCATGATTTGCCCTTGGTAAATCCATGTTGACTCGACCCAATCCTATCATTGCTATCCAAATATGCCGCTATTTCATCCTTAATAATGGACTCTAGCTTCTTCCCCACCACAGATGTTAGGCTAACTGGACGATAGTTCCCCGTTTTCTCCCTCCCTCCTTTCTTAAAAAGTGGGATAACATTAGCCATTCTCCAATCCTCAGGAACTGACCCCGAATCTAAGGAACATCGGAAAATGATCACCAATGCATCCACAATTTCTAGAGCCACCTCCTTTAGTACCCTGGGATGCAGACCATCTGGACCTGGGGATTTGTCAGTCTTCAGCCCCATTAGTCTACCCATCACCATTTCTTTCCTAATGTCAATCCACTTCAGTTCCTCTGTCACCCTCTGCCTTTTGTCCATCCTTACTTCTGGGAGATTTCTTACGTCTTCCCCCGTGAAGACAGATCCAAAGTACTTAATAAATTCGACTGCCATCTCCCTGTTTCCCGTAATAATTTCACCCGATTCAGTCTTCAAGGGCCCAACATTGTTCCTAACTAATTTCTTTCCCTTCACATACCCAAAAAAGCTTTTGCTATCCTCCTTAATATTCCTGGCTAGCTTGCCTTCATACCTCATTTTTTCTTCCCGAATTACCTTTTTAGTTAAATTCTGCTGCACCTTAAAAATTTCCCAATCTTCTACCTTCCCACTCAGCTTGGCTCTGCCATACTTCTTCCTTTTTAACACAATGCTATCTCTGACTTCCTTTGTCAGCCACGGTGGCCCCTTTCCCCTCTTTGAGTCTTTCCTTCTCTGGGGAATAAACTGATCCTGCACCTTGTGCATTATTCCCAAGAATACCTGCAATTGCTGTTCCACTGACAATTCTGCTAGGATGCCCGCCCAGTCAACTTTAGCCAGCTCCTCCCTCATGGCTCCATAGTCTCCTTTGTTCAACTGCAAAATTGACCCTTCTGATTTGCCCTTTTCCCTTTCCAATTGCAGATAAAAACTTATCATGTTATGGTCGCTACCTCCCAATGGCTCCTTTACTTCGAGTTCTCTTATCAAATCCTGCTCATTACACAGCACTAAATCCAGAATAGCCCTCTCCCTGGTCAGCTCTCGTACCAGCTGCTCCAAGAATGCATCCCGGAGGCACTCTATAAACTCCCTTTCCTGGGGTCCAGTACCAGCCTGATTTTCCCAGTCCACTTGCATATTGAAAGCCCCCATAACTACTGTGACATTACCCTTGCCCTATTCAGCTTGCACCCAATATCCATGCCACCGTTCGGAGGCCTGTAGATAACACCCATTAGGGTCTTTTTGCCCTTACAGTTCCTCAGTTCTATCCACACTGACTATGAACACCAACTAATCTTCTGCCATTTAAAAAATAGTCTTTTTTACTTGCACACCTATGTGGATGACCTCGTACTTTTCCACATTCTTTTCATTTGCCATATTCTTGCCAACTCACTCAGTTCATCCATACCTCATCGAAGCCTTTTTACATCCTTCTCTGTACTCAAAATTGCACTGGTTTTGTATCAGCAACAAACTTGGAAATATGACATTTGGTCCCTTCAGTTGGATCTTCAATACCACACATGTCACAGCCTGCCACCTGGGAAGTATCCATTTATTCCCAATCTTTACATCCAATAACTAATTGTCAATGTATGTCAATATGTTATCCCCAATTCTGTGTGCTCTAAATATGTTGACCAACCTCCTGTGAGGACTTTATCAAAGCCTTCCAAGAAACCAAATACACCATATCTACTGGTTCCCCTTATCGATTCTACTAGTCATGAACCCACGCTATCTCGGTATATGTGACAATAATAAACTAATTACCAATTACTCTGCTTAATCCTATTTTTTCAAGGTTTTCTTTTATTACATTTTTCATTATAGATTCTAGCATTTTCCTCTGCTACTGAGATTATGCTAAAGGGTCAGAAATTCCCTATCTTTGTCTTCTTTTCATAAATGGGATTCTTCTTTTCTTAAATAGGATTTCCTTAAATCCTATTTATTGTCCTCCATTCACAGAGATAAATCCAGAATCTACAGAACTCTGGAAGATGTGAACCAGTTTGTCCACTAACTTTATAACTACCTCTTTCCAAACTCTGGGGTGTATATTATCAGGTCGTAAGGATTTATCAGTCATCAGTTGTCATCTTACCAGCTTTTTCAGTGCTCTGATTAATCCTTTCCTTTCTCCAAATTGAGGACATCTACAAGAGGCGATGTCTCAGGAAGGTCACTTCTGTCATTACAGACCCCCACCATCCAGGCCATATCCTCTTCTCAATGCTACCATCAGGGAGGAGCTACAGGAGCCTGAAGACCCTCAAGGTTCAACATCAGCTTCTTCCCCACTTCCATCAGGTTCTTGAACAAACCTGAAAAACCCTAACACTACCTTGGACTGTATTTCCTTTTTTCTCTCAACTTTCACTAATGTCATTATGTTTATTTTAGTTCATTTTGTCTGTCACGTACCAGCAACAAAAGAAACACACCGAGTCACGTATAAGTGTTAAAAACTATTTTATTAATAACTACTTATGATAATAAGAAAGAATAAAAGTAAAAATGTTAGAATGTTAGAAGTAAAAATGTTAGATCTTAAACATTAACCCCAAAACTAAACTCGTAGTGTGTGTGTGGCAAATTCCCAAACTCAAAGTCCAGGAATAGTTCTCAAAGTTCGGTTCAGCAAGCCATAAGGTGAAACGTGAGCAAAGGCTTCTTCAACAACCACCGTTGATTGAAGACAAAACGTAGAGAGAAAATAGAGCGTAATTACAAAATCCAAATGTTCCACGATGGAACCCATATGACACCTCAGTGTCTACTCAGCAGTGACTACTCCACCACTTTCTTCTGAAGCATCTGCCACCCCGAAAGGCACTCGAATCGTGGCCATCCACACAAATACCTGTTTCCCACTACAGGTTAATGACAAAGTGGACTCCACTGCTTTGTTCCGAAGCATCTGCCACCCCAAAAGGCATCCGAGATGTGGCCATCCACACAAATACCTGTTTCCTTCTACAGGTTAACAACAAAGTGGACTCCACTGGATTACTCCGAAAATCCATACGTGCATTGTAGTGACAGACACAGTTATTGTTTTCTATCTATCAATAGAGACCAGCAGGCTGGTCTCTCTCTCTCTCTCTCTCTTTCTCTCTCTCTCCTCTGACTGACTCCAACTGTCTGCTCCAAAAACGTCATTACGTCTTTAACTTCTTTTGCCATCATCACACCCCACGCGCCCCCCCCCCCCCACACACACACACACACACACAAACTCTATCTTAAAGGGGCATTCACCTAGTCCGTAACATGTCATGTAAGTTATGTATAATTTATGTTAATTTAAGTCCATGTTAAGTTATGTTTATCATGGTTATAATGTACTGTGCTGCTGCTGGAAAAAGCTAACTTTCATGGCATTTACACCCTGGGTATACATAATATGCCCATGGCAAGAAACTTGAACTTGAACTTAAAGCTTTATTGTATTATTTTTGATAGACTCTTAATTATCTAAAATTTCTGGCAAGTTTTCAGAATCAGATTTATTATCACTGTCTATGTGACGTGAAATTTGTTGTTTTGTGGTAGCAGTACAGTGCAAAGACATAAAAAATATAAGTTACAAAATAAATAATTAGATGCAATAAAGGAACAATAAGGTTCATGGGTTCATGGATCATTCAAAAATCTGATGTTATAGGGGAAAAAGCTGCTCCTGAATCACTGAGTGTGGATCTTCAGGCTCTTGCACCTTCTTCCTGATGGTAGTAACGAGAAGAGGACAAGGTGATGGTCCTTAATAATGGATGCTGCCTTTTTGAGGCATTGCCTCTTAAAGATGTCCTCGATGGTGAGTGGGATGTGCCCGTGATGGAGCTGGCTGAATCAACAACCTTCTGCACCCTTTTGCGATCCTGTGCATTGGAGCTTCCATACCAGTCTGTGATGCAACCAGTCAGAATGCTCTCCACCATACATCAATAGAAATTTGCAAGGGTCCTTGGTGACACACCAAATTTCCTCAAACTCCTAATGAAGTAGAACCGCTGGCGTGCCTTCTTTGTGATTGCATCAATGTTTTGGGCCCAGGACAGATCCTCAGAGATGTTGACACCCAGGAAATTAAAGCTGCTCAACCTTTCCACCACTGACCTCTCAATGAGTGCATATTCTCCTGACTTCCCCTTCCTAAAGTCCATAATCAGCTCCTTGTTCTTGCTGATGTTGAGTGCGAGGTTGTTGTTGAGACACCACTCAACCAGACGATCTGATGGGGATTTTGATCAGCTGGGTAAGTGGGCCGAGGAATGGCAAAAGGAGTTTAAGTCAGGTAAGTGAAAGGTTTTGCATTTTAGGAAGACAAATCAGAGTAGGACATTCACAGTCAATGGTAGGGCCCTGTCGAGTGTTGTAGAAAAGAGGACTACAAGTACGTGGTTCTCTGAAAGTGGTGTCACAGGTAGACAAGGTGGTGAAGAAGCCTTTAGGCACACTGGCCTTCATCAGTCAGGGCACTGATTATAGAAGTTGGGATGTTATGTTGCAGTTGTGAGGCTGCATTTGGAATACTGTGTTCAGTTTTGGTCACCTTGCTACAGGAAAGATGTCACCAAGCTGGAAAGAGTGCAGAGGAGATTTACAAGGATGTTGCCGGGACCTGAGAGACAGAGTTATGGAGAGAGGTTGAGCAGGTTGGGATTTTTTGCATTGGAGCATAGAAGAATGAGGGGTGATCTTTTAGAGGTGTATAAAATCATGAGGGGCATAGATAAGGTGAAAGCACACAGTCTTTTTCCCCAGTGTTGGTGAATCAAGAACTAGAGGTCATAGGTTTAAGGTGAGAGGGAAGAGATTTAATAGGAACGTGAGGGGCAACTTTTTGACCCAGAAGGTAGTGAGTTGACCCATGAGGTGCCAGAGGAAGTGGTTGAGGCAGGTACATTAACAACATTTAAAAGGTACTTGGACAGGTGCATGAATAGGAAAGAATTAGAGGGATATGGGTCAAACATGGGGAAATGGGCGTAGCTTAGCTGGGAATCTTGGTTAGCAAGGGCGAGTTGGGCCTAAGGGCCCATTTCTGTACTGTATAACTCTATGATTCTACGACAGACATAAAGTAGTTGTTTAATTCCTCTGCTTTTTCCTTATGGAGATGCACCCCTTAGACAGTCATCTAAATTCATTGCATAAATTCATGGTGGGGGCAAGAGGGTTACGAATGGGAATTACTCATTGCAATTTTTGGAAGCATTTTTCTTCACATGATTCTCAGCAAAATTATCTGATTAATGTTTTGTGCCTCTTCTCTGCACAATTCATTCATTAACACTACAGCTCTCAAGTGATCGATTCCAGTCTAAAACACATTGAAGAATATTTTAGGTCTCTGCAAGAAATCTCCCTCAAATTGCATTACTTTTATCAAGATTCTCTGCTGCAGAAGTGGTTGTGATAACTGCATTGAGTAGTGATGAAACATCACAAAAGAACTCAGATGTAATCAATAGCAGACCAACATGTTACCAATGGCATGAGTATATAATTTACAAAATGAAGAAAATTGGGTGGCCATTCCACTTCAGCCTTGGCAGAAAGACATCATTTAGAACTATAGAACCATAGAACAATACAGCACAATACAGGCCATACAGCCCACCATGTTGTGCCGACCTTCAAACCCCTCCTAAGACTGTTTAACCCCTTCTTCCCACATATCTTAAATTCCTCCATATACTTATCTGACAATATCTTGAACTTGACCAACGTATCAGCCTCCATCACCATCCCAGGCAGTGCATTACATGCACCAACCACTCTCTGGGCGAAAAACCTCCCTCTGACGTCTCCCTTGAACTTCCCACCCATTACATTAAAGCCTCTTGTATTGAGCATTGGTGCCCTGGGAAAGAGGCACTGGCTGTCCACTCTATCTATTCCTCTTAGTATTTTGTATACCTCTATCATGTCTCCCCTCATCCTCTTTCTCTCCAAAGAGTAAAGCCCTAGCTCCTTTAGTCTCTCCTCATAATCCATACTCTCTAATCCAGGCAGCATCCCGGTAAATCTCCTCTGCACCCTTTCCAACGCCTCCACATCCTTCCTATAATGAGGTGACCAGAACTGGACACAGTGTGGCCTAACCAGAGTTTTGTAAAGCTGTATCATTACTTCGCGGCTCTAGGACTCGATCCCACGACTTATGAAAGCTAACATCCCATAAGCTTTCTTAACTACCCTATCCACCTGCGTGGCAACTTTCAGTGATCTGTGGATATGAACCTCCAGATCCCTCTGCTCCTCTACACTGCCCAGAATCCTACCATTTACCTTGTACTCCGCCTTGGAGTTTGTCCTTGCAAAGTGTACCACCTCACACTTCTCCGGATTGAACTCCATCTGCCACTTGTCAGCCTAGCTCTGCATCCTATCAATATCCCTCTGCAAGCTTCGACAGCCCTCCACACTATCCACAACACCACCAATCTTTGTGTCATCTGCAAACTTGCTAACCCACCCTTCCACCCCCTCATCTAAGTCATTAATAAATATCACAAAAAGTAGAGGTCCCAGAACCGATCCCTGTGGGACACCACTAGTCACAGCCCTCCAATCTGAATGCACTCCCTCCACCACAACCTCTTGCTTTCTACAGGCAAGCCAATTCTGAATCCACACGGCCAAGCCTCCTAGGATACCTTGGCCTCTGACCTTCTGAAGAAGCCTACCCTGTGGAACCTTGTCAAACGCCTTACTAAAATCCATGTAGATCACATCTACTACACTACCCTCATCAATCTTGCTGGTCACCTCCTCAGAGAACCTTATCGAGCTAGTGAGGCAAGATCTTCCCTTCACAAATCCATGCTGGCTGTCCCTAATCAGTCCATGATTCTCTAAATGATCATAGATCCTATCTCTTAGAATCCTTTCTAGCAGCTTACCCACCACAGATGTAAGGCTCACTGGTCTGTATTCGCCTGGACTATCCCTACTACCTTTTTTGAATAAGGGGACAACATTCGTCACCCTCCAATCCTCCGGTACCATCCCCGTTGACAACGAGGACTCAAAGATCCTAACCAACGGTTCAGCAATCTCCTCCCTCGCCTCACGAAGCAGCCTGGGGAATACTCGTCAGACCCCGGGGACTTATCTGTCCTAATATTTTCTAACAACTCCAACACATCCTCTCTCTTAATATCTACATACTCTAGAACATTACCCTTACCAACACTGTCCTCAGCATCATCAAAACCCCTCTCCTTGGTGAATACTGAAGAGAAGTATTCATTGAGAACCTCACCCACTTCCACAGCTTCCAGGCACATCTTCCCATCTTTGTCCTTAGTGGGACATACCTTTACTCTAGCCATCCTTCTGCCTTCATGTATGAGTAAAAAGCCTTGGGATTCTCCTTAACACTATTCGACAAAGCCTTTTCGTGTCCCCTTCTTGCTCTCCTCAGCCCCTTCTTAAGTTCCCTACTTGCTACTCTATATTCCTCATGAGCCCTGTCCGATCCTTGCTGCTTACACCTTATGTTTGCTGCCTTCTTCTTCCTAACTAGTTTTTCCACCTCTCTTGTCACCCATGGTTCCTTCACCCTGCCATTCCTTCTCTGCCTCATTGGGACAAACTTATCCCTAACATCCTGCAAGAGATCCCTGAACATCGACCACATCTCTGTAGTACATTTCCCTTCAAAAATGTCATCCCAATTTACACTCTCAAGTTCTCGCTTTATAGCCTCATAATTTGCCTTTTCCCAATTAAATATCTTCCTGTCCCCTTTGCTCCTATCCCTGTCCATGACAATTCTAAATGTTATGGAGCAGTGGTCACTGTCCCCAAAATGCTCACCCACCGATAGATCTGTCACCTGGCCCAGTTCATTACCTAAAACTAGATCTAATATGGCATTTCCTCTAGTTGGCCAGTCAACATACCGTGACAGGAATCCATCCTGGACACACTTAACAAACTCCACCCCATTTAAACCTTTGGCACTAAGCAGGTGCCTATCAATATTTGGGAAGTTGAAGTCTCCCACTATAATAACCCTGTTATTTTTGCATCTTTACAAAATCTTCCTCCCAATCTGCTCCTCATTATCCCTACTGCTACCGGGGGGGGGGGGGGGGGGGGGCTATAGAATACTCCCAGTAGAGTAAATGCTCCTTCCTTGTTCCTAACTTCCACCCATATTGACTCTAGAGAGGATCTTTCTACATTACCCACCCATTCTGCAGCTGTAATAGTGTCCCTGACCTGTATCGCCACCCCTCCTCCTCTTCTGCATCCCCTCCCTATCCCTTTTAAAACACTGAAATCCAGGAATATTCAATATCCATTCCTGCCCTGATGTTAACCATGTCTCTGTGATAGCCACGATATCTTAGTCTCATGTACTTATTCGAGCTCTCAGTTCATCTCCCTTATTCCTGATGCTTCTTGCATTTAAGTAAATGCACTTTAGCCCATCCACCTTACTACTTTTATAGCCTGTACTCTGCTTCTCCTTCCTCAAAGCCTCTCTACCTGTTAGATCTGATTTTTTCCCATCCCCTTCTTCCTCTGACCTACTCCTCCGGTTCCCATCCCCCTCACAAACTAGTTTAAGCCCTCCCGAACCACCCTAGCAAACCTGGCTGCAAGGATATTGGCTTCCCTCAAGTTCAGGTGTAACCCATCCTCTCTGTACAGGTCCCACCTTCCCCTGAAGAGATCCCAATGATCCAAAAATCTAAAACCTTCCCTCCTGCACCAACTTCTCAGCCATGCATTTATTTGCCATCTCCTCCTATTCCTACTTCACTGTCATGTGGCACTGGCAGCAATCCGAGATTGCTACCCTTGAGGTCCTGTTTTCAGCCTTCTGCTAGCTCCCTAAACTCACTTTTCAGGACCTTATCCCTCTTCCTACCTATGTTGTTGGTACCAACATGAACCACGACTTCTGGCTGTTCTCCCTCCTGCTCAAGAATCCTGTGGACCCGATCAGAGACACCCCAGACCCTAGCACCTTGGAGGCAACATACCATCTGGGATTCATGCTCACTGCCACAGAACCTCCTATCTGTTTCCCTGACTATCGAGTCCCCTATCACTACTGCCCTCCTCTTCTCCTCCCTTCCCTTCTGAGCAGCAGGACTGGTCCCAGTGCCACTGACCTGGCTACTGCTTTTAGGCCCCTGCAGGTCATCCCCCTCAACAGCTTCCAAGGCGGAAAACCTGTTACTGAGGGGAAGAGCCTCCGGGGTCCTCTGCTCTATCTGCCTGTTTGTTTTCTTTTTCCTTTTCTCTCCCCGACAGTCACCCTTCTATCTACTTCCTGGACTGCAGAAGTACCTGCTCTAAGGGGGGTGACTGTCTCCTTATGTACATTATCTACATAACTCTCTCCCTCCCTGATGCTCCGTAGTGTTTGAAGCTGTAACTCCAGCTCATCAAGTTTGAGCCGAAGTTCCTCCAGCCTCAAGCACTTACTGCAGACCTGGCCATCGTGGACCACAGCAAGGTTCACGAGCTCCCACATCAAGCAGCTGCAGCACACCACCATGTCCTCCATCTGAACTAATTCTTTTTTTACCCCTTATCTAGTTTTTTCCTACTTAAATATTTCTAACAGATAACAGGTAAACCTTACCTTTACTTACCAGCTACTCGCCTGCCTCACCCCTTTACTGCCGAAGCCCCTTGAGCCAAAGCCCAACCACTCTGCTCCCTTTCACTCCACTGCCTGCTCCGACACTGCCTGCTGGATATGGCGGTTTGCTTTTTAAACTGCCCGCGCTTTACCTGCTGACGTCACGCGCCTGCGCAGTCCTGCCCCCACTATTCCCGATGAGAACTTATATAGAAAACTTATAAAAAAGAACCTTATAAAACAAAACCTTATAATAAAAACCTTATATAAGAAAAAAGAAAAACTTATCTGTTCCGAAGTCCTGACGCCTGCCTGTTGCTCATTTAAATGAGCAATAGCCTGAACTATAATCATACCTTGCAAACTTCCTAGGTGTCGTACAGCAGCCCATGCAACTACACTAACATATACAGTATCACAACATTTTCAGTTATACCGGTTTGATTAAAAAATGCAATAAAAAAAGTCTCTCTCATTAGTGAGAGAACAGAAATTTATAACAAAGTCACATGAATTTAAACAGGAAAGTAAATAGAAAATCTGTCTTCATGCCAAACATTCTAGAACTTCTCACATATTGATACCGTAGAGCTCTTTGTCAGAAGTTGACTACCACTTGCCTCTGGAAGGCTGCTCCCTTGCAGCTGAAGTGTAAACAGATTGCCTCAAAGACTTATGAAAATCTATTGCTCAAGACTGCTGCCCACAACCAACTGAGGAAACAGTCTGGGATTGTTGACTGTGGGGCATGGTTATGCATGCTGCCCAAGAACTGTTGTGCCAGGTTACTTTGTGCCCACTTGATCAATGCCTCTCACGGAACTGGGTCAGATGTCAATCTGACCATTCCACCTCTGTACCAAACTCCAGCCAGTTGTTAAGCCCAAAACCAGACCCTCAAACGTAAATATCTTCACTCTTCTCAAAGGTAGTGCTCTTTGCTGCAAGGGCAGGACTCTGCTCATAGCAAATAGGTGTGTGAGTGATGTCACATGCTTCTGTATGTGAGGTAAGACATCATGAAGTCACATTAATCTTCTGGTAGAAGAGTGATCCACTCACTTGTGACTTTCCTTTGTTCATAAAATAGAGAAATCTGCTGATATATAGTGTCCTTCAGTTCCATCCTTGTGCTGCTGGTAGATGATGAGCTGCTCACGAGGAGCATCCCTGTTCCCAGAGAAAGCAGCAACTCACACTCACTGCTCCATGAGAACAATGATCGGCTAATTTGTGGCATTTCTCTGCTCCACAAGAATCTCACATTGCTGCCTGATGCCACATCACCTCTGATAGAGCACAGAGAACAAAGAACAGTACAGCACAGGAACAGGCCCTTTGGCCCACAATACCAATTTAAACTAATCCCATCTCTCTGCACATGATCCATATCCCTCCATTCCCTGCCTGTTCATGTGCCTGTATAAATGTCTCTTAAACATTGCTATCATGTCTGCTTCCCCCACCTCCCCCGGCAGCACATCCAGGCACCCACCTCTGTACAAGAACTTGCCTCGTAAATCTCCTTTAAACATTCTCCCTCACCACTTAAAGCTATGCCCTCTAATAGTTGACATTTCCACCCTGGGAAAATGACCCTGACTACTTACCCTACCTGTGCCTCTCATACTTTTATATACCTCTGTTGGGTCACACCTCAGCCTCCGAAACTCCAGAGAAAACAATCCAAGTTTGTTCAATCTCTCCACATAGTGGCAAACAGAACTGCACACAATACTCCAAATGTAGCTTGACCAAAGTTTTATACAGCTACAACATGACTTCCTGACTTTTATACTCAACAGCCCAACTTTCTTTACCACCTTATTACTTGTGTTGTCACTTTCAAGGAGCTATGGGCTTAAACCCCAAGATCCCTCTGTACATCAGTGCTCCTGAAGGTCCTGCCAATTACTGTAGACTTTCCTCTTACATTTGACCTCCCAAAGTGCAACACCTCACAATTGTCCAGATTGAACTCCATCTGCCATTTCTCTACCCACATTTCCAACTGGTCAATATCCTGCTGAATCCTTTGACAAACTTACTCACTTTCCACAACTCTGCTAATTTTTGTGTCATTTGCAAACTTACTAATTAGTCCACCTGCATTTTTGCTCAAATAATTTGCATATATCACAAACAACAGAGGTCCCAGCACTGATCCCTGTGGAACCTACCAAGTCTCCGTGGATCCCATGTGCCTCATTCGCCCTATTGTTGTTGATAGATATTAGATATTTATTTATTAGTCACATGTACATTGAAACACACAGAGAAATGCGTCTTTTTGTGTTACCTAGAATGTGCTGGGGAGCTGCCCGCAAGTGTCGCTATGCTTCCGGCGCCAACATAGCATACCCACAACTTCCTAACCTGTACATCTTTGGAATGTGGGAGGAAACCAGAGCACCCAGAGGAAACCCACGTAGGCATGGGGAGAACGTACAAACTCCTTACAGACAGCAGCCGGAATTGAACCTGGGTCACTGGCGCTGCAATAGCGTTACGCTAACCACTACACCACCGTGCGTAGTCTTAGGCTACAGGGTGATATCGATGTGTTGGTGAAATGGGTTGAGAAGTAGCAGATTGAGTTTAATCCTGATAAATGTGAGGTGATGCATTTTGAAAGTACTAATTAAGTTACTAATGAATTCATCAGGAATGGTTAGGGTGCAAGGGAATACTGAGTAATTGAAGGACCTTGGCATGTAGGTCCAAAGATTCTTGAAGGTGGCAGCACAGGTAGATATCGTGGTCAAGAAGGCATTTAGGATACTGACCCTCGTTAGTTGGGGCATTGAATACAAGAGCAGTGAGGCTATGCTCCAACTTTATAAAACACTGATCACATCTCAGCTGGAGTCCTTGGATGTTGTTCTGGTCACCATGCTATTGGAAAAATGTGATAGCACTGGAGAGGGAGCAGTTCAGTTATGAGGAGAGAGTGGAGAGTCGAGGTCTGTTTTCCCCAGAGCGCAGGAGGTTAAGAGGGGACATGATTAAGGTATATAAAATTATGAGGGGTAAAGATAGTATAGACTGCAGGGGGACCTTTTTCACTCCAGAGTGATGAGTACCTGGATTGCACTGCTGGAGAGAGTGATGGAAGCAGGGTCACTGACAGCAGGTAAGGAGTATATTGCTGATGGACAGAAGGCTACAGGTCAAGTGCCAGAAGATGGAAATAGTACAAATGGGTGCCCAGTGGTCAATGTGGACAGGATCGGCCCAATGGCCTGTTTCCATGCTGTATGACTTTATGATTCATGTAATCATCCAGTAAAAAGGAAATAGCTAAATTAGAACATTTGTAAACAAATTCCATTTTACTTGCATTTTTTCTTCCAAAACAAGGACTGAGACAAAGAACTTCCTGAAAATTATACTGAAGAAAAATACAAAGGATACACCAAATGACTCAATGACTTCCTGGAATTTAAACCACAAAATGATATCAGTCTCTTGTGTCTCTGTCCCTCTAAATGATATCAACTCTACAACTTGAAAACATGACAATGAGAGACTCATTTTTGTTTGAATTTCCACAAACCACAATTTCCACACAAGTGGACTGCTTCATGAACATATTTTGTTTCTGTATTTTAATGAGTTAGACAACTTCATCTTTCATCATGAAGCACAATAGTGTACTCTGTAACAGTCTCATGTTGTGACATGTAGTGCATTCAGCATGCAGGTTTGTTTAATAGAAGATAGAACAATACAACACAGTATGGGCCCTTCAGCCCACGATGTTGTGCTGAGCTATATGAAACCTTCTTCCATGATCAATCTAACCCTTCCCTCTTACACAGCCCATAACCTTCCATTTTCCTACTTCCATGTGCCTATCTAAGAGCCTTATGCATGTCCCTATTGTATCAGCCTCTACCACCACCCCCAACAGTGTGTTCCAGGCACCCATCATTCTCTGTGTGAAAAACCTACCTCTGACATCTCCCCTGAACATTCCTCCTTTGACCTTAAACTGATGTGCTCGGGTATTGGCTATTGCTGGCCTGGGGAAAAGGTGCTGGCTGTCCACTCTATCTATGGCCCTCATAATCTTACACACCTCTATCAAGTTGTCTCTCATCCTGTGTTGCTCCAAAGAGAAAAACCCTAGCTCACTCAACCCTTCCTCATAAGACATGTTCTGTAAATCAGACAGCATCCTGGTAAATCTCTCCTGCACTGTCTCTAAAGCTTCCACGTCCTTCCTGTAATGAGGTGACCAGAACTGAACACAATATTCTAAGTGTGGTCTGACCAGAGTTTTATAGAGCTGCAATATTAGCTCGCGGCTCTTGAACTCAATCCCCTGACTAATGAAGACCAGCATACCATATGCCTTAATCACACTATCAACTTGCGCGGCAACTTTGAGGGACCTATGGACTTGGACCCCAAGATTCCTTTGTTCTTCCACACTGCTAAGAACTCTGCCATTAACCTTGTACTCTGCCTTCATGTTCATTCTTCCAAAGTGCATCACTTCACACTTTTCCAGATTGAATTCCATCTGCCACTTCTCTGCCCAACTCTGCATCCTGTCTATATCTTGTTATAACCTATGACAACCTTCTACACTATCCACAACCCCTCCAACCTTTGTGTCATCCACAAAGTTACTAACCCATCCCTTCACTTCCTCATCCAAGTCATTTATAAAAATCACAAAGAGTAGGGGTCCCAGAACAGATCCCTGCAGAACACCACTAGTCACCAACCTCCAGGCAGAATATTTTCCAGCTATTACCACCCTCTGCCTTCTGCGGGCAAGCCAATTCCGAATCCACGCAGCCAAGTCTCCAAGTCCCATGCCTCATGACTTTCTGGATGAGCCTACCATGGGGAACCTTGTCGAACATTTTACTAAAGTCCATAGACACCACATCCACCACTCTACCTTCATCAATTTGTTTTGTAACCTCCTCAAAAATCTCAATTAGAGTCATGAGGAATGACCTGCGCTCAAAAAGCCATTCTGACTATCCCTAATAAGACTATGCTTCTACAAATGCTCATAAATCCTGTCCCTAAGAATCATCTCCAATAGCTTGCCCACCACTGACATAAGACTCACTGGTCTATAATTCCCAGGATTATCCCTATTACCTTTCTTGAACAAGGGAACAACATTTCCATCCTCCAATCCTCTGGTACCACTCTTGTGGCCAGGGAGGATGCAAATATCATTGTCAATGCCCCAGCAATCCCTTCCCTCACCTCCCATAGTAACCTGGGGTATATCCCGTTCGGTCCTAGGGACCTATATATCCTAATGTTTTTCAGAAACTTCAGTACTGCTTCTTTCTTAATCTCAACATGCTCCAGCACATAAGCTTTTTCTATGCTGACGTCATGTTCTTCAAAGTCCCTCTCCCTAGTGAGCACTGAAGCAAAGCATTCATTAAGGACCCCCCCCCCCCCACCTCCTCCATCTCCAGGCATATGTTTCCCCCTTTATCCTTGAGCAGACCTACCCTCAGTCGAGTCATCCCCCTGTTCCTCATGTATGTATAGATTGCCTTGGGGTTTTCCTTAATTCTACTCGCCAAGGCCATCTCATGTCCCTTTCTAGTTCTCCTAAGTCACTTCTTAAGCTCCTTCCTGGCTACATTATAATTCTCAAGAGTCCTGTCTGATATTTGCTTCCTGAAGCTTAAGTGTGTTTCCTTCTTCCTCTTGAGTGAATATTTCACCTCTCTTGTCAACCATCTTCACCCTACCATCCTTTCTCTGTCTCAGTGGGAGAAACCTATCCAGAACCCCATGTAAGTGTTCCCTAAACAGCCTCCACATTTCTTCTGTGCATTTCCCTGAGGACATTTGTTCCCAATTTATGCTCCCAAGATCCTGCCTAATACTGTCCTAATTAGACCTTCCCCAATTAAAACCTTTCCCATATC
Source organism: Pristis pectinata (assembly GCF_009764475.1). Taxonomy (NCBI): domain Eukaryota; kingdom Metazoa; phylum Chordata; class Chondrichthyes; order Rhinopristiformes; family Pristidae; genus Pristis; species Pristis pectinata. The sequence goes on along the minus strand of NC_067415.1, from coordinate 63,120,132 downwards.
GTCTGGTGCTATCCCTGTCCATGGTTATGCGAAAGGTGAGGGAGTTGTGGAGACATATTAATCAGTGAATAAAATAATTGCAACTTTTCTTCTTTTGTAATTTGCTACAAATCTTCAATAAATGGCTGTTATGCTACAGACTAAATAATCATTGGGTGAGGGAAGGAAAAATCGAAAAGTCTGCTCCACTGATGACGACTCTGCATATTACATGAAGCAGTTTCAGGAATAAGGCTGATGTTGAATAATTAATTGGAACCAATAACTTCCAGGCACTAAATTTTTCCTGCTGCATCTTTGTTCACAAACAAATGTACTGACCAGAATAATTGCAACTAATTTTAAGTTCTATTTAAATTAAATTTGAAAATAGAAGGTAAGTATTAGAATACAAGAAAAAGATCTAGGAATCTGATAGATATTCAGGATGCATTTTAACAAAATTTTTTGACAAAACTGAAGGAGGTGGGAGGGCCTCACTTTGAACTTTTATTGTCAGAGAATGGTGTTGTTTTGCAGGGGCAGGTTATCAGCAGAACTTCGTTTGTCAATGTGGAGTATAAGGCCTATCCTCTTTTATGAGTTAGTAAATGAGTTGATGATGACTTGAGCTCAGCCTCTGAACGTGTGTGTGCAAGCATCTTCATAATGGGGTCAGAGTGATCTTGATTCTGGAATAGATGCACTGTTGATCAAATAAATTTCTTTTAGCTTGCAAATTAGCTCCACTTCAGTGGGAAGCATTCTGGAGTTTAAATGCAGCACTGTAGCGAGAAAGATTGAGAAAAGAGCCAAGGGAATAATGTAGCCTCTTGTGACACCAATCTGCCCTGAGAGTGGATCTGTTGTGGGCCCATACAGAAGCTCATTTTTGAAGGATGTTTTACCAGTTCCTTGTGATTGATGGAGTCAGAGCTTCACTGAAGTCATGTATGGTGCTGCTCCCTGTATTTCCTTTGGAATTGTTGAGTGGTGGAGCTCATATCCACTGTGCACCTCGGTGCTAATGTTCTAATAACTTGGAGGAGAGGAACTTTAGTCACAAATTCACAACCTTATCTCCCACATTTGAGAAGAGCATGATGTCGGGAGGCTTCAAAGGCCCTATAATTGTGATCTTCTTCAAGAAAGAAGACACTTCAAGAAGAAAGAAGAAGGCAGGCACGGTAGTGCAGGGGCAGGCACGGTAGTGCAGCGGTAGCGTAACACTATTACAGTGCCAGCAACCCGGGTTCAATTCTGGCCACTGTCTGTAAGGAGTTTGTACGTTCTCCCCGTGTCTGCGTGGGTTTCCTCTGGGTGCTCCAGTTTCCTCCCACATTCCAAAGATGTACGGGTTAAGAAGTTGTGGGCATGCTATTTTGGCACCAGAAGAATGGCGACACTTGCGGGCTGCCCCCAGAACACTATACAAAAGTACAAAAGATGCATTTCACTGTGTGTTTCGATGTACATGTGTCTAATAAAGATATCTTATCTTATAAATACAATTGTAATACATTCAGAGTAATATAGCATGGAAACAGGCCTTTCGGCCCAATTGGTCCATGCTGACCAAGGTGCCCACTAAGTTAGTCCCAGTTGGCCCAAATCCCTCTAAACCAAGGTGCCCACGAAGTTAGTCCCATTTGGCCTAAATCCCTCTAAACCTTTCCTATCCATGGGTTTATTCAAAAGTCTTTTAAATGTTGTTATTGTACCTGCCTTAACTTCTTTCTCTGACAGTTCGTTCCATATACACATCGCCCTCTGCATGAAGAAGTTGCCCCTCAGGTCTCTTTAAAATCTTTCACCTATCACCTTAAACCTATGTCCTCTAGTTTTTGGTTCCCTTTCCCCGGGAAAAAAACTGTGTGCATTCACCTTACTTATGGCGCTTGTGATTTTAAACACCTGTATAAAGTCACCCCTCAGTTTCCTGCTTTCCAAGGAATAAAATACTAGCCTGCCCAACCTCTACCTATAATTCAGGCCCTTGAGTCCTGGCAACATTCTCATAAATCTTATAATGTCAGAGTAGTCTCCCTGCTATCTACTACAGGGAAAGTCATCTCTAGGCCCTATCATCAACTATCTCCTACCTATGGCTGAAGTTGAACGCTGAATGGCAGTGCTGATTGTGTTCACCTGGATGCACAGAGAACGTGACCTTAACTATACAACCTCACTAAAATCTTTGATTCCATTGATTGCAAGGACTGTGGCACATCCACATCAAATTTAGCTGCCCACAAACTTCACTTGCAAGCCATGATTCTAACCAAAGAGTCCATGACAGATTCAGCTTCAGTGCAACAACAGATTCAATCTCTGTTCAGATTGGTGTCAAGCAAGGCTGTGTCGTTGTACCTACACTTCTTTCAGTATTTTTCATTCAATGTTGTACTTAACTTCCATAAAGTTTTTGCTGGAGTGAAACTAATCTACAGGACTCAAGGAAATTGTTTCAATTGACATCCTTTCCATTCCTTGACCAAAGTCACTCCATCCTCAGTAGCTGAGGTGCAGTATGCTGGGCTTATTTGCATATGCACACATTCAGAGGCTGAGCTACAAGTAATTATTGTCTCATTCACTAAAGTAGACAAGAGGATGGACTTTGTGTTTAACATATGTAAAGCAAAGGTCCTCTACCAATCTGCCCCTGCAGTATAACACCACCTTCTGCCAACAAAGGTCCCACCTTCTTTTGCTTTGGCCAAGAAGCCACTGTGTTACAATGCATCTTGAATTTTTATCAGGGTTATAGAACATTTTTTTCCTCCATTCAATTTTAAAATGTTTCTGGGTTTCAGGTCATTAACTGCCATTATATTTGTTGACAATAATCTAGGTGATTGTGATTCAGCATGCAAAAGTGAAGCTTCTCAAAGTGGCTCATGTTTGTGTAGTAATATGAACAGTTAAGAATGTTGTTCCATATGGAAAGGGAGAGGAGGGAGAAATCTGTGCAATCCCATGCACTGGCAAGCATGGAATGAAGCTCATCAACATCTGAGCAAGAATTAGCAACAGTCATGTGAAAGAGCTGACTCCGAGGGTAACAAAACTGTGACTAGACCTCTGTTGTGGAGGAACATTTCTTGCCTGCATACTTCTTATCAGGTCTTCCCTCCGCCTTCTTTCTAAAGGAAACACACCCAGCCTATCCAGTCTCTCCTCATGACTGAAGTGCTCCACCGCAGGCAATGATTCTCACATCCCACACTGCCTCTCAGCCAACTTGGATATAGGCTGTGAACAACTGAGACCCCAACACCATCCCTGCAGCACCTCATAATTTACAACGTCCCAATCTGAAAATGATCTATTTATTCCTTCTCTGTTTTGACCTGTTAACCAATCCCCTGTGCACACCACTACATTAACCCGAATAATGTGTATTCTAATTTTGAAATCTGTCAATCTTCAGACTTATTGTGCTTTTAGGCAATATCAAAAGCATCTTTTCTTTGTTCCTTCCTTCTCTCTTTAGCCACATCCAAACCAGTTTTATGTTTTCAAAGGGATATATATTTATTGTTAACAATGTATTAACTCTCTAAATGTTAACCATTGCTTATTTACCTGTAAATATATTTTCCCAAACTTCTACAGCCAAGACCTGCCTCATGACTTTGTTGGTTCCTTTGTTTAGATTTGACATCCCGGTTTCAGACTGAACAAGTCATTTTCAGTATTTATATAAAATTCTTTCATATTATAATCACTCTTCCTTTCAAGCCCCATGACTACATTTATTATTAGCACTTTCTCATGGCACAATGCTAGATCTAAAGTAAGTTGCTTCCCAATCATACTGATCCAGATAACTGTCTCTTATACTTACCAATATTTGCTGCTTCTTTTTGTTTCTTTGTTCTACCTAAACTGATTCCACTTCCTAATTTTCTGAGTTAAGATCCTTTACATAGAACATAGAACAGTACAGCACTGGACAAGCCATTCAGCCCACAATGTTGTGCTGACTGTGATGTCAATTTATATGAAATATCCTCCTCCTATGTATCATCTGTATCCCTCCAGTCCCTTCATATTCATGTGTCTACCTAAAAGCCTCTTGAACTCCACCAAACGGCCTGCTTCCACTGCTACCCTTGGTAACCATTCCAGACACCTACCACTCTCTGTGTAAAAAAGCTGCCCCTCACGTCACCTTTAAACTTCCCCCCTCTAACCTTAAAAGCATGTCCTCTGGTATTTGACGTTTCTACCCTGGGGAAAAGATTCCTACTGTCTACCCTATCTATGCTTCTCATAATTTTAAAAACCTCTGACACTCTTGGGAGAACAACCCAAGTTTGTCCAACCTTTACTTGTAGCTCACACTCTCTAATCCAGGCAGCATCCTGGTAAACCTCTTCTCCACCTTTTACCATAATCTCCACATCCTTCCTATAATGGGGTGACCAGAACTGCACACAATACCCCAAGTGTGGTCTGACTAAAGTTTTATATAGCTGCAGCATGACTTCCTTGCTCCTATGCTCAACATCCCTACCTATGAAGGCAAGCATATCATACACCTTCTTTACCACCTTATCCACTTGTATGGCCACTTTCAGTAAACTATGGACTTGGACTCCAAGATCCCTCTGTACCTCAATGCTATTAAGGGGCCTACCATTAACTGTATACTTTCTCCCTTTCTCCTTTCATTTGACCTCCAAAGTGTAATACCTCACACTTGCCCGAATTAAACTCCACCTGCCACTTCTCCGCCCATATCTGTAACTGATCTATATCCCACCGTATTCTTTGATAGTCCTTCACACTGTCCACTACTCCACCGATATTGGTGTCATCTGCAAACTTGCTAATCCATCTCACAGGTACGGACAAAGTATTTAAAAAGCTTGAGTGTTTGCATGGGCTTTTTCCTACAGAATCGGCCCAGGAGACGGAGCTGTGGGTCCCTCACAGGTACGGACTAAGTACTTAAAAAGCTTGTGTGTTTCGTGTGTTTTCGCAGGATTTTTTGTTCTTGCAGAATTTAGAAGGGCAAATAAAAAGGAGGTCGTGTCCAACGGAGCGGCCATTTTGGAGCGGCCATTGTCAGAGTGGACAGAGTCAGAGTGACTGGCTTTGGCACAACAGGCTTCGGCATCAAGAGGCGGAGGCCATCTGCAACAACACTGGTGAGTAGCTGGTAAATAAAGGTAAGGTTTCCTGTTGCTGTTATAACTCTTAAGTAGACTACAGTGAGGTAAGGAAAATAGTTCAGATGGAGGGCAAGGCGATGTGCTGCAGCTGCATGATGTGGGAGCTAGTGGACCCTGCTGTGGTGCACGGTGACCACATCTGCAGTAAGTGCTTGAGGCGGGAGGAACTTTAGCTCAGAATTGATGAGCTGGAGTCGCAGCTTCAAACACTGCGAAGGAGAGACTTATCTAGATGCTGTGCATTGGGATGCAGTCACCCCCCCTTCTAGAGCAGGTACTTCTAGGGTTCAGGAGGCAGATAGATGGGTGACTGACAGGGGAGAGAGAGAGAGAAAGGGAACAGGCTGACAGTGCAGAGGACACGGGAGGATGCTCCCCTCAAAAACAGGTATTCAGCTTTGAATGCTGTTGAGGGAGATGACCTACAGGAACCAAGCATCAGTAGCCAGGTCTCTGGCACTGGGACTGGTTCTGCTGCTCAGAAGGGAAGGGAGGAGAAGAGGAGGGCAATAGTGATAGGGGACTCGATAGTCAGGGGAACAGACAGGAGATTCTGTGGACATGAGCGAGAATCCCAGATGGTATGTTGCCTCCAAGGTGCCAGGGTCCAGGATGTCTCTGATTGGGTCCACAACATTCTTGAGCAGGAGGGAAAGCAGCCAGAAGTCGTGGTACATGTTGGTACCAATGACATAGGTAGAAAGAGGGATGAGGTTCTGAAAAGTGAGTTTAGGGAGCTAGGCAGAAGGCTGAAGAACAGGACCTCAAGGGTAGCAATCTCAGGATTGCTGCCAGTGCCACGTGATAGTGAAGGTAAGAATAGGAGGAGATGGCAGTTGAATGCGTGGCTGAGAAGTTGGTGCAGGGGGCAAGGTTTTAGATTTTTGGATCATTGGGATCTCTTCAGGGGAAGGTGGGACCTGTACAGATTGGATGGGTTACACCTGAACTCGAGGGGGACTAATATCCTTGCAGGCAGGTTTGCTAGTGTAGTTCAGGAGGGTTTAAACTAGTTTGCAAGGGGGATGCAAACTGGAGGTCAGTGGAAGAAGTGCATGGAGTAAAGCCAGATCTAACATATAGAGAGGCTTTGAGGAAGGAGAAGCAGAGTATAGGGTATAAAAGTAGTAAGGTGGATGGGCTAAAGTGCATTTACTTAAATGCAAGAAGCATTAGGAGTAAGGGTGATGAACTGAGAGCTTGGATAAATACATGGAGCTATGATATTGTGGCTCTTGCAGAGACTTGGCCTTCACCAGGGCAGGAATGGAGACTGAATATTCCTGGATTTCAGTGTTTTAAAAGGGATAGGGAGGGAGGGAGAAGTGGAGGAGGGGTGGAGTTACTGGTCAGGGACACTATTACAGCTGCAGAAAGGGTGGAAAATGTAGAAGGATCCTCTCTGGAGTCAATATGGGTGGAAGTTCGGAACAAGAAAAGAGCAGTTACTCTACTGGGAGTATTCTATAGGCCCTCTGGTAGCAGTAAAGATTCTTGAGGAGCAGATCAGGAGGCAGATTTTGGAAAGGTGCAAAAATAACAGGGTTGATATCATTGGAGACTTCAGCTTCCCAAATATTGATTGGCACCTGCTTAGTACCAAAGGTTTTTAGATGGGACAGAGTTTATTAAATGTGTCCAGGACAAATTCCTGTCACAGTATGTTGACAGGCCGACTAGAGGGAATGCCTTATTAGATCTAGTATTAGGTAATGAACCGGGTCAGTTGACAGATCTCTCAGTGGGTGAGCATTTGGGGGACAGTGACCATTGCTCCCTAACCTTTAGCATTGTCATGGACAAGGATAGGAGCAAAGAGGACAGGACAATACTTAATTGGGGAAGGGCAAATTATGAGGCTATAAGGCTAGAACTTGCGAGTGTAAATTGGGATCACATTTTTGAAGGGAAATGTACTATGGAGATGTGGTCATTGTTCAGGGATCTCTTTCAGGATGTTAGGGATAAATTTGTCCCGGTGAGGCAGAGAAAGAATGACAGGGTGAAGGAACCATGGGTGATAAGAGAGGTGGAAGAAGGCAGTATACATAAGGTGTAGGCAGCAAGGATCAGATAGGGCTCTTGAGGAATATAGGGTAGCAAGGAAGGAACTTAAGAAGTGGCTGAGGAGAGCAAGAAGGGGACATGAAAAGGCTTTGGCGAATAGGGTTAAGGAAAACCCCAAGGCATTTTTCACTTATGTGAAGAGCAGAAGGATGATGGGAGTAAAGGTAGGACCGATTAGAGACAAAGGTGGGAAGATATGCCTGGAAGTTGTGGAAGTGGGTGAGGTCCTCATTGAATATTTCTCTTCAGTATTCACCAAGGAGAGGGGTCTTGATGACACTGAGGACAGTGTTGGTAAGGTTAATGTTCTAGAGCATGTTGATGTCAAGAGAGAGGATGTGTTGGAGCTGTTAGAAAATATTAGGGCAGGTAAGTCCCCGGGGCCTGATGGAATATTCCCCAGGCTGCTCTGCGAGGTGAGGGAGGAGATTGCTGAACTGTTGGCTAGGATCTTTGAGTCCTCGTTGTCCACGGGAATGGTACCAAAGGATTGGATGGTGGCAAATGTTGTCCCTTTATTCAAAAAAGGTAGTAGGGATAGTCCAGGGATTATAGACCAGTGGGCCTTACATCTGCGGTGGGCAAGTTTTGGAAAGGATTCTTAGAGATAGGATCTATGGGCATTTAGAGAATCATAGTCCGATCAGGGACAGCCAGCTTGGCTTTGTGAAGGGCAGATCATGTCCCACAAGCCTGATAGTATTTTTTGAGCAGGTGACCAGACAGCTTGATGAGGGTAGTGCAGTAGATGTGGTCTACATGGATTTTTGTAAGGCATTTGACAAGGTTCCACATGGTAGGATTCTTCAGAAGGTCAGAGGGCATGGATCCAGGGAAGCTTGGCTGTGTGGATTCAGAATTGGCTTGCCTGTAGAAAGCAGAGGGTTGTGGTGGAGGGAGTGCATTCAAATTGGAGGGCTATGACTAGCGGTGTCCCGCAAAGATCAGTTCTGGGACCTCTGCTTTTCGTGATTTTTATCAATGACTTGGATAAGGGCTTAGAAGGGTGGGTTGGCAAGTTTGCAGACGACTCAAAGTTTGGTGGTGTTGTGGATAGTGTGGAGGATTGTTGAAGATTGCAGAGGGACATTGATAGGATGCAGAGCTGGGCCGAGAAGTGGCAGATGGAGTTCAATCTGGAGAAGTGTGAGGTGGTACACTTTGGAAGGACAAACTCCAAGGCAGAGTACAAAGTTACTGGCAGGATTCTGGGTAGAGTGGAGGACCAGAGGGACCTGAAAGTTGCCTCACAGGTGGATAGGGTCATTAAGAAAGCTTATGGGATGTTAGCATTCATAAATCGTGGGATTGAGTTTAAGAGCCGCGAGGTAATGATGCAACTCTACAAAACTCTGGTTTGACAAGACTTAGAGTACTGTGTCCAGTTCTGGTCACCTCATTATAGCAAGGATGTGAACGTGTTGAAAAGGGTGCAGAGGAGATTTACCAGGATGCTGCCTGGTTTAGAGAATGTGTATTATGAGGAGAGACTAAGGGAGCTAGTGCTTTACTCTTTGGAGAGAAGGAGGATGAGAGGAGACATGATAGGGGTATACAAAATATTAAGAGGAATAGATAGAGTGGACAGCCAGCACCTCTTTCCCAGGGCACAATGCTGAATACAAGAGGGCATGACTTTAAAGTAATGGGTGGGAAGTTCAAGGGAGATATCAGAGGAAGGTTTTTTACCCAGAGAGTGGTTGGGGCATGAAATGTGCTGCCTGGGGTGTTGGTGGAGGCAGGTACATTGTTCAAATTCAAGAGATTACTAGATAAGGATATGGAGGAATTTAAAATAGAGGGATATATGGGAGGTAGGGGTTAGATAGTCTTAGGCGAGGTTTAAGGTCGGCACAACATGTGGGCCGAAGGGCCTGTATGTGCTGTACTGTTCTATGATTCTATGATTCATCCATCTACATTTTCATCCAAGTCATTGACATATATCACAAACAATAGAGGTCCAGCACTGAGCCTTGTGGAACACCACTGGTCACGGACCTCCAGCCAGAATAACAGCCTTCCACCCCTACTCTCTGTCTTTCATGGGCAAGCAGTTCTGAATCCAAACTTGCAATTCACTCTGGATCCCATGCATCTTTATCTTCTGAATCAACCTACCATGAGGGACCTTATCAAATCCCTTACTAAAGTCCACGTAGATAACTCCAACTGCCCTACCGTCATCAAAAACCTTTGTCACCTCTTCAAAAAACTCAATCAAGTCTGTAAGGCATGACCTGCCCTGCACAAAGCCATGCTGACTGTCCCTAAGCAGGCCAATCCTTTCCAAATGCGCATAGATCCTATCCTTCAGTATCTTCTCCAATAGCTTCCCTACCACTGACATGAAGGTCACTGGCCTAGAATTATACAGGTTATCCCTATTTCCCTTCTTGAACAAAGGTACAACATTTGCTACTGTCCAGGCCTTTCCTTTTGTTAGTGAGGACACAAAGATCTTTGTCAAAGCCCCAACAATCTCCTCACTTGCTTCTTTCAATATTCTAGGATATATGCCATCAGGCCCTGGGGACTTATCCACCTTAATGCTTTTCGGATGACCCAGCACTACCTCCTCCTTAATTTCAAAATGTCCCAGCACACTGACATGCCCCACTCTGTTTTCACTATCCTCCAAATCCTTGTTCTCTGTAAATACCAACACCTCAGCCACTTGCTCTGACACAAATTCCCTGTTTTATCCTTGGGTGGACCTAGCTTCTCCTTAGTTATCCTCCTTTTCTTAATGTAAATATTAAATGCCTTGGGATTCTTCTTGATCCTGTTCGCCAAGGATAATTCATGGTCCCTTTTGGCCTTCTTAATCACCTGCTTGAGCATTTTCCTGCTATCTTTATATTCCACAAGGGCCCAGTCTGATTTTAGCTTCCTAAACCTTATGTATGCTTCCTTTAACTTCCTGACTAAATTTAGGACCTCTTGGGTCTTCCAAGGTTCCTTTACCTGACCATCCTTGTCCTTACACCTTACTAGAACTTTCTCTCCTTTCTATCGACTTTATCCCATTCTTTATTATCAGGGCAGCCCATCTTTCTTTTTCACTCTGTTTATCTCTTCAAAAAGTTAAGTGTTCTAGAATATTCATTTCCCAGTAGTGGTCATCTTGCAACCATACCTCCATAAATGGCTGTTACACCATACCATTTATTTCTTTTGTGCCATTAATTCATCAGACTTGTTACAAATGCTACATGTATTTAGATAAAGAGCCTTTGGGTTTTGTCTTTCTACCACTTTTCTCTGCTGTTACTCTATATGCAGATAGATTCGTGATTGTGTTCCCTGTCCTTCTTGATAGATTCTGTCTATCATTACCCTTCATGCGATGGCACTATCACTTTGTCCTTCCTCTAACGTTCTAAATTTCACTTCACCAAATTTCTCACTTGAGCTATTTTGTTTAGTCTTATTTACAGCCCTAGTAATTGAGTATGAAAGTCAGAAAGTCAGATTGTGAATGCATCAAACTTTAATTAGGCCACACTTGGAGTATTGTGTGCAGTTCTGGTCACCACATTACAGGAAGGATGAGGTGGTTTTGGAGAAAGTGCAGAAAAAGCTCACCAGAAACATGCCTGGATGGGAGCGTATTAGCTGTAAGGAGAGGTTGGGCAAACTTGGATTGTTTCACTGGAGCATCAGAGATGAAGGCTGACCTAATAGAAGTGTATACAATTATAAGAGGCACTGATAAGGTAGATAGAGTCTTTTGCCACATGGTGAAAAGGACTAATACTAGAGGGAAGAGCTTTAAGGTGAGAGGGAGAAAGTTTAAAAGAGATATGTGAGGCAAGTTTTTTTAAAAACACAGAGAGTGGCAGATGCCTGGCACGTGCTGCCAGAAGAAGTGGTGAAAGCTGATACAATGTCCAAGAGGCATTTAGACACATGAACAGGCAGGGAATAGAGGGATATGGACCTTGTGCAGGCAGATAGGATTAGTTTAGATTGGCATTATGGTTGGTGCAGTCATACTGGGACAAAAGGCCTTTTCCTGCGCTGTACTGTTCTATGTTCAATGACTAGGACACAGGTCCCAGCATGATTCAAGTGAAGCACCATTAAAACAGTTCCCTCTTTCTTTTATACTGGTGTCAGTGCCCCATGAACTGAACCCTGTATTCCCATTCAACCCCAGATCTTATTGACCAATCCCAATTTGCACATGGCTCAGCTAGTTATCCAGAAATTTTGGTTCTGCTTTTCATTTTGGGTGCAAGCCATTCTTCCTTGATTCAGCAGTACCCACAGCTTTGTTCTGTCATGGAATAACATCAATGAATCTTTTCCCTTCTAATCCAAGTTCCTTTCCAGCCCAGGGACATGTGCTTAATCCTAGCACCTAGTAGGCAACAAAGCCTTTGGGACTCATATTCACAGCTGCAAAGAACAGCAACATTTCCCCTAACTATACTGACCTCCATCATAACTGTATTTCTTTTCAGTTCCTCAGCCTGAATGACCAACTATACAAGATGATGTGGTCAGTTTTCACATCTCTGCTCTAAGCCACACAGCTACAAAAGCCCTGTATCTGTTGGATGAATGCAAGGGCTGATTCTCCTGCATTATTGCCTTTTACATTCCCATAACCTCCTTATTTGTATTCATAACCTCCTGTCTTTTTGTCTGATCGATCCCACTGTATTTAATCTCAGGGGTGTATCTGACTCTCAAATCAATGAGTGCAGCTAAATTTCCTTCTCCTTGATGAATCACAGTGTCCAAATCTCAGATTCCAACTCATCAACTCAGAGCTTAAGTTGAGTTGCCAGATATAGCCACCATGGATCACAATGATTTCTATCAGCTCTCACATACCTTCATCATGTCTGAGTTAATTTTATTTGTTTAGATAATTTACATTAATTAAATGTTTAAATGTAAAGCAACACCATTGCCTTTACCAATCTGGAGTCTCTTATTCACCAAAGTCCACACTTTGTTGACGATGAATTATATGGGCCACCACACACTGTGCTGAAGCATGCAGGACCCACAGTTTATATTCCCAGGTTCCACAATTCTGATTCAGATGGCTTCAGTTAATCTGTTCTTGCTAGTTATGTAATTACCTGGGAGACTACAGGCGACTTGTTTAGAGAGTTATTCTCCTTGTTTACCACTGCCTACTTAAGGTTAAGATAAACTAACAATTAAAATAAATCAAAGAAAGAAATATTTAAAATGAGATTACCTATAACTTCAAATATAATAAAATATGACACTTCACAGACACGGCATTCAACTGGCCACTGCACGCAATGCTAAAAGACATGGCAATATACACTACGGTGATATTAAATTTAGATTACAGTATGGATATAGTCAAGTGGACTAGAAAATGAAGAGATTTAGTACTGTGATTGTGTGTATCTTAGTAAATAATTTGTTACTTTACAGCTTCACAAGTATGTAACTATTTAATTGATGACATAATGTATGTAGATAGCTGTTTTGGTATGGGTTTGCTACTTCTTTAAAACAAAGGGAAAAGTAGAAAAATTGAGAGCATTTGTTTGGTTAAGAACAACATCTGTTCCAAGTGGCATGACTTTTGATATGCTGTTGTTCCAGCTGTCGGTTGATTGTTGACTTTCTTCAGTAAAGGATGTTTGTTTAGCAGCATGTTGTTTACCTTACTAAGGAGCAGCACATAGAGTCTGTGGATGCTGCACCCATGTTATATCAGGGCTTCCACAACCACCTTAAACGTGTGGAATGAGTTCCACCAGCAGTTGCAAATAATGAGCAGTGATTCAGCTTGTGCTGACATCCTTCAACACACAGTGGCCACTCACAAAATTGCACTTTGTGATTGTGTGTTGAGACAGATTTGACACAGACTGGACACTACAATCATGATAATGAAATGGGTGCATCAGTTATATGTACATTCTGCACTGAGACAAACAGACATGGTTTAATCAGGCATCACAATCCCAGTACGTTTTCTGCGCTACCCAAATTAGACCCCATGACGTCAGGTCGGCTGACACCTTGATAGAAAATTACCAGTTTGGATCGGACATGAACATTTGAGCCTGTAATGAATCCTGGCACTCACTGCAGTGTAGTGGGAGTGCTTTGTTACCAGAAATGCCCTTTTTTTCATGCAGTATTAATATGCCTTTGTCATTTTTAAGGTGATGTGAAAGACACCAGATCCTTATACTGGCTGGGAAGTCCTGGGAAATTGGAAGGTGCTATATGAATGCTAGTTCTTTCTTTAAAGTTAACATGTCACTTACAAGGCACATACGTGCTTCAGCACATAAATATTAATGCAGAAATGTTTTTAATGTTTCAGAAAAGAATCAAAGAATAATACATAATTTACAATGAAGGGGAAAGCCATTCATCCCCGTTGTGTTTGGATCAGTCCAAAAAAAGTTCCCCAGCCTAATCCCACTTTCCAGCACTTGGATTTAACTCTCAAGGTCATGGCTCTTTAAATACAAATCCAAGTATTGTTTAAATGTATGAGTTATCTGCTTCTACCATCCTTTGAGGTAGTGAGACCTAGACCCCTACCATCCTCCAGGGTGAAAAAAAGTTTCCTCTTCTCCAGTCTAATCCTTCTACCAATTACTTTGAATCTCAACCCCCTGGCTTTTCATCAGTTTCTAAGGGAAATAGTTCTTTCCCATCTACTTTGTCTAGGCCCAACATAATCTTGTACACCTCGATTAAATGTCCCTTCAGCTTCCTCTGCTCTAAAGTGAAGCTTATTCAATCTTTCCTTGGAGCTCCAATTTCCCAGCCCTGGCAACATCCAGTCAACCAACATAAATATCTCTGCAACAAACAATCTGCTGGAAGAACTCAGCAGGTCGAGCAGCATTTGTGGGAGGAAAGGAATTGTCAACATTTAGGGTCATAACCTGCATCAGGACTGAGAGTGGAGAGGCAAGATGGCCAGTAGAAAGAGGAGAAGGGGAGTAGTGAGAAATGAGTCCAAGGCGATTGGTGGACTGAGGAAGGGTGTAAGACGACAGGCAGGTTGTGCCAGGTGGGGCGGGGGGGAGTGGGAGTGGAGCTGGGAGAGAGTGACAGGTGAATGATAGATGGAGGCTTTCATGATAGAAAGAGGGAGAGGGAAAAAGGGAAAAAACACAGATGGAGCAAGGTGGGGGGGGAGGGGAGGGGAGTATGAAGATTGGAGACAGCTGCTGCACCTTCTCAGCACCTCCCTCTCTGCACCTTCTCAGTGCAAACACATCTTTTCTGTGATGTGGCAAATGGAACTGCACACAGTATTTATGCAGTGGTCTAACTAGAGTTGTACATAGTTCCAGCACAATCTTGCTGCCCTTAGTATACTAGGCATTGGTTTCACCAAACTTCTGTGTGTACCTCAGTGTGTATTCCTGCAGCCTGGAATATGCCAGGTGGCAGCTTTCTCTTATGGACACCTCATTGTAATGGAAGACTGAAAAGATTTGGACAGACAAACATGCATCTTTCATCAAGTTGATGACCTTCCAGCAGAACTTCATGTTTGTCTTGGTGCACGTCCCTAGAAACAGGTCATAGAGCAGCTGCTCTGGACAAAACAAAACAAGAACCCTTCTATCCTTTTCCAGACCTCCTTTGCAAACACAAAGAGAAGAATGATTGTCTCATCCTCATTGCAGTTGTGTCAAGGGCAGTATGCATTGGGAGTTAAATTCTGACTCTGGAAGGATCTGATGGGGAGGCCCCATCACTGAAGATGAGGCATTCTGCCAAATGGTTTTGACAGTCCGCTCAGAAAACCATCCCACAGGATCCATCGTGTCCTTCTCCCTCAGGATCTGAAGGACATTCCATGCTGTCCACTGCCTGATGAACTTGTGGTTGAAGGAGGTTTTTTTTCTGTAGAAACTTTTCTACAAAGGATAGGTAGTACAGCAAATCCAACTAACCGGAACATTGCACAGCAATGAGGCAGGCCCACCCTTTGCAACACCAAGGGTAAGTAGAACATCAGTCAGTGGTGACACTTGGTGTTTGTGTTCTTTGGTTCTACACACAGCTTGATGCAGAAGAGATTCACCTGAGATGATGCCTGGATTTTAGTTTTGGATTGGAGGACTTTAGTTATAGGGAGAGATTGCATAGGCTGGGATTGTCTTCCCTGGAGCGAAAGAGGCTGACGGGTGATCTGATAGATATATATAAAATTATGAGAAGCACACACAGGGTAGATTGTCAACATCTTTTTTCCATGGTAGGGGCATCATAAAATAGGGTATAGCTTTAAGGTGACAGGTAGGAGTTTTAAAGGGGACCTTAGGGAGAAGGTTTTTTTACACAGCAAGTGGTTGAGGAGATGGTGGAATAAGATACAATTAGTGTATTTAAGAGGCATTTAAACAGACAATTAAAAAGCGGGGCAAAGAAGGATAGGGTCATAATGCGGGCAAATGGTATTAGTGCAGTTGGGTAAAAGGTTCGCGTGGATTTGATGGGTCAAAGGGTCCATTTCAGTGCTGTACAATTCAATGACTTTAAGACAAAGGTTGCCGACAGGATAAGGATAACGTTGGTATGCTTTTTCCCCTCGTTCTCTGGAGACTTGTGCGTTGCAATCTGTTTGATGCTCTCAAGCTTGGATTCAGATGAGGCAGCTTTCTGGGAAGGGCTGCAATCTAGGGGTCCTGCCACCACTAGGCACTGGGAGGCTGGGTCCATATAACAGCACCTCAAACACTTCAAAGGTGTATTGTTCAAAGAAGCCACATGGGTGGCATTGGTGCTTTGTACATAGAATGTATTGACTTAATGACACTATAATACTCAGCTTTGGAGCACCTAGACAAGAGCAAAACATACGTCAGGCTGCTGTTTATTGATTTCACCATCATCCCCTCAGTACTCATCAAAAAGCTTCAAAACCTTCAATACCTCCCTATGCAACTGGATCCTTGCCATCCCTACCAGGAGACCACAGTCACTGTGGTTCGGTAATAACATCTCCTCCTTGCTGACAATCAACACAGGCGTACCTCAAGAATGTGTGCTTAGCCCACTGCTTTACTCTCTCTATCTCGAGGAGGTGTACAGGAGTGAGATAGATCGGCTGGTTGAGTGGTGTCGCAACAACAATTTTGCACTCAACAGCAGCAAGACCGAGGAATTGATTACGGACTTCAGGAAGAGGAAGCCATGAGAACACACACCAGTCCCCATTGAAGAGTCAGCGGTGGAAAGGGTGAGCAGCTTCAAGTTCCTGGGTATCAACGTCTCGGAGGATCTATCTTGGGCCCAACACATTGATGCAATCACAAAGAAGGTGCACCAGCAGCTCTACTTCATTAGGAGTTTGAGGAGATTTGGTATGTCACCAAAGACTCTTGCAGATTCCTATAGATGTACGGTGGAGAGCATTCTGACTGGTTGCATCACCGCCTGGTACGGAGGCTCCAATGCGCAGGATCGAAAGAGGCTGCAGAGGGTTGTAGACTCAGCCAGCTCCATAATGGCACAACGTCCACCCCGCCATCGAGGACATCTTCAAGAGGTGGTGCCTCAAAAAGGCAGCATCCATCATTAAGGACCCTCACCATCCGGGACATGCGCTCTTCATGTTACTACCATGAGGGAGAAGGTACAGGAGCCTGAAGACCCACACTCAATGTTTCAGGAACAGCTATCATATTTCTGAATGGTCCGTGAACCCATGAACCCTGCCTTGTTATTCCTCTTTTGCACTATTTATTTATTTTTGTAACTTACAGTAATTTTTGTCTTGCACTGTACTGCTGCCACAAAACAACAAATTTCACACCATATGTCAGTGATAATAGACCTGATTCTGATTCTGGATGTATAGACTTGGTGGCACTATGAATGTAAAGAAAGTCATGTACTGTTTTGTATTTCATGTATACATTTTTTTGGAATAAAATTTATTGATTGGAAATGGTAAGCATCATGTATACATATGAGGAAGCTTTCAGTGGCTCTTGGCCTGTACTCGATGGAGTTCGGAAGGATTGGGGGGCGATCTCATTGAAAACTACTGAATACTGAAAGGCCTGGATAGAGTGGACGTAGAGAGGATGTTTCCATTAATAGGATAGTCTAGGACCCGAGGGCACAGCATCAGAATAAAGGGACATCCCTTTAAAGCTAAAATGAGGAGGAACTTCTTCATCCAGAGGGTGGTGAATCTGTGGAATTTGTTTTCACAGAGGGCTGTGCAGGCCAAGTCTTTGTGTGTATTTAAGACAGAAATTGATAGGTTCATGATTGGTGAGGGGACTAAGGGTTATGGGGAGAAGGCGGGAGAATGGGTTTGAAAAAAAAACAGCCATGATTGAATGATGGAGTAGACTCGATGGGCCGAATGGCCTAATTCTGTTCCTAGATCATATGGTGTATACATTTTTAATCTTAATAACCTATCCTGCTACCTTGAAGAATCTGTAGAAAACCATTCAAGGTCCATCTGATACTCCAAATCATTCAATACCCTTCTGTTTCTTATATATTTCCTTTCCTTGTTATATCTCCCCAAATGCTTTACTTAATTACGTTCGATCTGCCACATTTTTGACCAGTTGAGCAGACTATCCATATTTTCCTACAGCCTAAAGCCATGGAGGCATTTTTATATTACCTATAAACTTCTTTATCATACCCTAACCTGTAAATCTTTAACCTGAATAAATATTACATAAAGCAGGGGATTGCCTGAGCAGCAAATCAGCTTCAGGTGGGTGCCCTTTAAAGGAAAAAAACTTATTCCTTGTGGAAACTCTCCTTCAAGTCCCCAACCTGATCACTACCTTAATCTCTCCCCATCTCAGCATAACCCAACCAAACCCCTGGGTGATTTAACCCTATCAACCCCTTCAGTCAAACAAGACTTCTTTTTGATGTTCCTGCCCAAACCTTAAATGGCCAAATGCTACTATAACTGATGTGCCAACATTCCCCATTCTGTGCAATGGCAGAGTGAGCAGTGAGTAGAGAAAAGGCCTCTGAGCACATTAAGTGTGCAAGGGCTGTTTCATTGTGTACAATGTTTGAGTTTTCTATGCAATAAAATACTACAGCAGTGAGGTCTCCCAATAAATTTGCTGTAACTATATGCTAAATGTATGCTTTTTAAGATATTGAAAATTTCTGGGCCCTGAAAATGCTTTGGGGAATATGCTGACTGTAATTTTTAGTGGATAAATTAGAGAAAACTTGGAAACTATCTCCTCCAGTTTTCATTTGACATAATGGAAGCTGCTCAGAAGAACATCTACGGAAATTACAAATATTCTCCTCGATATCTGTCTACAGAAGCACCTAAAATTAGAGAGTGGCATCCCAAATGCTCTCTTAGATGGTCATGGTCAGGAATTTCTAGGAATTAGGGCAGCAGTCCTGGCAGGAATATGAACCACTACATTCAGATTTTCCCAATGGCAATAAAATCTTGCCAAGTTACTGATTTTTCCTATCCTCAGTCCTGAAGAAGGGTCCTGACCCGAAACGTTGAATGCCTGCTTTTCTCCACGGATGCTGCCTGAGTTCCTCCAGCATCATTGTGTTTTTCATCTAGATTCCAGCAACTGCAGTCCTTTATTTCTCTTGCACTGGTCTAACATTTACTTTAATACGATCTTACAAATAAAATTGTTCAGAATATGAACAAACATATAGTCATTTCAGATTTTTCATCCTTATACATGTTCTGATCCACTTGTATAGCCTGCATAGTATGAATTCAATTATTCAATTTTGATTCACATGCAAAATCTTGTTTAAAATTCATGTATTATTATATTCTCTTAAGTGTTACATACCAGCAACAAAAGAAACACACTGGGTCATGGATAAGTGTTAAAAACTAATGATAATAAGGACAAAGTAAAAGTAAAAATGTTAAATCTTAAACATTAACCCCAAAAACTAAACTCGAAGTGTGTGTGTGGCCAATTCCCAAACACCAAGTCCAGGAATAATTCTCAAAGTTCAGTTCAGCAAGTCATAAGGTGAACTGTGAACAAAGGCTTCTGCAAAACCACCATTGACTGGAGGAAATGTAGAGAGAAAATAGAGAGTAATTACAAAATCCAAATGTTCCACAATGGAACCCATACGACACCTCAATCACTGATGATCTCCATTCCTTTGATCCGAAGTATCTGCCACCCCGAAAGGCATCCGAGATGTGGCCATCCACACAAATACCTGTTTTCTTCTACAGGTTAGCGACAAAGTGGACTCCACTGGATTATTCCAAAAATACATACGTGGATTGTAGTGACAGACAGTTATTGTTTTTCATCCATTGATACAGAGACCAGCAGGCAGGTGTCTCTCTCTCTCTTTTCTCTTCTCTGACTGACTGCTCCAAAACGTCATCATGTCCTTATCTCCTGTTGTTGTAATCACGCCACACACACACACACACACACACACACACACACACACACACACACACACACACACACTCTGTGCTATGTCTTAAAGGGACATTCATCAATAGTAACCTAATCCGTAACATAAGAAATGTATTAGACTAATGTTAGATTTATAATTCCAAGTCTTTGTCCTGCAAAACACAAGTCTCATTTTCCTTGAGTGAAGTTATTGCTGCAGATATTCATTTACAGTTGATCTGCCCTGATGACTCAGTGGATACACTTCAGTGTGGAAATGAGTGAAGCTGGATCCTTGGTATATGTTTGTCAGTTAATCTTTGCCAGAACAACAGTTTCAGTTGGCCTCTTTGCACTGCATAGGTCGCAAGTAAAATCAGCCAGATTTTCCACTCCTGAGAGTGAATGCTTTTAAAATAAACACATGTGGATATGAGATAAAAACAGGATTGGATCTGATTTGAATATCTCCATGTTTTAATCATCCGGTGGCACTTTATATAGATTCACAAAAGAAGGCTGGTCCTTTGGGGGAGAAACAAATGTGCACCTGGTGCTTATGGAACTATGTCCCAGCAGAAGAAAAGGGAAATTTAGAGTGAGATATATAAAGCTGGAAAAAGAAAAAAATACACTGGTCTGCAATTAACAATGAAGCCACAGGCAATGATTGCTGACCTCAGAAAAAGTTGTTCGCTAAAATGTAGTGATCTTGCAGCAAAAAGTATTTTTTTGTCACCTGTTCCTAACAGGCATGAATTCCAAAGGATGTACCTGGCACACAGCAGATGTGATGTTATGAAGCTGGCTACAACAATCTTATTACAGAAAACAAGGGAAGTAAATGTGCAAGTTCAATTGAATTGTAAGACATTTTACAAAGCCCTGAATAAAGTTTTTAACATGCACAAATGATGAAAATAGAAACTAAAATATCAGAAACATGTTAAATGATAAAGATAAAAATGATAAAGATAAAGTCTTTATAAAGACTTATAAAGGAATAACTTTTCCAGAAAATCTTACAGCAAGATTAGTTAGCAGGTGCCTTAAATTCACATCAAATCGAATGATCTTCCTTCATTCTGTTGGAGAAGGCTGCAAAGACTACAACCAGCAAAGAAAGACCAAATTGCTAACATGAGATATTAAGGTACAGAAGTCTGTACCACTGATCTGGAGAGAAGTGTGCACATCCCACCTTGATACCTGGAGAACTTACATTCAATTAATTAAATAAACATGGAGTAAAGAATACTGATTATCTTTGCCATAAAATCACATTCAGTCCCCAAAATGCTCCAGGAAGGAATATGCCACCATTAAACTCTCTACCCCACATGTGAATCCAAACTTTTGGCAAGGTGGTAGATTCTAAACAGCTTTTTTCCCCTTTGAAAGGGCTTGGTAAGCCATTCAGTTCAAGTACTGTTTGAGATGCATAATGAATGCTGGCTTGGTGTCCCATGAACAAATACATAAATGAAAAAATAATTTTGCATGCTCAGATGTGTCAAAGTCATTTTGTTTTGCAGTACAGTTATACCACAGAACCATAGAACAATACAGCACAATACAGGCCCTTCAGCCCACCATGTTGTGGTGAACACTGACAGATTTTCCATTCTTCTTGCTGCAAAATCTGGACCAAACAGCAAAAGAAAATCACAAGGCATCCAGAGAAAACCCTTCCAGTCACAGGGAGAGCATGCAAACTCCACACACACAGCACCAGAGATGTGAGGCAGCAGCTTTCCTCACTGCTCCACTGTGCTGAGCCACTGTGAGAAGCAGACCTGTTCTATCCTGTAGTAGTGATAAGAAAGGGGAAGGATTCTATGGTGAAGTCACATGCATGAGCAATGGTTCACGTGATAATAAATCAAAAGATCTAGAATGAATGAATGGCCTTTTTAGCAGTGCATAAGAATCCACATGTTTTCATTCAACTGGCACATTCAATCAAAAATGATGTAAATTCAGTTCAAAAAGAATGACCAATAAATTGATCACTTTTACTGGTGGGTTGAAAGTCCTGCAGTTATTTAAGGAATAGCTGGAAGTTGTGATGGATGACATTTTTTAAGAACAATGCTAAGCCAAATCACCTCCGACATCGTAGTGGTTGAACCACAAATAATAAATAGTAAATAATGTGCCGTAAATGGAAAACAGTTCTGCTTCTAAATTATCTCTTTTAATTCTACATTTTGTGCAGTTTTATTAATTTTGGGGTACAGGTCATCATTCTGGCACAAGTAAGGTCCAAAACCAGGATTATATGGGAGTGAAAGCAAAAATGCATCATTAATTTACAGAAAATATTGTATATCTATTTCTAAAAGTCCTGTAAGCAAATATCAATTTCACACAAGGAGAGAACATACTGTGCTGAAGCAAACTTGGGAAATGCCGGAGATTCTGCAGCAAATTGTGGATGTACATCACAACAAGTTTGGGATTGCCACATAAATGTGGAATTCCTGAACGCACAAGTCACTGTATGCTGGGAAGTGCTGACTCTGCTCTAATATTGGACTCCTCAGGGAATATACTGATGAAGTGTAAACCTGTGGCAATTTCTTTGCTGTTACACTGAGGGATCCATTCACTGAACATGTGCCAATTAGACCTGGTGCCAGGGTAAGGAGCAAATTCAATGCAACAGACAGAAACAGCTGTGAGGGACAAATTGATCATTTTATTCCTCTGGCGATCTGAAGGGCAATTTTATCACACAGAGTGTGGTGGTTATATAGAACCATAGAAGAATACAGCACAATACAGGCCCTTCGGCCCACCAAGTTGTGCCGAGCTTCAAACCACTCCTAAGACTATCTAACTCCTTCCTCCCACATATCCCTCTATCTTAAATTCCTCCATATGCTTATCTAACAATCTCTTGAACTCAACCAACAAATCAGCCTACACCACCATCCCCAGCAGCGCATTCCATGCACCAACCACTCTCTGGGTGAAAAACCTCCCTCTGACATCTCCCTTGAACTTCCCACCCATTACCTTAAAGCCATGTCCTCTTGTATTGAGCATTGGTGCCCTGGGAAAGAGGCGCTGGCTGTCCACTCTATCTATTCCTCTTAATATTTTGTAAACCTCTATCATGTCTCCCCTCATCCTCCTTCTCTCCAATGAGTAAAGCCCTAGCTCCTTTAGTCTCTCCTCATAATCCATACTCTCTAATCCAGGCAGCATCCTGGTAAATCTCCTCTGCACCCTTTCCAACGCCTCCACATCCTTCCTATAATGAGGTGACCAGAACCGGACACAGTACGCTAAGTGTGGTTTAACCAGAGTTTTGTAAAGCTGCATCATCACTTCACAGCTCTTAAACTCGATCCCACGACTTATGAAAGCTAACATCCCATAAGCTTTCTTAACTACCCTATCCACCCTATTCAGTGATCTGTGGATATGAACCCCCAGATCTCTCTGCTCCTCCACACTGCCCAGAATCCTGCCATTTACCTTGTATTCTGCCTTGGAGTTTGTCCTTCCAAAGTCTACCACCTCACACTTCTCCGGATTGAACTCCATCTGCCACTTGTCAGCCGAGCTTTGCATCCTATCAATATCCCTCTGTAAGCTTCGACAGCCCTCCATGCTATCCACAGCACCACTGATCTTTGCATCAGCTGCAAACTTGCTAACCCACCCTTCCACACCCTCATCTAAGTCATTAATAAATATCACAAAAAGTAGAGGTCCCAGAACCGATCCTTGTGGGGCACCACAAGTCACAGCCCTCCAATCCGAATGCACTCCCTCCACCACAACCCTCTGCTTTCTACAGGCAAGCCAATTCTGAATCCACACAGCCAAGCCTCCCAGGATCCCTTGGCCTCTGACCTTCTGAAGAAGGCTACCATGCGGAACCTTGTCAAATGCCTTACTAAAGTCCATGTAGACCACATCTACTGCATATGGAACAAGCTGCCAGAGGAATTGGTAGAGCCAGATATAATTACAAGGCTTAAAGGACTTTTGAACAGGTCCTTGAGTAGGAAAGGTGTAGAGGGATACTGGCCTAATGAGGACAAATGAGATTAATGTTAATAGACATCATGGTTGGCATGGACAGGTTGGGCTGAAGATTCTGTTTCTGTGCTGAACGCTCTATGACTCTATGAGTCTACTTCAGTTATACCATTTTCAATTGTTATGCATTGTAATTGATTTACTTCTAAAGGTTAAAACAATTATTTTCTTTTTTTTATCCATTTTTGATAGTCCCTTAATGTTTTGAAAGTTTTGAATATCAGGAACTTTCAGAAATACTGATAGTCTTTGAAAGCTTGTTATGCCTAGGGCCATATATTACACAGCTGTCAACACTTTTTCAGCTGTTTTGTGGGAGGGCAAGGGGTGATAGGTTGGGGAATTGTTGTGCCATGCAGACCCTGACATTCAAGATTGCAGAAGCCTTGTCTTGTCAAGTGTAGAGAATTTGCTGTAAGTAGCAACTTCAGAACTAATCACATAAAAGAGTTCTCAGGAAACCAGGAAGTAAAAAGCACAATTTATAACTGGCCCTTTCAACATGTTACAAAGCATGAAATAATGACATATAATTTCAGGGGAGCTGGTGAAATATCACATACTTTTTAAAATATTATGATGCACCATATGTTAAAATATTTATCTGAAGGGATTACTATCCATACACATAATACTGGCCAAGATTACTAAGCAGTAACTTTGGTTTAATACTCCATTAAAAACACACTTACACTTCATGCAACAAATTTTCAGATTTTTTTTAAGCAGCAAGAATAACGAATACCCGAAAATTTGATCAGATCATTAATTTCTGGAGATTACACTGAAGAAGATTGAAAAACAGAATTTTCCAGAGGAGCAAATTACTAGCACAAATGACTGGATTTCCAAGTTTAAATGCATATGTGCCTGCTCCAGAAGTAGCTGCCAGTATTATGATAAAAATTATGCATTATGATAAGGAGGAAAACAAAATATAACAGAAAACCAAAAAGACGATTTTTAAGAATTGATTTTATAGGATGTCCCACACAATATGATGGAGATCCTCAGTATGAAGGTGAACTTTTTTTCCACAAGGACTATGCGGTGGTTACTCCTACCAATGTTGTCAGAACTTCTAAGTATTTCCTACAATTTTGTATTTTTCACCTTGTACATTCCTTTGTCTATGTTTTCTCTCTTTAACTGCTCTCATTTCACTGCTTTTATTTTCCTTTGATCATGTTCTTTCTCTCATCCTCTCTAATCAATCAAAAATAATACTACTTCTACAGCTTATCCCCATGGCAGCCCTGGTTTCACCAATCAAAGGTACTCCTTTCATTCTCACCCTCTCCCTCACTTGTATTCTCTCTTTCCAAGGGTCATCGACCCGAATCATTAATTCTGCTCAATTCTGTTTCTCATTCCACAGGCGCTGACTGGCACACTGAGTATTTCTGGCATTTTTTGCCAGGGCTCCAGTTGTTATCTTTGCAACATCGAAGCTGGAGGGAAAATTTAATAACATAGGGCCAGAAAGAGTAAATATATAAAATTACCCATTTCACTTAGCAGAGAGGTATACTTTGGGAAAAGAGTTTAGTCGAAGGATTAGTAGAAATTGAGAAGCAATATTTCACACAACGAGCGTTGGTAGTCTGGGACTCAATGCCAAAAAGACTGGTGGAAAAAGAAATCCTCTCCATATTAAAAAGTACCTGAATGAGAACTTGAAGGGCTATAAATTGTGGGGCCTTGCAAAAAGAATGAGGAAGCGGGACTAACATAAATCCATTTTTGGCTGGCATGGATATGATAGGCTGGATTCCTTTCTTCTGTATTGTAAATATCTATAATTCTTTGATTTTATTTTCTAACATTGCAAATAACTGATACATAAATTATGAATAACAGCATCATAAATAATATAATAGAATCAGCAAAAATAAATTAATCTTCAAAAATTTCATTTTATGATTCTTTTTTATGTGATTAATATTAAAGAAATAGTCTTTGCCTGCATTGGACAAAGGCATCTACAATGAAAACATAAAGTTATAATTTTTACAATTAAATCTAACTTACAATTTGAATACCTTGGGATGCACAAGTCCTTTTTATTTATTTTTTATTCAGAGACAGATGAACAAAGGGTTATAATGAAAATCCAAGGCTGACATATGGTCACTTGATGCTTATCAATTTTAACTAAAGTGAGTGTAACATTGCTATTGGGGAACACTTCAGACCAATTATTGTATATAGCAGTTTGTCTAATCAGATTGCAAATTAAGTTTGATCACTTTCCAGCTTAATCCACTCTCAGTGCACCATTTACACCACTAAATCAAACACTGTGGGACTGCAGGTGGTGCTCTGCAGTCATTACACCCAAGGGGCAAAGGCTTTGTAATAAATAGCACATAAATTGAAGTGCTGGAAAAGAATCATCTGACTTGCATGCTATAGGGCATTTCTAATTATCCTTCAGTTTAGCTGGAATTTGTCATGTCCTCAACTCAGCAACATTTTTTGAACAGCTGCTAAATAAGACTCATGCTTTGCTTGTTTCAATTAATTGTGATGCTGAGAAACACTTGTTGTATTGGTGGTCTCTACTCAATTCACTTGCGCACAACCCCCACCCCCGGAGTCTGCTGTAGAGGTATCAGATGTATATTACGCTTTGAGAGGTTTCAGCTGTTTTCCTAAGGATTCTCCAGAGGAAATCACAAATAACTGTCAACATCATGGCTCATTTGTTTCAATTATAGTCAAGAGAGCTTCAGGAGCTGACAGCATAGCCAGGACTATGTAATAAATACAGAGATGCCTGTGTGGACAGCAAGCATGATTTTCTATTAATCTAAATTTGATGTCCTTTTATATTTGAGGCTTTTTTCCCCATCTGTGTTATATTAGTTGGTATAAATATCAGGGAATACATTTAATGGAAGTATGTTGGTTCTGAAAGTTACATTTTCAAAGTATAGTATATGTAACAATATTTCCGTATTTAAACTACAAACTGATATTTTTCTATCCATCAATTTCCCAGTAAATGTTTCATATGGACAGGACAATCAAGGATCATCTCTCATAAGCTGGTTTGATATTCTTTCTGTGTGCTCTGTTGCCATTGGTTTAAACAGGTATTTCACAACCACTGGCATCACAAAATTCTTTAACTCCCAGGGCTGGGAAGACCTGTATTTTTATTGGACCTGTTGTCCACTGACAGTCCAAAAAGTTTATTCTTATATTCTTACTGGCTGCTGGACATTTGTCTGATAGGACTTAATAGCTATGGTGTTGAAGTACAGCCTTGGTGTCAACATATTTTCACCTTCCATTAGAACTCTGAGATCTTGGTCAAACCTCATTTTGCCAGTTTGTTTGTTGCTCTTTTGACCTATAATCGCTTTTGGTTCTTATTATATTTTCAGCATTTCACGCTAATCTATTAATTTGTTGGTTTCTTGCAGTATGCTGCCTTAGACACCTGAACGTTACTACTACTGCAATTTCCTGTTCCCCAACTTTGAACTCAATTCTTTTACTGTCTGTGGTCACTGTATCATTCCAATCTACAGCACAGGAGACTATTTTGCCCAGCTCCTTAACAGAGCTCCCACGATCTAGCTCTTTCCCCATGAATCTGCAAATTAGTCCTCTGCAGGTATATGTTCAATTGCATTATACAAGTTCCCATTGCAATCTAACATCACAAGTCATTCTGGCAATGAATTCCAGATCTTAACCTCTATGAAACAAATGTCTCATTTCCTCACGGGCTGTTTTATAATATTTTAAATCTATGATCTCCGCTTTCATGCCCACTCACCAATTTGTATTTATTTGATCCCCTTCACCTTTTGACATGTTGTCTCCAGAATTTTTAGCACCTGCAATAGTTTGATCAAAGAAATGTGCCTACAATTTCCAATGCACCCAAATAATGCAGCAGGCTGCTGCAATGATTCTCTTGAGACCTGCAGAAAATCTCAGCTGTTCATATGGGCATTGCACAGTTTTGCATTCAAAAATATGCTGCTGGGACCAGGACTGGGTTTGGCGGTTTGATGATTAGCATAGTCTTCACCCATCAACCTATCTGTGGTTGGAGTGGGGATGTCTTGAAGGATTGAAGTCAGGAGGAGGGAGACAGAGGAACAGGTCCTGTGGTCAAGGGAGGTAGTAGCTGGTAAGAATAAACACCTAGTTTTGGGGATGGGGATCAGGTAACTGGCTGTCAGTGGAGGTAAGGACCTGGAGGTCATAAGGGAGGATCTGAGGAGCCACTGGGGGTCAGGGGCACTGGCAGGGCCTTGGGGATAGCTAATTAATCTATCAACCCACATATCTTTGAGGGTGGGCAAGTGAGGGTATGAATAGAACCATAGAACACTACAGCAAAGAAAACAGGCCATTCGGCCCTTCTAGTCTGTGCTGAAACGTTACTCCACTAGTTCCATTTACCTGCACCCAGTCCATAACCCTCCAGATCTCTCCCGTCCATGTGTCTATCCAATTTATGTTTAAAACTTAAGAGTGAGCCCGCATTTACTACATCAGATGGCAGCCCTTTCCACACTCCCACCACTCTCTGAGTGAAGAAGTTCCCCCTAATATTCCCCCTAAACCTTTCCCCTTTCACCCTAAAGCCATGTCCTCTCGTACTTATCTCTCCTAATCTAGGTGGAAAGAGCCTACTCACATTAACTCTGTCTATGCCCCTCATAATTTTGTAAACCTCTATCAAATCTCCCCTCATTCTTCTGCACTCCAAGGAATAAAGTCCTAACCTGTTCAATCTTTCCCTGTAACTCAACTCCTGAAGACCCGTCAACACTCTAGTAAATCTCCTCTGCACTCTTTCAATCTTACTGATATCCTTCGTATAGTTAGGTGACCAGAACTGCACACAGTACTCCAAATTTGGCCTCACCAATGACTTATACAACCTCACCATAACATCCCAACTCCTATACTCAATACTTTGATTTATGAATGCCAGGATGCCAAAAACCTTTTTTGCAACCCTGTCTACCTGTGACACCACTTTCAGGGAAATATGTATCTGAACTCCCAGATCCCTTTGTTCCTCTGCACTCCTCAGTGCCCTACCATTTACTGTGTATGTCCTACCTTGATTTGTCCTTCCAAAATGCAACACCTCACACTTGTCTGTATTAAATTCCATCTGCCATTTTCTGGCCCATTCTTCCATTTGGTTCAGATCCCTCTGCAAGCTTTGAAATCCTTCCTCGCTGTCCACTACACCTCCAGTCTTAGTATCATCAGCAAACTTGCTGATCCAATTTACCACATTATCATCTAGATCATTGTTATAGACAGCAAACAACAATGGCCCCAGCACAGATCCCTGAGGCACACCACTAGTCACAGGCCTCCAGTCTGAGAAACAATTTTCCACTACCACTCTCTGTCTTCTCCCACGCAGTCAATTTCAAATCCAGTTTACAACCTTTCCATTGATACCTAGTGTCTGAATCTTCTGAACTAACCTCCCATGTGGGACCTTGTCAAAGGCCTTACTAAAGTCCATGTAGACAACATCCACAGCCTTTTTTTCATCTACTTTCCTGGTAACCTCCTCAAAAATCTCTACAAGATTCGTTAAACACGATCTACCACACATAAAGCCATGCTGACTATCCTTAATCAGCCCTTGGCTGTCCAAATACTTGCATATCTGATCTCTCAGGACACCTTCCAATAATTTACCTACTACTGATGTCAGGCTCACTGGCCTGTAATTACCTGGTTTACTTTTAGAGCCTTTTTTAAACAATAGGACTGGACAGTAAATGAGATCAGGAGACTGGGATTGGAATTGGTTTATTGTTGTCACTTGTACCAAGTTACAATGAAAAAATTGTCTTGCATACCGTTCATACAGATCTATTCATTACACAATCCATTGAGGTAGTACAAGGGTAAAACAATACAGAATGCAGAGTAAAGCATCACAGCTAAAGAGAAAATGCAGTGCAGGTAGACAATAGGGTGCAAGGTCATAATGAGGTAGATTGTAAGGTCAAGAGTCCATCTTATCGTACCAAAGAACCGTTCAATAGTCTTATAACATTAGGATAGAAACTGTCCTTGGGCCTGGTGGTACGTGCTTTCAGGCTTCTGTATCTTCTGCCTGATGGGAGAGGGAAGAAGAGAGAATGAATGACCCAGGTGGGTTGGGTCTTTGATTATGCTGGCTGCTTTACCGAGGCAGCGAGAAGTAAAGTCCATGGAGGGGAAGCTAGTTTCCATGATGCGCTGGGCTGTGTCCACAACTCTCTGCAGTTTCTTGTGATCCCAGGCAGAGCAGTTGCTGTACCAAGGCTATTGCAGCATTTGGAGAGCCAAAGAATCAAAAGTAAGATAGGGATAACCTTTCATGGGGTCCAAGCCAGTCTTGTGTTATGAAAACATAGCTGTCATGGGAGAGACAAATGATGGGTGCTACTGAGACAACTTGGTCTAAGTTCCCTCTTTAAGGTCCAAAATGAGCATTGTATGGGAAATTATGGCATTCTATGCACCATCGATGTGGAAATTCTGTCAATGCCTGGAGTTTCCAGAATGCTGGGAAACAACCTGAAAATGGTCAATATTACAACTTACTCCAGGAAACATTAATTTTCAATTAGACGATGCTGAAAAACACAACGTTACTTGATTGAATTTAGAATTATCCAACTCAGGAACAGACCCTTTGGCCCACTGAGTTCTTGCCAACCATCAAATACCCATTTGCACTAACCCTACTCTAACCCTATTTTATTCTCTCCACATTCCCACCTTCGTGCATTAATCTCAAACAACTTTCGGATCTGACCATTCCAGGGTTAATCCTCCATAACATGGAGGTACACTGTATTTCCCCAACAATGTTATAGCAGCATGTTATAGTTGAACATCTCATTATCTTGATACACTGGCATCCTAGAGCCTCCTAAAAATCTTCCTCTTCAGAGATGCATTCAGTCATCTGCAACAATTACCCACATTTTCATATGGGCAGGTGTTTTTGATTTTCAAATTAAGGATGTTCTTTCCTTTGTGTTCTAATATTTGTTTTGTTGATATTTCAACATAATATGTTTTATGTTGTCTGTTCTATTAGCTAAACAACAACAGTGATTGCATTTCAAGTAAGTGTTACATGAAGGACTAAGGACTTTTTTTCTCACTTTTCAATTTTAGTATTAAAACAGTCTTATGTCCTAAAAAGCTCCGGGTCCTGTGGTTATTGCTGATGAGAGATAAGGTAATTAACTGATATTACAGTTCAACCACAAGTCTGATAGACCTATCCAAATCCAGCTGAATTTTTTGTCTAACACTAAAGCCCACATGCAATGCCCACTGAGCACAATGACTACTTAGGTGAAAAGGGGACTGCAGTAAGATAAGGACAAAGGTGCAGATTTATAACTAAGGAAAGAGCAATAGTTTCCTTGTTCTTGGTTTAGCGATTTAATCTGATGGTGAGTCTGAGATAATCCTTCTGGTGAGCATGTAGTTTTTTCTTCTCCTTTAACTGAAGTACACATTTAACTAAAACTGGTATCTTGAAACCAGATGAGTGATTGGATTGGAACTTTTAAAAGTACATTCTACAAGGCAACCACATAGCAGCCAAGGAGGAGGCAGAGGTTTCAAGCTTTTACATTCAATCTAAAGGACATGCAAGCCCCAGCCAATGTAATCGAAAGTGGCCGATCCAATTTCACAGATGGTACAATTTCACCCAGAAATGATCACTAACGTGATCTATTCTGGGTAATATGTGATCAAAGAGTGCAGTGTGATCCGATTTCTAATATTGCGCGTTGTTTCAAACTAACAGGAATTTACAGTAGATTTAAGGTACCTGAAGAAGCCCGCAAACCAAACTGCATTTAAGGCAAAAGAAGTAAGCTCAAAGAATGCTACAGTTAGGTATTTTTCCAAATGGAGGTGGAGAGATGTGTTGGATACAGATGATGAGGATTTATGTATGAGCAAGTTCCGGGGTCCTCAAGAATTTCTGTTCATTTCATTAGATTTCTATATTTGTCCATATTTGTTTATTGACAGGAGTAAGATTAACCTATTTACTAATAAAGGCATTTTCAACAGAGGTAATTTTTTTTCCTCTTAAGGAACTAACATCATTTTTCAACAATTAGGAGACAAATGTGGAGAGTATTCATACTTTTAAGTGTTTACCACAGCATTAAAACCAGTTATCACAAAAGGAAGAAAACCAAATAAATTAGAGAATAGAAAACAGGGAACATTAAAAAAGACTTGTTAAACTAATCTTACAGAAAGAATCAACCAATGAAAGCAAAAAATAAGATAACATTGAAAACAAGTTATTTATTGAAATCTATTCTAACAACTGAGGAAGATTTCACAACAGAAAGTAATGGGAAAATGATGAAATTGTAGCGGCTGCTACCGCAATGTGAAAGCAAGACACTAGTCGGTGGGCTGCAGAACAAAAACTGATTTATTTTCGCGCCTTGCACGGGCCTTTTAAGAGGAATGGTTTCCGCCCACCGAAAATGGAAATGACGGATGCGCTACGTCATCAAACTTTTCCCGCGCGCGGGTTCTCCCCGTCGCTCGGGGAAGATGAAGGCCCAACGCCATCTTGGGCCTCACCGCTACAACGACGCGCAACCCGACCGCCGAGCCAGTTCACTTGCTTGGATGGTGAGTCGCTACAAAATACAACATATTACAAAACATTAAAGCCAGCTAACAATAATTACAAATGTAGGATCTATTGAATGATAATAGGCAGAAGCTTAAATTGACAAAGCTAAAACTGCCAAAAAGAAACGGTAATCAAAGTACGCCCTCAGCAAAAGAACCAACAACAAAGAAAAGCTGCACCAGTGAAAACATTAATGCCAAGACTGTAGAGGAACCATTCCTCTTACTTGCACAATATCAGAAGCTGTCAATGAAGAAAATAGTTCAAAACCATCAGGAATTTTAGTTGTGTCATTCAGCAGATCTAACTTATGTTTATCAAAGATACCAGTTCAAAACTAAATAATTGCAATTCCACCATGTGAAAAGAGTAAAATCTTCAAGGCTGCTGCATCAAGATAAATGAGTGCTGTAATTGTACAACAATGCTGGTTTTCTGCTGGTTTTCATCGTTCCAGAAATTTAATCAGGTACTTGCCTAAATGACTCACACTTACAATGTGACACATTTTGTGTTCCGCATGCACCTCATGACATCAATCCAGTGCAAAACTGCTTTCCAGGGTCTTTGACTCAAGTTCAGTGACAGTTTTCTGAAGCACCCCTTGTCATTGGCCACTCATATATAAACCACACAAAGTAAATGTTTGCAACTTATGAAATAGAGAACTATAACTATAAGATAGTCATTCTATACAAATATCTCTATGTTCTCTCAGTGTTACACATTTTATGATAAAACTGTGAGATATTTTGTTTTGATCTTTCATCAGTTTTGAAGATAAAGCCCTAGATTTTAAATAAAAAGCAAAATATTGGGCTGGATTGTGCTTGATCCAACTTGCTGTCTGCAGTTGTCCTACACACTTTTCCTGTCAAAATACTTACCTTTTTCAGCTCCATGGGGTTGATTGGCTTAGAAGTCTGGATGTCCTGACTGTCTGGTGTGGTAGAGCAACAAGGCTCAGCTTGCAGATCTGAGGCCCATCCCCACAAAACGTCCTCATAGCTCTTTGACAGATCAAGAAATAAAACACAAACCATTAGAATTAAAAACATTAAGATAATGTAAAATGAAGTAAATCAATCACTTACCTGTATTTATGCTTTTAATTAATGTCAGCAACCCCTTAAATCTGAACAGACAGATGCAAAGCATATTTGGCCCTCAGCTTAGTACTAGACTCAATGAAGGTTAGATGTATAGCATTTGATTTCTGTCTTGTCTCTGAGTTCCATGCTTCCCTTTGTACACTCTGGAAGAAGAAATGGATAAACAGAATCACCCAAAATTTGCAGTGAGTATTGAGCAGCCTGTACACTCCACCAACCCATGAATGGAATTCAGACTCACTTCACTTCTCCAGTCTCTCTGGTGAGACTCTGCATGGCAACAGGGTCTTCTGCAAACTAGATTACATCATGTGGGAAAATGGGGGAGCGTGGTAATGTAGAACAAAACCCACTCAAAAACCAGCTGAATAAAATGCCCTTGTTTGGCCAGCTGCCAAAAACATTGGAACAACTAGGCACATTAGCTCATTGAGTGTTTTCATGGCTGAGGTCAATAGACTTTCATACTCCAAAAGAATGAAGAATTAGAGGAATGGGAGAAAGCTGAAGATGAGATCAAGGAGTGGACATAGTCCTATTAAGTGATGGATCCGAGCCATGTGGCCTACTATATTCACTGGAGTAAAGAAGAATCTGAGCAGATCTATAAGAAAATACCATCAAGACTAGCAGACTAGATGCAGAGAAGCATGGAGGATGTTCTTGATGGTTAGACAGTCCAGAACTGGTTGGGGTGAGAGGGGTGGAGAAGAAGGTGGGGTGTCACCAGATACGGGTTATGCCATTTAGAAATGAAGTCAAGAGGAATGTATTCACCCAGAGAGTGGTGATCCTGTAGAATTCTCCACAACAGAAGGCAGCAGTGGAGGCCAATTCATTAGGTATACTCATTCATGAAGGAGGGAAATAGATCGAGGGGATCAATGAATATCAGGAGAAGACAGGTGCAGGGTACTGAAGTGAATGATATTGAATGGCGAAGAAGTCCAGAAAGGCTGAATAGCCCATTCTCGCTCCTATTTTCTGTTTCTATAGTTCTACACCTACTTAAGCATATTATGTTCCTATGGTAGATTGAATTTGGTCCATAGGAAGTTTGGGCTTTACAAACCATGTTTTCACCACTTATTTTTAGTTGTTATTGAAAAGAAACATTTTTATATTACTTTTTGAAATAAAAATGTTCAGCATGGGCTAGTATTTATGTATACATACCTTAATGTGGCACTGTGATGTAGTCTACTCCTGCACAAAGGAGTTACTGATCCTCCAGTGTCCTGGACAAACAACCAAGAAGTTAGTTCCTCACTCCTCTGGCTTGGAAATCACCCGGGCCATTTTCCGGTTCATCTGGGGATCCAAGATGGAGCAGGTCCGACGGGTCACCATGCACAAGTCCCTGGACAATGAGGGTAAAGGTGTCCCCAGTGTCGCCCTCATGCTGATGAACACCTTCGTCTGTTACTGCATCAGGCTGTGCGTGGAACCCAAGTACGTGGGCACCAAGTGTCACTACGTACCGAGGTTCTACCTGTCCCGGCTGTTGTGAAGGATGGGCCTGGCCCCGCGGCCACACGGCGTCCCAGTCAGCTGGACGTTGCTGCACTACCTGTCCTTCGTGGAAAAGTTCTTCCGGACCAATCCCTTGGACCATAAGTCCATCAGGAAGTGGTCAGCACGGAACATCCTGCAAACACTGCAGGAGAAGGACTTGATGGACACCGTGGGGTGGTTCCCTGAGCAGACTGTCCAAACCATCTGGCAGAATGCCTCATCACCAGAACTCACCAACAAGCACCAAGACCTCGCTTGGCTAGCGGTGAGAGGGGCCCTCCCAGTAAGATCCATCCTGCACGGTTGGGGCATCACCCCCAGCGCGCGCTGCCCCCGGGAGGACTGTGCTGGGGATGAGACGGTCGCCCACCTCTTTGCGGGCTGTGGGTTTGTGAGGAGGGTGTGGCGAAAGATGCAAGGGTCCTTGTCACGTTTCATCCCCAGCAGCTGCGTAACAGAGGATTCTCTGATCTATGGGCTGTTCCCAGGGACACACACAGAGACGGACATCAACTGCTGCTGGAAGATCATCAACTTGGTGAAAGATGCCCTTTGGTCTGCCCGAAAATTGTTGGTTTCCCAGCATTGCGAGATGTCCGTAGGGGAACGCTGCCGACTGGCACATTCCAGGCTGCAGGAGGACGTGCTGAGGGATGCACTGAAGCTGGGTGCAGCCAGCGCGAGGGCTCGGTGGGGAAGGACGACAGTTTAGGGTTCTTCTGCCACTGGAGAGGGAGGGGCGGGGTCAGGCGAGGAAGCCCCTCAAATGTTGTAAATATGGGATTGGGGTATCACCCCAGGGAGCCACATGAGTGGCATCGGCGCTGTGTTTTTTATATATAAAAGGGTAACACTAAGAATTGAACTGTACACGAATGTAAAGGTTTGAACTGTTTTATTATTGTATATAGTTTCTTTTATTATGAATAAAGTCTATTTTGTTAAAAAAAAATTCTGAAGATTGATGGGAATATGTTTTCCTCTAACTAAAAGAAAATTAATTATAATTTCAATTTTATAAGTCACTTTGTTAATTGACATAGTAGAACAGGCAGGAATAAAGGATCTAAAAATTTACGGTTATAATGTATCAAACAGCACCTGAAGAATTCCTTGAAGTTGATCCATGGGTCTTATCTAAGTACCTGTGGGGTGAGTTGCTGGCTCTCTTGCACCTCATTAAGTTAGTTTTAGGTAAATTTTTTGTGATGTTCATTATCTAAGTTGCTAACATGCTGGTAAAGCAGAATAGAGCAGGCCTTAGGCCTGCCTCATGGTGTCCTCCAACATATGTTAGATCCCTATTTAACATATTTATCATTTACAAATGATCTTTCTCAGTCCCCATCTGCAATGTCTTTCAATGACTTGACAAATTTAGCAGCAGGCCGCATACTTGTGCAGTTTGCCACAGGTAGTCCCTTTGGTAACTGATAGGCATTGCAAGCATTTCTTGTGACACAATTTGGCACAACACACACTACATATTCTGCATTTTGCAG
Source organism: Pristis pectinata (assembly GCF_009764475.1). Classification (NCBI taxonomy): domain Eukaryota; kingdom Metazoa; phylum Chordata; class Chondrichthyes; order Rhinopristiformes; family Pristidae; genus Pristis; species Pristis pectinata. The sequence continues at coordinate 63,083,652 of NC_067415.1, read as the reverse complement.
AATTAATTTAGCAGTTTAGTTTTCAGGTGAACTTTATGTCATTTTAAAATGTAAACCGGATCGTAAGATCTGGAGTTAAAAACTGTTGGCCTGGAAATCCGATCACATTATGCTTTTTTTTCTGTGTAATGAGTTTGAAAGGCAATTTTTCGTGGAGTGAAATGCAATAACAACCACTCTGGAAATCTGACCAGACTTCTCGCTGAATAGTTCACCCTTGCACAGGTTTCCTGGTACCAGCTGCAGACTTAATAACGTGAGTCCACATGCAATGTTGTTTTTCAGTGTTCCTGGGGGGAGGAGAAATTCAAGGGTATATTCCTAAAGCTTCCCTGTCATTGGTCAGTCTTTTATTGTGTTATTTCCTCTGCAGCAGCAAAAGGACATTCTCACATTCGGCTTTTGCTCTCTGCTGTAGACACATGTTTCACCACACCCAATCTCCATAAACTTGTACTGATCTAAACAGCCATTTCAGAACTTGGATGTGTATAAGTATGGTGCTTGCACTGACTTTACTTAAAGAAATGGAACTGGAGCACAAGCAACAGAGTATGGATGGGAACCATGAGGAAGAATAGTGTTCCTCACAGCACGGTAGCGTAGTGGTTAGTGCGACGCTATTAGAGTGCCAGGGATTGGGGTTCGATTCCCGTCGCTGTCTGTAAGGAGTTTGTATGTTCTCCTGTGTCTGCGTGGGTTTCCTCCGGGTGCTCCGGTTTCCTCCCACATTCCAAAGACGTACGGGTAGGTTAATTGGGTTTAAAAAATGGGCGGCGCGGACTCATTGGGCCAGAAGGGCCTGTTACCGTGCTGTAAATAAAATTTTTTAAAAAATTTAAAAAGAAAGAATGCATTGTAAGGCTCATGCTCGTTGCTAAAGGCTCTACACTGGGTCCCATAATCTTATATCAACCTCTCAGAGGAGAAATGTCTGTGAAAATCATGGTTTATCAAGTTAGTTTTCTTCAACGTTCTATGACCTACATTTCCATGTTGCACTCTTAGCAATAACTGAGGTCAAGGTCACTGTTACTCAGTCATTCCAGGTGGCTGTGACAAATCTATGCTAAATTTTCCAGTGTGGCACTCACTGCAGTATTACTGATGCTCCCTTTCTCCTCCTGGGCTTATCTGCAGTTGCTGTGCTAGTATTAGCAGCATCTATAGCATGTGGAAATAGAGAACAGAATGGTGGACAGTGCAGAAGAGCAGTCCTATCTGGAAATGTCAAATTTCCCACAGGTCCTAATGATATACGAAATTTCCAGCCCCTCAGAGATATCCAGTTCCACAACAGACATCTTTTAGACACTGATAAGAGCTTTAGCCACATTTCAAAGGGTTTGTAGCATTTTTCTATTCTCTACCATCGGACCAAGCACAAGCTACTGAGTGATGTCCTTGAAATTCTGGTTGCTCACTGAAAGGCTTATCTTTTTCTGTATATAGCCCCTGTCAACAGACTCAAGCTCACCACTAATAGAGTAATGGACATAAACACAAGTTGAGTGTCTGAAAGGGTTATTGGCTCATATTGACAGCTATTTAAAATGGTAGGCAACATGAACATCAGTTTAGCTGCATCCAAATACTTTTGAAATCACTCTCCATAGTCAATGCCCTTTCGCAACAGCTCTATCTATTGAGCCGAAGATCTCAATTAGCTGGGATATTTAAAAAGACACACAATAACTACACTGGATCACCTAAATTTATAAGGTTGGACCTGAGACGTTATATTTTTGACCTTACTTTCCAAATAATGTAGTTTGCCTGTTTTCACCTGATAAACAGTCACAGAAGTAATGTCCGCCAAGGCAGGAATGGGAAATCAGAGCTGCATTGAAGTCAATGGGTCCACTTGCAAGGATCCACTACCAACATCTGATGCCAGACTATTCTCTGAGACGAGCCTAACGATAGAACTTTACTGGGAGTGAAGCCACTGTGGTGAAGCATGTACCATGGAATCTGAGGGTTTCATCTTTATAACCATATTGTTCTAATAGTAAAGGGTGTTGCAGATGGGATAAGAGATGCCATAGTATGGATTTGCTTTTTATGAATGGCATGTCATGATCAAGCTTTTTTAAACTTGTTTCTATAGTAATGATGCCTGGGGCTGCTTTAATATTCATAAATAGGGTTATTATGTTCAAACTTTAAGAGCTGTTCCTGATGATAGGCTCCATCAGACATAACAGCCAGGGATGGGCTTTTCAAAGAGACATAGAGTCATAGAGATACGGCACAGGAACACCATCCATATCAACTATCAACCACCCATTTATACTAATTAATCCCACATTAATTCCATTTTTTATTCTCCCCACATTCTCATCAACTCTTGCCAGACTCTACCACTCACCCAGTGACAAATTACAGCAGCCAATTAACCTACCAATCCACATATCTTTGGGGTGTGGGAGGAAACCAGAGCACCTAGGAGAAACCCACAGTCACAGGGAGAATAAGCAAATTCCACGCAGACAGAACCAGAGGTCAGTATTGAACCAAGGTCTTTGGTGCTGTGAGGCTGTGGCTCTACCTACTGCCCTACTGTGCTGCTGGAAAGGTGTACAGAAGGTGCACTTCCTGAGTGTGTAGTTAACTACTGCATTCTCATTTAGCATCCCCGATCAATGGTCAGTATAAAGATACTGGTGAGAATGTTACCCTCATGGCTAACATGCAGACTCACCTTTCATTAGGATGAAAGCAAATGGCTTAGCACCAATGTTTCAATGATTTGTCATTCCTCTCCATGCTGCAAGGGCTGAACCTGTTGCTACTGATTACATAAAAACATAGAAACATAGTAAATAGGAGCAGGAGTCAGCCATTCAGCCCTTTGAACATGCTCCACCTTGTTTTCTCCTCATATCTCTCAATCCATTTGGCCCTAAGAACAATATTGATTACTTATTGAATATATTTAATAATTTGACTTCAGGAGTTAGATAGGACACCTGATTGAGTAGTGCCACAACAACAACCTCTCACTCAATATTCGTATAACTAAAGAGCAATTGTTGACTTCAGGAAGGGGAAGAAGGGTGAACGTGCATCAGTCTACATTGGGGGATTGGCAGAGGAGAGAGTCAGCAGCTTTAAATTCCTGGGTGTAAAGATATCAGATGACCTGTCCTGGGCCCAGCACATAGATGCAGTCACAAGGAAGGCATGTCAGCATCTTTGCTTTCTTAGAAGGTTAAGGAGGTTTGACATGTCACCAAACATTTTAACAAATCTCTACAGATGTACAGTTGAAAATGTCCTGACTGGTTGCATCATGGTCTGGTACAAATGCACAGGAACATAAGAAGCAGCAGAGAGTAGTGGATTCGGCACAATACATCATGGGCACATCGCTCTCCACCATCGGTAGTATCTACACGAGGCGTTGCCTCAAGAAGGCAACAACTATCATCAAAGATCCCCACCATCCGGGCCATGCTATTTTTTGTACATTACCATCTACCAGGAGGAACAGAAGCCTGAAGTCCCAGGAATCAGTCTGATGAACTTGCACTGAACATAGAACATAAAATACTACATCACAGAAACAGGCCCTTTGGCCCATGATGTCGGTGCTGAACATGATGTCAAATTAAACTCAATTTCTTCTGCCTGCACATGATCCATATCCTTCCATTCCCTGCATATTCATGTGTCTATCTAAAAGAATCTTAAATGCCACTATCGACACTTCCACCACTAGCCCCCAACAACCCTTTCCAGGCACCCACCACTCTCTGTGTAAAAAACTTCCCCTGCACATCTCCTTTAAACTTCTCCCTCTCTTACCTCAAATGCATGTCCTATCGTTCTTGACATTTCTACTCTGGAAAAAAGATTCTGACTATCTATCCTATCTATGCCTCTTATCATTTTATAACTGTCTATCAGGTCTCCCCTCAGCCTCCAATGGCTCCAGAGAAAACAAGTTTGTCCAACCTCTCCTTATAGGTCATACCCTCTAATCTAGGCAATATTCTGGTTAGCATCTTCTATACCCTTTCCAAAGCCTCCACTTCCTTCCCGTGATAGGGCAACCAGAATTGCACACAATACTCTAAGTGTGGCTGAACCAAAGATTTATATAGCTGCAATTTATTTTCTAAACTTTGTTTAACAATAAAGAAGTAGCACTTAATGCCTTTAAACCACGTCATCCACCTGTCCTGCTACTTTTAAGAATCTGTGGACACACATTATTTGGCTGTCCTCTTCTTATTCTTTAGTGAATATTCACCACAAATCCCTTGACTCTCCTCCACAAAATGTCTCTTGTTGTCCTTCACAATGTTACCTTCAAATAACTCCTTTCAGTCCATTCTTGCAAAACTAATTCACAGCCAAATAAAACCAGCATTTCCCCAGTTTAGAATCTTACTCCTACTTTATCTTTGTCCCTTTTCCATTGCTACAGTAAATCTAACAAAGCAATGATGATTGCAACAGAAATCTTCTTTGCCTAATAGTCCTTTCATTTGCTCAGCCTCTTTCCTTTAAGATAATTTCAGAATTGCCTCCTTTCTACATTTTGACTACATTTTGAGTTGCTACATTTTGACTAAAAAATGTAATATAGTCATTTTGTGTTGTCTACCCCTTTTACACTGATTGTATCACAGTCATAGTCACAGTCCCACTTCTCTGATCCCTGTCTCCTCCAGTCCTAGTCCTGATCTTCAGAACCTGACCCACATGTCACAGCCCCATTCCGGCTCATGATCCTCTGACCGCTGTCCTGCGTTCCACTTTCCCCCCAACCCCCACCCCTACTTCTGGTGCTGAACCTGTGATTGTTAACATAGAACATAGAACATAGAACAATTACAGCACAATTCAGGCCCTTCGGCCCACAAAGCTGTGCCGAACATGTCCCTACCCTAGAAATTACTAGGCTTACCTATAGCCCTCTATTTTACTCAGCTCCATATACCGATCTAACAGTCTCTTGAAAGACTCTATCATATCAGCCTCCACCACCATTTCCGGCAGCCCATTCCACACACTCACCACTCTCTGAGTAAAATACTTACCCCTGACATCTCCTCTATATCTACTCCCCAGCACCTTAAACCTATGTCCTCTTGTGGCCACCAATTCAGCCCTGGGGAAAAGCCTCTGACTATCTACCCTATCAATACTTCTCATCATCTTATACACCTCTATCAGGTCCCCACTCATCCTCCGTCTCTCCAAGGAGAAAAGGCCGAGTTCCCTCAACCTGCTTTCATAAGGCATGCTCCGCATCCCAGGCAGCATCCTTGTAAATCTCCTCTGCACCGTCTCTATGGCTTCCACATCTTTCCTGTAGCGAGGCGACCAGAACTGAGCACAATACTCCAAGTGGGGTCTGACCAGGGACCTATATAGCTGCAACAATACCTCACGGCTCCTAAATTCAATTCCCCGATTGATGAAGGACAATACACCATATACCTTCTTAACCACAGAGTCAACCTGCACCGCCACTTTGAGCGTCCTATGGACTCGGACCCCAAGATCCCTCTGATCCTTCACACTGCCATGAGTCCTACCATTAAGACTATACTCCGCCAACATATTTGACCTACCAAAATTAACCACTTCACACTTATCTGGGTTGAACTGCATCTGCCACTTCTTAGCCCAACTCTGCATCCTATCTATATCCCTCTGTAACCTCTGACAGCCGTCCAAACTATCCACAACACCCCCAACCTTCATGTCATCCACAAACTTACTAACCCATCCCTCCACTTCCTCATCCAGGTCATTTATAAAAATCACAAATAGTAAGGGTCCCAGTACAGATCCCTGAGGTACACCACTGGTCACCGACCTCCACTCAGAATACGACCCCTCAACAACCACTCTTTGCCTTCTGTGGGCCAGCCAGTTCTGGATCCACACTGCAATGTCCCCTTGGATCCCATGTCTCCTCAACTTCTCCATAAGCCTCACATGGGGTACCTTATCAAACGCCTTGCTGAAATCCATGTACGCTACATCTACTGCTCTCCCTTCATCGATGTGTTTGGTCACATCCTCAAAAAATTTGATCAGGCTCGTAAGGCAGGACCTGCCCTTAACAAAACCATGCTGACTATTCCTAATCATATTATACTTCTCCAAATGTTCATAAATCCTGCCTCTCAGGATCTTCTCCATCAGCTTACCAACCACTGAGGTAAGACTCACCGGTCTATAATTTCCTGGGCTATCCCTACTCACCTTCTTGAATAAGGGAACAACGTCTGCAACCCTCCAATCTTCCGGAACCTTTCCCATCTCCATGGATGACACAAAGATCATTGTCAGAGGTTCCACAATCTCGTCCCTTGCCTCCCACAGCAACCTGGGGTACATCTCATCCGGTCCTGGCTACTTATCCAACTTGATGCTTTCCAAAAGTTTCAGCACCACCTCTTTTCTAATATCTACATGCTCAAGCTTTTCAGGCCACTGCAAGTCCCCACTACAATCCCCCAGATCCTTTTTCCGTGGTGAATACTGACGTAAAGTATTCATTAAGTACCTCTGCTATTTCTTCCGGATCCATACACACTTTCCCACTGCTGCACTTGATAGGCCCTATTCTTTCTCATTTCATCCTCTTACTCTTCACATACTTGTAGAACGCCTTGGGGTTTTCCTTGATCCTGCCTGCCAAGGCCTTCTCATGTCCCCTTCTGGTTCTCCTAATCTCTTTCTTAAGTTCCTTCCTTTTAGCCTTGTACTCCTCCAGATCTCTAACATTACCTAGCTCTCTGTACCTTTTGTATGCTTTTCTTTTCCTTTTGTCTAGATTTATTATAGCCTTCGTACACCACGGTTCCTGTATCCTATCATGACTCCCCTGTCTCATTGGAACATGTCTGTTCAGAGCTCCACACAAATATCCCCTGAATATTTACCACATATCTTCTGTATTTTTCCCAGAGAATATCTGTTCCCAATTTAATCTTCCAATTTCCTGCCTGTGAGCCTCATAATTCCCTTTGCTCCAAGTAAACACCTTCCTAGCCTGTCCCTATCCCTCTCTAGTGCTAACGTAAAGGAGATGGAATTATGATCACTATCACCAAAATGTTCACCCACTGAGAGATCTGACACCTGACCAGGTTCATTTCCCTACACCCTCTCCCTACCCCTACACATTCCCAGTTCTCTGCCCTTGATTGCTGAGCACACCCAGCATCCACCAGCTCCACACTCCTGCTACCATTCCAGTCCCAATCAAACAGATTCAGTGTGGTTTTGTGAAAGGGAAACTGAGAAATTTGTCGGAGTTCCTTGAGATTGAGGGTGGATAAAAGGGAAAAATGAAATGTAGTGTATTTGGATTTCCAGAAGGCATCCAATAATATACCACACAAAAGGTTACTGCACGGGATAAGGTAAGTATGTAATAGAGGGTAATATACTGGCAATAATAAAGTTGCTAACTAACAGAAATAGAGAGTTGGCATAACTGGGTCATTTGGAGTTTGGCAATCAGTAGCTAGTGGGATGCCATAGCAATCAGTGCTGGGACTTCAAGTATTTATAATCTATATTTATGAGTTGGATGAATGGACCTACTGTACTGTTTTCCAAATTTGCTGATGATACAAAAATAGATGGGTTCATAACTTGTGAGGAGGAGACAAAGAGGATATAGATGGGTTAAGTGAATGGGCAAGTTGTTTGCAAATGAAGTATAATATGGGAAAACATGAGGTTACCTGCTTTGGAAAGAAAAATGAAAAAACAAATTATTATTTAACTTGAGTGAGACTACAAAATATTGCGGTACAAAGTGAGCTGGGAGACCTGGTATACTGAAGCACAAAAACCTGGCAGTCACATACAGCAAGTAATTAGGAAGACTGACAGATCATTCATTTTTCTTGCAAGAGAGATGGAATATAAAAAGGAAGTTTTGCTGCAAACTTACAGGGCACTGGTGAATCTGGAGTAATGCATACAGTTTTAATCTTCACAATGATGGTAAAATGTGCTTGCATGGGAAGATATACATAAGTTCACAAGGGTAATTCCTGGAAAGAAGGGGTAGATGAATGAGGAAAGATGCATGAAGGTGAGCCACATTCCGATATCACTACCATCCTTCTGGTAAATGTACTCCCATGCTGTTGGGTAGGGGGTTCGAGGATTTAGACACAGCAATGATGAATGATGGATGAGATGTTTCCAAGTCTGGGTGATGCGTGACTTGGAGGAGAATCTGCAGGTGGTTGTGTTCCTCTTGCCTGCTACATTTGTTCTCCTTGGTGATAGAGGTTGCAAATCTGGGAGGTGCTGTTGGAGAAACCAAGTGAGTAACTACAGTGCACTCTGTATGTGACATGTACTGCAGCCACTGTGTGTTGGTGGTGGAGGGAGTGAATGTTTAGGGTGGAGGATGGGGTGCCAATCAAGAGGCAATTTTTGATTCAATTTTTGATTGTGGCATGCATCCAGGTTAGAGGAAAATATCCCATCCCATCCCTGAAATTCTGTAGGATACTGAGATCTTGTTGCAGCAGTATTTATTTGGCTGGTCTAGTTGTGTTTTGGAATAATGGTAACCTCCAGGATGTTGACAGCAGTGGCCCCCATGATGAAAAAATATCACTGAATGCCAGTGGTAAGTGGATAGACTATCTCTTTTTGGAGATATTCATTGCCTGGTACTCAATTGGCATGGATAATACTGGCCATTTATCAGCCCACACCTGGATGTTGTCTTGGCTTGCATACAGATGCAGACTTCTTTATTTGCTGAGGAGCATTGAATAGAATTGTGTTAATCAATAAACATTCCCACTTGTGACATTACGATGGAAGGAAGGCTGTTGATGAAGCAGCTGAAGATGGTTGGGTCCAAGACAATGCCCTATGGAACTCTTGCAGTGATGTCCTAGAGCATGAATGATAACCACATCCGTCTTCCTCTGAGTACAGTGTAAAGCCCATTGACTTTAGTTTTACTAAGGCTTGTTGATGCCACACTCAATTTTTTTAGGTTAACACATTTAGATTCTACCTAATGTCTAACTTTGGCAAGCCAAGGTGGTAATCCTCTTTTATCTCCACTAATTTTGCATATCTAGAATAAGGGGTGGCAAAAAATGCACTCTTACACATTTTCAAATTTGTATCAAACTCAACCTGAGAGTATTTAGCAGTAGCATTTCACACAATACAGAAAATTACCTATTGAATATAATGGCAGAATTTCTCTAGATTCATGATTTAGTGCTCTGTGGACCATAAAGTTTCAGCTGGAGTCAGGCCATCTCATTATTTTTTGAAATATCAAGCTTGTACCTCCCTGATAAATAATTCCTGCTGGTATAATGTATCAGGCCACACCATATTTGCCAAGGCCAACAAGGTTAAAGCAGCAATCTAGCCTGAGTATCACCTTTTTTAATTTTTTTGCCCTGCAGACAGTGATTTCCATATACAGAGTGACCTCACTTTCTGTTGAACATGTGAAATCATGATGAAGCATGAAATGACACGTATTGCTGTCGGAGATTTGAAATGAGGCCTGCTAACCTGTGGGCAGTATCTCCGGCAGTGGAAATGTATTATGATATAAACTCCTTAGGAGAAAAAGGCTGGTGAAGTTTTTATCTAGGTCATTGAAAAACATGACAATTTAATGTATTTTTGTAATAATCCAGTCTTATCCCACTTTTGAAGCAGTTATCTCTCTGATTCTTGAAATATGAATGCTGCAAAGAAAGCATTTTTTGCTTCTGTAAACCTCTGTGGTTTAATGATTGACAATGTTTATGTGGTATTAAAGACTGATGGAGTTTTTCAGGGCATTTAGATATTTGTGCTCTGTGTAATCACTGCAATGATTTTAATATTTGAAACGCTTGCAGCAGAGACTGTAGGAAATAGATAAAAAATATTGTGGTAAAATTTTATTACTGCGGAAATATTTTGTGAAAGAATGTATTCAAATTCAAAGCAAAATTGCGAACAAGCACCTTTTAACAAATTCCTTAATCTGAATACAGTGTTTCAGATTTTTTTAAAATTAGGTTAATATTTTAAAAACTCTTGAAGAATTCAACATAAAATTTAGAAAATGAACCATTTTTGCGTATTCTTTAACAAGGTATCTCTTGTTCATAATATTATCATCTCCAGTTCCTCTGGCTTTAATGTCTCAATGGAAATTACTTTAAGAATCTCCTCTGGACTGTGAAGGGGCTTGGTGATGGTTGCTCACAAATGATTAAGTATGTTTAAGCAGGTTTGGGTTAACATTCTTGGGCCATTTTCCAACAATATAATACTTTGGGAAGGAGATGGAGTTGAGAGATATTCAGCATTGATTAGTTTACTGCCTTATTACCTATTGCATCTCTGTTTTATACACACACACACACACACACATTATTTTGAAATTTTGTTTTTAAATTTTCAGTTGTTTTTCCTTTCCCTATTTCTGTATCTAACCATACAACACCCCAAGATATCTGTGCTCCTTCAATTCTGGCCTTGTGTTCATCCCCAAATTTAATCCCTTCACCTCAGCTCTGTAATTGCCTCTTTTAATCTCTCTGCCTCTATAGCCTTCTTTTCTCCTTTAAAACCTACTTCTTTTACCAAGCTTTTGCCATCCATCCTATTATCTCCTTATTTAGCTCAACATCATCTATGTATTTAGTAAGTTTGCTCTGCAAGATTAAAGCTGTAATATAAATGAAATTGTTATTTTTGTTTATCACCTTTGTGGAACGACATTGAAAGCAATTTTAATGAAATAATAGACTTCCAGAGATGACTCAGATGAAGAATAATCTTGATAAGTGCTTACACTGGATCATGAGATGAGATAATTCCAATACACTGTTTTATGTTCATTCTAAAAATTATTGAAAATAATAAGCAACAGTGGAGAAATACATAAAAAAATGTGAAAGTTGGGCCTATTTTCAAAAAAGAATTATGTTAAATGCTCGTATTTAATTCGAATGCATGTGGAAACAGAACTAAAATTGTGCAGTAAGAAGACCCCCACCAGTACTTGCAGGCACAATGCAAGGTGTTGTGCATATAAGCATCATGTATTCAGAGTTATTCATCCTTTAGGTATCGTAGACCACAACTATAAAATACTATTTGTGGTTGTCTGAGAACAATTCAACTTCCATGGTCTGTCATGACTAAGGTGGCACTTAATAGCCATCATCTCTCTTTGTTGTGCAGTTCTGGCCTACACAATATGTTGACACCATTCTCTCTGTACCTTTGCATATGTTAATCCAGTGTACAACTGATCCAGCTCTCAGCTTGCATTACTCTATATCCATCTATAGAATATCTTGTCAAGAGGAAGAAAGAAGTTTACCTAAGATTTAGAAAGCATGGATTAGACAGGGCTCTGGATAGTTACATGGTATACAAGAGGGAGCTTAAGAATGGATTTAGGAGAGCTAGAAGGGGACATGAGAAGGCCTTGGCGAGTAGGATTAAGGAAAACCTCAAGGTGTTCTACAGGTACGTGAAGAATAAGAAGATGACTAGAGTGAGGGTAGCACTGATCAGGGATAAAAAAGGAAACACGTGCCTGGAGTTGGAAGAGGTAGGGGAGGTTCTTAATGAATACTTTGCTTCAGTATCCACTAGTGAGAGAGACCTTGATGTTTGTGAGAATGGCATAGGACAGGCTGATACGCTAGGGGATGTCAACGTGAGGAAAGAGGATGTGCTGGAACTTTTGAAAAACATGTAGAATAGATAAGTCACTGGGGCTGAATGGGATATATCCAAGGTTATACGGGAAGCAAGGGAAGAGATTGCTGTGCCTTTGGCGATGACTTTTGTGTCCTCATTGGCCACAGGAGTAGTGCCAGGTGAGTGGAGGATGGCAAATGTTGTTCCTTTGTTTAAGAAAGGGAGTAGGGATAACACTGGGAATTACAGACCAGTGAGTCTTACTTCAGTGGTGGGCAAATTACTGGAGAAGATTCTTAGAGACAGGATTTATGGGCATTTGGAGAAGCATAGGTTGATTAGGGACAGTCAGCATGGCTTTGTGAGGGGCAGGTCGTGCCTCACAAGCCTGATTGAATTCTTTGAGGATGTGACAAAGCACATTGATGAAAGTAGAACAGTGGATGTGGTGTACATGGATTAGTAAGGCATTTGATATGGTTCCTCATGGAAGGTTTATTCAGAAAGTCAGGAGGCATGGGATCCACGGAAACTTGGCTGTATGGATTCAGAATTGGCTCGCCCATAGAAGACAGAGGGTGGTGGTAGATGGAGCGTATTCTGCCTGGAGGTCAGTAACCAGTGATGTTCCACAGGGATCTGTTCTGGGACCCTTGTTCTTTGTCATTTTTATAAGTGACTTGGATGAGGATATGGAAGGGTGGGTTAGTAAGTTATCTGATGATTCGAAGGTTGGTGGTGTTGTGGATAGTGTAGAAGGTTGCTGTAGATTACAACAGAATATTGATAGAATGCAGAGCTGGGCTGAGAAGTGGCAGATAGATTTCAGCCCAGATAAGTGTGAAGTGATACACTTCGGCAGATCGAATTTGAAGGCAGAATACAAGGTTAATGGCAGGACTCCCTAGCAGTGTGGAGGAACAGAGGGATCTTGTGGTCCATGTCCATAGATCCCTCAAGGTTGCCGTGCAGGTCAATAGGGTTGTTAAGAAGGCATATGGAGTGTTGGTCTTTGTTAGTTGGGGTATTGAGTTCAAGAGCCACAAAGTGATGTTGCAGCTCTATAGAACTCTGGTTAGACCACACTGGGAGTATTGTGTTCAGTTCTGGTCACCTCATTATAGGAAGGATGTGGAAGCTTTGGAGAGGGTGCAGAGGAGATTTATCAAGATGCTGCTTGGATTGAAGAGCATGTGGATAGGTTGAGTGAGCTGGGGCTTTTCTCTTTGAAGAGAGGGAGAATGAGAGGTGACTTGATAGAGGTGTACAAGATGATAAGAGGCATAGACCGAGTGGACAGTCGGAGACTTTTTCCCAGGGTGAAAATGGCTAACATGAGGGGGCATAATTTTAAGGTGGTTGGGGGAAGGTATAAGGGGGATGTCAGGGGGGTAAGTTTTTTACACAGAGAGTGGTGGGTGCGTGGAACGCACTGCCGGCAGAGATTGTGGGGGCAGATACATTAGGAACATTCATGTGTCTAGATAGATACATGAATGATAGAAAAACGTAGGGCTATGTGGGAGGGAAGGGTTAGGTAGATATAAGAGCAGGATAAAATGTTGGCACAACACTGTGGGCCGAAGGGCCTGTACTGTACTGTAATCTTCTATGTTCTATGTTCTATGTGGTATTCATGTAACTACTAACAGTGATTCTCCTTGCATTATTTTTGATATGATGATTTTGATCCAGCTAGCAGAGCACAATCTTCTACAACAAACAATTTGTTGGCAGAACTCATGGGGTCAAGCAGCGCCTGTGGGAGGAAAGGAAATGTCAACGTTTCAGGTCGAAATCCTGCATCAAGACTCTTCCTGTGAGATGTCAACTCTGATAGACCAATAACATGCTACTGGTGGTTGTTTTTCTTGCATCTTTTTGGACCGTCTGGAAACACTTGCTGAGAAAGCATCGATAACCCTTCACCTTTGTCACTCTCTGATCGCACTCAGTTCTCTTGGTATCATGTTTGCCAACTAGTGAATCTTCACACCAAGATCTCTCACCTCATGCTGCTGCTGTGGCAAAAGGTAACAAAGCGCACACGCTAATTCTGATGTAAGTTCATCAACCTGAAATGTTAACTCCGTTTCTGACTTTACAGATGTTGCCTGACTGCTGAGTACTTCCAGAATTTTCTATTTGTACTTTGGATTTCTAGTATTTTGCAACCAAAACACTACCACTACCCTACTCTCATGAATTATCTTTGTTACATCCTCAAAAATCTCAATCAAGCTTATAATGCATGACGTCCTCTGCAAAACAAAACCATGCTGACTATCCCTAACAAATTTATCAAGACAAGTCGAGTTTATTGTCATATGCACATGTACATGTATGCACAGGTGCAATGAAAAACTTACTTGCAACAGCATCACAGGCACATTCATTAGAGACACAACATTCATAAGAAATACATAAATTAAACATAAATTATCCAATATTATACAAGAAAGAACACAATTAGAACAAAAGCAAAATCTAAACTCTATTGTAGTGCAAAGTGGTCATAGTGTTGCTATACACAGGCAGTGATTAGAGTTGTGCAGTTTGGTTCAAGAACCAAATGACTGAAGGGAAGTAACTGATCTTGAACCTGGAGATGTGGGACTTCAGGTTTCTGCACCTCCTGCCTGATGGTAGCTGTGAAACAATGGCATGGTCCAGATGGTGGGGATCTTTGATGATAGGTGTTGCCTTCTTGAGGCAGTGCCTCAGATAGGTACTCTCAATGGTGAGGAGGAATGTCCTCTGATGTATTGGGTTGAATCCACTACCCTCTGCATCTTCTTACATTCCCATGCATTCGAATTGCTGTACCAGACCATAATGCAACCAGTCAGGACACATTCAACAGCACATCAGTAGAAATTTGTCAGAGTGTTCGGTGACATGCCAAAACACCTTAATCTTCGAAAAAAACAAAGATGCTAACACACCTTCCTTGTGATTGCATCTATGTGCTGGGCCCAGGACAGATATCTGATATTTAACACCTGGATTTAAAGCTGCTGACTCTCCCCTCTGCCGATCCTCCAATGTAGACTGATGCTGTTCACCCGCCTTCCTCTTCCTGAAATCAACAATCAGTTCTTTAGTTTTACTGACATTGAGCGAGAGGTTGTTGTTGTAGCACCACTCAGCCAGGTGTCCTATCTTACTCCTGTACACTGACTCATCGCCACCTGTGATTCATCCAACAACAGCAGTGTCATTGGTGAATTTGTTTATGGCACTAGAGCTGTGCTTAGCCACACAGTCATGTGTATACGGAGAGTAGAGCAGGGGCTAAGCCCACAGCCTTGAGGTGCACCTGTGTTGATGATCAGCGAGGAGGAGATGTTGTTACCAGTCCTCACTGACTGAGGTCTGCTGATGAGGAAGTAAAGGATCCAGTTGCAGAGGCCCAGGTCTTGAAGCTTGATGAGTTGGAGGGGATGATTGTGTTGAACGCCGAGCTATAGTCAATGAACTGCAGCCTGATGTATGTGTTCCTGTTGTCCAGATGTTCCAGAGCAGAATGAAGAGCCAGAGAAATCACATCTGCTGTTGACTTCTTGTGGTGGTAGGCAAATTTAATTAAGGCCTAGGTCATCTCTGAGGTAGGAGTCAATTCTCGCCATAACCAACCTCTCAAATCATTTAATTACAGTTGATGTAAGCACTACTGGATGGTGGTCATTGAGGGAGGTCACCACACTGTTCTTGAGCAGCGGTACAATAGATGCCTTTTTGAAGCAGGTGGGAACCTCAGACTGCAGAAGCGAGATATTAACATGTTGGAAACAGTTCAGAGGAAGTTTACTGGACCTATTGTTTTCAGAGGAAGGACTGGATGGGCTATGTTTCCATATGTTGAAGTTCAGAGCAATGAGCAGCATCTTGATTGAAACATACAAAATCCTGAGAAGCCATGAGAGGGAGGATGTGGGGAGGCTGTTTCCTTGTGTGAGAGAACCTGGAACTGGAGTCACTGTTTAAAAGTAAAGGGTCTTGCCTCATAATTGTATTGTTTTAAAAATAATTGTGTTGAAGTTTAATTGCATAGCATGTTTTCCAATAGTATGCAATGGAAACATTATTTTTTCTGAAATGAAATGCAATAACAACATTTCTTTTTATGCCTCTTCAGGAACTCCTGGATGTGCATCACCCCTGTGCTCCTGATGTGATTTCTGTGTCATCATTCCCATGAAATTCATCTTTAGAAGCATTGTGGGACCATGTTGCCCCAAAATTAACCAGCTTTGGGGCAACCTAGGACCAATCCTGGGACAGCCTTGCTAGGGCCGCTATCAGGTAAATCTCAAACTTAACTTGCATCCTTCTGGCCAAATGGAGAGCACAACAAATGAGAGCAGCCCTCATCTCTGTCCCCTGCTCACAACACTCTGTGTCAGTGCTCCCAGGTGTCCCACACCCCCACCTCCACCCTGCAAATCCACGATTCTCACAACCTGAGCTCCTGATTATTTCCCCTCCCCTCGATCATCCATTACCAGGACTGCCTGTGCCTCTATTCACCCATAGATTGTCCATCACAGACCTCCAACAACCTCCAGCCATTCACTACAGGGGTCCAATGCACTCTACACCCCAACCCACTGACGATGCAGTACAGGTGTCTGAAGAGCCCAACAGATACTCCACATGTCGACCGCATCCATCAAGGGTTTTGAAGACCTTCCTGAAGATCCTATTGGCCATTCACCACAAGGCTCTGACAATTCCTCCCACTGCCCCCAACCCCTCCCTGATCATCATCATCATGTGACTTTGAAGACCTCTCTGACCATCCATCATTGGGCTCTAAAGACCCACTGACATCCATCACAGAGCTTCAGAACACTTATCCACATCCCCAACAACTCATCACAGCATCCTGAGGAAGCCCTCAGCCATCTACCATGAGGCTTCAAAACCCCACCAGCATTGATCACAAGGCTCTGAAGTCCTCTCCAACCATCCATCATAGGTTTCCAACTATACTTCACAGGCTCTGAAAATATGCTCATCAGTGCACCACAAGACTTCAATGCACCTCCCCAACCATCCATCACGGTGGTCCCACAAGCCCTTCCCACTCAGCATCCATCACAGGTCTTCACACCCTGCTGTCCCATAGAATATCCACCACATGGCTCCAAGACTGTGACAACAGTGCATCACAAGGAACCAAAGGCCCGCTAGACCTTCCACCATCAGAGTCTCACGTCTTCCCACACTTGACCATATCCTGACCATACATCACAGAGCTCCAATGTCCCCATATCTAACCATCCCTCACAGGGTTCTGAGGACTCCCCTGACCATCCATCACAGGGCAGTTAAGAACCATCCCCCAACCCTCTCAGCTCAACTCCTCACTTTCTATTCCAGGGCTCTGATGATCCCTCAGCCACATCATCATCATCAGTCATCCCAAACAACATCCCCTACCCTAGTCCCAGCCTCAGGACAGAGTACCAAGAAGTACCTTTATTTTCATTGCACAGGCCTGAAGTCTCGGGTGCAAGTTGGAGGGGTGGTGTGGGAAACCCCAGAGGGTGAGTGAGTTTGCAGCAATGGCCAAAGGCTGAAACGTTTGTTGCTGCCCAACTGTTAAAACCATATATGCACCACACCAACTTATTCTTCCTGCCAATTACCACATACATTTGGATGCAGAATTGTTTCTTCTATGGTGATGCATCAAAATCTTACAAATACTAAAAAAAACTTCTGGTCAATACTGTCCTCAAGTAACTTTCACTGAATCCAAATTGTGAAATGTGCAATGTACTTTGACAAAATGTGTTACAGAATAGGGTCCACAGAACCAAAATTATAGAAGGTGAAATGGATTGATAGCAAATCATCAGCTATCTAAGAGAAAACAAAAATCAGGTGCAGTCCAAAATAGGTTCTACCTTTGCCATCAAAACATTTCATAACTGTGGTATCAACTAGCTTCACCGCACTAATGCTGAGTTATTTACTGAGGGAAGAAGCTGGGTAGTACAGCAGACTGGACTCAGCTCTGGGATCTGATGTTAAATGATGGCTGCAATGTTAAATGATCCCAATACTGGCACATCTCTTCTTGATAATACCAAAAATAATCATTAATGATGTATACAGTGTGGTTCTTCAATAAGTGTTCTTTGGAGTGGAATCTAAAAATCATGGTCAATATAACCATGGGAGAAGAGTTCTCACAGAGCCATAAACAGTATATTTTACATCAGATAAAGAACTATGACCCACACAAAATGGAATACGTGTTATGTTTAATGTTCTTTGATAGAATTATATTTATTAAGATTTTATCCAAAACTGTCAGTGATTTGTGATTTGTTGGAAATCCCTTAAGCATTGTATAAAATTATTTTCTCCCTTTGGTTTACCAGATAATAAATTAAATCTCCCCTTATTCTCTGAAGGGTCAGTTTGTTATATTCAGATATGTTTAGCTATTAGCATCAATGAAAACATCAGATGTGTGATCTCAACCTCTCCTCCTCAGGTCAGCCACAGCCTTTAATTTCCCTGAAGGCTTCAGCTGTGATGAATTGAACCACACTCATTGCCTGTTTTGTTTGAACCTATTGTGGACAATAATGAGACTTATACATATGAAAAGAAAAAAAAACTAGTATGTTTAGGCCATGCCGTACGGCTTTTGCTCAATAATTTGTAAATGATGACAACAGAACAAGTGGCCATATTTAGCCCTAATCTGTGTCACAGTTTCAGCACAAGCTACACTAATTGTTGAACCTGGAAACTGCCAATGAGGTATTAACTGCCTATTCACTGTCTTCAGAGCTATGCAATACAGTCCCTTAACACATGGCGTAGAAAATAGCTGATTTTGAGCAAAGTAAGAAACATTGTAAGTATTTATAAAAAATAGAAAATAGAACAGTACAGCACAGGAACAGGCCTTTTGGACCACAATGTGTGTGTTGACCATGATGCCAAAGTAAACATGGTCATGGTCCAGATCCCTCAAATCCCTGCCTGTTCATGTGTCCGTCTAAATGCCTTGCAAACGTCGCTATGGTATCTGCTTCCACCACCTCCCCTGACAGCACGTTCCAGGCACCTGCCACACTCTGTGTGTAAAACTTACCTCGCATATCTCCTTTAAACTTTTCCCCCCTCACCTTAAATCTATTCCCCCTAGTTTTTGCCATTTCCACCCTGGGTAAAACACCCTATCTATGCCCCTCATAATCTTATATACTTCTATCAGATCTCTTCTCAGCCGCTGATTCTCCAGCTAATATTCTCCAATCCAGGCATCATCCTGGTGAACCTCTTCTGCATCCCCTCCAAAGCCTCCATATCCTTCCTGTAATGCAGCAACCAGAACTGCACACAATACTCTATATGTGCCAAAGTAAACTTTTAGACATCTGCAACACGATTTCCTAACATTTATACTCAATGCCCCCACTGATGAAGGAAAGCATGCCATATGCCTTCTTTACCATACTATCCACTTGTGTTTGGGGAAAAGTCATATCGAACAGGTAGAGAGGCTTTGAGGAAGGAGAAGCAGAGTACAGGCTATAAAAGTAGAAAGGTGGATGGGCTAAAGTGCATTTACTTAAATGAGAGAAGCATCAGAAATAAGGGAGATGAACTGAGAGCTTGGATAAGTACATGGGACTACAATATTGTGGCTATTACAGAGACATGGCTGACACCAAGGCAGGAATGGATATTGAATATTCCTGGTTTTCAGTGTTTTAAAAGGGATAGGGAGGGAGGGAGAAGTGGGGAGGGGTGGGGATGCTGGTCAGGGACACTATTACAGCTGCAGAAAGGGTGGATAATGTAAAAGGATCATCTCCAGAGTCAATAAGGGTGGAAGTTACGAACAAGAAAGGAGCAGTTACTCTACTGGGAGTATTCTATAGGCCGCCCGGTAGCAGCAGGGATACCGAGGGACAGATTAGGAGGCAGATTTTGGAAAGATGCAAAAATAACAGGATTATTATAGTGGGAGACTTCAACTTCCCAAATATTGACTGGCACCCGCCTAGTGCCAAAGGTTTAGACGGGGCAGAGTTTGTTAAGTGTGTCCAGGACAGAATCCTGGCACAGTATGTTGACAGGCCGACTAGAGGGGATGCCATATTAGATCTGGTTTTAGGTAATGAACCAGGACAGGTGACAGATCTACCAGTGGGTGAGCATTTGGGGAACAGTGACCATTGCTTCATAAACTTTAGAATTATCATGGACAGGAATAGGAGCAAAGAGGACAGGAAGGTATTTAATTGGGGAAAGGTGAATTATGAGGCTATAAGGTGAGAACTTGGAAGTGTAAATTGGGATGACATTTTTGAGGGGAAATGTACTATGGAGATGTGCTCGATGTTCAGGGATCTTTTGCAGGATGTTAGGGATAAATTTGTCCTGGTGAGGCAGAGAAGGAATGGTAGGGTGAAGGAAATGTGAGTGACGAGAGAGGTGGAATAACGAGTTAGGAAGAAGAAGGCAGCATACATAAGGTGTCAGCAGCAAGGATCGGACAGGGCTCGAGAGGAATATAGAGTAGCAAGGAAAGAACTTAAGAAAGGGCCGAGGAAAGAGAGAATGGGACATGAAAAGGCTTTGGCGTGTAGGGTTAAGGAGAATCCCAAGTCTTTTTTCTCATACAAAAAGAGCAGAAGGATGTCGAGGGTAAAGGTAGGTCCGATTAAAGACAAAGGTGGGAGGATGTGCCTGGAAGCTGTGGAAGTGGGTGAGGTTCTCAATGAATACTTCTCTTCAGTATTCACCAAGGAGAGGGGTTTTGATGATGCTGAGGACAGTGTTGGTAAGGGTAATGTTCTAGAGTATGTAGATATTAAGAGAGAGGATGTGTTGGAGTTGTTAGAAAATATTAGGACAGATAAGTCCCTGGGGCCTGACGCAATATTCTCCAGGCTGCTTTGTGAGGCAAGGGAGGAGATTGCTGAACCGTTGGTTAGGATCTTTGAGTCCTAGTTGTCCACAGAGATGGTACCGGAGGATTGGAGGGTGGCGAATGTTGTCCCTTATTCAAAAAGGTGGTAGGGATAGTCCAGGGAATTACAGGCCGGTGAGCCTTATGTCTGTGGTGGGTAAGCTGTTAGAAAGGATTCTAAGAGATAGGATCTATGAGCATTTAGAGAATCATGGACTGATTAGGGACAGCCAGCATGGCTTTGTGAAAGGAAGATCTTGCCTCACAAGCCTGATAGGGTTCTTTGAGGAAGTGACCAGGAAGGTTGTTGAGGGTAGAGCAGTGGATGTGGTCGACGTGGATTTTAGTAAGGCGTTTGACAAGGTTCCACATAGTAGGCTTCTTCAGAAGGTCAGAGGCCAAGGGATCCAGGGAGGCTTGGCCGTGTGGATTTAGAATTGGCTTGCCTGTAGAAAGCAGAGGGTTGTGGTGGAGGGAGGGCATTTGGATTGGAGGGCTGTGACTAGTGGTTTCCCACAGGGATCGGTTCTGGGACCTCTACTTTTTGTGATATTTATTAACGACTTAGATGAGGGGGTGGAAGGCTGGGTTAGCAAGTTTGCAGATGACACAAAGATCGGTGGTGTTGTGGATAGTGTGGAGGGCTGTCGAAGCTTGCAGAGGGATATTGATAGGATGCAGAGCTAGGCTGACAAGTGGCAGATGGAGTTCAATCCAGAGAAGTGTGAGGTAGTACACTTTGGAAGGACAAACTCCAAGGCAGAATACAAGGTAAATGGCAGGATTCTGGACAGTGTAGAGGAGCAGAGGGATCTGGGGGTTCATATCCACAGATCACTGAAAGTTGCCTCACAGGTGGATAGGGTAGTTAAGAAAGCTTATGGGATGTTAGCTTTCATAAGTCGTGGGATCGAGTTTAAGAGCCGCAAAGTGATGATGCAGCTTTACAAAACTCTGGTTAGGCCACACTTAGAGTACTGTGTCCAGTTCTGGTCGCCTCATTATAGGAAGGATGTGGAGGCGTTGGAAAGGGTGCAGAGGAGATTTACCAGGATGCTGCCTGGATTAGAGAGTATCAATTATGAGGACAGACAAAAAGAGCTAGGGCTGTTCTCATTGGAGAGAAGGAGGATGAGGGGAGACATGATAGAGGTTTACAAGATATTGAGAGGAATAGTTAGAGTGGACAGCCAGCGCCTCTTTCCCAGGGCACCAATGCTCAAAACAAGAGGACATGGCTTTAAGGTAATTGGTGGGAAGTTCAAGGGAGATGTCAGAGGGAAGTTTTTCACCCAGAGAGTGGTTGGTGCATAGAACGTGCTGCCTGGGGTGGTGGTGGAGGCTGATACATTGGACAAGTTCAAGAGATTGTTAGATAAGCATATGGAGGAATTTAAGATAGAGGGATATGTGGGAGGAAAGGGTTAGATAGTCTTAGGTGTGGCTTGAAGGGCGGCACAACATAGTGGGCCGAAGGGCCTGTATTGTGCTGTATTGTTCTATGGTTCTATACATAAGGTGTAATCAGTAAGGATCAGACAGGGCTCATGAGGAATATAGAGTAGCAAGGAAGGAACTTAAGAAGGGGCTGAGGTAGAGCAAGAAGGGGACATGAAAAGGCTTTGGCGAGTAGAGTTAAGGAGAATTCCAAGGCTTTTTTCTCGTACATGAAGAGCAGAAGGATGACTAGAGTAAAGGTAGGTCCGATTAAAGACAAAGGTGGGATGATGTGCCTGGAAGCTGTGGAACAGGGTGACGTTCTCAATGAATACTTCTCTTCAGTATTCACCAAGGAGAGGGGTCTTGATGATGTTGAGGACAGTGTTGGTAGGGGTAATGTTCTAGAGTATGTAGATATCAAGAGAGAGGATGTGTTGGAACTGTTAGAAAATATTATAACAGATAAGTCCCCGGGGCCTGACAGAATATTCCCCAGGCTGCTTCGGGAGGCGAGGGAGGAGATTGCTGAACCGTTGGTTAGGATCTTTGAGTCCTCGTTGTCCACGGGAATGGTACCGGAGGATTGGAGGGTGGCGAATGTTGTATCCTTATTCAAAAAAGGTAGTAGGGATAGTCCATGGAATTACAGACCAGTGAGCCTTACGTCTGAGGTGGGTAAGCCTTTAGAAAAGATTCTAAGTGATAGGATCTATGAGAATTTAGAGAATCATGGACTGATTAGGGACAGCCAGCATGGCTTTGTGAAGGGAAGATCTTGCCTTAGAAGCCTAATAGGGTTCTTTGAGGAGGTGACCAGGAAGATTGATGAGGGTAGTGCAGTAGATGTGGTCTACATGGATTTTAGTAAGGCGTTTGACAAGGTTCCACATGGTAGGCTTCTTCAGAAGGTCAGAGGCCAAGGGATCCAGGGAGGCTTGGCCATGTGGATTCAGAATTGGCTTGCCTGTAGAAAGCAGAGGGTTGTGGTGGAGGGAGGGCATTCGGATTGGAGGGCTGTGACTAGTGGTGTCCCACAGGGATCGGTTCTGGGACCTCTACTTTTTGTGATATTTATTAATGACTCAGATGAGGGGGTGGAAGGCTGGGTTAGCAAGTTTGCAGATGACACAAAGATTGGTGGTGTTGTGGATAGTGTGGAGGGCTGTCGAAGCTTGCAGAGGGATATTGATAGGATGCAGAGCTGGACTGACAAGTGGCAGATGGAGTTTAATCCAGAGAAGTGTGAGGTAGTACACTTTGGAAGGACAAACTCCAAGGCAGAGTACAAGGCTAATGGCAGGATTCTTGGCAGTGTGGAGGAGCAGAGAGATCTGGGGGTTCATATCCACAGATCACTGAAAGTTGCCTCACAGGTGGATAGGGTAGTTAAGAAAGCTTATGGGATGTTAGCTTTCATAAGTCGTGGGATCGAGTTTAAGAGCTGCAAAGTAATGTTGCCGCTCTACAAAACTCTGGTTAGACCACACTGTGTCCAGTTCTGGTCACTTCATTATAGGAAGGATATGGAGGCGTTGGAGAGGGTGCAGAGGAGATTTACCAGGATGCTGCCTGGATTAGAGAGTATGGATTATGAGGAGAGAGTAAAGGAGCTTGGGCTTTACTCATTGGAGAGAAGGAGGATGAGGGGAGACATGATAGAGGTGTACAAAATATTAAGAGAAATAGATAGAGTGGACAGCCAGCGCCTCTTTCCCAGGGCACCAATGCTCAATACAAGAGGGCATGGGTGGGAAGTTCAAGGGAGATGTCAGAGGGAGTTTTTTCACCCAGAGAGTGGTTGGTGCATGGAATGTGCTGCCCGGGGTGACGGTGGAGGCTGATACATTGGTCAAGTTCAAGAGATTGTTAGATAAGCATATGGAGGAGTTTAAAATAGAGGGATATGTGGGAGGAAGGGGTTAGATAGTCTTAGGTGTGGCTTGAAGGTCAGCACAACATGGTGGGCCAAAGGGCCTGTATTGTGCTATATTGTTCTATGGTTCTGTGGTTTTATGGTTGTCACTTTAGGAAGCAATGGACTTGCACCCCAAGATCTCTCTATACATCAGTGCTCCTAAGGGTCCTGTCATTTATTGTACACTTACCATTTGCATTTGACTTCCTAAAATAACCCTGACACTTATCTGCATTAAGCTCCATCTGCCATTTCTCTGCCCAAATTTCCAACTGATCTATCTCCTGCTCTATCCTTTGACAACCCTCCTCAAAATGCACAACTCCACCAATTTTTGAGTCATCTGCAAACTTACTAATCTGACCACTTTCATCCAGATCATTTACATATCATAAATGCCACTGGTCAGTCTGAGAAACACCTCTTGACCACTACCCTCTGCCTTCTGTAGAGCCATAGGTTTATTCAGCCAAACAATTCTGTATCTAACTTACCAATTCATTGTGGATCCCATGTGACTTAATCTTCTTCTGATAAGGGATCTTGTCAATTGCTTTACTAAAGTCCATGTAGAAACAGGTTTACCCTCATCAATCATCTTCATCACTACCTCAAAAAACTCCATCAATTTGTGAGATACGACCTCCCCCACACAAAGCCATACCGTCTTTCCAAAATAAGTCCATGATTTTCCAAATATGAGCTAACCCTGTCCTTAAGAATCTTCTCCAATAACTTGGCTACCACTGATGTAAGGCTCAACAGCCAATAATTTCCTGGTTTGTCCCTGTTGCCCTTCTTAAACAAAGGAAAAACATTGGCTGTTCCCATCATCTCTCTGCCTGGATTCTCCTACTGACCTGCACACTAGGGCTAACTAACCTACCAGCACTTTGGAAAGTGGAAGGAAACCAGAGCACCAGAAGGAAACCCATACTGTCACAGGGAATACACACAAACTTCACAGACAGTAGCAGAGGTCAGGATTGAACTTGGATTGCTGGAACTGAGGGGAAACAACTCTGCCTGCTGTATCATTGTACCATCCCATTATGAGCTACATTTCATGAAGGTTTCATTTGACCACTTTTCATTAAACTATTACTCATACCTTCCTGGTGAATAACTGCAGATTATTTCCTCATAAATTGATGATACTTACAAAATGATTAACCTTCATGTTTGTACATCATTAAACATCAATTATACAGTTAATTTCTTCATCTGCTCTTATTAAACTATGGAAAACAAACTGATATAAAATTGAAATAACTTAATCCGCAAATGATAAACAATATAAGGAATGATTTCGAACATAAAATACTGGAAAACATCAGCTGGTCAGACAGAAACTGTGGAGAGAGTGTTCCAGAAAACAAAGAACATCTGCCAGCCTGCCCCTTCTGCACAAAACCACCCCCTGACAATGGAAGTCCATGAGAAGCCACTGAGAAAATGAACTGCATTCCATACCTGGAGAGCCAGCCCTCAGCAGAGACACAGTTCAACAATGACATTCACCACCATCTCAAGCATGTCAGCATAGCCTTTGGCCATCTAATATAAAGATCAATAAAAAGATCAGGACTGAAAACCTAGTACAAAATTCATGATATACAAATAACTGTGATCACAGTCTTGTGTACATGTCAAGATATAAATTATCTGTAATAGGCACCTCAAAGCACTGAAGGGTTACTAGCAATGCTGTCTCTGCAAAATCCTCCAGATCTACCAGCAGAAGCCTAATGTCAGCATTCTCTCCAGTACTGTGGGTCTAATCGACTTGATCAGTGCACATGCCAGACAGCAGAGTCCTGAAAAGGGCACTCCGACCTTCATCACATCAAGAGTACCAGGAATATGCTTCAAGCAAGTTCTCAATCCTCCTTAACAAAATGTCACACCCTAACCAACCTGTCATTGGCCAAAGTAGCAAAGTAACATCCGAGATAGCAATGGGAACCTCAAATCTCTTCATCAGGAACATACAAAATCCCAGCAAAAATATTGGAATAGGTGCTACACTGTTGGAAAATATTCCAAGTGACAAAACTTAATTTGGCAAGGAAGGGATTAACCAGCAGTTTCCAACAGGAATTAGTGTTGGGCCCTTGCTGTTTGATATATACGTTAACGAAATGGATGTGAGTTACGATTGGAGGGTTTGCAGATAACACAAAAGTTGGTGGTGTTGATAATGAGAAGGGTAGTCTTCAGGTACAGAATTATTTTGATCAGTTGGTAAAATGGGCAGAAAAATGGCATCGAGAACTTAATCCTGAAAAATCTGAGGTGCTACACTTTAGGAGCACTACAATGGATATACACAATGAATGGTAGGAACCTATGAAGCACTGAGGAACGGGGCACTGGTGTATATGTTCAAAGATCCCTGAAGGCAGCAGAAAAAGTAGAGAAGGTTCCGAAGAAGGCATACGGGATACTTGCCTTTATTAGGCAGAGATCAAAGACGTTATAGTACAACAATGTAAAACATTAGTTAGTTCATGGATACTGTATGTGGTCCTGCTAGCTGCACTATTGGTGCATTAGTGCACAGTTTCACTGCAGGGGGTACAGAAAAGATTCACCAGGATGTTGCCTGAGATAGAAATGGACATAGGATGGAGAGACTGGATAGGCTAGGTTTGTTTTCTTTGGAGCAGAGAAGGCTGAAGAGGGATTAAGGTGCACAAAATTATAAGGGTCATTGATATGATAGTGAGAAACTTTCCCCTTAGCAATGTTGTCTATGACCAGAGGGCATAAGTTTAAGGTAAGGGGCAAGAAAATTAGAGGGAATTTGAGGAATATTTTGGTCATCCAGAGGCTGGTTGAAATCTGGAACACAGATACTCTCATGCAAGAAGTACTTAGACGATTAATTGAAAACCTGTGATAGAAGGCTCTGGACCAAGTGCTGGGAAATGGGATTGATGTGAGTAGGTACATGATGCCCAGCACTGATGCAGTGGACCAAGGGGCCAGTTTCTGTGCTGTAAAATTCTGTAACCCTTTAACTCCCATACTACCTGCCAACTTACTACATTAAGCAGCTGATGCCTTACCTGTGGATAAGTCTGTGGATGCCAAATTAGCATCATCAGGCACCCCAGAACATACAAAACTGCAGTAGAAGCAAGTCACCTTTAACTTCAAGGTAGTGCCTAAGGAGAGAAGGAAATAGTGAAAGATTAAACTAGCGTCAGACAATCTCAGCACTGGCATGGAAAGTCAAACTGCTGCTATCATGGCTTTAGAAATAACTTTTTAAAAGGGACTTCCATAGTGTCCCAACATTCCAGCAATCTGCTCTTCCACAGAGGTCATGGACTACTGAAGTGCCCCTACAGGAGAGTGCCCATCCATTGGCACTGAATCTCCTATCCTTCCCATAGTGCCTTATTTGAACTGCCAGCATTATGAATTCCACCATGTCCTCTCAGTTGCCTGATAGCTAACCAGCCAGGTTGCTAGTTCCAAGCAAGATGTTGCAGTCTGCATGTGAGCCTTATATTGTGGAAATAGGGATCTATGGGAAGGCCAGGATAAAAAGCAAAATCAGAAGCAGTTTGAATAAATCAAGATTATGTTTGACTGCATGAATCAAGGAACAGAAAGCCTTTCCCTTCCTAATGGAGTATAAAAACATAGACAGGAGCAGGAGTCAGCCAGTTAGCCCCTCATTGAGTCATTGATCCATACAGCACAGGAACAGTCCTTTGGCCAGCCCACATCCATGCCAACCACCATGGCTATCAAATTTAATCCCATTTACCTGCACTAGGTATATGGTATATGGTGTATGGCACCTCCATAGCTTTCTAACCGTTAGTGATTCAAGTGCTCATCTAGATAGTTCTTAAGTTTGTAGGAGTACCTGCCTCCACCACCCACTCAGGCACTGCATTCCAGCCACCTTCTGGGTGAAAAGAATTTTCATGTCATCTGCAAACTTACTAATTATACTCCTATATTCATGAGTATGTTTTTAATGTACATAACAAAAAGTGTCCCAGCACTGATCCCCACGGTACATGACTGGTCACAGAATTCCAATGACAAAAGCAACCCTCCACTTCTGCCAAGCTGATTTGGATCCTATTTGGCAACTCATTCTGGATCCCATGGGCTCGAACTGTTTGAACTGGTATCCCATGTGAGACCTTATCAAAGGCCTTAGTCCATGTAGACTACATCAACCGGACTGCCCTCATCAATACATTTTGTTACATCTTTGAAAAATTCAATCATTTTCAAGTGTTGTCATTCAATAAGATTATGGAAAATCTATTTTGGGCTTCAACATCTGTTTCCCACTCTCCAGTCCATACCCCTTGACTCCCTTTCACTTAAGTGAGTCATTCTCCATTTGAATGCATTAAATATATAGAGGAGTGTTACTGACAGCACTGCTATGCTTGATGCAAAATCCTGCCCTCCACAATAACAAGGCCAATGGTGATTACTGGCCATTGAGCTGATTACCATAGAGAAATCCTTGCATTTGGCAGAACTGTGTAGCCAAGCAAAGAGAAGGAAGGCAGAAGTTACCATCACTACCAACATGAGGGTACAAGAAAGATCACAGAACTCAACAAAAGGAGCAGGCACTGCCAGTCTCCAACAATGGCCTCTGCATTGGCTGGGGCACAACCCAGAGCCCCAGATCACAGTGCTGAATGAACACATTACCTGCTAAATAACAACACTCACAGGCAGCCTCTCCACACCAAGCTACATTGTTGTGGGAGAGTTAGTGGAGGACAGAGGCAGCACAACAGTGTGGAGAGAAGGATTGAGCAAGGGTTCGTACTGATTTCCTGACACAACAGCACTCAGCACACAGTCCAAATGGATGCCTTTTTTATAGTAATGGGGTACATACATGTGAGTGTTCAGTCTGGATGATCAAGAGTGCTGTAATGAATCAGCATTCTGCAGTGTAAGGCTAAGATGGATGGCAATGTATTTTTTCACCAACTAACTGTGTGGGATCTTGCCAAATGCCTTGCTGAAATCCATGTAGACTATTTCAAATGCATTGCCAACACTGAGCTTAGTTGTTACCTCCGCAAGAAAATTCAATTAACTTAGTTGGAAACTCTGGTGCAGGCTATTGGGCCTCCCTGCCTTATTACATTGTATTTGTCAACATATATGATCCCCAATTATTTTCCAATATGTAGGTATGGAGATTTGATGGTGCTCATATTTTCTTATTCCATCTTTTCCTGGCATACTTCCCACAGAAGGAAAACAATAGGAGCCCAAGAGCAACAGGAAAAGTTGGACTGGTTCTGTCTGGTCCATAACAAGTCCAGAAACTACTCACAATGGACACATTATAAACTGCTCCACATTTGAGTTCAGCAAAAAAGCTATTTGGGAAGAAATGCTAAGGCTGGCAAGCAAGTGCAGACATAAACCAAAAGGCTCCTTCAGCAATAGAGGACAGTGTATTAAAGATGGTCTGTAAACACTTCCACTTTAAACAGTTAGTTATTGAAGCTTGGCCAATAGATAGTATCATGCCCTTCATGAGGCTATGTCCTAGGAGGTCTGAGGAAACATATCTGCTAGGTGCATTCATGCAAATTATTACACAGAGTCCAGGATGCTGATAAATAAGAATTGCTGCATCTGGCCTCTGTGTGTAGAAAATGACATCACAGTTTGTGGAAAACAATGTGGAGAAAATACTAAAAATTGCAAATAAAGAAGCAGTTGGGGCAGGTTTGTAAATGAAACCCAGAAATATTTATGAATATGCCAAAGACCAAGTATAGTCTATTGAAAGATATTAACAATAATTTGAAATTCTCAGGGATGCTTTAGGCTTAAAGAAATGACAGGCAACAGTCTGTCACCTTCTCCAATAAAAAGATTAATTTAAAGTTGTGCTCCCAAATAATCAGGCTTATTCAAAATCAGTGGCTAGTAACAGTTTTATATAGTTACTGTTAATCCTTCAGCTGCAGCTCTCGCGTACGTTATACAAAAGCCCCTGTAATATTTACAGAAATAATCAGTCACATTTTGCACATTTATTTCACTCAAAATCTATGAATATAAGAGCATGAGAAATAGAAGCAGAGCTAGGTCAGTCATCCTTTGTGTGATCACCCAAGATCTCATTGAGGTCACCACTCATACTTCTAAACTTAAGAGAGTACAGGCTTGGTCTGCTCAATCTTTATTCACATGACAAAGCTGCTGTTCTAGCAATCATTTTGATGAACCTTTGCTAAATTACCTCAATCACAATCCTTAGGTAGGGAGTCTCGACCTGTACACATTATTCCAGATGGTCTTACCCAGGTCCTGATATGCTTGAAGCAAGGTGTCTCTATTTTTGTACTCAAATCCTCTTGAAGTAAAGGTCAATATGTCATTTTTCTTCGTGGTTTACTTTACCTAATGTTAACTTTCAGAGATTTGAGAATAACTGGAACATTAAAAATCTCAGCACTGAAAATATATTCCACCTTTCTATTTTTTCAACAGAAGGATGACCACACATTTTTCCACATTATCTTCCAGGTCTTGGCCTTGACTTTAGTCTCTGTCCTCCAGCATGGAAGGGTTAGTTTTGTCCAAGTCCACTTATAAGTCTGAGGCTCCATCCCTATCCAGCAGCATTTCACATTTGCTATTTTTCGATAATTTCTGTTCAAAATTCAGAAATCACCAATGATATTACCATTGTTTCAACATGATTTTAATATTGCGTCAGGGGAGCCCTGTCTGTCTGGATTACCAAAGTTGAACGATGTCTCAAAGAATCTGAGGCAAATTTTCAAAATTGCCTTTCTTGTAATGGACAAGAAAGAATAAGCCTAAAATTGCCTCTTCCTTTTGAGACCAGAATCAAATGTGAAAACCTTGCCTTGCACTCACTTTAATCTGTGGATCATTTCCTTAGAGCCATTTCCTTGGATCTTTTCCATTCCTTCTTGTCAATTCTGATGTTCTTGTTAGTTTTGGTCAGGAAATAGTGTTGGAATATTAAAATGTCTTGGGAGTTAAAATGGCCTAGGCCACTAGTAAAGGAATGTTCTTCAAATTCTTTTCATTTTTTCACGTACCAACAGCACATCTTAAAATTTTTCTCATATCTACAACAGAGTAACTAGCAACAGAACTGTGTCAACGAACGCATTGGATGCAACGTGACGCATAGGACTCAACAAACAGTCTGTGTTGTGCATCAGACAAAATCTAAAGAGCAGAGCAAAGTGAAACCACAGCAAGTTCTCCAGAGAAGTATATGATAAGTGGAGAATAGTACATAAAATCAATCCGAATCATTTATATCAGCAAGGTCGAGTAACTTGACTGATGGGAAAATTAACCAATTATCTCTGCTCTGGCTAACTTCACTTTTCATACTAAATCCAGTCTATCTGGGCACCGTGGTCAACATGGACTTGTTGGGCTGAAGGGCCTGTATCTGTGCTGTATTGCTCTATGACTCTATCTGGTCTGGTCAGCACACATCAGGAAACATGTGATTAAGCTAGAGAGGGTGCAGAAAAGATTCACAGGATGTTGCCTGGAATGAAGGGCTAGAGTTATAAGGAGAGATTGGATAGACTGGGTCTGTTTTCTCTGAAGCAAAGGAGGCTGAGAGATGACAATGATAGAGGTATATAAAATTGTGAGAGGCAAAGAAATAGTAAGTAGCCAGTTTTCTATAGTATTGGTATCGAAAAGCAGAGGGCATAGGTTTAAGGTGAGAGGGGGAGGTTTAAAGGGGACCTGAGAAATACATTTTTTACACAAAGAGTGTTTGCTATCTGAAATGAGCTGCCAGTGGAGGTGATGGAGGCAGGAACAGTAACAACATTTAAGAGGCATCAGGACTGGTACTTGAATGAGTAAGGCAGAGAGGGATATAGGAGTAATGTAGGCAAAAGGGATTATTATCAAAAGGCTTGATGATGATTAACATAGACGTTGACTAACATAGAGGTTGAAGGGTCTGTTTCTGTGCTGTACCTATGTTTCTATGACACTATCAATAAATATTTAATTTCTTAAGAAGGTGGTTAGCATATATCAATGAATCTATGAAATAGTTTGGTATTTTTTTAAGACTCTAACTGAATTTAAATCAGATAATTCAGAGATTGATGACAGACCAATCTTATTAAAAATTCTTATTCTTGTTTGTAACCCACTTTTCAGCTATATTAATAAAACTATACCCAGTTACTTCCATAAGTGTATCAAAGAATATATTCTACTGGGAAAAGGAAATAATTATGTTTCATTAAACTGCATGATATGGAAGATCTTGAGCTTGTGATTACCCAAATTAATTTTAGGTGAAACATCAAAATTGCAATTTTTTGGGCATTTTAGATGCATTTTCCTACTTGCATCCAAAATGGAAACTTTACCCATGATTAATCAATTTTAGACACACCGCTATTATTATTCACTGTAATTATCACCTTTATCAGACTTCTGGTGAAATATTATATTTGATCTCAATCCTGTGAATTACTGTTTTCACACTCCAGTGGATTACAATCCAGTGAATAAGTAATCAAGTTACAATTTTTATTCACTATAATTAATTATTTTTTATTCACCCATCATTAATCACTGCAATGCATAACTGATTTCAATCATATGACAACTAATTTTTATTCTCTGCGATTGGTCACAATGCAATTAATTGTTGATTTTAATCATTCTGTCACATTGTAGCAAGTTACTAATCTTAATTGCATTATAATTGACTCTGAAATTTTTTGAGTAATGTTTTCATGAAAGTAACACACTTTATTGTTTTTCTTTAATTCTTCACTTTTCACCTTGTGTGAGCCAGTAACAA
The DNA here is from genome assembly GCF_009764475.1 of Pristis pectinata. NCBI lineage: Eukaryota > Metazoa > Chordata > Chondrichthyes > Rhinopristiformes > Pristidae > Pristis > Pristis pectinata. Next base: position 63,050,820 of record NC_067415.1, on the reverse strand, counting down.
CAGCCAAGAAATCTATTTTCTAACTAGAAAGTCAGTGATAATGAGCAATGCATAATTCCTTACATGTTGGAATAGAGCAGGTCTCTGCTCTCATCAGATCCACACAGCAGCTTTACAGAAATCAGGAATTTACTGGGACAGATGAGAACTGCCATCCCTATACCATCATCTTACCACACATCATGGGGTCCCTGCAAGCTACACTGTCACTCTATAATTCTCATGCTGAATCAGAGTGAAATAAATTAGAAATAATAACCACTCTTTAATAACTTATTGTTTAGATTCCATTCTAATGGAACTTCATTAACATCAAACTGTGAGTTTCATTCATTTTGACACATTTTCTCACGACCTAGAAGGCCCAGCTCTCAGGGCAATCCCATCGGTCTTGTTCCCCCACTTCTTTCCTATTGTGTACTATAGTTGTCCTATCATATCCTTCATGTGCTCTGTTTGTGTGGAGAACGTTAGTTATGAAAGGCCAACAACCTGAAAAATTAGTTATTTATCTCTGCACAGATGCTGTGTCACCTACTGAGAACTTCCGGCACCTTCTGTATTGAAGTAATATACAATTTGAACATATTATTTATTTCTAAGGATATATCCAGAACACACAAAACTTATACAACAAAGTAACACTAATTTTATAATAAAAATCATTTTATTAAAAATGCAGGTGTAAAGAAAATTCCATGAAGACTACAGATCTATGGATCTCCTGTGCATTTGAAAATCTTTTACAATAAAAATCTGATAATCTGCTAATACAACCATTTTGAAATCCTAATTCCTTGGCAGCAGGCTCAGCAGGTGATGTTTCCTGTGCTCCCTTCTGACTTGACAAGGCCAGGATTATCCCATTCCCTTCCGATTCGGCAGGGTCTGGCCATTTCCTGTGCTCTCTTTAAACTGACTGGGGTCCCATTTCCCTGCTTCCTTTAAACTGACTGGATTCACTGGTAAATTTATAATACCATGTAACATACAAGAAAAGTGTTGGGTAAAACACCCAATTGTCCGGAAAATCACCAAAATCCCTGGTGTGTTGGAGTACGACAGTTGTACTGTACTTGGAGATACCTGGTCATACACAGTGATGCTCTGTATTCCATTTTCGTAACTTTCTGTCCTAGGGTACATATCCTCCAAGGATGACATGGGCCACTCATGTAAAAGCAGGCCTTAAAAAACCATGTGATGGCTACCTTGACATCCCAAGCCATAAGGTCTGTACTTCCTCAGGTCAGTTCTCTTTAACTTATATGCATATCCATCACAATGGTCCTCCCCAACTCCTCAGCTCCTTCTAGTCAATGCCCCGTACCCCTGATCATAAGATCGACCTAATTGTAAGTCTGACCCTTGCCCCAAACTTTTTTTCCCAACTGACTCTGAGGCTCAAAACACAAGAGACTGAAGATACGGCAAATCTGGAGCAAAAAAAACAAACTGCTGGAGGAACTCGACGTGTCAAGCAGCATCTGTGGAGGCAAAGGGACGATTGACATTTCAGATTGTGGGCATGCTATGTTGGTGCCGGAAGCATGGAGACACTTGCGGGCTGCCCACAGAACACTCTACGCATAAGATGCATTTCACTGTGTGTTTTGATGTACATGTGACTAATAAAGATATCATCATTATCAGGTCTTGACCCTGAATTAGGACTGGGAGTGCAGAGGGAGGATAGCCAGGATAAAGAGTTGAGAGGGAGGGGGTGAGGGGAGATGATGGGAAGATGGAGCAAGATGAAGGAGGGGGAGGGGGAAGGTAGAGACAGAGGCTGAAAGGTGATGTGGAATCAGATAAGGGAGGGATGATGGGCAATGGAACGAGATAGGGATGGAGATAGGAAGGGTAGAAGAGGGGAGAAGAAACTCAGATGGATAGGTTAGTGGGTGATGGGCAGATGGAAATGGGAAAGGCAACAAAAGGAGAGAGAACCTTGGTAGACCGGTAGGTGTGGGAAAGGAAAATGGGGGTGAGGGTTACCTGAAAATGGAAAATTCAATGTTCCTACCAAAAGCCTTCACAGGATGCTGCCTAGATTAGAGGGTATGAGCTGGCACCAGAACTGACACAGTACTCCAAATATGGCCTAATCAAAGTTTTATACAGCTGCAACATGATTTCCCAGCTTTTATACTCAATGCCCTGATGGATGAAGGTATGCCTTCTTTATCACCCTATCCACTTGTGTTGCCAATTTCAGGGAGCTATGGATTTGCATGACAAGATCCCTCCGTACATCAATGCTCCCAGGGTCTGGCCATTTACTGTATACTTTCCACTTACATTTGAGCATCCAACATGCAACACCTCACACTCAGAACATAGAACATCATAGTTCAGCACTGGAGAGGCCTTTTGGCCCATGATGTTGTGCTGACTTTGATGCCAATTTATACTAAATGTCCTCCTCCTGTGTATCATTCCTATCCCTCCATTCCCTTCATATTCATTGTCTATCTAAAAGCTTCTTAAACTCCACCAAACTGCCTGATTCCAACACTACCCCTCGTAGCCTATTCCAGGCACCTACCGCTTTCTGCATAAAAAACTTGCCCTTCATGTCGCCTTTGGACTTCCCCCCTTTAAGCTTAAATCATGTCCTCTGGTATTTGACATTTCTATCCTGGAGAAAGGATTCTGACTGTCTACATTATCTATGCCTGTGATAATTTTAAAAACCTCTATCAGGTCTCGCGTGAGCCTCTGATGCTCTAGGAGAACAACCCAAGTTTGTCCAACCTTTCCAAACCTTTGATTAGGCCACATTTGGAGTACTGTGTCAGTTCTGGTGCCAGCTCATACCCTCTAATCTAGGCAGCATCCTGGTAAACCTCTCCTGCACCCTTTCCACATCCTTCCTATAATGGGGCAACCAGAACTGCACACAATACTCCAAGTGCAGTCTGACTCAAGTTTTATATAACTGCAGCATGACTTCCTTACTCTTATGCTCAACACCTCTACCATGAAGGCAAGCATGCCATACGTCTTCTTTACCACCTTATCCACATGTGTTCAGTTGACTATGGACTTAGACCCCACGATACAGTACCTCTGTACTTCAATGCTATTAAGGGGCCCACCATTAACTGTATACTTTCTCCTTTCATTTGACCTCCCAAAGTGCAACACCTCACACTTTCCTGTATTAAACTCCATCTGCCACTTCTCTTCCCATATCTGTAACTGATCTATATTCCGTTGTATTCTTTGATAGTCCTTCACACTGCCCGCAACTCCACCAACCTTGGTGTCATCTGCAAACTTGTCCAGATTAAACTACATCTGCCATTTCTCTGCCCATATTTCCAACTGATCAATATCCTGCTGTTTCCTTTGACAACCTTCTTCACTATCCACAATTTGGCCAATTTTTGTGTCATCTGCAACTCAATAACGAATTCTCCAACTATAGGTAACTTGCTCTTTCTTTCTGAGTGTTTCAGAAAAAGCCTATTCTGCAGACGTCCATCTGTGATTTTGGCTTAGTTCTTCCCTCTTGCCTGCTGGACATGTCCCATAGCCTTGCCATAAGTAACACCTAATAGAATCAAAGAAAAATTATTTACTTCTAACTACCAAATTAATCCAAATGGTGACACAGGAAACTGCAATTGCTAGAATTAGGAGTAATAAACAATCTGCCAAAGGAACTCAGCAGGTCAGGCAGCATCTGTGGGAGGAAAGAAATTGTTCCCCAGCAGATTGTTTGTTAATCCAATTGGCCTTGTTCTATGAGAGATATTACATTTGTTCTATGCATTCCTCACCTCTACAACTGAAACGAACTTGTTTTCTCTCTTTCCCAGTTCTGATGAATACCTGAAACATTAATTCTGTTTCTCTTTCCATAGATGCTTCCCGACCTTCAAACCTTAGGAACGTAGGTCTCTTAAAGTGTACAAATTGTGCAGGACCCAAATTATAGCATACGATAAGGAAATAAGAAGTGGAATTGGTTTGATGGGATTGCTCTGAGAGCTGGCAAAAATCTGATGGGTCAAATGAGCCATGAGGAAATATGGGAAAATTGTCTTGGATCTATAGATTATGCAGTGGCAGATTCTCAAATAAGCCCCACTATGTCTTTCTGAATGTCAAAAAGTTTCCAGGTCACAGATGTTACGTTTCAGGTCAATGACCTGTCATCAGAACTAGGAAAAATTAGTCCTAAATAATGGTTAAAATGCAGAGAAAGGGAGAAAAGGAGGAAAGAAAAGGAATTGACTGTGTTACATTAGACTTTAGGAGAGAACATTTAATGAATAATGAATGAGATTTAGTTAACTGTCTAAGAGTCTGTATACATTTACCTATCACAACGCAAAATGATACAGTGAAAACTGTAAAACATTTCTGGAAAATTATGAAATAAAAGCAGAACACATAGAAAACAGTCAGCAGGTCAGGCAGTATCTGTGGAGAGAAACAGATTCGATGCCTCAAGTCAAATCTCCTTCTGCTCTCCCCGGTTATGATGTCTGAGCTGCTAAATATTTCTAGCATTCTTTGCTTTTGCTTAAAATTCTAGATTTAGGCAAGTTTGAATTTGGACAAGATAAAAGGGACACTGTCCTTTGATGATATTTTTCCTGCCTAGCATGTCTACAATCAGACATCACAGTCTCAAAATAAGAGGTTTTATGCCTTCAAAAAAGTAATTAATGTGATATAGAACCAATTTGTAGCCCAAAAGAGCAGGAGTTTTATCTGTCAAAGCAAAAGTGACAACATAGTTGCAGTTCTTGTCACCTACCTATTGCAAGGATGTCATTAAGCTGGAGAGGGTGCAGAAAGGATGTTACCAGGACTAGAGGGCTTCATTTATAAAGAGAGACTGGATAGCCTGGGGCTTTTATCCCTGAAGCAAAGGAGGCTGAGGGGAGACCTTATAAAGGTGTGTAAAATCATGAGGGGCATCGATAGGGTGAATGGTCACAGTCTTTTTCCCAGAGTAGGGGAGTCTAAAACTTGAGGGCATAGGTTTAAGGTGAGAGGGGAAAGATTTAAAGGGGACTTGAGAGGCAACTCTTTCACACAGATGGTGGTGGGTATATGAAACGAACTGCCAGAGAAAGTGGTAGAGGCAGGTACAATTAAAACATTTAAAAGACGTTTAGACAGGCGCATGGATAGGAGAGGTTTTGAGGGATATGGGCCAAACACAGGCAAGTGGAAGGGCCTGGTTCTGTGCTGTATAACTCTATATGAATATTTATACAAAATGATAAATACAGATCTTAGTGGCTGAGAAAAATATAAAGGTGTCAAAATGAGCAGTAAGGGCTTCAATAAAGGAGAATAGTGAAAAAAAATCACAAGAGATATTAAAATCAATATAAATTAGATATGCTGTAAAACAGTCCCTGGGATTATGATGCGTCTGGTTGACAAGGAATTTGTACTGCAGCTTTAGTACTCTGATTGTAATATCCAGCAGTGCCAATCACAGTATTGTTGGTCTTAATACAAAACCACAGACCCAATTTCCTGAGTAATTAGCCTAACCAACACTATTTAAAGCCACTTCTTAAAAAGATTTGCTTTTGGTGGGAATGGGCAACGGAAATATAAAGAGGGGGAACTGAAGAGGAGTGGCCAGTGTGTGAGTGGCTCAGGGTAGGAGTGGAGCTTCGAGGCTTTGGCTCGAGAGGCTTCGGTGAGCAGAGGCTGAGGACGAGCTTGCTCCCAGAGAGGTAAGACCGGTAAGTTCCTTTAATTTAATTAACTTAGGAGTTGGTAATGAAAGCAGCAGTTAGGGCAGTCGTGTGCTCTGTATGCAGTTTGTGGGAAGTCAGGGACAGCACACTTAGATGACTACACCTGTAAAAGGTGCATCCAGCTGCAGCTCCTGACAAACCAAGTTAGGGAACTGGAGCTGGAGCTGGATGAACTCTGGATCATTTGTGAGGCTGAGGCAGAAATAGACAGGAGTTTCAGGGAGATAGTCACCCCTAAAAGTCAGGAGGCAGGTAGCTGAGTGACTGTCAGGAAAGGGAAGGTGTATAGACAGAAAGAGCAGAGCACCCCTGTGGCCATTCCCATCAACAATAAGTATACTGTTTTGGATACTGCTGGTGGGGACGGCCTACCAGGGACAAGTTGCAGTGGTTGTCTCTCTGGCACCGAGACGGGACCCTCAGCTCTGAAAGGAAGGAGAGAAAAGAAGAGAGCAGTAGTGATAGGTGATTCGATAGTTAGGGGGACATGGACTTTAGTAAGGCCTTTGACAAAGTCCCACATGGGAGGTTAGTTCAGAAGATTCAGACACTAGGTATCCATGGAAAGGTTGTAAACTGGATTTGAAATTGGCTGTGTGGGAGAAGACAGAGAGTGGTAGTGGATGATTGTTTCTCAGACTGGAGGCCTGTGACTAGTGGTGTGCCTCAGGGATCTGTGCTGGGGCCATTGTTGTTTGTTGTCTATATCAATGATCTAGATGATAATGTGGTAAATTGGATCCGCAAGTTTGCTGATGACACTAAGATTGGAGGTGTAGTGGACAGCGAGGAAGGCTTTCAAAACTTGCAGAGGGATCTGAACCAACTGGAAGAATGGGCCAGAAAATGGCAGATGGAATTTAATGCAGACAAGTGTGAGGTGTTGCATTTTGGAAGGACAAATCAAGGTAGGACATACACAGTAAATGGTAGGGCACTGAGGAGTGCGGAGGAACAAAGGGATCTGGGAGTTCAGATACATATTTCCTTGAAAGTGGCATCACAGGTAGACAGGGTTGAAAAAAAGGCTTTTGGCATCCTGGCATTCATAAATCAAAGTATTGAGTATAGGAGTTGGGATGTTATGGTGAGGTTGTATAAGTCATTGGTGAGGCCGAATTTGGAGTTTTGTGTGCAGTTCTGGTCACTTAACTATAGGAAGGATATCAGTAAGATTGAAAGAGTGCAGAGGAGATTTACTAGATTGTTGCTGGGTCTTCAGGAGTTGAGTTACAGGGAAAGATTGAACAGGTTAGGACTTTATTCCTTGGAGCACAGAAGAATGAGGGGAGATTTGACAGGTTTACAAAATTATGAGGGGTATAGACAGAGTTAATGTGAGTAGGCTCTTTCCACCAAGATTAGGAGAGATAAGTACGAGAGGACATGGCTTTAGGGTGAAAGGGGAAAGGTTTAGGGGGAATATTAGGGGGAACTTCTTCACTCAGAGAGTGGTGGGAGTGTGGAAAGGGCTGCCATCTGATGTAGTAAATGCGGGCTCACTCTTAAGTTTTAAGAATAAATTGGATAGATACATGGATGGGAGAGGTCTGGAGGGTTATGGACTGGGTGCAGGTAAATGGGACTAGTGGAATAATGGTTTGGCACAGACTAGGAGGGCTGAATGGCCTGTTTTCTTTGCTGTAGTGTTCTATGGTTCTAAATCCTTCTACTCGTTTTTTGAGTGGGCTGGAAAGCAAGACTGTTCAGATTGAGACCTGGATTCCCGATTTTCTAACATGGTCTGGAGGCCTTGTTGAATGAGATAGAAGAGGGCAGGGAGCTTCCACGCAAATATTAAAGCGGCAGAAGGAGACTACCATGAGGATAGGCAAGAAGTGCACATAAAGTCCAATAGCCTTATATGCACAGAGAAGTTCAGTGAACACATCTCCAAATTCCATCTCCCACCAGCTGCACATCTAGCCTCACTTCTCAATGCAATGCAGGCCGATCATTCACCTACCTGTAATCTCCATCAATCAGGAATGGGTCTCACATTCACATGTACACCTCATGTACATACCACTACTCCAAACCTCACATCCTGAATTGCATACACGGACAGGTATTACGTCAATTGATTGCTGAAACTGCTGGGAAGCCACCCCTAAAATGCCTTTCACTTTATAAAGTATAAATTAGTTAGTTTCTCAAAATAATAACATTCGTCCTCCCATTCATACCATTCCATTTGTATCCTTGCAGTGCCTATCAGGCAGACAGTCCAGACTGCTACTGATCAGGATCAGTCCAAAGCCAGACCTCTAAGCCCAGAGCTGCTTAAAGTGATCCATCATGGCCAGTGGCAGTCTCCCCTACTGCAAGTCAGCAGCCTTGCACCAACTGTGTTGCAACCTCTGATGGTATATTGCTCAAAGACATTGAGACGGGTAAAGACATGCAAAACTGCAGATGATAAGGAAATTCAGAAGCATGACATTGATCTTTCTGTCATTTTAGTCTTGGTTGGATATATAACGATGATCTGAATGTTGCTTTGGTATTAGCTTTGATTCTGCCACCATAGCCCAGACCAACCATATTGATAATCAACAATTATCAATAACAAGAAAGATGAAGAATTGGGAAGTCAAATACTGTTTGCTCAAATTGTCTTTGGATCAGTCGGTCTTACACTTCTCATCTAGAAAGAGGTTCACTATTTTGCTTCCTCTTTTCCTTTTTAATCATCCTTCTCCTCTTCATTCTCTCTTCTCCCTTATCCCCTTCTCTTCATCCTCCTCCACCTCCTGCTCTAAAGGCTGACCACACATGACAATCTCTCTGTTGAATATAAGTAGGCAGCTCCAGAGCATTTTTATTTATAGCTTTTGTTGCCCATCAGACTGCAACAGAAATCAAGGAGCACTTTGAATGTTATTCCTTTCTGTATAGAGAAAAAAACATTGTCTTCTGGTAGACACCTTTTATTCTGGCATTGTGGCTCAAAGATTTTCTTTGTATTTATTCATTATTCAAGATGTCAACATCACAAACTAGCCCAACCTTTATTGCCCATCCCTAATCGCTCTAGTTCACTCATCCAATCCAGACACCTGACCTATGCCTTTCAAGAGATGAGATCCCAAATTCATTCCATCATTTGAAAGGATATCTAATTTCTGACCTTCTTTTGAGTTTCTAATCAATGGTGAACCGCAAGATATTGATGGTGGGGTCTCAGTCATGAAAAAGGTATTGAATGTCAAGGGTAGCTGGTAGGAAATGTTACTTAAAACTTATTACTCCAGTATTAAATATTATTGAGGTCTTCTGCATGTAGGTATGGACTGCTTCATTGCCGAGGAGGAAAGAATGGGATTGTGCAGACATCAATGAACATTGACCATGATGGAAGGAACATCAATTTCCGTTCTTTTTTAGGATATTAACTCTGTTTCTCTTTCCATAGATACTGATGAGAGCTTCCAGCATTTTATCTTTTTGTTTCAGATTTCCAACATGGGCTGTTTCTTTTATTTTCATCAGTGATTAAGTGGCTGAAAATAACTGGGCCTCAAACGCTGCCCCAAGAAACTCCTGCAGCGATATCCTGGGAATGTGGTAATTGACTGTGAACAACTGCAAACATCTTCCATTGTGCAGGTATAATTCCATCCATTCAAAAATTTTCTCTTTGATGTCTGTGAACTTCAGCTTTACTGGAGTTCCTTTACGCCACACTCGGTCAACCTAATGTCAAGGGCATCCACTTTCACCTCGTCTCTGGTATACAACTCCTTAGTCCATGTTTGGATCAAGTCTTTAGTGAGGTGTGTTTCTGAGAGGTCCTGGCAAAACACAAATTGGGAATTGGTGAACAGGCTCTTGGTGGGTAAGGACCACTTGATGACACCATCAATGTCGCCTTCCATCATTCTGGATTTATCCTGAGCAGATTTTCAGGCAGATGCCAGTGTTTTAACAACTTGGCTAGATGTGCAGCTGGTTCTAATGTGTGTATATTCAAGACTAGAGTTGAAGTATTATCTAACCCTGTAACCCTGGAAGCCACTGCAGCTTGCTGCAAAATAAAAGTACCAAATATGGAACTGATCATCATGAAGTTCTGGGTCTGGTTGCAGACCATGTGCATGCTCCAGAACAGAGTGGTGAAACCACACAAAATTCCAATACAACACCCTCAAGGCAATGGGAGTACAGGAGACCTCTGACTGCACTATCAGAAAGCTCAAAATTCTTGCAAATCAATGAGCATTTTCCACCTACAGTATTCCTCTCTCCATGAATACAGGAGATGATTCTGTGCTTCTGTTGCACACAGCTTCTGTGAGCAAGTGATGTGCTGCAAACTGTGAAATGTTGATATTTCCAGCACCAGCCTGGAAAGGTTCAGAGACACAGTAACTGTAAGGGTAACTGTAACAGTCAGATTAGCTTTATGTGAACGTATTGATAAGGATCAAGGTTTGCATGCCATAATGAAGCAAATTTAAGATACTGTCGAAGATATTGGATTTACTCTATGAAGTATTGGAGGATAGTGAATCAGATAACATTTCTTTTATGTGTACACAATAGACAGGCACCTTCTTGTAAATTCTATACTAAAATAATGGGCTGGGTCATCCCTTAAATCCCATGCTTTGTGGTCACCACTCACACTAACCAGGTGTCCATGGTAAATTTTTGTGGCAACAGGTTCTCAAAGTCCTGGTAGCAATTCTCTCTCCCTGAGCCACAATGGGCTGCATGCAGCAATTAGGTTCAGAGGGGTGGAAGGTAAGGCCCCGCCCACATACCACTCTGACGGCATTCTGACAGCTCATGGTGGGTGACTAAAAATATTTGTAAAAAGTTGAACAAGTTAAAAGTCTTAATTTGAAAAGATCAAACATAAGAAGATACATTTAGTAAAACACATGAAGCAATTTTCAATTATCTAACAATATCAATATGAAATGAAATAAGGAAAAATAAACAAAAATGTTGCCCAAACTAACTGTTAAGCTTGGCATCCCCAGTTAAATGAGTGGGATTGCATTAAATGTGTGAGCTATAACTGGCATATAGCTGAGGGGCCAGGTGCAAATTGTATCCAGGACCTCAGCTCAGAACTTATGAAACACCCTGGACTGAATGGTGAGTCCAGTGGGAGAGTGAGTGGTCTGCACATTTCAGACTGATATTTCAACAACAGACAACAGTCTGTCAAGTGGCACAACTCATAAAATGATATCAACTAATATTACACATGAGCTGCCTCTCCATAAATAATAGAAAAGATTAAAAGAACACCCAAAATAACTGTCCAGTCTCAGTGTGCTTTAACTCCAAATACTTGGTTTGAAACATTGTCTTTCCAGATGTGGTCTAAAGCCACCTTCTCTACTATAGGATGCTCACCTCCATGATAACCTCCTATGGTCTGGGATGTCCTGTGTGCCAATACTACTTTCCACCACATCTGGCATTAATCTGATGTGGGCTTCATCTTCACTGTGTCTTCAATCCTGAGGTGTGCAGGTTTTTGGCACCCTGATGGTGCCTATCTTCTCTTGACTGCTTCTCTTTGCCTTCTTGCACCTTTTTGCACTTCTGGCTTTCCTGTTCCATGGTCAACATCTACATATTCATCTGTGAGTTGCATTGTTGTGACATGATTACCTATTTCATGATCCTTTATAAGTCCCTGGTGTTCTACTGCACTACCACTTTGATTTTGGCCTCCTGCACTGTTCCAATGGAATTCAACATAAGCTCAAGGAACAGCACCTTATCTTCCAATTTAGCAGATTATAACCATGGGACTCAAAACTGAATTTACAATCATTAGTTTTCTTTTCTCTTTCCTCTCCAGTCACTTCATATTTCATTTGTCTCCACCTAGTTACGCAAACTCCAGACTTCTCTCGCCTTTACCATCAACCGTCACCAGCAACACTTGCCTCATGGTCTTCACCCTAACACAGACCTTCCATTTTGTTCCATCCAATCCTTCCCCATTCTCTAATACTTAAATACTTCTTTATTTTTAATTTTTACACAGACTTAATGTCAGATCACTGACTTGAACCATTAACTTGGTTTCTGCACAGATGTAACTTGATTTGCTGAGTATTTCCAGCACTTCAAATTTTCATTTCAGATTTTGACCCTCTGCAGTTTTTTGCACTTTGTTCAGTGTAGTCTTGTTGTTTATCAACAGCATATGATGTATTGGTTTGTGAGGATGGTATATATTACATCGCTTATGAGTCAAGGTGAAAGAATGTGTTCCTCCTACAAAATTAACTTCATTTGGTATCAGGCTTATTCAGTTCATCTAGTAATCTGAATTTGATCCTGTTGGTCACATGCTACACTTCTTAAAGTGGTACCAACCATTATATACGTTACTTAATTACTTAATAGTTTGTGTGTTTTTCCAATGTTTGTGAATAGGAACAGGCCAGAGTTTTTGTACAGTTGCAATATAACATCCTGACTCTTATACTCAATGCCCATGAAGGCAAACATACCAAATGTATTTTTCCCTGCCCTATCCACATAAGTTCCACCTTCAGGGGGCTACGGACTTGAACCCCAAGATCTATACATCAACACTCCTAAGGTCCCTCCTGTTTACTCTTCTTCAACTTTATTAATAATGCACAATGGTTTCCTCTGTTATTATTGTAATTTTATGTCTTTGCACAGTACTGCTGCTTCAAAACAACAAATTTCACATCAACTAAGTCAGTGATAATAAATCTGATTCTGATTCTGATTCTCTGTCACTCAATCAAAGATAGGTCTAGAATTTCTTAGAAAGTTAAGGAGGTTTGGCTTGTCACTGAACACTCTGATAAATTTCGACAGACACACCTTTGAAAGTATCCTGACTGGTTGCATCATGGCAATTTGAATGCACAGTAATGTAAGAAGCTGCAGAGAGTAGTGGACTCTGCCCAGTACATCATGGGCACATCCCTACCCACCATTGGTAGTATCTACACGAGGCGCTGCCTCAAGAAGGTAGCATCCATCATCAAAGATCCCCACCATCCAGGCCATGCCATCTTCTCATAGCTACCATTGGCAGGAGGTACAGAAGCCTGAAGTCCAACACCACCAGGTTCAAGAACAGCTACTTCCCTTCAACCATTAGGTTCTTGAACCAATCTGTACAACCCTAATCACTGCAGTTTAGCAGCACTATGACCACTTTGATTACTTTGCACTAAAATGGAGTTTGGATTTTTTTGTTCTAATGGTGTTCTTTCTTGTAAAAATAATGTATAATTTATGTTTAATTTATGTTTTCTTGTGAATGGTGCTTATATGATGCTCTGTGCCTGTGATGCTGCTGCAAGCAAGTTTTTCATTGCACCTGTTCATACATGTACTCGTGCACATGACAATAAACTCGACTTGAACTTTGAATAAGGATCAAAATGAAAAGGAAAGTTCTATACATTCTATTTATGAATGGAAAGAGTTATTTCTTTTTCTGTTATGCCACAGATTGACTCTCTAGAAAAACTGTTTGAAAATGAAATTGACATAAAAAATTATTTCTGATAGTGGAGTGAAGCGGTTAATTTACAACATGCAATTGGCTTTCCACAACAATTGTGGGAGAACACTTTACAATCATCAATTTATGAATCAATCAATGAGATGTTTAGATTTTTCAGGATTTTGGTCCACCAAGTATTGAGAATTGCTTAAATGCACTGCACTTGTAACAAACAAGTCAGGACACTGATGATATCATAAATCATTGTTTTTGGTTGTTTGGAGTAAAGTATATTTACATAAAGTGTCGAGTGCTTGGGCTGGGATAAGACAGCGAAATGATGTACAAGGTTACCAAATGTCTTAGCATGGCTGCATTCTGAATTTAGATCAAATGCAGGCAACTGCAATGACAATCTTTTTGTTTTGCTGGTTAAGGGATCCTACATGAAGAGAGCAGGGTCTTTCACCTATTAACTTGGGGATGCAAGTCTGCAGAATAAAACTATCCTATCAAGGAGTATATTGACAGTAATCTAGGCAATCTTATTCATTTGTAAATGTTGTGGTTAGAAATGAAAATATCACATTTGTTAAAAACAAAACTCCTGTATGATTAATCTAGTTCAGGGATGCCTATGTAGGAATCTATCTTCCGTGTTTACTCTCAGCTAACACTAATTTATGGCAATGGTACCTCAAATTTGTCATTTCAAACGAATCAGTGAATAATTGAGTTCCAGGAATAGCTTTGGGTGAGTCTGTGCTTTGCCATAAATTAGTGTGAGCTGAGTGACAACTGGAAATGCTGTGACGTTTGAATATGTTTATCCATTGGCAACTGAGATAAAGATGCTTTTAAATCGCATTCTCTTAGATCAGCTAAATGAAGCTCGGCCACTTTCTTTGAAAATTGCACCAGATGCTGACTTTTCCAACAGCTCCAGATGGAACTGTTTGTGCTGAACTGTTGAAATGGTGGTTGTAGGCTCCATGAAAAAAGCAAAATGGAATTTACGGAAAGCTCAATTTTTCATTTGGTCCCACCACCAAACACAAGATCTGAAGGGAGGTGATGAGAATGTAGGGGAGAATAAAAAAATGGGATTCAAGTAGGATTAGTGCAAATGGGTGTCTGATGGACGGCACAGACTCAGTGGGACCTTGCTGTACCATACCATGCTGTATCTCTCTATCTCAGAACTTAAAAAGATTCATAAATTGCAATGTAACCACATTGATGGAATTAACCTCTCAATTAATGAGATTAGTATTTCTAAAAGTGGGAACCATTTCTGATGATGGAAAAGTGTTGTACATTTGTAACCTTGGTATTGTAATGGGTCCAGCTGTCCAAACTTTTGTAGGAAAACAAAGGGAAGGTTAAAAGAGGATAATAGAGGAAGAGGAAGTGGGGAATCAGGCCAACATCAGCAGCACCTACTTGAACTACAATTAGAAGAGCCCAGTAGGAGTTTGCAGTAAATTTGGAAGCACAGTCAGGAAGCACCTAACAACATGAAGTACAAAGTACCATTGTTAGCAACCCACTCATGATGTTATTGGTGTTTTGAACTATATCATGCATTCTGCAGTATTTCCCCATGTCCCAGCAGTTGACCACTCCAGCACAAGGTTTTGGAAGATACTGGACTACAGAAGTTCTTATCACATAAACCCAGGGTTTATCTCTCATGTAGCCTCCAACAGCTTAATTGACATCAATGCATCTGTTACATAGAGAGGGGACACGAATGCACTTAACATGTTATTTGGTGCACTGTGACCTCATTCCCATTGCTTTAGCTGCTTGAAGTGTTCAACTATATTTTCATCAGCCTGGCCACATTCCACCTGTTTATTAAATAATTAATCTCCTAACAGGGTTAATACCCACATGGCACACAACTGCCACTCATTAAGTAGCCTTCCCAGGTAGTGATCAAATAATAAAAATAAAGACACTTGCAGTCAACTAGCTTAATAGATCCTTTTCCTTTGTGAACTTCACAAGTGACCAGTAAGATGTGATGTCATGGTACTCTCAGTTCTCACTAGGTTAACTGTTGTCCCGAGGCACAACAGACAAATGCAGATCCCTTAAGTGGTTCAGCACTTAACCTCAGTGGCTGCATGGGATCCTTTAAAGCTAAAGGCTTGATCCAAAGATTTAATGCTTTTAAGTGATCATGAATCCTGTCCCTCAGAATTTTTTCCTAATAACTTCCCACAACTGATGTTAGGCTCACAGATCTGCAATCGCCAGGCTTTTCCCTGCTGCCATTCCTGAAAAGTGGAACAACATTTGCTGTCCTTCAGTCATCCTCACTTGTGTCCAGCGAAGATTTAAGAAACTCAGCCAGAGCCACAGCAACCTCTTCCCTTGCCTCCCATAGCAGACTGGGGTAAATCTCATCTAGCCCTGTGAATTTATTCACCTTTAAGCCCACTGACGCATTGAGAATCTCCTCTTTATTTATGGAGACTTTCACTAGAATTTCATTGTTCCCTTGACAGAGTTCTCCAATTACAAAGTCCATTTGCTTTGTGAACACTGATCAAAAGCATTTATTTAGGACCATAGGACCTCCATGCATAGATTGCCCCCATTGTCCCTAATGGGCCTTACTCTTTCCCTGGTTATCCTTTCATCTTTAACAGACTTATAAAACAGCTTCAGATATACCTTAAGCCGTCTGCCAGTGATGTTTCGTGACAACTCTTTGCCACCTTAATTTCATTTTTAAGCATCACCCTACACTTTTTCTATTCTTGATGGGCCTCCCCTGTCTCAAGTCTTCTACACTTGCTATATGCTTCCTTTTTTCTCTGTATCCAACCCTTGATATCCCCTGACGTCCAGGGTTCCCTGTACTTGCTACCCTTGGCTTTCACCCCTACAGGAACATGTTAGCCCTGAACTCTCACTACTTCTGCTTTGAATGCTTCCCACTGTGCAGATGTATTCTTCCCTGCAAATAGATGCTGCCAGTCTTTGCCAGATCCTGTCTCATTGCAATGAAATTGGCCTTCCCTCAGTTTAATTGGTCTATTTCTATCTTTGCCCATAGTCACTCTGGACCTTTATCTCCTTTATTCATTCCTTTATCTCCTGTTGACTGTTAGGTGATCTGTAATACATCCCCAGCAAAGTGACCACAGATTTTTTGTTCCCAACCTCTACCCATATGGCCTCATTTGAGGAGTCTTCTAGAATATCCTCTGTCAATACCAGATTCTTTGACTAACAATGCAACGCCACCTCCATTTTCACATCCCCCTCTGCCTTGCCTGTTGATAGCGAGGAGGGTAGTCTTGGGCAAAAGAATTATATTGATCAGTGGCAAGCTGGACAGAGCAATGACAGATGGAATTTTCATACGACTATGAATTGACTACTTATGTTAAGCCAATGTCATCTGAGGAGGGCAGTCTTGGGCTACAGAAGAATATTGATGAGTTGGTAAGATGGGCAGAGAAATGGCAGATGGCAAATTTAATGCTGAAAATATGAAGTCATGCATTTTGGGAAGACTAATAAGGTTCAGATATACATTATGAATCATAGGACACTGAGAAATACTGTGCAGCAAAAGGATCTTGGTGTATGTCTCCAACGATCCTTGAAGACAGTAGCACAGGTAGCTAAGATAGTTAAGAAGTACTATGGGATACTTGCCTTCAGCTGGACCATAAAATATAAGAGCCAGAAGTTTATAGTCCAACTATATAAAACATTATGGAGACACAAGAGACTGCAGATGCTGGAAATCTGGAGCAACACACAAAGGAGCTGGAGGAAATCAGCGAATTAGGCATATCTATGGAAGGAAATGAACAGTTAATGTTTCAGGTTGAGACCCTTCATCAGGACTGGAAAGATAGAGGGGAGATAGCCAATGTAAAAAGATAGGGGGAAGGGGTGGAGCAAGAGCTGGTGGGTGATAGGTGAATCTAGGTGAGGGGGTGATAGGCAGATGAGGGAGGGAGGAGAGTGGGAATGATGTAAGAAGCTGGGAGGTGATAGGTGGAAGTGACAAAGGGCTAAAGAAGATGGAATCTGATAGGAGAGGACGGTGAACCATGGAATAAGGGGAGGGAGGTGGGGAGGGGAACCAGTGGGAGGAATATGTGGTGATGGGCAGATGGAGAGGGTAGGGGAGGGGAAAGAAATGGGGTGATGGGGGCCAGTGGGATCAGGAGGAAAACAAAATGGACGGGGGGAAGGGACAGAGGGAAGTGGACATCAGAGAAATCAACGTTCATGCCGTCAGGTTGGAGACTACCAAGGTGGAATATGAGGTGCTGTTCCTCTAATCTGTGTCTAGCCTCAACTCAGCAGAAGAGGAGGCTGCAGACAGACATGTCGGTGTGGGAATGGGAAGCAGAATTAAAATCACTGTCCACCGGGAGATCCTGGCTGGTACGGCGGATGGAGCAAAGGTGCTCGACAAAGTGATCCCCCAATCCGTTTCAGGTCTCACTGATATGGAGAAGGCCGCACCAGGAGCACCGGATGCAATAAGTATCTCATGGATTCAGATGTGAAGGATTGCCTCACCTGGAAGAACTGATGGTAGTGAGGGAGGAGGATATTGCCAGGACTCAAGGGATTGAGTTATGGAGAGAGGTTGAGCAAATTGGGACATTTTCATTGGAGCACAGGAGGATGAGAGGTGATATTACAGAGGTGTATAAAATCATGAAGGGCATAGATAGGGTGAATGTGCACAGTCTTTTTCCCAGGGTTGGGGAATCAAGAACTAGAAGGCATAGGTTTAACGTGAGAGGGGAGAGATTTAATAGGAACATGAGGTGAAACTTTTTCACCCAGAGGGTTGTCTGTATATGGAATGAGCTGCCAGAGGAAGTGGCTGAGACAGGTAGAATAACAACATTTAAAAAGCACTTGGACAGGTACATAGACAGGAAAGGTTGGGAGGCATATGGGCCAAATGTAGCCAAATGCGACTGGCTTAGATCAGAATCTTGGTTGGCATTGATCAGTTGGGCCGAAGGGCCTGGTTCTGTGTTGTATGAGTCTATGATCAGTGCTTCCATAAGTTGTCATTGTCGTGCATTCGATAGAGTCCCTCATGGTAGGTTGATCTAAAAGATCAAGACATAAGGAATCCACGAAGACTTGGTAGAACAGATTCAAATTTGGCTTGGCCATAGAAGACAGTGGGTAATGGTGGAAGTGATATTATTCTGATTGGGGATCTGGCACCAGTGCTGTTCCACAGGGATCAGTGATGGGACCGCTATTGTTTGTGATATATATGAATGAAAATGTAGATGGGCTGATTAATAAGTTTGCAGATGACACAACAATTTGTGGAGTTGTCAATAGAAAGGAAGGTTACAGCAGGATGCAGCAGGATATAGATCTGTTGGAGGAATGACAGATGGAGTTTCATCTGGACAAGTGTGAGGTGTTGCAATTTGGGAGGTCAAATGTAAGAAGAGAGTATACAGTTAATGGCAGGACCATTTGTATCATTGATGTACAGAGGGATCTTGGGATTCAAGTCCATAGCTTCCTGAAAGAGGCAACACAAGTGGAAAGGCTGGTAAGGGATGGGTATGGGATGCTTGCCTCCTTTGGTCACGGCATTCAATATAAAAGTCAGGAAGTCATGTTGCAGCTGCATAAAACTTTGGTTAGGCCACATTTGGAGTACTGTGTGCAGTTCCATCACTGCATTACAGGAAGGATGTGAAGGCTTTGGAAAGGGTGCAAAAGAGATTCACCGGGATGTTGCTTGGATTAGAGAATAATAGCTGTAAGGAGAGGTTGGCCAAACTTGGATTGTTCTCTCTGGAGCATCAGAGGCCTGACAGAAGTATGTAAAATAATGAGAGGCATAGATAGGGTAAATAGAGTCTTTTTTCCCAGAGTGGAAATATCAAATACTCCAGGATTTAAGGTGAGTGGGGGAATGTTTAGGGGTGATTTGCGAGGCAAGTTTTTTTACATAGAGAGTGGTAGGTGCCTGGAACGGGCTGCCAGGGTAAGTGGTGGAAAAAAATACGATAGCAACACTTAAGAGCCATTTAGACAGGCACATGAACAGGTTGGAGGGAAATAGACGTTGTACTGGCATATGGGATCAGATTAAATTGATACCATGGTTGGCACAGGCATCATGGGTTGAAGGGCCTGTTCCTGTGCTGTACTGTTATATACAAGAACATAGTCATCTTTCTCTGTGTTGCAAGTCATTCACTGATACTCTGGACTATGAATCCAGCTGCACAATGCATTAGTCCCTTTTCTTGGAGTATATCCTTGGAATATTTGCCTTTCACATTCAAATTTCCTTTCAATGTTTTGCCAAATATTTGCCTTACACATTGAAAGTGAAATTTAAACAAAAGTACTTCATGCAAGAGAATACATTAAATGAATAATGTTAAACAATGAATATAAAATATGTTCCATTCAAGACAAAGGAAACTCAAATTTGAAATTTAAATGCAACTTACTTCACAATTTATAATCTATTTAAAGAACCCTAGTGATGCTTTGTTGTGCTGTCTTTCCAAGCAGGCTTAACAGTGCTATCATTGCTGTGTAGAGCTTCCCTTCTAGAGCTGATGAGAGGCTGCCTCCTTTCCAGATGGATATCCCTGGAGACCTCCTGCCCCAGATGGGATGGCTCTAGCAGAAATCCTGACGTCCTGAGGAAGGGCAAGGTTATCAATATCTACAGTGCAACTGGGACTCTCCCGAACATAGAACAAAGAGAACAGGAAAAGGCTCTTTGGCCCACAATGTTGTGCCAAATTAATTAAGCTGATGACGCCTAGTTAAACCAATCCCTTCTGCCAGCACATGGGCCATATCCCTCTTTTCTCTGCATATTCATGTGCCTATCTAAGGGCCTCTGAAGTGCCTCTATTGTACCTGCCTCCACCACCACCCTGGAAGTGCATCCTGGGTACCCACCGCTCTCTGTGTAAAAAACATGCCCCAATCGTCTCCTTTGAACATACCCCTTCTCACTTTAAATGCATGCCTTCTGGTATCAAACATTTCGACCCTGAGAGAAAGGTACAGCCTCTGCTGCTCCAGAGAAAACAACCCAAGTTTGTCCAGCCTCTCCTCACCACACATGCCCTCTAATTCAGGCAGCATCTTGGTAAACCTCTCCAAAGCCTTCATATTCTTCCTATAATAGGGCAACCAGAATTGAATGCAATACTACAGATGCAGCCTAACCAGAATTTTATAAAGCTGCTATATAACTTCCTGAAGAGACACAAGAGACTGCAGATGCTGGAAATCTGGAGCAACACTCAAAAAGCTCAGTGGGTCAGGCAGCATCTATGGAGGGAGATGGACAATCGATATTTCATAACTTCCTGACTCAAACTCAATGCCTCGTCTAGTAAAAGCAAGCATGCCATATGCCTTCTTTACTACCCTATCAACTTGTCCTGCCATTTTCTGAGAGCTATGGGCTTAGACCCCAAGATCCCTCTGTAACACTGTTAAGGGTCCTGACATTAACTGTGTACTTTCCCTTTATATTTGATCTCCCAAAGTGCAGCACCCCATTCTTGGCTGGATTAAACTCCATCTGCTATTTCTCCACCCATATCTGCAACTAATCTATATCCTACTGCATCCTTTGGCAACCTTCTACACTAACCACAACACCACCAATCTTTGTGTCATCCGCAAACTTACTAACCCGCTCATCCACGTTTTCATCCAAGTCATTTATATATATCACAAACAGCAGAGGTCCCAGTATAAATCCCTGAGGAACACCACTTGTCACGGACCTCCAGCTTGAATAAGACTAATCAACCCTTGGCCAAATGGCCAAGTCACCATGGATCTTAATCTTCTGGATGAGCATCCCATGAGAACCTTGTTGAACGCCTTACTAAAATCCATGTAGACAACATCCACTGCTCTACCTTCATCAGTCACCTTTGTCACCTCCTCCAAAGTCTCAATCAAGTTAGTAAGACATGACCTGCCCCACACAAAGCCATGCTGACTGTCCCTAATTAGGCCATGCTTTTCCAAATACTCATAAATCCTATCCCTAAGCAGCCTCTCCAATAGCTTCCCAACCACTGACGTGAGACTCACCTGTCTATAATTTCCTGGTTTATCCCTATTTTCCTTCTTGAACAAAGGAACAACATTAGCTACTTGCCAGTCCTCTGGGACCTCGCCTGTGGCTAGAGAGGACAGAAAGATCTTGGTCAAGGCCCCAACAATCTCATCTCTTGCTTCTCGCAATAACCTGGGGTATGTCCCATCAGGCCTTAGGGATTTATCCACCTTATGGTTCTACAAGAGACCCCACACCAGCTCTTACTTTATCTCAAAATGCCCTAGCATATTAGCATGCCTCACACTGCTCTCACTATTATCCATGTCCTCCTCCTTGGTGAACACTGATGCAAAGTACTCATTTAGGACCTCAGCCACATCTTCCGCCTCAAGCACATGTTCCCTCCTTTATCCTTGAGTGGTCCTACCCTCTCCTTAGTTATCCTCTTGTTTTTGATGTATGTATAGAATGCATCAGGGTTCTCTTTAATTCTACTTGCCAAGGACTTTTCATGGCCCCTCCTGGCTCTCCTAATTCCCTTCTTGAGATTCTGGCTTCTTTATATTCTTCAATGTGGGCAGACAAAATACAACGGCTCAGACAGCACTGTGGGCACCAGAGCTCTCAACTCCTGCCAATCACAGTGGTTTTCTCCTGAGAGCTGCTGAAAGCTTCAAAAAGACATCATTCTGTTCACACAGAAGAGCAACCTGGAGGTCAACTTACTGCTGGCTCAGAGTTAGCAGAACACTGATGGATATAGATTATGCATCCATGGAAGCAGAAACCTGTTCTATCAGATATTAAGCACTGACTGTGGCTGAACGAGAACTGGAAACCTCTGTTGCCCTTCTCAAAAGTTGATTTTGGTGGCACAGAAATGTATTGTATTTCCAGAGTAAAAATGATGGCTCTCTTCTCTCAGCACAAACTCCTGTGTTGTCACATTGTGCATTCAGTTTGACAGTCTGGACATTGTGCCAAGAATTTCACTGTGCATTTCCATTGACTGCCTCCTCATTTTTTCCCTCTCATGGTCCTCATCCAGCCAGACACAACAAGTCTGAGCCCAAATATTTATAAATTCTTCCATAACAGATCTGATTACCCATTGTCATAAATCTACCAAACTCAAACATATTTTTCATGTACCAAATAATACTCAGTAAATCGCTCTGTCCTGAGCTGGCCACCATAGCATAGCCCAACTCGATACAAACCTAAATGTTTTGTCAGAATATATACCTGACTTGATTCAAATGGTGCAAATAAAGAAAATTTACAACACAGGAGGTCATTTGACCATTGTATCCGTGACTGTCATAATGTTGTCCTGTTTGGCACGGATTGGGTAGCCAGGCTCTGCTTATGGGCTTCCTGTTCCTTAAGCTTGATTAGTTGTGCTAGTGCCAGATGTATCCTTGGTGCAGCAAGTCCCTCTATGCCCTGCCATTGTGGTGCCAGTATCTGAGCTGGTGCTTTGTGTACATGGCTCAACATTACCTTTCCTCCTCCATTCCCTCAGCAGCAAACTCCTCCAGCTTTTCTGATTCCTCCTCCTCCAAATGAAATGTCCTTCTGGAGTTGGATTGTATTCTCTTGAAGGTGACACAATAAAACCAAAAACAGTAGCAAGGCTAGAATAATATTGTGTCTTTGTGGAACATGCCCAACACACATCTAATTCATATATGCCATTTCAGTATGTGATTAACTAATCATAGAATAATGCTAGTGATAAAAACAGGGCAGCCCGATCACTCCATCCTGAGAGCTGTTCACTTTATGTCACAACCCATCATTCAGTTGTTCTGTGGGATTCACAGCTCCTCAGTTGCTTATGCAGGTAGTTTGTAAATGTGTGAGAGTTTCTGCCACCACTGTCCTTTCAGGTAAAATTCCTCATCACTGCTGCTCATTCCTGACACACTAAAACTAAATTATTGTAATTTATGTCTCTTACTAGACTATGTTTCTGCCAAGGTAGATTTCCCCCACCTGTTTTTCCTGTCTGGCCTCTCTTAATTGTATACACCTCTGTTAAATCTCCTCCCAGCCTCATTTGTTCTAAAGAAAACAAGCCATGCCTAGTCAGTCTCTATTATTAACCTAATCTCACAATTTTTTAAGCACATTCACCAATCCCTTCAGCAACCTTTCTGATGCAATCACATTTTACCAGCTGTGTTGTAAATATAGCTGTGTACAGAACTAAACATTTTGGAAGCAGTGTGTACCTTGCAGTTTCCTAATGAGCTTCCTGCTCACATTGTCCCTGCCACCAAGACTAAATTTCTGTTTGCATTTTTAGACATTGTAATTTTCTAGGTGGCCAAGTGCATCATCTGTAAACATGAAATATCACTGTGTTTCTTAGTAACCTCCAATTATTGTAGTGATCGGTAGCCCAGCATCATTCACATTGATTGCAATGTTTAGTCACATTTTCTTTGCTTTCCCCTTTAGTTTTCAAATCATATCATTGCACCCTCTTTATTCCTATCCTGATTTATGATTTTATGATTGAAGGAAAGTCATTGATGAAGCAGTCTGAAGATGGTTAGGCCTAGAACACTGTCCTGAGGAACTCCTCCCATGATGTCTTGAAGCTAGGATGATTGACTTCCAAGAATCACAACGAGTGAGATCTGACTTCAAACACTGGGGTGGTTTACTCACTGATGACCATTGACTTCAGCTTTAGGTGGGCTCCTTGATGCCACACTTGGTCAGGTGATGACGACATCTTCCATCACTTTGCTGATTGATTGGATGATAATTAGTCAAATTGAATTTGAACTGCTTTTTATGTACACAACATATAACATTGCTTTGCTTAACATTGTTCTGTTGAAGAGTCTTCAACCTGAAGCATTAACTTGGACAGAGGGTACTGGTGGAGCAGTTATTCTGACTGGAGGTCCATGACTAGTGGTGTTCTACAAGGATCCATGCTGGGACCATATGTGATTAAAATGTAGGTGGACTGATTAGTAAGTTTGCAAGTGACATGAAAATTGATGGAACTGTGGATCGTGAGGAAGGTTGTCGAAGGATACAGCAGGATATAGATCAGTTGGAAATTTGGGTGGAGAAATGGAGTGTAATCCAGACAAGTATGAGGTGTTGCACTTTGGGAGGTCAAATGCAAGAGAAAACTATATAGGAAATGGCAAGACCACGTACAGATGGATCTTAGAGTGCAAGTCCACCGCTTCCTGAAAGCAGCAAAGAAGGCATAAAGCGTACTTTGAGTGTTGAGTATTAAAGTTGGGAAGTCATGTTTCAGCTGTATAACATTTTGTTTAGGCCACATTTGGAGTATAGTGTGCAGCTCTGGTTGCCATATTACAAGCAGAAGGTGGAGCCTTTGGAGAGGGTGCAGAAGAGGTTCACCAGGATGTTATTCTGAGTGGATCTCTGTGACCAGTAGTGTTGTGGGGATCAGTCCAAGGTTCTCTGTTATTTGTGGTAAATATAAATGATCTGGGTGAAAAAGCTTCAAAACCTGGCCCTCGGTACCCCCCTCTGCAACTGGATCCTCAACTTCCTTATCGGGAGACCACAGTCAGTGCAGATCAGTAATAACATCTCCTCCTCACTGACTATCTACACAGGTGCATCTCAAGGATGTGTGCTTAGCCCACTGCTCTACTGTCTGTACACTCATCACTGCGTGGTTAAGCACAGCTCAAACACCACCTATAAATTCCCTGATGACATCACTGTTGTTGATGGAATCTCAGACGGTGATGAGGAGTCGTACAGGAGTGAGATAGATCGGCTGGTTGAGTGGTGTTGCAACAACAACCTCACACTCAACATCAGCAAGACCAAGGAATTGATTGTGGACTTCAGGAAAGGGAAGTCAGGAGAACACAAACGAGTCCTTACTGAGGGCTCCGCGGTGGAAAGGGTGAACAGCTTCAAGTTCTTGGGTGTCAACATCTCAGAGGATCTATCCTGGGCCCATCTCATTGATACAATCATGAAGGTGGCACCCCAGTGGCTCTACTTTGTTGGGAGTTTGAGGAGATTTGGTACGTCACCAAAGACTCTTACAAATTTCCATAGGTGTACAGTGGAGAGCATTCTGACTGGTTGCATCACCACATGGTATGGAGCCTCCACTGTGCAGGATTGCAGAGGGTTGTAGACTCAGCCAGCTCCATAACAGACATAACCCTCCTACCATAGAGGACATCTTTGAGGTGGCGCCTCAAGAAAGTGGCATCCATCATTAAGGATCCTCACCATCCAGGGTATGCCCTCTTCTCGTTACTACCATCATGGAGGAGGTAGGCTGAAGACCCCACACTCAATGATTCAGGAACAGCTTCTTCCCCTCCACCATCAGATTTCTGAATGATCCATGAACACTACCTCATTGTTCTTTTTTGTTACACTATTTATTGTGTGTGATTTATAGAGTTTTATGTCTTTGTACTGTATTGCTGCTGCAAAACAACACTATATGTCAGTGATAATAAATCTGATTCTGTAGATGGGCTGATTAGTAAGTTTGCAAACAAGAAAGTTGAAGTTGTGGATAGGGAGGAAGTTGTCAAATGGTATGACACTTGGGGGCATTGAGGTACAGAGGGATCTTGGGGTGGAAGTCTGTAGCTCCCTGAAGTAGCAACACAAGTAGATAGGCTGGTTGAGAAGGCAAAAAGCATGCTTGCCTTTGTCAATCAGGGCATTGAGTATAACAGTCAGGGAGTCATGTTGCAGCTGTATATAACTTTGGCTGGGCCACATTTGGAGTACTGTGTGCCGTTCTGGTCTGGTCACCACATTACAGGAAGGATTTGGAGGATGTGCAGAAAATGTTCACCAGGATGTTGTCTGGATCGGGGGAGTATTAGCTACGAGGAGAGACTGGACAAACTTGGTTTGTTTGCTCTGGAGCACTACAAGCTGAGGGGCAACCTAACAGAAGTATATAAAATTATGAGAGGCATAGACAGGGTAGATAGAGTCTTTCCCCCCCCCCCCCAGGGTAGAAGTGTCAAGTACTAGAGGGCATAGGTTTAAGGTGAAGGGAGAAAATTTAAAGGAGATTATCAATCCCCGGATGGGAGGTGAAACGAGAGGAATGTCCCCACTGAAGAATTGGAGACCACACAGACTCTGGTACAAAAAGGCAGTTGGGCGGTCTGTTACCTGGGTCAGGTTGGGTCTGTTGGGCTTCCTTGACTACGGCCTCGATCTCCCAGGTGAGGGCTGCCACCACACAGGACTGGGGAAGAATAGTCGCGGGGTTAGGATGGTCCTCCTCAGGCTTCCCGTTCTTGGATCCAGGACAACAGGTTAATGTAAACCTGAACCTGAATTCAGGTGTTTAGCAGTTTGGATATATTCCAGATTCTTGTGGGCTGTCCAGACGCTAAATGGATGCTCCGCTCCCTCTAGCCAGTGCCTCCACTCCTCTAAAGCAAGCTTGATCGCCAGTAACTCCCGGTTCCCCATGTCATAATTACGTTCAGCAGGAGACAGCCAGCAAGAAAAAAAAAGCACAGGGGTGCAGTTTCTGATCCAATCGTTGAGAGGACCGCTCCCACCCCGGAGTCAGAGGTGTCGACCTCCACAATGAATTGACTGGAGGGGTCTGGTTGGACCAGGATGGGGGGAGGACGTGAAGCGTCTCTTCAGCTCTGAGAACGCTGAGTCAGCTTCAGGGTTCCAATGAAAAGGGGTCGTAGGTGAAGTGAGTTGAGTAAGGGGCACTGCCACCTGACCATAGTCTCTAATGAAATGGCGATAGAAATTCACAAACCCCAGAAACTGTTAGAGTTGTTTGCGTGTTGTGGGTCAAGGCCACTCCGCCACTGCCCAGATCTTCTCAGGATCCACCCTTACTCATCAACTCTCAATGACAGAGGGGACATGGAATTCACTTCTCAGCCTTAATGAAGAGCTTGTTTTCCCAAAGCCTCTAGAGGACCTGACAGACCTGCTGGGTGTGTTCCTGGAGAAGATCAGGATGTCATCCAGATAGACAAACACAAATCTCTTTATGAAGTCTCATAGGACATCATTGATCAGAGCTTGAAAAACAGTGAAAGCATTGGTGAGGCCGAATGGTATTACTAGGTATTCGAAATGGCCAAGAGGGGTTTTAAATGCTGTTTTCCCCACTCGTCTCCCTCATCCTGAATAGGTGGTAAGTACTTTGTAGATCTAGTTTAGAGAATATGGTGGCCCCATGAAGTAGTTCAAAAGCAGAATCGATGAGAGGCAGTGGGTACTTGTTTTTGACAGTTATGTTATTTAGGCCCCAGTTGTCGATGCATGGACGCAGTGAGCCGTCCTTCTTTCCCACAAAGAAGAACCCTGCACCTACCGGGGAGGATGAGGGACAAATAATGCCTACTGAGAGAGATTCATTGATCTACTCCTCCATTGCTTCCCTCTCTGGCCGGGACAAGTTATATAGCCAACTAGTAGGTAGCAGAGCTCCAGGGAGAATGTCGATTGCACAATCATATGGCCAGTGTGGGGGGCAGGGAAAGAGCCCATTATTTGCTAAATACTTGCCCCAGGTCGTGATACTCTGCTGGGACCCTGGACAAGTCTGGGGTTTCAGCGGTCGATGAACTAGCAATAGCCTGTACTGGAGAAAGGGACGACTGGAGACAAGTGGAGTGGCAGAATGCACTCCAAGTATCCTGCCCGTGGCCCCATTGAGGTGGGGATTGTGGCGGCTCAACCAGGGGTACCCAAGAACCATCTGAGTCTGCAGGGAGGCTCAGGTGAAATTAGACCTGTTTCCAATGGCTTCCAGAGATCAGCAACAACAGCAGAGGTGTACGGTGCGTGACTTGGGTCAACAGCCTTCTGTCTGGTGCCTGAACTTCTAGAGGGGTACACAGTGGCTCCCGAGGAATCCCAGACTGGGAAGCTATGTCTTCGTCCAACAGATTTCCCTCAGCACCGGAGTCCACCAAGGTAAAGAGGGACAGGGACTGTTGGAGGTGCCTTATGGTAGCTGGGATCAACATGCAGTTCTGGGGGACAAAAGGGAAAGTTACCTGGCTCACCAGGACCCCCCTTTCTACTGGTGAGCCCTCTCCTTTTGGCCGAAGGGAACAGGTGGCAATAAAATGGCCAGGCTGGCCACAGTAGAGGCAATTCCCAGATCTTAACCTCTGACATTGCTTGGAGGGAGAAAGGCAGTTCCATCCCAGTTGCATTGGTTGCTCCCCTGGTGTAGTGTAATCAGCTGGGTCGGGAGTGCCTCTAAGAGCAGAAAGGCTGGGAAGGTGACCCATGGGGTGAACAGAGGTGTTGGACAAACCATCCTCTCTCTCTACCATTCCCGAGTCAGTTATCCAGCCTGGTGGCTAGAGAGATCAACACATCCAGGCTGGTTGTCTCATCCCTTGCCGCCAACTCGTCCTTTAGCCTGTCGCCAAGGACTTGCCAAAAAGCCCCCAGAGCGCCTCATCATTCCACCCAGAGTCAGCCACTAACATCCAGAACGCCACAGAGTATTCCATGACACTGAGGGAGCCCTGACGGAGGGTGACTGGTCACGGCTGCCTCTTTACCCCTGACAGGATGGCCAAAGATCTCTCATTTCCTCAATGAAGGTGTGAAATGAAGACCAGGTCTCTGGCTGATTGTGCCAGATGGCAGTGGCCCATTCTAACGCACTTCCTCGCAACAGCACCATGATAACTGCTATCTTGGATCTATCAGTAGTGTACATGGAGGGCTGCTGCTCAAACACTAATGAGCATTGTAGCACTGAAGGACCAGCACTTTCCTAGATCCCCAGTGAAGGGTTCTGGGGTCAGGTTCATGCAGTTCCTTGAGCGGTCAGGTCATCGAACTGTAAGGTGATGGTCCTACAGATTGTCCGGGCTGGTCAGAGAGTTCTCAGAGTGGAAGAGGCAAGAAGAGAAGAGAAGAGACTTGGCTGACCTGCTCAACATCCACTGCCAGGGTACAGAAGTCTGCCATAACCTCCCAGAACTGCTGGTTGTGCCAGCCCAGAAGTGAGCCCTGGCTGGTGAGGGCTTCAGGCAGGGGATTCATGTCCACTGGGTTCATGGAGGCCAAAGTATTCTGTCACAATGTCAGACGAAGAACCCAAATGCAGAACACCAGGATGAGACTGGAGTCAGGATGCTTCCTTGGAACTGAACACAGGCAGCAACCAGGAGGAATCTTGCCTCAGGGCTCTGAGGCACTCTGAGGCAGAGTCCCAACACAGAAACAGGATTTTCAAGGAAACATAGCAAAACCAGGACAGCTCTAGAGTTGCCAGCTCTAAGCAGCCAAGAGCTGAAGGATACCCAAAGGTAGACCAATACTCTAGCAACCAGTGCTAGTGAAACCAGGGTTCTTATACTGGTCTCCTGATGGAACTCAGGTGTGTGTCATTATGTGATTAGTAGTGCATGGAAACCATGTGCTGCACAACAAGGCACCATCAATGGGGCCGAATCGCAGACCAGCAATCAGAACCATGACATACCATTGATTGCCCTGGGGGCATCTGACAAGAGGTAAAGTTAGAGGCAATATCTTCTCTCCTGTCAAAATCAGGATGAAACTTAAAAAAGAAAGAAAATTATTTTTAAAAAGTAATTAATTGTTCACTAAACCACTAAGAACATCAAGATAAAATAAGTTAAAAATAAGAAATATTCTTTTTTTCCTAAACTTCACTGTAAAACTGAAGTGACAAATTGTCCATGGGGCAACCAGCACAATGGTTTTCATCAGAAACCTTGGACTGGAATATCTGACCCACCATTTGTCAACTTCTTACCTGACAATGTTGGCCACAATGTGGGCTTCTGTGCACCACCTAACAAAGTCTCATTGACTCTGCTGAACACCTAACAATTCAGCAGTCTCACTTCCAATAAAACCCATGGCCCACAGGTCTAGTTAGTGTGTGTGGGAGCTTACCTGTGTAGCCATCAAATCCACTCATGAGGTTAAAGGCACACCCCTCAAAAACCTATTTAAATTGGCAGGCAATGCTGACATCTGAATTTTCTTTACGATGTTAAGGAATGTGAGAATAAAACTGCCCTCACTGCAAGTTCCACCAATGCACATTTTCTTAACACAGTAAAACTTTATAACCTACATTTTTATTTTAGTCCATAAAATGTGTTTCTTCAGTGTTAACCCCATACTTATTGCATAATTTATTTTGATCATATCATGATGCCTCAAATGTAATCAATTTTCTTAATGAGATTTGAATATAGTTTTGTTTCACCAAAGATTTCAAATGCAGATGCTGTTTTGTGATAATGTTAATGTGTCTAATGGGAGTTGAGTGTCCTGTTTTTTAACTAGAAGGTGCCAAGTATGTGCCATGTGTATGGTTAGATCTGTCGATCTAATATTTCAAAAAGATGTTCCTGCACAATTAATCTCACAATAACAATAGCACCTCTAGGGAAACACCAGGCAGAAATCAAACACAATACCTTGAACATTAATATTAGACAATGAGGTGAACTTTGCTGCACTGTTTCTATGAATGAGAGATAGGTGTTGTAATAGGGATGGAGAGGTCTGACACAAAGAGTAGTACATATTCACCATTCAGACTCGTATACCAGATTTGTAAACAGACAGAAACTAATATTCCATTTTTGAAGTCAGTGTGCAAGTAATCTTCTCTGTCTTGGATCTGATTGGGTGATGAGGAGAGCATTAGAAAATACCGGATTTACTTTTATTTTTCAAGATGTGACATTTATTGGTAAGGTTTCCTGTAACATCAGGTTTTACTGTGTACTTTCCTATTCCATCACATCCACCTCTCCGCCAGTACCCTCATCTATCCTCACTGCCACAGAAGGTTACAGGGCATCATAACAAAATAGCAGGAGTTGAGGTGAGAAAGATTTGGCAAAGTGACATCTACGAATCATACGGGATCTGGGTGCGAAAAGGAGACCTGGTCTTTCCCTTCTGGACCTGCTTGTAGTTTGGACGGTCCTCATCCGACAACAGACACGGAGGACACAGAGGAGAGGGGAGGAGCACATTGCCCCCCCCCCCCCACCCCGCCCCGCATTTCCTTCTTGCCCACATGTAGCGTGCACAGTCCCCGGTGAACGTTTGATTCTGCCGAAACTATTAGTACTGGAGCAATAAACATTAAAATATTACTTTATTAAATCCGTCTCCCCACCCCAATCCGGGTCCAGGACGAGCCAGAGATTCTGGTATTTCCCATGATTTTACTCAAGTCTCACAATTCAGCACCCTAGCACGCCGAAACCCCACGGCGGGGCCGGGATTTGCTGCCACGCACCGGCCAGCAGCGTGCCGAGGGTCCGGCGGTGGCGAGCAGGCGGCTGGAAGTTCGCTGGCTGGGCTCCACCGGTCCGGCCACCACCAAACATGACGTGAAGGGAAATGTCAGTACTACTTAATTTGACCCCACAGATGCTGACTGTGCTGCCGAACGGCATTTGCAGCATTTTATATTTTAAGATAATGCAGCAATTCCGCTCTTTTGCTCTTTGGCCCTTTTATGTCAATGTTTTGTCAGTAGGGAAGGATAAGTTTCTTTGCACTCTCATTGCCTTTCGGAAACAGAATGCCAGTGAGCGCAACAGCTCGGTGTTTTCAGACTGCTTTCATTCTTGGTATTCTGCATGTCCGCACCCATATTGCAATGAGAGGGACCCTAAAAGACAGACTACAGAAGCTGGCCTTTCTCTGCGCACGAGACGAAGGATACAAAAGACCACAATGGCTAGCATAAACACTATTTAATGTTATTCATACGCGATTGAAGAGAGGGGCGTCGATTTAGCATTGCAGCAAAGTAAGAGCATTGTTAGGAGATTAAAGGAGGCTTAATGAACAGGAAGCATCGTTTCAGCAGGGTGACAGTAAACATCCAGCATTAGTATTGTGAGCGCTGCCATCTATACTGTGGGTTTTAGGATTAGAAAAAGAGAAAACAGAAAGGAAAATGCAGAGGAATCCTGTTGCCCGCAATAGGTTGGGAAGAGGAAATACAAATTCCATTTCTCAGCCTGTGCATGTAATCGGACTCTGATCAGACCTGGCATAAATGGGACAGCGTAAAAACGACTCCGACACTATTTTCCTTTGATCGCTTTAGCACGCTTACATTGCATTAACGTCGCTTTTTTCCCTATTTTCATGTGTTAGCTACTGAGTGAATGTTAATGCTCCTTTAAAAAGTACACAGAAAGATTCAGTGTTCAGTTCGCAGCTCAAAATTGGAGGGGGTGGGGAGGAGGGTTGCGGGTGGAGATGTGGATCCCTTAACGCGGTAAAGCGATCTGTCTTGCGTTTTTGTTTTAAGTATGGATCCACTTCTCCCTTCTTTCTAAAGGATTCGCGGCTACTTTTCAGAGCCGATGAAGCATACCAGGATTTAAAAAGAAAAGAAACTGTGTGGTTGTTGGTTCACAGAGGAACAGGCAGCAGAACAGGGTTTCCGCTGGGTCCTACTTTCCCTTGTTTCCTCTCCGCCACAGCACATTACGCGCACTCCAATACCCACAAAGTACTTCGACCGATAAGCAGTTCTATATAATCTATTTCTTTTATTCTGCACTCCTGTTTTTTTCAACTACACGAGAAATCCTGCGATGTGTACAAAAATATACTGAGACAAAAAAAGATCACGTTTCAGAGAGAATCAAACTGATGCTTTCTGCTGTTTGAATCGTCCGACAGTCTCTTAAAATTGCAAATAGAAGGCCGGAGTGTAAGGCAAACTCGAGTTCAGTATTGAGTAACAGTATCTTGCAGTGATGTCTGTAAACTGTAATTACAAAACCAATTGTGCGCCAGTGCAGCTACATCAAAACGCTTATCTGGTGTTAAAATGGCACTGTGCGGTAACTCAAATGCAGGCTTTGTGCAGATGAAGTAATACCTCAGGAATTTGCAAGCGGAGGTGCGCCAGGACCACGCGGAAGCCTTGTTGATCTGTTGACGGGCTGGTGTCCCTCCCACGCTCTGACCATCGTCAGCCCTCGCACAAAGTAATCAAAGATCCCAGCAATTTAATCATTGAAACCCTCACTC
Organism: Pristis pectinata; assembly: GCF_009764475.1. Taxonomy (NCBI): domain Eukaryota; kingdom Metazoa; phylum Chordata; class Chondrichthyes; order Rhinopristiformes; family Pristidae; genus Pristis; species Pristis pectinata. The sequence continues at coordinate 63,017,486 of NC_067415.1, read as the reverse complement.
CAGAGACGACAGCAGTGTCAATAACACACTATGTCATTATCCGTTTGTATTTCGCATCGACAGTGTCAGATAAACAGAGTGGAAAATTAAGATTAAAAATATGGTAATTTCATTTCACTCAGCAGGATGCACTTACTGCCCCATTATGCTATTGATTACCTTTGAATTCAATTTCTGTTTGAATGCAAACTTTAATCTGTTTTCTTCCGAGCAATTCAACTCCCTGGGGGCTATTTGCAAGTAAGTAACCATTTAATCTGGCAAAGCAGTGCCCTAAATAAATTGTATAAATCAGCCAGCTCTAACGCACCTATGACTTCAATTTCATATTTTTGGCAAAAGCTGCCTGATGCAGCTTGTGTATGGATAATTACAAAGTACAAAGTTTTAATACAGCAAATATGATAAAAAGGTCGTGCGTAATGAGGATCAGTTTTTAATTTCAAAATGCCTATTCATGAACAGAATGAAAGATTGAACAGAGAGACTCAAAGCTCCAGCAACCTCACAGGGTAAAGTTGATAGACATCGTAATTACATGGTTAATTTCAGAAATTTACGCACGGGTTATGATTTAAAAGAAATCGTTGAGAGCTGACATTTCATTTTTAAGAAGGCTCTTTATGTGAAATTAATCTGCTGTCTCGCAGCCTTAATTATTTCCAAGCAAAAGGATGAGTAGGATACAAAGTTAAAGCTGATGAAATTGAAGCCGGACCAAGGCAAACGAATGTTAAGAGCAGCAAAAATGTATCTTGCTAACTTTGGTTTTATTTCATAACGTGCACTTAAATATAGCCCATCTCGGCCCCAAGCAATATACCGTAATTCCTTTTTTAAAAAAATAATTAATAGTAAGTGAGCCAACTGTAGAAATGTGAGCTAAATATAACCTGGGCGGAGGTGGGGGGTGGGTGAAGGAAACATAGAGTTTTCGATCAAATGTCGGAACTAGTGATAAAACTTACTCGTCCGCTGCATTAGAACAGCGAATTTCTTTGACTAATTGTACTACAGGTGACCCACTAGTCATGGCGGTTCGGGTAACGGAATTCGCTCTTACAGAATTCACACATCACCACCCGAACACATTGAGATGCGGAATGAAATACGCCCTCGCGGAATTTATGTGAAAAGAAGTACATAAACATTTCTTTTCAACTCCTGTTCCTCGCGTTACGGAAAATCGCGATGCCGACCGTTTTCTTGGAACGCAAACCCCGTAACCCTGCAGATTCGCCTGCATTCAATATTTGTACTGTCAGTAACACAAGTAAATACTGGAAAATCCAAGCAGATCAGGCAGAATGTGTGGACAAATGGAGTTAACATTGCAAGTCAATAACCATTTGGTTGGACGCAAGATCATCAATATGAAATGTTAGTTTGGTTTTCACTCTCTTCACCGATGCTGCCTGACCTGGGGAGTATTATGGCAATTTCTGTTTTATTTCAGATTACCAGCAGCTGCAGCAGGTATTCCGATGCTAACTATATCAACTGGAATGTGTGTGTATAACTAAATATCGCTGGTGACGGTTACCTTAAGATAAAATAGAGAATACTGGATATACTCAATGGTCAGTCAGCGTGTATGCAGAAGGAAACAGTTAACATTTCGGATCGATGACCCTTCACCAGAACTGCGACTTTACTGTATTATGTCTGTGAAACACTTCATAAGTGTCCTACGTATTATTGTAATCATCAGTGCCACATACTATAATGTGCGTCGATAGTTGCTTCACTGCGTGTTTATGACGCACACTATTTAACGCATGGTTCCCACGATAACTTCTCTCTGGTACTGCGGTGTGCGAGCTATGAACACAGATGTTCACCTCTTCAATAAAGTCAAATTTATTTCAGCTGCTAGGTTCTTCACAGGAAAAACAATATTTTACTATAGCCTTTATTTTAATATATCCTGCACATGGTTATCTTATATTCCAATATTTTAGTGAAAATATGTGTATCATCGCCATCTTTTGCGGAGAGGCATCTCACTTTACAGATTTAAATATACAATATCAAAACAATTCTCTAAGTATTGTACACGATAATACGTAGACGTATGTTTATATTTCGAACAACCTAAAGCCTGCCGTACCTCGTCGCAATACGTTTCTAACGTGGAGTTTATATAATCACACATAATGTGTTACATTTGCCTCCTCCCCCGAACCTGCCTTCTCTGAAACTGACATGTTTGTGCTCGAGTTTCCCTTGCGTTGTGTAGTTGGAAAATGGACAACTATTTCCACGTGAAACTCGAGTTCACAATCTCGGCTGCATTTGGGAGCAGGGCCACGTGATTTGAAATAATTTAAACATGTGAGTCGAAAACAACGATGATGCTGCTGAACTCGGCTTCACGTGTAACACGGATTTCAAAAGTTCCACTCTCGCGACAATAACACATGTTTTAAAAATAGAAGACATTTCAAAAACATAGTCGAATGAACGACATGTACTGGACTTCTTTGGATTCAAGCAATGATAAGCAGTTGATTACGATTTTCGACCGATATTTCCAAAACTATTTGGTTTGATTATTCGGTGAATTCATTGACTCACATTTCTGTAACTGAACATGTAGCTACAATTCAAATACTGCTTCGCGGTCTCTCATCTCTTCTTAAACCGCAGTCTTCAACGTTTCCGCGTTAGATAAAATGAAAATAATAATGAGATATAATTGATTGTTTGCGGAAACAGAAAAAGAGAGCAATGTACGCTATTTAAAATTTTAAATCTGCCGACATGCTTTGAGACATCAGTGGGATTTAGTTTTAGAAATAGTTAACAAATCGAATACCTTGAAGACATTCAAACACATTGAAGACAATTTTATGATACATTATCGGTATATCTTCTTTGATCTGGAAAAGAATAAAATATTTATAGAGCGTGGATTATTCTCGGGGAAAAATAGTAAAACATCGAACAAACAATGTAGAGATACCAGATGGCGCTTCGAGAAAATGTTAGAGATATCGGATAATAAGATTCATCCGAAAAAAAACTGACCAAACTGCATACTTAATGAGTTGCATTGTCGGCCACTCTCAGAATGGAGTGTTGGTTGTTCATCTTACACTTCTCATTTCAGTAAATAAAATGGAAAGGACTAAAACACGTAATAAGACATTACGGGTCCTTGTTTCAGTGCTGACAAGCCTATAGCGTCTGCCTTCTAAATGGAGTTCTAATTAACACTGCACTTAATTACATTCAGAACTACTTTAATGCTGTGCGAATTCACCTTTAAATGTTGCAGCGTTAACATTTGACTTGTTTGAGAGCGTTCGGCTTTTCAGAGTTGTTGGGAAAACTTGCTATTTCTGTCAGCCGAAAATCCCGTGGTTATTTTTGAGACAGGCAGATGCCTGTAATGGGTAGGTTGAACATAATTGTTAACTTTTAAACATACATATACTGCTGTAATTGTGGTACAGCACCTTATACCAAATTTTGGCAGCAGCAATAATGTTTGTTTTGTACACTACTCCCACCCCCAACCACCCATCAACTTTGTACATCTGGTAATTATTCTGACCCATTAGGGCAAATGTTTTGTCTGCCTTTCAATATTTCATAATATGTAGCAATTTGAAGTCTCTGAACATGCACTTCATTGCAATTATGAGAGGCGTTTTCAAGTGGTACCTTAATATCCCAGTGATGTTTCTTTCTGTTGCATTATTTGCTGCTGTTTCCCTTAAAATGAATTACAAACAGTGATACCTTGGGCCATTTTACATTGATTTGAATGTGACATGCTTCTCAGCTCCTTTAAAATCGTTGGTCCATATATAAATTCTGCTTCCTTACCCCTCTCTCTCTCTGTTTGGTTAATTAGCAGAGTTTCACGAAAGAACCAACAATCTAAATGAGAGCATAGTACGACAGGCGTACTCCACAGGGCAAAAGGAGTCTCGAATTTTCCAGTAGCTGGGAGAGGCAAGTCATCACTCCTTTTGTTCAACTAATCTGGCAAATATAAATTAACAATAACTGGCAAAGTAATCCATTGATGAAACGTATTCAAAATAACAAACTGTCCCAAGAATGAGCACAGGAGTATTTACAAAACTGAAATTACGCGAATTAAATCAGGAACTATAAGGGCAGATGAACAAAAGCTCAATCAAAGAGAATTCCAGAACAGAACTTGGCACGGTTATTTATGGAGGAATTATTAAATTCATGGGTGTGCAAGTATCTCTTAGGCTGACTGAGATTGCACCGAGAGAGAAAAAGGAAACATAGAGTGACTTGAAGACAAGGTGAGAAGTTAAATATTGAGTTTTTTGCTTCACCTAGAGTCAATATATGCCAGCACACATGAGAGACTGGACTTGGTAGAAGTTAGACCACAGTTTAGAGAAAGTAGGAGAAGTGGGCCAGAGGTACTTGTGTAAAGTCAAATCTAGAGCTAACAAATCATGGATCAGTTTTTCAGCAGCTCATGAGCTGAGGCAGAGGTGGAATTGGGTGTTTTTATGAGGTAGAAGTTGGTGGTTTCAGTGTTGAGGCACAACACTCATTTCAGGTGTAAATGTCTGGTTCAGTTCCTGACATGTCTGAATTAGAGTTACATCAATGTACGTAGCACATACATTGATTAATTTTTCAATCCAGGCCTGCTGTAAAATAACAATTTATGTTAATCTCAATGCCATTTTCTTGCTAGCTTTGCCACTTTCAGTGGAGTTCTCTCCTGTATATTTTCCAAGCCTTAATTGTGAATGCCATGTGGAGTATGCCACAGGCATTCCTAATTCTGTCCTCAAACAGGGGCCAGACATAAGCATCTGGCTGGCGTTCCTGCAGAGCAAATAGGAATGAGATCCCTCCAGACTAGTCACAGAGTGCAGATTAAACAAAATGTAAGGGTTGAGGATTTGGTTGAGAATTGGGATTCAATGAGAGGGAGGGGAGCTGTTTCTTGGCATTAAAACAAATGTTAATAAATAGAGCTAAATTTAAAAATAACAATCATTTCATTAAACAATCCAGTATAACCAGAAATCCATAATCCAGAAATAATCCATTCTGCTCGCCCTTTATAGGAAGGATGTGAAGACTGTGGAGAGGGTGCAGAAGAGTTTTACCAGGAAGCTGCCTGAATTACAGGGTATGAGCTATAAGGAAAGGTTGGACAACTTGGGTTGTTCTCCCTGGAGCGTCGGAGGCTGAGGGGAGACCTGATAGACGTTTTTAAAATTATGAGATGTATAGATAGGGTAGACAGTCAGAATCCTTTCCACAGGGTAGAAATGTCAAACAGCAGAGGACATGGTTTCAAGGTTAGAGGGGGGAAGTTTAAAGGTGACATGAGGGGCAAGTTTTTTATGCAGAGAGTGGTAGGTGCCTGGAATGGGTCACCAGGGGTAGTAGTGGAAGCAGGTAGTTTGGTGGAGTTTAAGAGGCTTTTGGATAGACACATGAAAATGAAGGGAATGGAGGGATAGGGACGAAACACAGGAAGAGGACATTTAGTTTAAGTTGGCATCAAGATCGGCCGAACCAAGGAGACATGAAGGAAACAATTCTGTTGGTACGCTGAAAAGGGAAGAGAAGATGAGTCTACTGGTAGAATCTCATTGAAGGTGGTGTAAGTTACAAAGGATGATCCCTTTAATGTGGACTAAGTGGGGTGAAAGTGAGGACAAAGGGAATCTTATCCTTGTTCTGCCTGGGAAAAGAGCTGTGAGCAGTAGTGTGGAAAACAAAGGAGGTGTGGTTGAAAGACCTATCAACTCTGGAGAATGGAGACCATGGTTAAGAAGAAAGGAAGACATCTCAAAGACACTTATATAGAAAGCCTCATCACCAGAAACAATATGATAGAGTTGGAGAAACTGGGACAATGGAATGGAATTGCCAACTATAGAAAGCACTATCATTGTCGTCCGCCATCGCCAAGGGAACTCCTGCACTACTTACCTGGTCCTACTGGTGTGTCTAATGGCAACACATTCATAGAATCATAGAACAGTACAGCACAATACAGGCCCTTCGGCCCACAATGTTGTGCTGACCTTTAAACCTCGCCTAAGACTACCTAATCCCTTCCTCCCACATATCCCTATATTTTAAATTCCTCCATATGCTTATCTAGCCATGTCTTGAATTTGACCAATGTACCTGCCTCCACCACCACCCCAGGCAGCACATTCCATGCCCCAACCACTCTCTGGGTAAAAAAACCTTCCTCTGCTATCTCCCTTGAACTTCCCACCCACTACTTTAAAGCCATGCCCTCTTGTATTGAGCATTGGTGCACTGGGAAAGAGGCGCTGGCTGTCCACTCTATCTATTCCTCTTAGTATTTTGTATACCTCTATCATGTCTCCTCTCATCCTCCTTCTCTCCAAAGACTAAAGCCCTAGCTCCCTTGTCTCTCCTCATAATGCATATTCTCTAAACCAGGCAGCATCCTGGTATATCTCCTCTGCACCCTTTCCAACACTTCCACATCCTTCCTATAATGAGGCGACCAGAACTGAACACAGTACTCTTAGAGTGGTCTAACCCGAGTTTTGTAGAGCTGCACCATTACCTTGTGGCTCTAAAACTCGATCCCACGACTTATGAAAGCTAACATCCCATAAACTTTCATAACTAGTCTATCCACCTGTGAGGCAACTTTCAGGGATCTGTGGATATGAACCCCCAGATCCCTCTGCTCCTCTACACTGCCCAGAATCCTGCCATTTACCTTGTATTCCGCCTTGGAGTTTGTCCTTCCAAAGTGTACCACCTCACACTTCTCCGGATTGAACTCCATCTGCCAGTTCTCAGTCCAGCTCTGCATCCTATCAATGTCCCTCTGCAATCTTCAACAATCCTCCACACTATCCACAACACCACCAACCTTTGTGTCATCTGCAAACTTGCCAACCCACCCTTCTACCCCCTCATCAAAGTCACTAATAAAAATCACGAAAAGCTGAGGTCCCAGAACCAATACTTGTGGGACACCGCTAGTCACAGCCCTCCAATCTGAATGCACTCCCTCCACCACAACCCTCTGCTTTCTACAGGCAAGCCAATTCTGAATCCACACGGCCAAGATTCCCTGAATTGCATGCCCTCTGACCTTCTGAAGAAGCCTACTATGTGGAACCTTGTCAAGTGCCTTACTAAAATCCATGAAGACCACATCTACTGCACTATCCTCATAAATCTGCCTGGTCACATCCTCAAAGAACCCTGTCAGGCTTGTGAGACATGATCTGCCCTTCACAAAGCCATGCTGGCTGTCCCTGATCAGACCATGATTCTCCAAATGCCCATAGATCCTATCTCTAAGAATCCTTTCCAACAGTTTACCCACCACAGATGTAAGGCTCACTGGCCTATAATTCCCTGGACTATCCCTACTACCTTTTTTGAATAAGGGGACAACATTTGCCACCCTCCAATCCTCCAGTACCATTCCCGTGGACAACGAGGACTCAAAGATCCTAGCCAACGGTTCAGCAATCTCCTCCCTCACCTTGCAGAACAGCCTGGGGAATATTCCATCAGGCCCCGGGGACTTATCTGTCCTAAGATTTTCTAACAGCTCCAACACATCCTCTTTCTTGATATCCACATGCTCTAGAACATTAACCTTGCCAACACTGTCCTCAGCATCATCAAGGCCCCTCTCCTTGGTGAATACTGAAGAGAAGTATTCATTGAGGACCTCACCCACTTCCACAGCTTCCAGGCACATCTTCCCACCTTTGTCTCTAATCTGTCCTATCTTTACTCTCGTCATCCTTCTGCTCTTCACATAAGTGAAAAATGCTTTGGGGTTTTCCTTAACCCTACTTGCCAAGGCCTTTTCATGTCCCCTTCTTGCTCTCCTCAGCCCCTTCTTAAGTTTCTTCCTTGCAACCCTATATTCCTCAAAAGACCTATCTGATCCTTGCTGCTTACACCTTATGTATGCTGCTGCCTTCCTCCTAACTAGATGTTCCACCTCTCTTGTCGCCCATGGTTCCTTCACCCTGACATTCTTTCTCTGCCTCACTGGGACAAATTTATCCCTAACATCCTGCAAGAGATCCCTGAACAACAACCACATCTTGATAGCATACTTCCCTTCAAAAATGTCATCCCAATTTACACTTGCAAGTTCTAGCCTTATAATTAACTATCTTTGTATCCTCTTTGCTCCTATCCTTGTCCATGACAATGCTAAAGGTTAGGGAGCGACGGTCACTATCCCCCAAATGCTCGCCCACTGAGAGATCTGTCATCTGACCCGGTTCATTACCTGATACTAGATCTAATATGGCATTCCCTCTAGTCGGCCTGTCAACATACTGTGACAGGAATGATCCTGGACGTACTTTACAAACTCTTTCTCATCTAAACCTTTGATACTAAGCATGTGCCAATCAATATTTGGGAATTTGAAGTCTCCAATGATAACAACCCTGTTATTTTTGCACCTTTCCAAAATCTGCCTCCCAATCTGCTCCTCAGTATCCTTGCTGCTACCGGGGGGCCTATAGAATACTCCCAGTAGAGTGACTGCTCCTTTAATCCCTGCACATTCCTTCTGTGCCTGTAGGTGCCTAAACTGTGGCGTGATCACATTCTGAACCATACTATCAACATAATACTCAGCACTGTTGATATACCTGAGTGATACCAATTGCTGCTCAAGAAATGAATTCCAAATTTTTAGCTCTTCCAGTCAACAACACTTGAGCATGGAACACAAGAATCGTCCTAGGTTTCCCACAAAATGCTGGATGTGTCCTCAGCAGGACTGTGGAGTCCTGCAATGCCTCTATTCACTGCAACAACAGCTCAAAGTAAAACTCTTTCATGACAACACTTAACACCTAGTTGTTATAGACAGGACTTCCAGTTTCTCCAGCTATTCTATTCTGTCCTTAGGATTCTATTCAACCGTCCCTTCAATTCTCTATTCCAATTCCACTCTAATCTCTCTGTTTTTGGCCCCTTACTCTGTTCCATCGATGCTCAAGGAACTGCTCCACATCTTCCCTCTAGACATGCTGCAGCTCTTGGGCTTTATACTTAATTGAATAATTTCAGATAACCTGTCTTTCCTGCTACTGTCTGAATTGGTCAGTTCTAATGTAAGGTCAACTATCTCTACTAATAACTCATTTTTACTCTCTTAATTGCTGCTGCCCAGAGGATCTGCTGGGCATTACCAGCATTCTTTTTCATTTCAGATTTTCATTCAACGTGTTCCTTTGTTTCTTTTCTCTTTCTAACTGCCGGCATCAAAAATAATTACATTAGCTGGGCAACCTAGATCTCCATCCCATCACAAACATTCCCTTTTTCACCTCTCCCTGTCTCTGCAATTTAAACACACTTGTTTTTTCACTGTTCCATTTCTGATAGTTGAACTGAAACATTGAATTTGTTTGTCTCTCCTCAGATGCTACCTCACCTGTGGAGGGTTTTTGGCTTTTTCTGTTTTTGTTGTATTTAAATGTAAAATAAAACTCTGATAATCTGGCACATTCAGGACTTTGGTGTTGGACTAGCAGATTTTCAGAACTGTTGGATGTTAATTTTAATTGCATGTTTTGATGTTACACATTAGTGGTATAATGAATTTTCCAGTGAACCAGCTGAGTTTAAGGGGAGTACCAGAAACAAAACCTGATGCATTTAAAAGAAGTGTGCGACTGGGTCCCGCTTAGTTTAAAAGGAGCATGGGCAGCAGGGCCTGGTGAGTTTAAATGGTGTGATAATGGGCCCCAGATGAGTTTAAATGGAATGCAGGAAATGTCACCTGGCGAGTTTATGGGTAGTATGGGAAATAAGACCCTGGTGAGGTTAAGTAGGTGTTTCTGTGGTTGTGAGGGAGACTCCTGGATGGTGTGTTGCCTCCCTGGTGCCAGGGTCAAGGATATCTTGGAGAGGCAGAGGACATTCTGAAAGGGGAGGGCAAGCAGCCAGAGGTTGTGGTCCATATTGGCACTGACGACATAGGCAGGAAGGAGAATGGTGTTCAACAAAGGGAATTCAGGGAATTAGGCAGAAAATTACATTAGGACCTCTCAGGCTGTAATCTTGGGATTATTCCCTGTGCAATGTGCTGCTGAGGTAAGAAATAGGAATATAATATAGTTAAATGCGTGGCTAAAGAATTGGTGCAGAAGGGAGGGCTTCAGGTACCCAGATCATTGGGCTCTCTTCCAGGACAGGTGGAAGCTGTACTAGAAGGACGGGTTGTGGCTAAAATGGAGGGGCACCAAGAGCCTTGCAGGGAGCTTTGCTCGTGCTAGTCAGGAGGGTTTAGTTGAGTGTGGCGGGGAAGGGGGGTGGTTGGAAACCACAGCAGTAGGTTAACAGGTAGAGAGGTTGAGGAGAAGGAAGAGGTTAGCTCAAGAAAGTCTAATAGGAAGAAGAGACAGGGCCAGGTTAATGAACACAGTGGGACCGACAGTTTGAAGTGTTTTTATTTTCATGCAACAAGTATAATAGGTAAGGCAGGTGATCTTAGAGCCTGGATTAGTACATGGTACTACGATGTTGTAGCCATTACAGAAACATGGTTGAGGGAGGGTCAGGACTGGCAGATCAGCATTCCAGGGTTTAAATGTTGCAGATGTGATAGGGAGGGATGTGAAAAAGGTGGGGGTGTTGCATAACTGATCAGACTGAACATCACAGTTGCATTTAGAGAGGACATCCTGAAGGGCACAACCAGTGGTGCAATATGGATAGACATTGTGGGTGATTTTTAACTTCCCCAATATTGACTGGGACTCCCTCAGAGTCTTAGCTTAGTTGGGACAGGATTTGTTAAGTGCATACAGCAGGGTTTCTTGAAACAAAATGTAGATTGTTCTACTAGGGAAGGGGCCATACTAGACCTTGTACTTGAAGATGAACCTGGCCAGATAACCAAAGTTTCAGTGGGGGGAGCATTTTGGGAACAGGGATCATAATTCACTAAATTTTAATATGATTATGGATAACGATAAGGCTGGTCCTTGGGTGAAAGTATGAAGTTGGAGAAAGGCTAAGTGCAACAGTATTAGGCAGGAACAAGGAAGAGTAGATTGGGAGCAGCTATTTGGGGTAAATCCATAATGACAGGTGGGAGACTTTTAAAGGATGGCTAGTAGAGTTCAAGACCAGGAGGATGAAGGCTAAGGATGGCAAGGTTTGGGAAACTTGGATGACAAGAGATATTGTAAGTTTACTCAAAAAGGGAAAAGAAGTATATATAAGATTTAGGAAGTTGCAATCAGACAAGCCAACATGAAAGAACTTAAACAAGCAATTAGGAGGGCTAATTGGGGCCATGAAATGTCCTATGCATGTAGGATTATGGAGAACTCCAAGGCATTTCATACATATGTTAAAAGTAAGAGGGTAACTTGGGAAAGGGTAGGTTCACTCAAGGACAAAGGAGGGAATCTATGCCAGGAGCCAGAGGAAGTGGGCCTGGTACTAAATGAGTACTTTGCATTGGTATTCGCCAAGGAGAAGGACATGGATGATGGTGAAATCAAGAAGGGATATGTTGATATCCTGGGGAATGTTGATATTAAGGAGGAGGAGATGTTGGGTCTCTTGAAAAACATTAAGGTGGATAAGTCTCCAGGGCCTGATGGAATCTATCTCAGGATACTAAGGGAGGAGAATGCTGGGCCCTTTACTGAAATCCTTGTGTCTTCTTTAGAGGTCTCAGGAGAACTAGAGAATAGCCAATGTTGTTCCTTTGTTTAAGAAGGGCAACAGAGGAAAATCAGGAAAATATAGGCTAGTGAGCCTTACATCAGTGGTGGGAAAATTTCTGGAAAAGATTCTTAGGATCAGAATCTACTTGCATTTGAAAAAGCATGGACTTATTGAGGATAGTCAGCATGGCTTTGTGCGGTGGAGGTCCTGTCTCACAAACTTGATGGAGTTTATTGAGGGAGTGGTGAAGATGATTGATGAAGATAAGGTAGTGGTGTTGGCTACATGAAGTTTAATAATGGATTTGATAAGGTCCCTCATGGTAGGCTGGCCCAGAAGATTAAGTCATATGGGATCCATGATGAGTTGGTAAATTGGATACATCATTGGCTTGGTCACAGAAGACAGAGGGTAGTCATAGATGGCTGTTTCTCTAATTGGAGGTCTGTGACCAGTGGTGTTCCACAAGGATCAGTGCTGGAACCTCTGAAAATGTAGGTGTTCTCATTAGTAAGTTTATAGACAACACAGGATTGGTGGAGTTTTGCATAGTGAGGAAGGTTGTCAAAGGATACAGCAGGATATAGATCAGTCAGAAATTTGGGTGGAGAAATGGCAGATGGTGTTTAATCCAGACAAGTGTGAGGTGTTGCATTTTGGAAGGTCAAATGCAAGAAGAAAATGTACAGTAAATGGCAGGATCCATCTGTCGGGGTATTAAGTATAAAAGTTGGGTAGGTCCCTGGAACACGCTGCTGGGGGAGGTGCTGGAAGTAGATATGATAGAAAGATTTAAAAGAAATTTAGACTGGCACATGAACAGGTAGGGAATGGAGGGATACAGACCATGTGCAGGCAGATGGGATGAATTTGGATTGGCATCATGGTTGGCACAGACATCATGGGCAGAAGGGCCTGTTCCTTTGCTGTACTGTTCTATGTTCTAGCCTTTAGGAAGGATGTGATAACAATGGAGAGTGCAGTGGAGATTCACCAGGATGTTGCCTGGGATGGAGCAGTTCAGATATGAAGAGAGGCTGGAGAAGCCAGGCCTGCTCTATGTTCGAACAGCACAACCAACACACGCACGCGCGCACACGCACGCACGCACGCACGCACACACGCACACACACACACACAAACATTTTGTAAGCATTCTCCTTCAGCTGCAACTTATTAGCACACAAAACACTGAAACTTTTTTATTCAGTGCACATTCTAAAAATATAAGACGGGCTCGCAGATGTATAGCACAACTGGCTCCATTATCTTCATTTGGGGAATATTATTCCCCAAATATTCAGAGACCCCTAAAACATGTACACCAATGGAATTGTTGGGGCAACTAAGCCAATGCCATAAGTGTGTAATTTACTGTACTACCCCATTCAAGAACTTCAGTGCATGGAAGGTCCAATTGTGAGGTTTCCCCCATTAGCACACGTTAGTCCAAATAATTTCAGAAATCCAGCACACAACCTGAAACAAATCTGTGCTACTTACCTGGACCTCTTACAGGGGAGATGGATATTGAATGCAGCCGCAGCTGTTCATCAATGTGCAACTTGAGGAGCACTGACATCTTCTCTTAGAAATTCAGTACTTGTATTTTTTAAGTATTAGAACATCTTAGAACATGATAATTGTGCAAATACACACATGCACTTTTTTCAGAAAACTGCCTGCATATGGAACACAATGTCCTTTGAACTTCCAGCAACTGCCAGTATTTAGCCATTAGTAATCATCATTGGGCTTCAACACTTAAAGGGACACTTTTCATGGCAGCACAATGAAAACTATGACTGTGAGGGAGGAGAGGAGAGTTGCAAACAGGAAGGAATATGCTCACACTTCATGGGCTAAGAAACATCATAGAATCATTGAAAATTTATGACACAGGAGGGCATTTGGCCCTTCATTACCATTCAAGTCTAGAATGAGCCATGCAGCCAAATCTGACCTTCTAGCACAATTCCATAGCGCTGGGTCACAGCTCTGCAAGAGCACATTCAAGTACTTTTTAAATGGGATGAGAGTTTCTGCTACAACCAGATAGTGATGTTCAGATACTTACCACCCCCTGGGTGAAATTTCTTTCCTTATCTACTCTCTATTACTTTTATCTTTTTTTTGAAGTTTATGCCCATTGGTTCTGTTAAGGACATAGTTCCTTCATCTCTAGGCCCCTCATAATTAGTTAATATAGTTATGGTATAAACTCTCTGCTTTTAAATTCCATGCCATGATTAATAAAAGAAAACATCCTATATAGCTTTTTATTTACCTGTCCTTGGCATTGACTAAGGATTCATGAACATATATTCCAAATCATAGAATTGTAGAAATTTACCGCATAGAAACAGACTCTCGTGACCCACTTCATCTATTCCAACCGTGCTGCCTATCTACACTAATCCCATTTGCTCGCATTAGGCCAGTGTGCCTCTACTATTTTCTGATCCAAGTACCTGTCCAGATGTTTTTTAAACATTGCAATATTATCTGCCTCCACTACCTTCTCTGGCAGCTTGTTCCAAATATTCACCACATTCAGTGTGAAAAATTTAAGCCTCAGATCTCCTTTAAATTTCTCCCGTCTCACCTTAAACCTATGCCCACTAGTTATAGACTTGTGAAAAAGATTCTATCTGTCCTATCCATGCCCTTCAAAATGTTGTAGACCTCTGTAGAGTAACACCTCAGCCTCCTATGTTTCAGTGAGAGTAAACCCAGCCTATCCAATTTCTCCTTATAACTACAGCCCTCCATCCCAGGAAACATTCTGGTGAATCTTTTCTGCACTCTCTCTGTTGCTACCACATTCTTCCTGTAGTAGGATGACCTGAACTGTACACAACATTCCAAATGTGGTCAAACCACTGCAACATGCTGTCCCAACTCATATACTTAATGCCTCGGCCTATGAAAGCAAAAATACCAGTTGCCTTTCACACTACTCTATCCACCCTGAGGTGACACTTACAGAAAGCTAAGGACTTGCAGTCCAAATTTCACGGGACATCAATGTTCCTAAGGTCCCTGCCATTGGCTCTATATGTCCCAACAGAATTTGACCTCCCAAAGTGCATTACCTTGATCTTGTCTGTATTAAATTCCATCTGCCACTGCTCTACCCAGCTTTCCAGCTCATCTGTGTCCTGCTGTATCTTTAAACAACCTTCTTTGTTATCTATGACTCCACCAATTTTTATTTCATCTAAAACTTACCAATCATACCCTCTCCATTCTTATCCAAGTCATTTATATATATTACAAACAACAAAGTCTCAGCAACAATTGTTGTGGTACGCCTCTTGTTACAGATTTCCAGGCAGAAGAACATCACTACCCTCTGCCTTCTATCACCAAGCTAATTTTGGATCCAATTCACCAACATTCCTCAGATACCTTGTGCCCTAACATCCTGGTCCAACTTATCACGCAGGACCTTGTCAAAAGCCTTACTAAAGTCCATACAGACAACATTTATCACTCTTTCTTCATTAATCTCATTGGTCACTGTTCCCAAGTGGTTCTTCCACGGACACATCAATCACTTGCCCATCCTCATTTCCTAAGATAAGGTCAAGAACAGCCACCTCCCCCTAGAACTTTTTACATATTACTTTAGAAAACCCTCTTGAATGCATTTTATGAATTCTTCTCCATGTAAGCCCCTGTACTAAGGCAATCCTAGTCAATATTAGGAAAGTTAAAATTCCTTCGCACTAAAATCCCATTGCATTTATACATATCCTCAATCTGCATGCATATCTGTTATTCTAATTTACGCTGACTACTGTATAACCCCATGTATCCAAACTTCCTTTTGAGTCATAGAGCCATGCAGCATGGAAACAGCCCAACTCATCCATGCCGACCAAAATACCCAGCTAAGCTAGTCCCATTTGCCTGCATTTGCTCCGTATCCCTCTGAACCTTTCTTATCCATGTACCTGCCCAAGTGTCTTTTAAATGTTGTTAATGTACTTGCCTCAACCACTTTCTCTGGTAGCTCAGTCCATTTATGGACCACCATCTGGGTGAAAAAGTTGCTCCTCAGGTTCACATTAAATCTCTCCCATCTCACCTTAAAGCTATGCCCTCTTGTTCTCATGTACAGGTTGTCCCTGTCGCAGAAGAAGTTCCAATGATCCAAGAACCTGAAACCCTGCCCCCTGCTCCCTACTCCAATAAGTGGTTATTGGAAGTCTTATTTTGGGTATTCAGGAAACTTTGACTGATCCATGAACAAGGTGGAACACACTAAATTAAAAAAATATTTTATGTTTTCCCCACAGCTGATCATTGTAATTAAAACACTGAATTGCTCAATACAAGTATATACTCCACATCTTAAGTATGAGTGAAAAAGAGTTGATAAAGAAATTGTATGTTAATTGTTCGCACTGCTTGCAAAACAACTCAGCAAAGGTATGACAGAATGTCATGGTTTAAAACCCAAATCCAGGAAGAGATCTCAAAATGTAGCTCCACTCCAATACTATTGTACATTTTGAGATACATTGTACTTTAAATTCCTAGGTGAGAAATACTTCCGAATGAAGCATTATTTTTGTGTGCTACCTTGAAGATATCTATTCCAAATCTGATCACTAAAAGTGACTGGATACTTTATGTTTGGGTCATTTACAAACAAGCAGGTCTTTTTTTTTGGCTTTAGTTAATGGGTACGAACATTATCCAGTTTGCTGCCATGAAGTCTAAGGTGTTGATCTTCTGGTAGATAGGCCTGCTATGTGTTCCTCCTAGTGTCCTCTGCACCCTACCTACCTATAGGGCCTTTGCTCATTGCTGGCCCTTCCCATGATGTCCCAAGCAATCATCCTCACTAATTCCAGGCCCTGTTGTCCCTATCCATTCCCAGAGCTAGTGAATAAAATTACAAGCTTTTATGTACAATAGAATAAGCTTTAGATATGACGCCTTGGTTCTCATGCACAAAAAAAAGTGGTGTTGGGGTTTGTTACATCTTGCACAAAAATGTCACACAGCATCACTTTAATCTTTCTGTTAGGTCCTGAAGAACTTCTAGGCCCCCATCTATTCAGTTGAATGAGATAACAAAACAAGATGTAGAAATAACCCCTCATTCTCCCAGTTAACCAAGGGTGACCCCATGCTTTGTCTGCTTTTTCACTCACTCATTATATCCCTCACTTCCATGAGTGCCTAAATAATCTATCGTTCTTGGCCCTGAATGTACTGGACATCCTCAACTCTCTGGATTAGATCATTTTCAAAGGTTCGTACCCTTTCATGTAAGGAATTTCTCTTTACCTTACTCCTTAATGGTTGACTCATTATTCTGAGATTGTGCCCCTCGTTGCAGATTCTCCAGCCTTTTAGCACCTAATCTATCAATTCATATCAGAATCTCAAATGAATCAAAGAGATCACTCTCATTTCTTTAAACTTCAGTGAGGATAATCCAATTTTATTCAATCTCTCCTCAAGGAAACTATCTACTGAAACTTCAACACACTCCTTCCAAAAATGCTATATCCATTCTTTGGTACAGAGGCACAGCATTCTAGATATGGTCTCACCAAAGTACAACTTCAGCAACCTGTCCTTTTGTACTCCAATCCTCTCGTACTAAAGAACAACATACCATCTGCCCTTTCAATTGCTTGTTGTACCTACTTATTCATTATCTGCATTTTATGAACCAAAGCTCCAGGATCCATCTGTACACCGACATTTACTAACTTTTCAGCATCTAAAAAGGTACTTTTTTGTAATCTTCCTACCAAATCTCATCTTCTTACTACATCTTTCACCTTCTTGCACATTTATTCAACTTATCTATATCATTTTGTAGATTTTGTTTTTCAAGTAACACACTTTCTTTGTTGCTTTAAATAATTAGCAAATTTGAATGTGTTACCTTGTACCTTTACATTTATTGACATACATTCTGAATAACTGATAGGCCTTTATTAAACTGTATTGGTACCCTATTATTAGCAGCCTACCAAACTGAAAAATAAAACATTTTGCTTAATCTTTGTTGTCTATACCCAAACCAATTCTTCACCAAATTAACAAACTTTATTTTATGTAAGGCTTTCTTATGATACTTTATTGAATGCCTTTTTGAAAATCCATTGGTTACCCCTTGTGGAACACAGAACATAAAACAGTGCAGCACAGCAACAGGCCCTTCCACCCACCATTCTATGCCATGATGCTGATCTAACTAATCCCATTATCTACCTGTGGTCTATACTGTATCCCTCAAATCCCTGCCAGTTCACGTGTCAGTCTAACTGCCTCTTAAACATTGGTATCGTGTCTGCTTCTACCACCTCCCCTGGCAACGCATTGCAGGCACCGACCACTCTCTGTGTAAAGAAAAAAACCTCACACTTGTCCAGATTAAGCTCCACTTGCCATTTCTCTGCCAAGTTCCAACTGATCTTTACCCTGCTTATCATTTGACAACCATCCTCACAATCGACAACTCCACCAGTTTTGTATTCAACTTACAAACTCGCCATAGGTCTCACGTGATTTAATCTTCTGCACAAGCCTACTATAAGGGACCTTCTCAAATGTTTTACTGAAGTAAATGTAGACAACATCCACTGCCATACCTTTTTCAATCCTCTTTGTCACTTCCTCAAAAAAACTTGATCAAATTTTTGAGACAGGACCATCCCTGTACAAAGTCATGCTGACTTTTGGTAATAGGAGTACTGTGTGCAATGGGGTTCCTGAAGAGGTGGATACTTAATGTGACAAATATAAAAGATTTGGATTTCAATATAAGGACCACAATAAAGAAGTTTTCTGATGACACGCAAACTGGTAGTGCGATTAACGGTGAGGAAGAACGTTCTTGGCCACTGGAAGTAGTGTAAGCAAACAGAAGTAGATGTCGACGGGTCTAGAAAATTGTATCAGTGAGAAGAGAAAGACTCTGCTATGGCTGCTTTCTGTGGAAAAAAGACGCAGAGGATATAAAATTTAGATGTATTATTTGAAAGGCAGATTTCAATTAGCAGAGAGGCAATAGAATAGGAGCATATATTTAAGTTAATTGATAGAAAGTTTAGAGGGGAAACGAGTAATTTATTTTACTGAATGAGTTGGGAGGGTCTAGAAATGAGTGGTTGATGATCGGTGTGGACTTAATGGGCCAAAGGGACTGCTTCTGTGTTGTATCACTCCAATTCATTGTTGAATGCATGGTAGAGGCAATGGGAAGTAGTCTGGTCTATTTTTGGCAGACATGGGCATGATACTGGCACAGCATTTTTCATTGCTGTAAATTTCTATGATAATGATTTCTATGAACAGGAATGTGCTGTATTTTCTCATGACATAGAAGGAGGCTGTTTGGGCCACTGAGTGTTTACCAGCTCTCAGAGCAACCTCATTAATCCCATACCCTCACTTATTTTCGGGTAACCTACTGTCACATGTCCATCAATGCCACTGATTCTCCTGCCACCTACACTGGGGGTAATTTACAGAAGTCATTAACCTACGAATCAGCATGTCTTTGGATGTAAAAGGAATCTGTAACACCTGAAGGAAATCCTTTTTTCTTTCTTTCTTTTTCAATCTTTTTATTAGTTTTCAAATTAGTACAGATTAATATATAACATCAATGTTTGTACATGTAATACAAAGAGATCAGGAGAACAATCATGGCATGGATAATCATAAAGAACAATAAAGTATAAAAAAATCTGTAGATCTGACGATCTCTTAGTGAATGAATATAATATAAAAGAAAGGAAAGAAAAAAGATTTATTATATAAATATAAAAGAAAGAAAAAAATCCCCAAAACAATAAGAAAAATTATAAACAATATATCAAACCAAACGAAGCTAAACAAAAAAATTTTTTAAAAAAAACAAACAGAAAGAAAAACTGGACTAAAATTTCTCAGTAGAAGCAGAGCAATATTATGTCATCAACTTCATTCCTAAGTTGAAAAGTTATCACAAGGGGATCTATATCATGTGAAAATATTGAATAAATGGACTCCAAACTTCCTCAAATTTAAGCCACGGATCAACAGTACCACTCCTAATTTTTTCCAAGTTTAAACATGATATAGTTTGAGACAGCCATTGAAAAGTAACAAGGGGTATTGAATCCTTCCATTTAAACAAAATGGATTGTTTGGCCATTAATGTAACAAAGGCAATCATACGGTTAGTGGAGGCAGATAGATGGCCAGACTCTATCCTTGGTAATCCAAAAATTGCAGTGATAGGATGAGGTTGTAAATCAATCTTCAATACATTTGAAATAATGTTAAAAATATCTTTCCAATATTTTTGCAAAAGAGGACAGGACCAAAACATATGTGTCAAAGAAGCCACATTCAATTTACATCATATAGGATTTATATGTTGATAGAAACGAGCTAGCTTATCTTTTGACATATGGGTCCTGTGAACTACCTTAAACTGCATCAAAGAATGTCTGGCACACATTGAAGATGTATTAACTAAATGAAAAATTTTCTTCCAAGTCTCTGTGGGTATAGATGTCTGGAATTCACTTTCCCATTCATTCTTAATTTTGTCCAGTGGTTCTGGATGAATTTTCATAATTAGATCATAGATTATTGCTATCAAGCCCTTTTGACAAGGATTAAAACTGAAAATTTTTTCTGTAATTTCAGCTTTGTAAGCTGTTGGAAAAGAGGGTATAGTAACTTTTAAAAAATTTCTAATCTGCAAATATCGAAAAAAGTGTGATCTAGGCAAATTATATTTGTTAGACTATTGTTCAAAGGATGAAAAACAGTTATCAATGAATAAATCGCAAAAACGTACTATTCCCTTCCTTTTCCATATGGAAAAAGCTGAGTCAACTCTGGATGGATGAAAGAAAAAATTAGATTGAATGGGACTTGACAAGTTAAATTTATTCAATCCAAAAAATTTACGAAATTGAAACCATATTCATATTGTATGTTTAACGATTGGGTTAATTATATGTTTACTTAATTTAGTAAGTGCAAAAGGGAGTGAAGCTCCTAAAATAGAAACTAATGAAAATCCAAGTACTGGTTGGGACTCAAGGTGTACCCATTTGGGGTGTTGAATTACATCTGAATCTTGCATCCAAAAAATTAAATATCTAATATTGATTGCCCAATTATACAATCTAAAGTTAGGCAAGGCCATACCACCATCCTTTTTTAGTTTTTGTAAGTATTTCTTACTTAACCTTGGGTTTTTATTCTGCCAAATATATGAAAGAATTTTAGAATCAATAGTGTCAAAAAAAGATTTGGGAACAAAAGTTGGAATCGCTTGAAATAAATATAAAAATTTTGGTAAAATATTCATCTTAACCGCATTAATTCGGCCTACCAATGATAAAGACAGTGGGGACCATTTAGTAAATAATTGTTTAACATGGTCAATTAAAGGTAGTAGATTAGCTTTAAATAAGTCCTTATGTCTCCATAGAACCATAGAACCATAGAAAACTACAGCACAGAAAAACAGGCCATTCGGCCCTTCTAGTCTGTGCCGAAACATTATTCTGCTAGTCCCATTTACCTGCCCCCAGCCCATACCCCTCCAGACCTCTCTCGTCCATGTATCTATCCATTTTACTCTTAAAAGTTAAGAGCGAGCCCGCATTTACCACATCAGATGGCAGCCCATTCCACACTCCCACCACTCTTTGAGTGAAGAAGTTCCCTCTAATGTTCCCCCTAAACCTTTCCCCTTTCACCCTAAAGCCATGTCCTCTCGTACTTATCTCTCCTAATCTAGGTGGAAAGAGCCTACTTGCATTAACTCTGTCTATGCCCCTCATCATTTTGTAAACCTCTATCATATCTCCCCTCATTCTTCTCCGCTCCAAGGAATAAAGTCCTAACATGCTCAATCTTTCCCTGTAACTCAACTCCTGAAGACCTGGCAACATTCTAGTAAATCTCTGCACTCTTTCAATCTTACTGACATCCTTCCTGTAGTTCGGCGACCAGAACTGCACACAATATTCCAAGTTTGGTCTCACCAATGACTTAAATGACCTCACCAAAACATTCCAACTCCTATACTCAATACTTTGATTTATAAATGCCAGGATGCCAAGAGCCTTTATAAATCAAATTTATTATAAATCAAATTTATCATAAATCGAATAAATATAAATTGGTAACTTTAACACCCAAATACATAAAATAGTCAGTTACCAATCTAAAAGGTAATTGACTATAAATTGGGGTTTGCAAAAAACACTAAACTGATCTCATAGTGATTGTACTGTGGGGATAGATTCCTCTGGATTAGAAATATAAAGTAACAGGTCATCTGCATAAAGAGATATCTTATGAATCTTCTGTCCATGAGTAACGCCACATGTATTTGAAGAATCCCGAAGTGCAATAGCCAAGGGTTCTAAAGCAATATCAAATAATAAAGGGCTTAACGGGCAGCCTTGTCTAGTACCTCAAAAAAACCTAAACAAAGGAGATCTTTGATTATTAGTAAGTATTGAAGCCATAGGTGCATAATAAATCATTTTAATCGCAGATATAAATTTAGGGCTAAAATTAAATTTTTGAAGTGTACTGAATAGATATTCCCATTCGACTCTGGGATGAAGGGGTGGATATAATATTCATTAATCTCCTGATATTAAAATGTAGATAACGGTTCTGAATAAATCCTGTCTGGTCTTCAGAGATAATTTGTGGAAGAACCTTTTCCAATCTAAAGGCCAATATTTTGGAAAATATTTTGGAATCTACATTTAATAAAGAAATAGGTCTATAAGATGCACAATCAGTGGGATCCTTATCCTTTTTAAGAATTAAAGAAATAGTTGCTTCATAGAAAGATTCTGGTAGTTTATCCACTGATAGGGCATCTTTAAAAATTTTGGCTAACCAGGGAACAAGAATATCAGAAAAAGATTTTAAAAATTCAGCTGTACATCCATCAGCGCTGGGTGCTTTACCCGAATTCATTGAAAATATTGCTTTCTTTATTTCTTCCTCCGAAATGGGAGCATTTACTGTAGAGCGTTCATTTAAAGATAATTGGGGAGTCTTCAAATCTCTTAAAAATTCATGTATTAATGTAGGATCCTCAGGGGATTCTGATTGGTATAAAGAAGAATAAAATTCTTGAAAGGATTTGTTAATTTGAACAGGATCTATCGTGTAGGTACCATCTGGTTTACGAATTTTATTAATCTGACATTTAGATGTAGTAGCTTTCAATTGGTTGGCCAATAATTTACTGAAGGAAATCCATGCAGTCACAGTGAAGGTGTGACAAGGTCAAGATCAAACCCTGGAGCTGCGACGCAGCAGCACTACCTGCTGCACCACTGGACTACCTTTAACCATTTCTACAAAAGCCTCTGCGTATGATGTATACAAAATATTAAGAGAAATAAATAGAGTGGAGCGCCAGCGCCTCTTCCCCAGGGCACCAATGCTCAATACAAGAGGGCATGGCTTTAAGGTAATGGCTGGGAAGTTCAAGGGAGATGTCAGAGGGAGGTTTTTCACCCTGAGAGTGGTTGGTGCATGGAATGCGCTGCCTGGGGTGGCGTTAGAGGCTGATACATTGGTCAAGTTCAAGAGATTGTTAGATAAGCATATGGAGGAATTTAAAATAGAGAGATATGTGGGAGGAAGATAGTCTTAGGTGTGGTTTGAAGGTCGGCACAACATGGTGGGGTGAAGGGCCTGTATTGTGCTGTATTGTTCTATGGTTCTATATATTCAAAATTCATTTGCTCCACATCTCTGCCAAATCGTATCCCTGAAGAAAAAGTGTTGGACCTCTTTGAGTATGTTTTTGCTGCTAAATGTTTCCCATTTTGAATTTCCGTCAGCTGCTTGCATTTGTCATACAGCAATAAGAACAAGGCTTTGGCCCTTAAAGGCACAGTGCACATGTCAGCCAGAGAGCACCAAGACAAATTGGTTGCCATGAAGAATGAGCACGCAGCGGAAAGGGACAAAGAGAATGCCAAGATATACTGGTAAATTATGGTGAGTGGAATCATTGGAGGCTTCGTGGGTTTCACTTCGGAAAACGTCGGGACTTCGGAGCAGATAAGTTTGTTCTTATTTTTAAATAGGTTTTTATTATAAGGGTTAGATTTTATAAGGTTCTTTTTTAAGTTGTTTTATAAGTTTTTAATCGGGAATAGTGGGGGCTGGACTGCGCAGGCGTGTGACGTTGGCAGGTAAGGTGCAGGCAGTTTAAAAAGCAAACTGCCATATCCAGCAGGCAGTGTCGGAGTGGGCAGCGGAGTGAGAGGGAGCAGTGTGTCTTGGGCTTTGGCTTAAGGGGCTTAGGCGTAAAGGGGCAAGGCAGGTGAGTAGCTGGTAGGTAGGTAAAGGTAAGGTTTACCTGTTATCTGTTATAAATTTTTAAACAGAAAAACTAGGGGGAGAAAAAGAATTAGTTCAGATGGAGGACATGGTGGTGTGCTGCAGCTGCTTGATGTGGGAGCTAGTGGACCTTGCTGTGGTCCATGATGGCCACATCTGCAGTAAGTGCTTGAGGCTGGAGGAACTTTGGCTCACAATCAATGAGCTGGAGTTACAGCTTCAAACACTGCACAGCATCGGGGAGGGGGAGAGTTTTGTAGATACTGTACATAAGGAGATGGTCACCCCCCTTAGAGCAGGTACTACTGGAGTCCAGGAAGTAGATAGAAGGGTGACTGTCAGCGGAGGGAAAAGGAAAAAGAAAACAAACAGGCAGATAGAGCAGAGGACCCCTGAGGCTGTTCCCCTCAGTAACAGGTTTTCCGCTTTGGAGGCTGTTGAGGGAGGTGACCTGCCGGGGCCTAGCAGCAATAGCCAGGTCTATGGCACTGGGACTGGTCCTGCTGCTCAGAAGGGAAGGGAGGAGAAGAGGATCGCAGTAGTGATAGGGAACTCAATCATCAGGGAAACAGATAGGAGGTTCTGTGGCAGTGAGCATGAATCCCAGATGGTATGTTGCCTCATTGGGATCTCTTCTGGGGAAGGTGGAACCTGTCCAGAGAGGATGGGTTACACCCGAACCTGAGGGGGGCCAATATCCTTGCGGCCAGGTTTGCTAGAGTGGTTCAGGAGGGTTTAAACTAGATTGTGAGGGGGAAGGGAATCGGAGGAGTAGGTCAGAGGAAGAAGGGGATGGGAAAAAGTCAGATCTGACAGGTAGAGAGGCTTTGAGGAAGGAGAAGCAGAGTGCAGGCTATAAAAGTAGTAAGGTGGATGGCCTAAAATGCATTTACTTTAATGCGATAAGCATCAGGAATAAGGGAGATGAACTGAGAGCTTGGATAAGTACATGGGACTATGATATTGTGGCTATTACAGAGACATGGCTGACACCAGGGGAGGAATGGATATTGAATATTCCTGGTTTTCGGTGCTTTAAGAGGGATAGGGAAGGGGGGAGAAGAGGAGGAGGGGTGGCGATACTGGTCAGGGACACTGTTACTGCTGTGGAAAGGATGGATGTTGTAGAAGGATCATCTCTAGAGTCCGTATGGGTGGAAGTAAGGAAAAAGAAAGGAGCAGTTACTCTACTAGGAGTATTCTATAGGCCCCCCGGTAGCAGTAGGGATACTGAGGAGCAGATTGGGAGGCAGTTTTTGGAAGGATGCAAAAATAACAGGGTTATTATAATGGGAGACTTCAACTTTCCAAATATTTATTGGCACCTACTTAGTGCCAAGGGTTTAGGCGGGGCGCAGTTTGTTAAGTGTGTCCAGGACGGATTCCTGACACAGTATGTTGACAGGCCGACTAGAGGGAATGCTATATTAGATCTAGTTTTAGGTAATGATCCGGGACAGGTGACAGATCTATTGGTGGGTGAGCATTTGGGGGACAGTGACCATTGCTCCATAACCTTTAGAATTGTCATGGACAAGGATTGGAGCAAAGAGGACGGGAAGATATTTAATTGGGGAAAGGCGAATTATGAGGCTATAAGGCGAGAACTTGGGAGAGTAAATTGGGATGACATTTTTGAAGGGAAATGTACTATGGAGATGTGGTTGATGATCAGGGATCTTTTGCAGGATGTTAGGGATAAATTTGTCCCAGTGAGGCAGAGAAGGAATGGTAGGGTGAAGGAACTGTGGGTGATGAGAGAGGTGGAACAACTAGTTAGGAAGAAGAAAGCAGCATACATAAGGATCGGACAGGGCTCATGAGGAATATAGAGTAGCAAGGAAGGAACTTAACAAAGGGCTGAGGAGAGCGAGAAGGGGACATGAAAAGGCTTTGGTGAGTAAGGTTAAGGAGAATCCCAAGGCTTTTTTCTCGTACGTAAAGAGCAGAAGGATGGCTAGGGTAAAAGTAGGTCCAATTAAAGACAAAGGTGGGAGGATGTGCCTGGAAGCTGTGGAAGTGGGTGAGGTTCTCAATGAATACTTCTCTTCGGTATTCACCAAGGAGAGGGGCCTTGATGACGCTGAGGACAGTGTTGGTGAGGGTAATGTTCTAGAGTATGTAGATATTAAGAGAGAGGATGCGTTGGAGTTGTTAGAAAATATTAAGACAGATAAGTCCCCAGGGCCTGACGGAATATTTCCCAGGCTGCTTCGTGAGGCAAGGGAGGAGATTGCTGAACTGTTGGTTAGGATCTTTGAGTCCTTGTTTTCCACGGGAATGGTACCGGAGGATTGGAGGGTGGCAAATGTTGTCCCCTTATTCAAAAAAGGTAGTAGGGATAGTCCATGGAAGTACAGGTCGGTAAGCCTTACATCTTTGGTGGGTAAGCTGTTAGAAAGAATTCTATGAGCATTTAGAGAATCATGGACTGATTATGGAAAGCCAACATGGCTTTGTGAAGGGAAGATCTTGCCTCACAAGCCTGATAGGGTTCTTTGAGGAAGTGACCAGGAAGATTGATGAGGGTAGTGCAGTGGATGTGGTTTTAGTAAGGCGTTTGCCAAGGTTCCACATGGTAGGCTTCTTCAGAAGGTCAGAGGCCAAGGGATCCAGGGAGGCTTGGCCGTGTGGATTCAGAATTGGCTTGCCTGTAGAAAGCAGAGGGTTGTGGTGGAGGGAGTGCATTCGGATTGGAGGGCTGTGACTAGTGGTGTCCCACAGGGATCGGTTCTGGGACCTCTACTTTTTGTGATATTTATTAATGACTTAGATGAGGGGTTGGAAGGCTGGGTTAGCAAGTTTGCAGATGACACAAAGATCGGTGGTGTTGTGGATAGTGTGGAGGGCTGTCGAAGCTTGCAGAGGGATATTGATAGGATGTAGAGCTGGGCTGACAAGTGGCAGATGGAGTTCAATCTGGAGAAGTGTGAGGTAGTACACTTTGGAAGGACAAACTCCAAGGCGGAGTACAAGGTAAATGGTAGGATTCTGGGCAGTGTGGAGGAGCAGAGAGATCTGGGGGTTCATATCCACAGATCACTGAAAGTCACCTCACAGGTGGATAGGGTAGTTAAGAAAGCTGATGGGATGTTAGCTTTCATAAGTCGTGGTGGAGCAGTGGGTCCCGAACAGGTAAGGCGAGAGTGTCTGAAAAGCTTGTGTGTTTCGCGTGTTTTCACAGGCTTTCTTTTCTCTAGGAGAATTCAGAAGGGCCAATAGAAAGGAGGTACTGTAAAGCAGAACGGCCATTTTGGAGTGGCCATTGTCAGAGTGGACAGAGTCAGAGTGACTGGCTTTGGCACAACAGGCTTCAGCATCAAGAGGCGGAGGCCATCTGCAACAACACTGGTGAGTAGCTGGTAAGTAAAGGTAAGGCTTACTGTCATTGTTATAACTTTTAAGTAGACTACAGCTAGGTAGGAAAAGAAACTAGTTCAGATGGAGGGCAAGGCGATGTGCTGCAGCTGCATGATGTGGGAGCTAGTGGACCCTGCTGTGGTGCACAGTGACCACATCTGCAGTAAGTGCTTGACGCTGGAGGAAGTTTGGCTCAGAATTGATGAGCTGGAGTCACAGCTTCAGACACCGCAAAGCATCAGGGAGGGAGAGAGTTATGTAGATGCTGTCCATTGGAAGACAGTCACCCCGCCCTTAGAGCAGGTACTTCTAGGGTCCAGGAGGCAGATATATGGGTGATTGTCAGGGGAGGGAGAGAGAAAGGGAACAGGTAGACAGTACAGAGGACCCCAGAGGCTGTTCCCCTCAAAGACAGGTATTCAGCTTTGGATGATGTTGAGGGGGATGACCTACAGAGATCAAGCAGCGGTAGCCAGGTCTCTGGCACTGGGACTGGTCCTGCTGCTCAGAAGGGAAGGGAGGAGAAGAGGAGGGCAATAGTGATAGGGGACTCGATAGTCAGGGGAACAGACAGGAGGTTCTGTGGGCATGACTGAGCATCCTGGATGGTGCCAGGGTCCAGGATATCTCTGATCAGGTCCACAGCATTCTTGAGCGGGAGGGAAAGCAGCTAGAAGCTGTGGTACATGTTGGTACCAACAACATAAGAGGGATGAGGTCCTGAAAAGTGAGTTTAGGGAGTTAGGCAGAAGGCTGAAGAACAGGACCACAAAGGTAGTAATCTTGGGATTACTACCTGTGCCATGCGACAGTGAGTATAGGAATAGAATGAGGTGGAGGATAAATGCGTGGCTGAGGGTTGGAGAAAGGTGCAGGGATTCAGATTTCTGGATCATTGGGACTTCTTTTGGAACAGATGTGACCTGTGCAAAAAGGACGGGTTGCACTTGAATCCCAGGACCAATATCCTGGCAGGGAGATTTGCTAAGGCTACTGGGGAGAATTTAAACCAGAATTGTTGGGGGGTGGGATCCAAACTGAAGAGACTGGGGAAGAGGTGGTTGGCTCTCAAATAGGGAAGGCTTGTAGACAGAGCGAGAGGGAGGATAGGCAGGTGCTAGAGAAGGGATGCACTCAGACCAACAATTTGATATGTGTCTATTTTAACGCAAGGAGTATTGTGAACAAAGCGGATGAGCTTAGAGCATGGATCAGTACGGAGCTATGATGTGGTGGCCATTATGGAGATTGGATGGCTCAGGGACAGGAATGGTTACTTCAAGTGCCAGGTTTTAGATGTTTCAGAAAGGACAGGGAGGGAGGCAAAAGAGGTGGGGGAGTGGCACTGTTGATCAGAGATAGTGTCACGGCTGCAGAAAAGGTGGACGTCATGGAGGGATTGTCTACGGAGTCTCTGTGGGTGGGGGTTAGGAACAGGAAAGGGTCAATACCTTTACGGGGTGTTTTTTATAGGCTGCCCTATAAAACAGGTAGTAAAAGGAGCAGATAGGGAAACAGATCCTGGAAAGGTGTGATAATAACAGAGTTGTCGTGATGGGAGATTTTAACTTCCCAAATATCGATTGGCATCTCCCTAGAGCAAGGGGTTTAGATGGGGTGGAGTTTGTTAGGTGTGTTCAGGAAGGTTTCTTGACACAATATGAGGGTAAGCCTACAAGGGGAGAGACTGTACTTGATCCAGTATTGGGAAATGAACCTGGTCAGGTGTTAGACCTCTCAGTGGGAGAGCATTTTTGAGATAGTGATCATAATTCTATCTCCTTTACAATAGCACTGGAGAGAGACAAGAACAGACAAGTTAGAAAAGCCTTTAATTGGAGTAAGGGGAATTATGAGGCTCTCAGGCAGGAAATTGGAAGCTTAAAATGGGAACAGATGTTCTCAGGGAAAAGTATGGAAGAAATGTGGCAAATGTTCAGGGGATATTTCAGGGAAGTTATGGTAGGGTACAGGAACCATGGTTTACAAAGGCTGTAATAAATCTAGTCAAGAAGAAAAGAAAAGCTTACACAAGGTTCAGAGAGCTAGGTAACGTTAGAGATCTGGAAGATTATAAGGCTAACAGGAAGGAGCTTAAGAAGGAAATTAGGAGAGCCAGAAGGGACCATGAGAAGGCCTTGGTGGGCAGGATTAAGGAAAACCCCAAGGCATTCTACAGGTATGTGAAGAGCAAGAGGATGAGATGTGAAAGAATAGGACCCATCAAGTGTAACAGTGGGAAAGTGTGTGTGGATCTGGAGGAAATAGCAGAGGTACTTAATGAATACTTTACATCAGTATTCACTATGGAAAAGGATCTTGGTGACTGCAGTGATGACTTGCAGCAGGCTGAAAAGCTTGAGCATGTAGATATTAAGAAAGAGGATGTGCTGGAGTTTTTGGAAAGCATCAAGTTGAATAAGTCGCCAGGACTGGATGAGATGTACCCCAGGCCACTGTGGGAGGCGAGGGAGGAGATTGCTGAGCCTCTAGCAATGATCTTTTCATCATCAATGGGGATGGGAGAGGTTCGGGAGGATTGGAGGGTTGCGGATGTTGTTCCTTTATTCAAGAAAGGGAGTAGAGATAGCCCAGGAAATTATAGGCCAGTGAGTCTTACCTCAGTGGTTGGTAAGCTGATGGAGAAGATCCTGAGAGGCAGGATTTATGAGCATTTGGAGAGGTATAATATGATTAGAAATAGTCAGAATGGCTTTGTTAAAGGCAGGTCCTGCCTTACGAGCCTGATTGAATTTTTTGAGGAGGTGACTAAACACATTGATGAAGGAAGAGCAGCAGATGTAGTGTATAGGGATTTCAGCAAGGCATTTGATAAGGTACCCCATGCAAGGCTTATTGAGAAAGTAAGGAGGCATGGGATCCAAGGGGACATTGCTTTGTGGATCCAGAACTGGCCCACAGAAGGCAAAGAGTGGTTGTTGACAGGTCATATTCTGCATGGAGGTCAGTGACCAGTGGTGGGCCTCAGGGATCTGTTCTGGGACACTTATTCTTTGTGATTTTCATAAATGACCTGGATGTGGAAGTGGAGGGATGGGTTTGCTGATGACACAAAGGTTGGAAGTGTTGTGGATAGTGTGGAGGGCTGTCAGAGGTTCCAGCGATGGATGCAAAACTGGGCTGAGAAGTGGCAGATGGAGTTCAACCCAGATAAGTGTGAAGTGGTTCATTTTGGTAGGTCAAATATGATGGTAGAATATAGTATTAATGGTAAGACTCTTGGCAGTGTGGAGGATCAGAGGGATCTTGGGGTCTGAGTCCATGGGACGCTCAAAGCAGCTGCACAGGTTGACTCTGTGGTTAAGAACGCATACTGTGTATTGTCCTTCATCAATCATGCAATTGAATTTAGGAGCCGAAAGGTAATGTTGCAGTTATATAGGACCCTGGTCAGACTCGGAGTACTGTGCTCAGTTCTGGTCACCTCACTACAGGAAGGATGTGGAAGCCATAGAAAGGGTGCAGAAGAGATTTACAAGGATGTTGCCTGGATTGGGGAGCATGCCTTATGAAAACAGGTTGAGTGAACTCAGCCTTTTCTCCTTGGAGTGATGGAGGACGAGAAGTGACCTATTAGAGGTGTGTAAGATGATAAGAGGCATTGATCGTGTGGATAGTCAGAGGCTTTTTCCCAGGGCTGAAGTGGTTGCCACAAGAGGACACAGGTTTAAGGTGCTGGGGAGTAGGTACAGAGGAAATGTCAGGGTAAGTTTTTTATTCAGAGTGGTGAGTGCATGGAATGGGCTGCTGGCAATGGTGGTGGAGGTGGAAATGATAGGTTCTTTTAAGAGACTTTTGGATAGGTACATGGAGCTTAAAAAAATAGAGGGCTAATGCGTAAGCCTAGTAATTTCTAAGGTAGTGACATGTTTGGCACAACTTCGTGCTGTAGGTTTTCTATGTTTCTAAGAAAATACCTAATTTTGTTCTGCCTTCAACAAGGACACAAATAACCTCATAGATATGTTAGGGAACCAAGGACTGAGAGAGAGGGAGGAACTGAAGGAAATCAGAATTAGTTAAGAAATAGTGTTAAGGAAATTAATGGGGCTAAAGGTTGACAAATCCTCAGAGTCTAACAAGGTACATCCCAGAGTACTAAAGGAAGTGGCCCTGGAAATAATATATGCACTGGTTGTCATTTTCCAAAATTCTTCAGTCTCAGGAGTATTTGTTAATGAGTGGAGGGTGGCAAATGTAATCTGAGTAAAGGAAGGAGGAATTACAGACCAGCAAATCTATCATTAATGGTAATGGAAAATGCTAGAATCTATTATAAAAGATGTAATAACAGAATATTTGGAAAATGTTGGACAAAGTTAACATGGGCTATGAAAGGAAAATCAACACATTCACTGCAGCTTTTTGAGGATGTTCCTAGAATAGATAAGGGAGAACCAGTGAATGTGGTGCATTTGGAATTTCAGAAGACCTTTGTCCCATTATAAGTGGTTAACATGCCAAATTAAAGTACATGGACTAGAATTGTTGACAGACAAGAAAAATAGGAATAAAAGTCTTTTCTCAGGTGACAGGCAGTTACTAGTGGGGTACTGCAAGTATCAGTGCTTGAACCCAGGTACTTACAGTGCTTATCAATGATTTTGATCAGGGAACTAAATGCAGTATCTACAACTGTGCAAACGACACAAAGCTCTGGGGGAATGTAAGCTGTGAGGAGGATTCAAGGAGGCTCCAGTGTGATTTAGAAAAGTTGGGTAAGTGCGCAACTACATGTATACAGTATGAGGTTATTCACTTTGGATCTAAAAACGGAGCAGTATTATTATCCAAATGGTACTAGTTTGGAAAAAAGAAAGCTGCAACATGACCTGGGTGCCCTTGTACAGCAGTTGCACAAAGCAACCGTTCAAGTGCTGTGAGCATTTCTGAAGGTAAACGGTGTGTTGGCCTTCATTACCAGAGGATTTGAGTGTAGGACCAAGGATATCATGCTGCTGTTGTATAGGGCCGTGGCAAAGTTTTGGTCTCCTTATCTAAGGAAGGTTGTCTTTGCTATATGTGGAGTGCAACAAAGTTTACTTTTCTGATTCCTGATATGGCAGGTCTGACATATGAAGAGAGATTGATTAGGCCTAATTTTAATTTAATAGAATTGAGAAGAATGAGAGGGGATCTCATAGAACCAAGTAAAATTCAAACTGGATGAGTTTGACTACATACAGCGAGGAGGTTCCCAATGGCTGGAGAGTCGAGAACCAGAAGACACAGGATATGCCATTTAGAATCCAGATAGAGAAAAAATTCTTCATCTGAGCGAGTGAACCTTTGGAATTCTCTACCACAGAAGGCAGTGGAGGCCATGTCATTAAATATATTCAAGAAGGAGGTAAGTACATTTTGTGGTGGTACGGTAGCGTAGCAGTTAGCGCAATGCTATTACAGTGCCAGCGATCGGGGTTCGATTCCCATCGCTGTCTGTAAGGAGTTTGTACGTTCTCCCGTGTCTGTGTGGGTTTCCTCCGGGTGCTCCTGTTTCCTCCCACATTCTAAAGACGTACGGGTAGGTTAATTTGGGTTTAAAATGGGTGGCGCGGACTCGTTGGGCTGGAAGGGCCTGTTACCACGCCGTAAATAAAATGTAGAAAATTAAAATTTAAAATTTAATGCCTCAGGGATATTGGGGGAAGATGAGAAGATGGGTACTGAACTGGATGATCAGCCATGATCATTTTGAAAGGTGGAGCAATCTCAAAGGGCCTACTGCTCTTATTCTCTAACATTCTCTGTGCATTCTGCTCAGACATTGGTTAGGAAATCAAAGCTTATATCTGGGAGGACAGAAGAGTAAGGTGGGAAGAATAGTTTGAAAGCTGAGCTGCTTTCACTTTGACTATTGCTGGTTGTTTGGTCCACTTTGGATGTCTCATTCACCCGGTGAACACAGAATCCAGCCATGTTGAACAAAAATACAGCCAGGCTCAACTCAGCTGAGTTCTTGTTTATCTACTAAGACTGTATTTGCAAAAGCGAGATTGTGATCCAAATCTTCCTAACTATGCTACTTGTTATGCCTGTGTTCAACACTGAAGTAAGTCCTGGACTTGAGGGGAATTTGTTCAAGCCATATACAGTATTTCCTTCTGTAATCCTCTTTCCTTTTACTTATAAAAATCTTACAGTATTTTCTTCATGCATACTCTTCGCCTTCCCTAATTTTTCTTTTCAATTTCAGTCTGCTCTTTCTCTGCTCCTGCTGTGTTTGAGCTCTCCATATCTGTCTTCCACTTCATTTTTTTCTTGGCTCATCTTACTCTGCATGCTCGTCAATATGCAGTGAATTCTAAATTTGGCAATTCCGTTTTTATTCAAGGGAACTAATTTGCTCTAAAGCTTCACCATCTCCAACATGAACTTCTCTTACTGGTCTGTCATTGATTTATCTTCAAGTGGTTGTTACAGCGCACATTTGCAACATTGTATTGCAACACAGCAAAAATGGCCTTATGACATTACTCCCGTCTTTCGTTATGCAAGTCCAGAACTGCTAAATAAAACCAATATATGGTCACTGCATTGAAAATGCTCTACCATCCACTTATTCAAGTTCATGCAGGAGGGTACTGAAGAAGGAAGTCAGGAGTGCAAAAAGGGGGCATGAGATAGCTTTGGCAAAGATTAAGGAAAATCCATAGAGATTTCAGAAGTACATTAAGGGAAAAAGAGTAACTAGAGAGAGTATAGGGCCCCTCAAAGAGCAAAGGGAATATCCCTGTGTGGAGCCAGAGGAAATGAGCAAGATCCTTAATGAATATGTCTCCTCTGTTTTTATCATGGAGAAAGACATGAAGACTTCAGAATTAGGAAAAGTAAATGGGGACGTCTTGGGGTAGTCCACGTTACAGTAGAGGAGGTGCCGGTTGTCTTAAAAGGAATGAAGGTCGACAAATCTCCAAGGCCTGACCATGTATATCAAAGAACACAGAGGGAGGCTAGAGAAGAAATTGCAGGATCCCTGGCTGAGATATTTCATCATTGTCAGCCACTGTGAGGTGCCGGTAGACTGGAGGGTAGCGAATTTATGCCTTTATTTAAGAAGGGTGGCAAAGAAAAACCTGGGAACTACAGACCAGTGAGTCCAGCATCTGTGGTAGGTAGGTTACTGGAGAGGATTCTGAGGGATAAGATGTACGTTTCAATCAGCATTGCTTAGTGTGTGAGAGATGATATATTATGAACTGGATTTAGTTTTTTGGTGATGTGACCAAGAAAGTTTATGAGGACAGGGTGGTAGACGTGGTTTATATGGACTTCAGTAAGGCCTTGGATAAGGTTCCACATGGAAGCTGTTCTGGAAGGCTAGATCGCATGGAATCCAGGGAGAGCTGACTAACTAGATGCACAATTGGCTTGACGGTTGAAAGCAGAGGGTGATGGTGGAAGGTTGTTTCTTGGACTGGAGGCCTGTGACTAGTGGTGTGCCTCAGCGGTTGGTGTTGTCATCTATATCAATGATTTGGATAGGAATGTACAGGGCATGGTTAGTAAGTTTGCAGATGGCACTAAAATAGTTGGTATAGTGGATAATTATGAAGGTTATCAAAAATTCAAGGGGAATCTTGATCAGCTGAGTTCGTGGCCCAAGGAATGGCAAATGGAGTTTAATTTGGATAAGTGCGAGGTGTTGCATATTGGGAAGTCAAATCAAGGTAGGACTTTCACAGTGAATGGCAGGGCCCTGGGGAGTGTTGTAGAAAAGAGGGACCTTGGAGTACAAGCATATGGTTCACTGAAAGTGCAGTCACAGGTAGATAGGGTGGTCTTGAAGGCTTTTGGCATGCTGGCCTTCATCAGTAAGGGCATTGAGTATAAAAGTTGGGAGGTCATGGTGCGGTTGTACAGGACACTGGTAAGGCGGCACTTGGAGTATTGTGTTCAGTTTTGGTCACCCTGCTATAGGAAAGATGTTATTAAACTGGAAAGACTGCAGAAAAGATTTACAAGAATGTTGCCAGTACTTGAGGGAGTGAGTTATAGGGAGAGGTTGGACAGACTAAGACTTTATTCCTTAGACCGTAGGAGGCTGAGAGATGATCTTATAGAGGTGTATAAAATCATGAGGGGGCATAGATAGGGTGAACACACTGTCTTTTTCCCAGAGTTGGGGGTATCAAGAACTAGAAGGCATAGGTTTAAGGTGAGAGGGGAAAGATTCAAGAAGAACATGAGGGGCAACTTTTTTCCACAAAGGGTGGTATCTATGTGGAATGAGCTGCCAGAGGAAGTGGTTCATGTAGGTAAAATAATAACTTTTAAAAGACGGACAAGTACGTGGATTGGAAAGGTTTAGAAGGTTATAGGCCAAACACTAGCAAATGGGACTAGCTTGGATGGGGCATCTTGGTTGGCATGGACCAGTTGGGCCGAAGGGCCTGTTTCTGTGCTGTATAACTCTTTGAATCTATGCGCACTCATTAAAAGTGTTCACTTAATGCATTTTAAGAATTCTGCACCATCTATGTTATTTCTGCCCCAGTTAATCAGGTTACTAAAATCTTGCTATAAATATTATTGCCCTTCTTTGTTGCTGAGTTCAATCCATAGAGCCTCATTTATTGCATCAAAAAACTAAGGATCTTGGAAATCTCAACAAAAAAGCAGAAAATGCTGGAAGAACTCAGCAGGTGAGGTAGCATTCATGGAGGGAGAAAATGCAGTCAACATTTCAGTTCATTACCCTTCATTATAACTGAAACAGTGAGAAGACAAGTGTGTTTTAAGTTGCAGAAAGGGAGAGGGTGGAAAGAACAAAGGGAATGTTTGCGATGGGGCAGAGACCAAAGTTGTCAAGGTAACTATTACTTTAAACTCCAACAGTTGGAGACAGAACAGAAAAGAAACAAAAGAACAAAATGAAACTGAGAAATCCATCTATGGAGAGGAACAAATACAGTTATCTCAAACTGGTGAATTCAATTTCAACCACTGGTCTGGCCTCAATTTGACTATTGTGTTCAATTCCCGTCACCACATTATAGAAAGGATGTGATGGTATTAGAGGGGATTCTGCAGAGGTTTAACAGAACGGATGAGGAACTACGTTACAATGATGGATTAGAAATTCGGGAATGTTGTCTTTAGAGAAGACTGAGGGGAGATGTGATAGAAGTATATAAAGTGACGAGAGGTCTGGACAGATTGGGTAGTGGAAGGCTTTTCCCTTTGGTATAGGGATTGAGGACTCATGCATATAACTGGGGAAGAAAATAAATAGCGAAATGAAAAACTTTTTTACCCAGCTTGTGGTTGGAATCTGGGATACAATGCCTGCACATGTGGTGATGGAGGTTCTATTGTGGCCTTCAAGAGAGAATTGGACAGATACATGGTGAGGAAACATTTGTAAGATTATGAAGAAGGGGTATGGTGATGGAACTTGTGAGCTGTTCTGGTGGAGAGTTGGCATGAACACAATGTGCTAAATAGCTTCCTTTTGTGCTGTAACCATTCTATGATAATATTGAGTCCTGAGAGTTGCAAGGTGAATGAATAGCTCAGGGTTACCGTTGCAGACTGAATGGATGTATTCAGGAAAACAGTCATGTAATTTGCATTTTGTTTCCCTGAAGCAGAGGAGACAACATTGTGAGCACCAGATTGGAAGAAGTGCAAGTGAATTGCTGCTTCATCTGGAAGAGCTTGTTTGAGTCATTTGAGGATTGTCAGGAAAGAGGTAAAGGCAGGTGTTGCATCTTCAGTGGTTCCACGGAAAAGTGGTGACAGAAGAGTAATGGGTAGTGTAGATGAAAGAGTGAACCAGACAGACATGGAGGAGAAAGAAAGGGAGGTGAGAAGAAGGGAAACCCTATTGATGTTTTGGCTGAGAGAAGAGGGGGTAGAGCAGGAAAGAGTGAAGCTTGGTTGAGAGCCCTGTCAACTATGGTAGGGTGGCAGCCATTGTTAAGGGAAAATGAAGGTATCTCAAAGGCCCTGGTGTGTAAAGACTAATCATCAGAACAGTTACAACAGAGACAGAGAAACTGGCAGAAAGGAGACATTTTAGGAAGCAAGGTTGGAGGAGGAACTGTTGAAGTAAATAGGTAGAGGAGCCAGATGGAAATCCTGTTGGAGAGAGGAGCATAACTTTAAGGATTCTACACCCAGACACATCTCCTCTTTTCCAAACAACCACAGAGTCATACAGCATGGAAATAGGCCCTTCAGCCCAACTAGTCCATGCCAACCAAAATTCCCATCTAAGCTAGTCCCATTTGCCCTCATTTGGCCTATATCCCTCTAAACCTTTCCTATCCAAGTGTCTTTTAAATGTTGTTAATGTACCTGCCTCCACCACTTCCTCTGGCAGCTCATTTCATATGCAGACCACCCTCTGGGTGAAAAAGTTGCCCCTCAGGTTCCTATTAATTTCTCCCCTCTCACCTTAAATCTATGCCCTCTAGTTCCAGACTCCACAACCCTGGGAAAAAGACTGTGCATTCATCCTATCTATGCTCCTCATGGTTTATCTACTTCTATAGTATCACCTCTCAGTCTCCTATGCTCCAATGAATAAAGTCCCAGCCTGCTCACCTTCTCTCCATAACTGAGTGCCTTGATTCCCGGCAACATCCTCATAAATCTCCTCTGTGCTCTTTCCAGCTTAATGGCATCTTTCCTATAGCAGGGTGATCAAAACTGAATACACAAATTCCAAATGCAGCCTCTCCGATGTCTTGTATAACTGCAACATAACATCTAAATTTCTACACTCAATGCCCTGATTGATGAAGGTCAGCATGCCAAAAGCCTTGTTCACCACCCTGTCTACTTGTGATGCAACTTGCAGGGATCCATGTACTTGTACTCCTCGATGCTTCTGTTCCACAACAATCCCCAGGGCCTTACCATTCACTGTGAAAGTCCTACCCGCATTTATCTTCCCAAAATACAACACTTTACACTTATCCAAATTAAACTCCACTTGCCATTCCTTGGTCCACTTACCCAGCTAATTTTTAAAAAAAATTTTAAAATTAAAAAATTTTTTTTTTTATTATTTACAGCGTGGTAACAGGCCCTTCCGGCCCAACGAGTCCGCGCTGCCCATTTTAAACCCAAATTAACCTACCCATACATCTTTGCAATGTGGGAGGAAACCGGAACACCTGGAGGAAACCCACGCAGACACGGGAGAACATACAAACTCCTTACAGATAGCGACGGGAATCGAACCCCGATCGCTGGCACTGTAATAGCGTCGTGCTAACCGCTACGCTACCGTGCCACGCCACGCTACTGTGCCTGATCAATATCCCCCTGTAATTCCTGATAACCATCTTCACTGTCTACAACACCACCTATTTTAGTGTCATCTGCAAACTTACTAACCGTGCCTTATACATTCTCATCCAAATCATTGACATAAATGACAAATAACAATGGGCCTAGCACTGACCCCTGGGGCACAGCACTAGTCACTGCCCTCCAATCTTTGCAGAAGAAGCAGCAATTTACTTGGACTTATTGAAATTTTAGTGTATTACATTCAATGCTCACAATGCCTGGTGACAGCTTTGCAGAGCACGGCTAAGTATTGAAGTGTGATCCTGAGTTTCCAGTCACCTGTCACTTTAATTTTCTGTTCCACTCCAACTCTGACCTCCCCGGCTTTGGCTCCCTACATTTTCCCAATGATCAGTATATTAACACTGTTAACATTGGAGAAAATGCTCATTCTGTTTTAAACAAAGGTATTTAGAAGTTTAATATTGGATCTTTTATGCAAGATTAAAAAAAATCTGTATTCAGTTTTTAGAACTTAGCCCTTTCAGCTGCTGATCAGTTTATGATTAAACTATACTTTAAGGCACAACATTCCTCATCAAGAAAAGCAATAAACAACGTTGGCCATTATGATTTAAACAGAAAAGTTGGAATTCATTATGGGAATTTACATAACCTAATTTGATTAAGAATGGATGAATTCACAACTACGTTAAATTCCTCCTCAGTTTTAACATTAATACTTTGTAGCTTATAACAGAAAATCCAATAATATCATCGGTTACATCAACGGAATTTGGATGAATTCTGTTTCAAAATACATAAGAAATGAATGTACTAATCTGTAAATAGATGGAAAAGTGGATGAGTGGTTTTGAGTGTAACTGATCATCTCTGACTCAGTCTAAGCACGTTTGGCATTCATGACCTCTGTTATGAACTTTGAAACATTTACAAACATCATAAACATCTGAAAATGCTTTTTGTTATAAAATACATTTGCCAGTTATTTTCTCAATACTTTACCAATTGCTTGGTATGTTAATGCACACACTCATAGGCAAGTTTATTTTCATTCTCTATCTACACACCATCAATATCAACCCATACAAAGTTCCCATTTTAAACAATGGCCTGAAATCTAAACAAAGTCTGATAAAAATCTGAACAGATGCCTGGTAATGCTGAGTAATGAAAGCAAACATGCTTTTTCAACTTTTTCACTTCTAATAAGAGTGATTCATCACCATAATACTTCTGTGGAAAGATATTAATGCATTTATTATGATTTAAATTGAAATTGTATTAACTGAACTTTTAATTTAA
The DNA here is from genome assembly GCF_009764475.1 of Pristis pectinata. Lineage (NCBI taxonomy): Eukaryota > Metazoa > Chordata > Chondrichthyes > Rhinopristiformes > Pristidae > Pristis > Pristis pectinata. Next base: position 62,977,484 of record NC_067415.1, on the reverse strand, counting down.
TTCAAAATAAATAGTACTTAATAATTGTTTTCAACAACAAAGAGGAATTTTAATCAGGAAATATGATGTAGTTAAAGGATTAATTGGCTCAGCAATTAAATATCATCTAAATAAAGAGTTAAGACAAACCTCTGGTTTTGAAAGATTACAATGAAGATTCTTCTGTGCAGGTTTTGATTTGCCTCGTCCCTTTTATAATCACACCTAATAGCTTCTACTGTATTAGAGAACAATAAAATGTACTAATGTAATTCATTGAAGATAAAGTCCATTTGTACAGCTTTGGTAACTTTTATTATAACTCCTAAGGCATCAAGTATTTCAAAATGTAGTAAGCCACTCCTGTTGAAGACTAAACAAATCAATTTAACTGTCTTGTTTACAAGAGCAATATTGAAAAATTGCAGTGGTTCTAAATTCAGTTTAAATTTACATATTTTCAAAAATGATACAGTATAAAGTTTCCTTTCAACTACTGGACTTTCTGATATCCAACTAAATAAAATCAAACCTGTGATTGTAGACCTGTGATGCAGTAGTTTATTGCTTGTGCCAATTAAATACCCTGGAAAAACTGCCATTAAAGAACAAAGTATGCACTTGGGTGTTGAAATTTCATGATAAAACATTTGAACTAGAGCAGACAAAAGGTTGAAATAACAGTAAAATATCCATAGTCTGCAAGAACTTTGGAAAAAATGGACCGGGCAAGATACAATGAATGGGTTCACTGATCTTGCATAGCTATTGAAAATAACTTGGAGGGAGTTGGAGGCAACCTAAAGTGATTGCAGTCTCATGCATATTCTATACAAACACAAGCCATGACAAAGAAGTAACATTATTAAAGGTGAAATTTGTCTCCTTCCCCAAATTTTCATAGGTTTTTCCTGATAATTGAAATATCTGACATTATCTTTGTGAAGGGAGATGTTGAGTTTAGACAGCAGTATAAATATCTTTTTCTGTATGATCTCAAGTTCAAATTTTATAGAGCTAAATGCTGTAAGCTGTAACAGAATCTGGACCAGGAACAGAAAGATGAAATTTTTTGGTGCAAATTTTGCCACTTCGCAACTCATATTTATTTATTTAAAACAATCCTTTCTGGAGCATTTTTCTTTATTGTTAGAACAGAGGTGCTCTACTTTCTCTTTCCTCTGCTCATAGTGAAGTCTCAAAGACAATACTATTGGAGTTTAAAACTGCTGAACCATTGGCTTCCATTTGGTCACTTGGTGTTCCTTCTAAAGACTTCCTTTTCAAGTGCACCTGTCAAAACAAAGAAAAGCACAATCCTAAATGTGTTCCTGAATATATTCATAATTCTATTGTTTCAAGTGTAATAGAAGTTTAAAATGGCATTTTTTTTGATATATGGAGAAAATTAACAAAACCCTCTGCATAAAACATTTTTTATTAACTCAATCTGCTTAAGAAAAAATAGGATAATTTCCTCATATTTTCACTCCATCAGTAACAAGCACTTTCAGGTCAAAACATCTTCAACATGATGGCTTAATTATGCTCAAGATGCTCGACTCTACCCCAAGACAAAGGAAGGTAATCCACTTGATTGGCACTACATTCAGTACCTCCATCACAGCTGCACTTTGCTGCTGTATTATGTACAAAATCCACTACAAGAACTCATCAAGGCTTCTCTGACAGCAGCTCTTAAACACATGGCCTCTGCCACTTGGAAAGAAAGATGGCAGGTGCTGGGAAGTATTCATCGTTAATGGGTCAACACTTTGGAACTCCCTATCGAAGAGCAGTGTGAAAGTACCTTCACAATATATGCTTTTTTATTCATGGACTGCAGAAGTTTAAGAGGAGGTAGTGTAATTTTTTTATCAGTTGGACCTAAATTCAATCTAACCTTGAATAGTAAATGGGCTCTTCCCAACAAGTGCCAATTTCCTTCACTGCAGTAAATGACAGAGCTTCAAACTGTTCCATAAAAATGTACTGTACATCAGTGGAAGGTGTAACATTTCTGTAGAAATGCTGATCTCAGGAAAGATTTTCTTGTCATATAAGAATGGAATAATTATTTGAACAGAAAAAAAAACATGACCTAAATGTGCAATTTATATTGGTGATTTTAATCATAAGTTACTGAGTAACACACTTGCTGGATATTCAGATTCATCTAGCTGCCTTTCTACACCTTTTATTTTCATTAAAGTAGTGTTCCTGTAATCCACAAAAGGTTAAAAATCAGCTTCACAGTGGATTATCTAGGAATTAAGAAGATCAGTCCATGGATTTAAGGCGGATTTCACAATCGCAAAACTATCACAATCACTGCAATGCAGTTAGATACACACTACAAGATGAGGTTTCCAATGCGAAGTGTCTGGAGTGTGGAGCAGATAATTAGGCACAGAGGCCAGTGCACCCAATTCTTCCCCTTCACAAAACATATATTTATAAGTAAACAGCAGCAAAAGGTAGTTTCGTATATTTTGAGCTCCCAGTCAAAAATGATTCGTGAAAGGATAATAGATTCAACATCATTGTGGCAATTATCTGACCTGTTTTGTCTTCAAATACAGGTTTCCATTGAGAAAATCAGATCAGACCAGTTAATTTATTCTGCTTCCTACAATACATTTTGATTAATTAACAGTAATTAGAAATGGAATACAAAACACTGAAGCAATGTAAAAATATTAATAAAACTAGTTTATGGTTTTGACAGAAGATGGAACAAAAATCCACACATATATAAGCATTCAACATACAACAAAACAGAGTCAACCCTGCACGCTCACTAGCTAATGCCATAAAAGTTGGATTAAAACAACTACAAAAAGTATCCTTTTTAATTTAGGTAACAAAAGTTCAAAATGTGTTGGTTTCATCTAACTGACAGGAATACCTCCTTTGAGGAATGCACCATTTTCTATGTGGTGGTAATCAGTTGTTAGAGTAACTGGTTTGAGGTTGGTTTTGTAACAAGTTAGTTTGATTTAATGTTGCATTTACTCTTTTTGGAAATGACTAACTGCCCTATAACTACCTGTATGGCAACTTTAACCAGGGAACAATAATAGATCCTGTTCTTGTGACTTGAATCAGACGGTTCTTACTTCTGCATTCTCTGATACAAATCGAACAGCTGCTTCATTCTAGAATAAGGCAAAACCATGCCTTGCTACACAAATGTTTATTTGTTTAAAACTGCACAACTTTAACTGCTTTAACCTGCATTTCAACCTTTATACAGCATTTCATACCCTGGCTGCCTTGCAGCAATATGATTAAAACTCTTGTTTAACCTCTCACTATGCAGAGACAGTAAGGCCTGCTAGACATGCCTAACATTTTAACTCGTAACTCATAAGATTGCACTATATCTATCAATCATTCCTGGTATTCTCCTTCTGAAGCTCATTCCATTGATTTGACAGGGGATACATTTCTAGGCAAGCTTACTTTCTTTTCAGTTTGTATGAATGCACAACACACAAGATTTCAAGTAACTCTTCTTCCCAAACCTTTGTGCAAAAATGTCTAAGACATCCCAAGTACATCTTCCATGCTTGCTCAGGTCAGGTCTATACAGGATAAATCTGGTAAATTATTTTCTCAAAGAACAAACCTGCATTTACTATAGAACATAGCAGGCTTTTATTTTTCATCATATCCCTGAGGTGCATGGCTCCCATTGTTTATACAACTACTTAGAAAAGTAATGCACGGGAGAATTTAAAGCAAATGTCTTAACACTTTTCATTGCACAGAAATGGTAATAATTATTGATCATACATGCTGATACATTTTAATGTTTTATCAATATCAAATAGTATGAAGAAAGTATTGCTATGATAACTAAAATCACTTTTGCTGTTAAAATTGAAAGATAAATGAAAAACGGGGTAACAAAAGGCAAGTAAATCTAGTTCCTGCACAAGGATTTCTCATTTTCTAACATGAAATGAACAAAATAGGTTTGGACAGTAATATCAGATTAGAACCAGTACATTGTGAGAAGCATGACTGACAAGCGTAGATACTTCAGTATTATTTGTATTAAATCTCTGCATTGAATTTGTTGCGTAAAGCAATTTTTTTGAGTTGGTAAATCAGAGCGATGAAGAGAACCACTACAATGAAAAAAAAGCAGCCTGACAATGACTAAACCAAGCAACATTCTGAAAATGTAAAAAAAGTGATACTGAAGTAATAAGCTAGTCATATGCTGAGCCTTTCAATTGTTATAGTCTATCAAATTCTACTTGTGCTGAGGCAGATGTAGGTCTTCCGATAAACGCAAAACCTGAATAAAAAGGAAATGAAATGCTATCAGGTCTTACTGTTCTTTAATGGTCACATTCTAGCCATTTTTCACACTTCGTTGGCATCTCTGTTCTTTGACAAGTAAACATAACACAAATGAATTGATGCCAAGGCTACTTCAACTTTATCTGAAATGTATTCAAGAGAAATAATACATTAATAAAAGATGTATTTACACAACAAATATAAAATCTTTTTCTTTTGATCTTTAGAGTGAAGTCAGTTTGCTAAAAAATATGACTATCAAATCCTAGAATTAATCTGATCTCTCTCTGTTCTGGTCACCTTTAATACATCCTGAAATAAAGGCTTATTGAACAGCAGATCATTTTTAAACTTTAAATCAAGAACTTCTCAAAGAGGCATGCTATTCTACAGTTTTTAAGAGTGAAATTATTTTGCTTATCTGAGGAATATGGCAGGTAATCAAGCAGAATTTGCCAACAGCTTGGAATACTGAAACCTTCTCCCACCATCCTTTTGTAGCCTCCTATTTATCACAATGTTGTTAAAAATTTTCAACAGAGCAATATTCATCAGTTCAGCAAATTAACAAGGAGAAAACTAACCTCCTGATCTCAATTACAACCAAACATTTACCAGCAACAACTTTGGAGCCAGAATACAAAAGAGATTCATTTCCTGATGAAGTGATACATTCGATAGTACAAATTGCAAAGGCCAGGAGAAAAGTAATATTCAATTCTCAAGCATAACAAACTGAGAACACAATTAATACATTTGCCTGTGACTTGATTAATTACTATTAATAGCAGAAAAAATATTGTGGTTTACTAAAATGTTTGTTATGAGGGCAGATTTTCTGAAGCTGTGCTGGTAGTACTGCCTGTAACTGCTGGCACTTAAACACTTTCTCTGCTTGGAAGGCCAGCAATGCAGTTTACACTTTTCAGCTGAGGTTCCAACGTCTCAATTTGTAATTCCTGTAGGTCCTGTGCTGGAATGATGAGCTCTCCATCGAATTGTGTGGGTGAGTAGATTTGTTTTCATTTCTGATCATTTTTCATTTTGCATTGAACCAAACCCAGTCTTGTCCACACCTGATGTCAAAATGAACAAATATGCAGCAGGGGCTACAGAATACTACGGAGGAGCAGCACCCTCATAAACTCAATCAACTAAAACCCATGAAAACTCAGTTACTTGAAGCACTGATCTCAATCTCTCCAGAAGGACACACATGAAGGAAGAAGGGGGTTGCTGTAAGGTAGAACGGAAAGTAACTGGAAAATGCAGCATTCTCCAAGAAATTCTCTTCCTCTATCACAAGGGACTCTACTGGTTCTCAAAATTGTTGAACAAAGCCATGGTACATGGATGTATCAGAAAAGCATGACAAGAAACATCATCATACGCAAATCTGGTAAGCTAACCAATGATCCAAGAAGCTACAGGCCAAAGTCCCTCTTTTGTGCACAATCTACAAACTCCCAGATCATATCAAACTCTGAAGAATTATGCCTTTTGTTGAAGATTATAGATGGGTAAAAGGCTTTGCATGTCAGGGGATGAATTCCTCACTAGAGATACCCATCCTCTGACCTGCCCTTTGCAGTTGAGTATTTATGTGGTGACTCTAATTTCATTTCTGGACAACACTGACTCCCCAAGATTTTGATGGTAGAAAAGTCGGTGATGGTCAATTCCATTATGGAGTTGCATATGTTTTAGATTAAAAGATCAGTGACCTTTATTTTTAAACTGAGGATAGTAAAAGATCTCCTAATACTCAGCAGGAATTTGAGGAAAGGATATGTAAGCAAATCACAGAAAGGTGTAAAAGTAATAGGGTTATAGTATTGGGGGATTTTAACTTTCACAATATTGACAGGGATTGGGAATGTAAAGGGCTTAGATGGGATGGGATTTGCTAAATGCGTCCAAGGTAGTTTGTTGAGACATTATGTATAGAGAAGGGCTGTGCTTGATCTCATCACGCCTGGAAATGAAACCAGGCAGATGGTGGAAGTGTTGGTTAGGGAACACTCTGGAAACAGTGAGCACAATTCTGTAAGTTTCAGGGTAGTTATAAAAAGGGATAAGGTTGGTCAAGTTAAGGTCTTGAATTGGGGTAGGCTGATTTTCACTGCATTAGATGGGACCTGATAAGAGTAGATTGGGAGCAGATGCTTGTGGGTAAAACAAGTGGGAGACTTTTAAAAGAGAGTTAGGAAGAGTTCAGGGACAGTATGTTCCAGTAAGGGTTAAAGAAAAAGATGGCAAGATTAAGGAACCTTGGATGACAGAAGTTGTTAAAGGATGAATCAGGAGAAATAAAGGAAGCACAGGGCAGATATAGCCAACTACAATCAATATTTGAGGAATATAGAAAGTGCAGGAGAGTATTTAAGAAAGTAGGAGAGCAGCAAGAGGTCACGAAATATCCTTAGCAGTTAAGATTAAGGAGAACCCAAAGTCATTCCATATTAGGAGCAAGAAGATGGTGAGTGAAAGAGTGGGTATCCTTTGGGGCCAAAGGGGTAATCAATGTGTGGAACCAGGGGATGTGGGTGTGGTTGTAAATGAATACTTCTCATCTGTATTCACCAAGGAGAAAAATGTGGAGGACTGCAAGTTAAAGGATGGATACGTTGATCGTCTGGACCATGCAGGTACTGAGAAGGTGGAGCTGGTAGATGTCTTGGAACACATAAAGGGCAGATGAGATCTATCCCAGAATGCTATGGGAAACGAAGGAGGAGACTGCTGAAGCCTTGACAGAGATTTTTGCATGTTTGTTAGCCACAGATGAAGTACCAAAAAACTGGAGGATAGCTAATGTTGTTCCTTTGTTTAAGAAGGGCAGTAGGGATAAACCAGGTAACTGCAGGCCAGTTAGCCTTATATCAGTGGTAGAGAAGTTATTGGAGAAAATTCTAAGAGACAGGATTTATATTCATTTGGAATGGCAGGGACCAAGTGGGGATTATATCCAGCATGAATTTGTGAGGGGCAAATCCTGTCTCACTAATTTGACTGAGTTTTTTGAGGAGGTAACTAAAGTGATTGACGAAAGCAAGGCAGTACATGCTATCTCTATGGTCTTCAGTGTGGCATTTGACAAAGTCCTGCATGGTATGGTCTAGAAGGTCAAGGAACATGGGATCCAAGGTGAAATGGATAATTGGATCTAAAATTGGATTGCACATAGGAGGGAGAAGGTGGTGGTGGAAGGATGCTTTTTTACTTGGAAGTCTGTGTCCAGTGATGTACTGCAGGGATTGGTGCTGGGACCTTTGCTGTTTGTGATATATGTTAATGATTTGGATGTGAATGTAGGAGTTATGATTAGTGAGTTTGAGGATGACACAGAAATTAATGGTGTGGATCACGAGGAAAACTGTCTAGGGTTACAGCAGCATATATATCAGTTGGGCAGAACATTAGCAGATAGAATTTAATCCCAACAAGTGAGAGGTGATGCATTTTGGGAAGTCAAATAGGGGTACGACATATGCAGTAAATGATAGGGCATTAAGGAATGTTGATGAACCTTGGAGTCCAAGTCCATAGTTCCCTGAAAGTTTCAACACAGGTGAATGGTGAAGGTGTTTTCCTGTGGGAGGGGTATCAAAAATAAGAGGGCATGGTTTTAAGGTGAGAGGTGGGAGATTTACAGAGAATCCTAGAGTTAAGTTTTTTATCTGGAGAGTGGTTGATATCTGGAATGCGCTGGCAGAGGAGGTGGAATCAGATATGTTTACTACATTTAGACAAACTTTTAAATAGGCAAGGCAGAGAAGGAAACTGTCTTAATGCAGGTAAATGGGATTAGTGTAGATGGGCAAGGTCAGCATGGAATGGAACCAACATCTCAGTATTGGGGTTCACTTGTGTGAGAGGAGAGAGTTTAAGTTAAATTTACAGATGTGTGTGCACCAGTGTATAGCAGTAGAAAAGACTAAAAGGGTATTTGCTAGTATTAGAAAATGAAGTGGAGGCAGACTGAAAAGACATGAAATATGGATAAAGTTGGTTGAGTGCATAAATAAGTAGAATTATGATGCATTGGTGAAAGGGAAAACAGTAACAATACTAATTAAGAAAGATATTAGTGATGGAGAGAGGAGATACTCTTTAAAGGTTAAGGGCAAAATCCATTTGGTTAGAATTCAGAAGCAAGGAAGGAGCTACCATGGGTGCCAAAAATTGAGAGGGAGATAAAGGAGAGAAATTACACAAATCTGTGTGTTGACTTTGGGAGATTTCAATCACCCCATATCAATTGGAAAAGTATTAAAATAAAGAAAGAAAGACAGGACTTCCTGAAATGCATAGTGGAGAACTTTCATAATCATTATGTTTCTCACCTAATAAGGACAGGAAACATTGTTGAACCTGGCTTTGCATAATGAGGTAGGTCAGGCAGAGTAAGTGTAAGTGGGAGAATAGTTGGGGAATCAGTGATCATCAAATCATATAGTTTACATTAATAATAGAGTGGGACAAAAGAAATGCAGAGTGTCACCTCTATATTGCAGGAGAGCTAACTTCAGTGGGATAAAATGGGATGTGGCCATGATAAACTGAACCAAAATATTAGTAGACAAAACTATAGTGGAACAGTGGGTGATCTTTAAAGAGGAAGGCTTAGAAATTCCATTGCACAACCACTGCCCCCACTCCACCTCACAAATAAAAATTCAATGCCATGCATTTCCAGATAGACTTAACCCAGCGTAAAGCAATTTTGTGCACATTTCTGGCTTGTTAGAAAACTTAAGTCCTTATCTTCTGACAGGTTTTCATTAGCCTTAATACCTTTTTCACAATATTTCCCAAATGACACTCACAGCAACATGCAAATGTGTAATCAGTGAGACCCTCAGTGAGATCGTGACATGCAGTGAGATCAGCGAGAATCTTATTTATTGATCAAAAACAGGTTTTACTAACACTGTTTCCCCTGAAATCACGCTATTTAAAGGGCCTACATTTAAAATGCTTTCTTTGTCTTCAGTGCGATTTCTTGCAACTTCAAATACAGCCTTATTTGTGCTTATAGTGCTTTGTCTACAGAGGCAATTTCACAGTTATTTTCAGCTTTTTAGCTTCAGGATCATTCCAGACTGCTTCTGATGATGTCTGCATTGCAGGCTTCCCCAAAGTATAAGCACTTACTGCAGCATGCATTCATTTAGTCAAAACCCTGTAGCTGGAGAAGGTTTGCTTATATTGTAGTATGTCACGTTAAGTTAGCTGCAAAGATCGCAACTGCTGATTTTTGTAAGAACTTGCAACACAAGAGTTGGGGATGTCAGTGTTAGCACTCTTACACAGAAAAGCCCAACACCACCATTTGGTGAACCTCTTAAATGAAGATCCTGCTCAGTGGTAGGGTGACCTGCAATGCTGTTGTAACATCAAATATGTAATGTGAAACAATTTCTAGGCCAAGATTTCTAACTACATCTAAGTACCTTTTATACATTCTTTATAGCAATGTTTTACCTACTTTCTATTGTCTGCTGTGTCATGAAAGTAGATTTACCCGGAGGTGAGTTGCAGCCATAGTTATCCTACCTACCCTGATACAGAGAAAGGCAAAATTCCATGCTAGAAATCGCAACATTTAGATGCCAGAGTACCATTTTTAAATAATTGACACTTTTAGAAGAACACTGCAGACTTCAAGTGATCAGCACCAATGCTTACTATTAGCTCTAAACTTACCCTTCCTCAAATGTCTCATTATACTAACAAATGTGCAGAAGTTTGGTCATTAATGTTAAACATTTTGAAGGTAAAAAATCAATAGTGTGACTCATATCATGAACAGTTTTAGAAAAAAATTGAATACATGCTTTGTGCATTAACCATCAGTTGATACTTCTGGAGACATTTAATCAATTGTGCACATCACACAATGATTTCAGTATGCTGCACCCTCTGGACTCCAGACAAGAAATAAATCCATTTCAAATCCAGTTGTAATGGAAGAGGACAGGTCTTCAGGACAGGGTTGAGTATTAAGGGGCATTCAATACAAACATCCTCTCTCATGTTACCTGTGAGTGGTTGTTTTTTAAAATATACGTATTTTAAATGTTTCTATGGCTTATTGCAAATGCAGAACTGTGTCTTTTAACAGTTGGATCAAAGAAACTGTCAGAAAAGAAAAATGGCTCAGCATCAACAATTCAAAACTAGTAAATTTCATGCTACTTTGAAACATGTTGTGTTATATGATTGATTAGCTTATTGATTTCAAAACAAGTATGAAAAGAGTTACAGTTAATCTTCACATGTAACTTAAATTTGTATCGGAAATGCAAACAATGATTTTCTGGACCATACCTCTTTCGCTATCTTAGTCAGAGCGATTGCTTCGGTCTTGCCCAAGTGTTGTACCATTTTGTAGAAGAAACTATCTTTGTTCTCAAGAAGAACGTACGGTTCCTTGTACTCTGCAACTCTTCCTTGATCCAGTACCTATAGACAACATTTAAAGCCAAAACACTCAAATTGCACGGTCTAACAAAAAATTCTCAATGTGAAAGGAAAACAGGTAGATAGAAAGGTCCAAACAAGGAGTCTGGCAGCTGTTCCTTGTACATCGTGAATGTGTTTTGGGATGCTCAGCTTCAGATCTGATTTGAACTCTTAAACACAACTACCTGGAAATGTTGACATGTTGCACTGGCGTTTTCAGTGCAACACAGTGTTTTGCAGAATGGAGCACAATATAGCAGTTTTTAAGTCTGAAACTAATGCACGTTTGAAGTGAAGGTGGAAGGTATTGATTCAAATCAGACCAATTATTGGTCTGTCACAGGAAAAGTAGGCTTTCATTGTTTAATGTGCACCAACATGATTTAAAGGTCCACAAACATTTTGTTCAAACATCTGCAGAATGCACTGGAGACTGACTGCTGATTCTGAAGTCCATTCCTATTGACTATAGAAACTTTAAGTGGTGTCCATTATTTCATATTCACTTTCCAGATGTAGACATCGCCAGCAAGGCCAGCATTTATTACCCATCCCTAAGTGCACTTGAGGAGGTGTCAGTGAGCCACTGCCTTGAACTGCTGCAGTTCTTCTGGTGAAGGTAATTCCATAGTTCTGCTGGGCAGAAAGTTCCAGGATTTAGACCCAGTGATATGAAGGACTATTGATATACTTCCAAGTCATCTTGGAGGGAAATCTGTGTATAGTAGTATTCTTATGCACCTGTTGCCCTTGTCTTTCTAGGTGGGAGAAATTGCTGGCTTGGGAGATGCTGTCAGTGTAGCCAGCTGAGTAACTGGGCAAGAAACTAGAGATGATACACCTTGAAGCTGGTGTGTGCCAGTGGTGGAGAGAAGGAATGCATAGGGTGTTTGATTGATTGCCAATCAAGAAAACTGCTCTGTCAAGTAGATATTATTTCATCCAGCTGCTGATTTGTGTCTTGTAGATGGTGGAAAAGCCCTGAATAACCACTGCAGGACAGCCAGAGTCTGACCTACGCTTGTAGCTGCAGTAACCCCCAAGACATTGATGGTTGGGGACTCAATGATCAGATTCACTCTTGTTGGAGATGGTCATTCCCTGGCACCTTCATGGCATAAATATTACTTGGTACATCAGTTCAAGGCTGGATAGTGTCTGGGCCTTGCTGTATAGGCTGTTTTGTTTGCTGAGGAGATGCGAATGAAATTGAACACCGCAATCATCAAACATCCACACTTCTGACCTTTTGATAGAAGGGAGGTCATTGATGAAACAGTTGGGTGTAGGACACTAAGGAACTCTTGTAGCGATGTCCTGGGGCTGGGATGATTGATCTCCAGTTATCATAACCATCCTCCTTTGTGCAAGGTATGACTCGAGCCAATGGAGTGCCTTTCCTATGATGCCCATTGACTTCAGTTTTACCAGATGCTTTGATGTCATATTTGGCTAAATGTAGTCACATCACCTCTGATAATCAGTTCTTTGGTCCACATTTGGACCAAGGCTGTGATGTGGTCTGAAGCTGAGTGGTCCCAGAGAAATGAGCACTTGAATCTCCAAGGCCATCCACACCCATGCAATGGCCATCCACACCCATGCAATAGTCATCAAGGACTTGGTGGGCCAAAGGGCCTATTTTGGTGCTGTATGAGTCTATGACTTCAAGCCCAAACTAGCATCAGTGAATAAGTTATTGGTAAGTATCACTTAGAGTCATAGATTCATACAGCACGGATACAGGCCCTTTGGCCCAATGAGTCCATGCTGACCATGGTGTCCACCCATTTTTTCCCAATTTCCTGCATTGAGCCCATATCCCTATAAGCCCTGCCCTTCCATATACCTAAGTGCTTCTTAAATGATACTATTGTACCTGCCACTTTCTCTGGCAGTTCGTTCCATATACTCATCACCCTCTGCGTGAAAAAGTTGCCCTTCAAGTCCCTTTTAAATCTTTCCCCTTTCACCCTTAAATTACGTCCCCTAGTTTTGGACTCCCCTACCCTGGGGAAAGACTTATCTATGCCCCTCATGATTTTATAAACCTCTATAAGATCACTCCTCATTCTCTTACACCCCAAGGAATAAAAATCTAGCCTGGCCAACCTCTCCCTATAACTCAGGCCCTCTGGTCCTGGCAACAGCCTTGTAAATCTCTTCTGCACTCTTTCCAGTTTAACCACATCTTTCCTATAACAGGGTGACCAAAACTGTACACAGTACTCCAAGTGCTGCCTCACCAATGACTTACACAATTGCAACATAATGTCCCAACTCCTATCCTCAGTGCCCAGACTCATGATGGCCAAAGTACTAAATGCCTTTTTTACCACCCTGTCTACCTGTGATGCCGCCTTCAACAAACTATGCACTTGTACTCCTAGGTCCCTCTGTTCCATTACACTTCCTATTCCCTTACCATTCATAGTACAAGTCCTACGCTGGTTTGACTTTCCAAAATACATCATCTCACACTTATCTGTATTGAAATCCATTTGCTACTCCTTGGCCCACTTCCCTGACTGATCAAGATCCCCCTGTAATCTACGATAACCTTCTTCACTATCAACAACACCTCCTAATTTCGTGTCATCCGCAAACTTACTGATCAAACCTTGGGCATTAGCATCCAAATCATTTATATAAGTAACGAATAACAAGGGTCCCAGCACCGACCCCTGCAGCACACCACCAGTCACCGGCCTCTTTTCCGAGAAACAACGTTCAACCACCTTCTGCTTCCTACCTCTGAGCCAACTAGCTCTCCCTGGATTCCATGGGACCTAACCTTCCAGACCAGCCTACCATGTAGGATCTTGTCGAAGGGCTTGCTGAAGTCTAAATAGACAACATCCACTGTCCTACCCTCATCTTCCTTTTCGGTTACCTCTTCAAAAAACTCTAAAAGGTTCACCAAGCACGACTTTCCATGCACAAAGCCATGTTGACTCCTCGTAATCAGACTTTGTCTATCCAAATGCGGGTAGATTCTGTCCTTCAGAATTCCCTCCAGTAACTTCCCCACTACTGATGTCAGGCTGACTGGTCTGCTTCTCTGGCTTGTCCTTGCTACCTTTCTTAAACATTGGAACAACTTTAGCCATCATCCAGCCTTCAGGAATTTTACCTGCCAGTCTTTGGGAAGTTGATTACACTCTTGCCATGGCTTTTATCAATTTCTTGTGACTGAGAGTAAACTGATTGGGCAGTAATTAGCTGAATTGGAAATGTCCTGCTTTTTGTGAACAAGACAATTTTCCACATTGTTGGTGAGATGCCAAGTGTCATACCAGCACTGAAACAGCTTGACTAGAGGTGCAACTAGTTCTGGAGCATGAATCAAATTGGTTGGACATCAGCTTCCGTGATAGTGTGGATCTCAGGAGGAAGCTGAGAGGGATCATCCATTCAGTATTTCTGGATGAATGTTTGTGAAGGCTTCAGCCTTTTATCTTGCACTCACACGCTGGGCCCTGCCATTGCTGAAGGTGGAAGTGTTCTTGGATTCTCCTCTTCCCATTATCTATTTAATTGTCTATCACCATTCGTGACTAGTTGTGGTAGAATTGCAAAGCTCTGATCTGGTCCATTAGTTGTAAGGTTGCTTTACTCTGTAATTTCAATTTCACATTCACTAGGTGGCACCTCAATTTTAGACATGACTGGTGCTTCTCCTGGCAAGTCCTTTTGCACACCTCATTGAGAAAATGTTTGATCCCCTGGATTGATAGTGGTAGGGTGAGGAATGTGACAAGCCATGAGGTAACAGATTGTGGTAGTGTACATTTCTGCTGCTGCTGATCCACAGTGCCTTATGGATACATAGTTCTGAGCTGTCAGATCTGCTTGGAGACTAGCCCATTTAGCATGAACAACCATACAACATGATGGAAGATGTCCTCAGTGAGAAAATGAGACTTTTCTCTGCAAACACTGTGTGGTGGTCACTAATACCAACGCTGTCATGGATGGATGGATGCATACATCACAGGTAAATTGGCGAGGTTGAGGTCATATAAGTTGATCTCTTGTATTGGTTCAGTCACTACCTGCTGCAGACTCAAACTGGTAGTTATTGCCTTTAGAACTCTCGCAGTCTGTGGTGCTGCTACCATGCCATTCTTGGTAACAGGTATCGACAGGAGTCAAGTGGAGAATGCCATTAGACTCCTCAAAATATAATTCTGGTAAATGCACTGTTCTGGGGGTGTTCTCCAGCAAGTAGAGGAGTTTCATACTTTGTTATTGTTTGCTGTATCCTACAGATCTTATCCAACAGGAGAGATGAGCCCTTGCCTGAAAGCCTTCAGTAAAAAAAGCTGGAGAAGGAAGAAGATGAAGAAGCACCAGTGGATGCGGATCATGGGATACAGTGTAGAAGGGAGACTCTCTTTGGCATAAAGTTGGGGACAATCCAATTTCTTGCAAGTTCACCAGAATACCTATTTCCTCAGTTCTGCACACCAACATGCACATCAACAAGATATTGCAACTAACTTATGGTTGTGGTGGATGGAGTGCATTCAGATTGGAGGGCTGTGACTAGCGGTGTCCCACAAGGATCGGTTCTGGGACCTCTGCTTATCGTGATTTTTATGAATGACTTGGATGAGGGGGTAGAAGGGTGGGTTGGCAAGTTTGCAGACGACACAAGATTGGTGGTGTTGTCGATATTGTGGAGGATTGTCGAAGATTGCAGAGGGGTATTGATAGGATGCAGAGCTGCAATGAGAAGTGGCAGATGGAGTTCAATCTGGAGATGTGTGAGGTTGTACACTTTGGAAGGACAAACTCCAAGGCGGAGTACAAAGTTAATGGCAGTATCCTGGGTAGTTTGAAGGAGCAGAGGGATCTGGGGGTCCATATCCACAGATCCCTGAATGTTGCCTCACAGGTGGATAGGGTAGTTAAGAAAGCTTATGGGATGTTAGCATTCATAAGTCGTGGGATCGAGCTTAAGAGCCGTGAGGTAATGATGCAGCTCTACAAAACTCTGGTTAGACCACACTTAGTACTCTCAGTTCTGGTTGCCTCATTATAAGAAGGATGTGGAAGCGTTGGACAGGGTGCAGAGGTACCAGGATGCTGCCTGGTTTAGAGGAGAGACTAAGGGAGCTAGGGCTTTACTCTTTGGAGAGAAGGAGGATGAGAGGAGACATGATAGAGGTGTATAAAATGTATAGAGTGGACAGCCAGCACCTCTTTCCCAGGGCACCAATGCTCAATACAAGAGGGCATGGCTTTAAAGTAATGGGTGGGAAGTTCAAGGGAGATATCAGAGGAAGGTTTTTTACCCAGAGAGTGGCTGAGGCATGGAATGCGCTGCCTGCAGTGGTGGTGGAGGCAGGTACATTGGTCAAATTCAAGAGATCGCTAGATAAGCATGTGGAGAAATTTAGAATAGAGAGATATGTGGGAGGTAGAGGTTAGATAGTCTTAGGTGAGGTTTAAAGGTCGGCACACCATTGTGGGCCAAAGGGCCTGTATTGTGCTGTACTGTTCTATGATTCTATGATTCTTATGTTGCTAAATGAATGAGACCTGCAGATTGCATGTGCTTCATATAGAGTCACAGAGTCATATGGCACAGAAACAGCCCCTTCGCTACCACATCGATGCCAACTTTTTCGTCCAACTACACTAATCCAATTTGTCTTGCGGCTCCAGCAAACCAGGTTTGACCCTGAAGTCCAGTGCTGCCTGTGTGGAGTTTGAACATTTCCCCTTGTGATCATGTGTGTTTCCTCTGGGTGCTCTGGTTCCCTTCCACATCCCAAAGACCTGTGGGTTGGCAAGTTAATTGGCTATTGTAAATTACCCCTGGTGTGTAGGTGAGTGGTAGGATCTGGAGGGAATTGATGGGAATGTAAGAAAAATTAGAGGGAAAATTAGTGGGGGAATGGTATTGCGCTGTCAACTGACATAGACTTGATGGGCCAAAATGGGCTCCTTCCATGTCATAAGGAAATACCGATATGGAATGTGAATTGTTTATAAACTTCATTCTAGATTGCATTGGCTACTGTGGCCATGAATGCTGAGTCTGCATTGATTTAATTTTCATCGATCATTTTCCATGCAATAATTGGCCGCCATTGACGACTTTGATCATTTACCAACATTCATCACTAGGACTATGGTCACTCACCATGCATATTTTCACTTTAGTATAAAGGAATGTGATCCCAAAGCTATCAAAAGAAATAATATATCTCCCTATCATTCGGCACCATCTGCTATTTCCCCTTCAAAACAGGAACAATAGCTTCTTCTTTATGAAGGGGAACAGAAAAAGCCTCAGCGGCTGTGTCTCAATGAACTGTGAGGTCCCTCCAGAATCCCAATTGATCTTAAACAATTGACAGAACGATTAAAGTCATAATGAAGGACAGAATTGTTAATTGGTCCATCTCTCATTATGCTACACCATCAACTCCACTGGCGACAACCATTGAATTCTTGATGCTTAACAGTTTGAACAAAAAGAACTTAATTCATACATAAAAAGATATAATGCATCAAAGTGAAATTTACTGTCATGTACCTAGGACCTTCTCCTTGTGCTGCCCTTGCAGCTTGATCAGACCGACCTATGCCTGTGACACAATATTTCCTGTGTGGCTGCCCCAGACTACTGGAAAGTTTGTCCTCTGACAACTGTGGGGATGGCAGTAGTCTGTGACAGATGCCCTCAAGGAGCTCCCGGCCTTCTTTAGCTTTCTGTCATGAAGGACTGCAGTCTGGAATACTGCTCTGAGGCCTGAGAACCAATGTTGGGAGTAGAAATGCTGACATCCTGAAAGCGGACAGCTGTTTTACAATCCACAGGCCAAAGGAATTACACAGATAATGGTTGTAGATCTGTTGCAAACCCAGACTGCACTACTGATGTTAACGCCTCCAATCCCAACCAAGTCTAACAGCTGTATGCTCTGTAGGAAATGGTGTTTTCTTGGTTCTCAGCTCTCTGTTTGCACAGAACAGCTCTCTGCTTGTGTTAGAGGCCAAGAGGCTCCTATTGGTATCTTTCTGTTTTCTCTTGACAGAAATCCACTTTCAGGTGATCTCAAAAATAAAAACAGAAAATGCTGTAAGTGCTCGGCAGGTCTAGCCATACAAGTGGAGAGAGAAACAAACATTACAGGCTGATGACTTTTCATCACAAGTGTTCTCTCTCCAAAGATGTTGTCTGACCTGGTGAGTTATTTCCAGCGTTTTCTATTTTATTTCAGATTTCCAGCATCTGAAACATTTTGATCTTATGTTAGCAGATGACCACTCTATTTAGAGGCACAAAGATGTTGAATCACCACTGTGTGTGCATTCGTGGAAGCTGAAGTCTGATCCATAAACTACTGAGTGTAGGTTTGTGGACGGCAGCTGTCCCATAGTGCATAGAGCCATGAGACTGGCCAGCACACATGTAAAAACATTTATACAGAACACTCATTTCAAGAAGAGGTAGAAGGCTAAAGGGGAGCTAAAGAGGGCTTGTATACCAGGGGGATTCAAGTCTTCCTCCTCTGTGCCTTCCACATGGAGCTGGACTGCCCCAATGCCCATTAGGAGGAAGACAGAGCCTGGTCAAGCTCTGAGCCAGGAAGAGAGCCCCTTCTGTTTGCTAGGCCAGCTGGCAATTCCTTGCAAGTTCAGCCTGTAAGACAAATGGAAGTCGTATTTTTTAAGACATAGAAGGAGGTCAATCAGCCCAATGAGTTTATGCTGGTTCTCAGAGCATTCTCTTTAGTTACACTCCTGCACTTACATCCCTTATTTGGAATACAAACATATTTGGGATGTGGGAGGAAATTGGAGCACTCAGGTGAAATCCATTTGGTCGGACAGAGAACTTGCAAAATCCATACAGACAGCAGCCAAAGTCAGGGTTGAACCTGAGTCCTTGGAGCTATGTGGCTGCAGCACTAACTGCTGCAACAGCATGCTGCTCTGTAGAAGAAGGGGTGTCCACTTCTACACTAAGATTCCATTTTGCATTCCTACTTGATCCCATAACATTCTATTTCTATTTGTTTATTATCTTCAATCCACTTAAAAAGAATGACCTTTGTCTAACTTACACCTGGATCTTTGCAACCTGGATATCCCCAATGGATCCTCTGAGAAGACAGCTTGTGCTTAGCCTGAGTGTGAACATGACAATGCAATCTTAATGTGTTGATGATTTCACAATGCTGTCAACCTTATTTTTCTGTGTATTTGCTTGGTAGAGTCTCAGAAGTAGAGATGTCCACTGAAAGAATAGGCTTCATTTCTTATGCAGAGCAGGGGAACCAGAGAAGAGCCAAGCCACAATGCTTTGGATTCAGTCTGATGGCAAGATTCACTCAAGCAGAGGAGAATGCCTTCTAAACTATTCACAATGATCACGTATATCTGATTAAACTAAATTGGCTGATGTCCAGATACAAATCAGACTTTATGTATAAATATTTTTAAAAACTTAAAGAAACTAAAGTCCAGGAGAACAGGGATAGGTATCAAATTCAGATGAAGGCAACAAACTGATTATCAGAGCATTCAAAAGGATACAGAAGAAGAGGCTATTGGATAGGTAGTAATAGTGAGGATCTTTTCAGATATGCTATATTTTTATATTCTTCTGTGATTTGCTTCATCCACAGTGTGGTTAACATCGCAAATATCCAACTGGTTATGCTTGCCCTTCCTCACTTAATGGATAATGGCGATCAACTTCAGTTTTGGTCTTCCAATCTCTGTCATAGATCATTTAGCCTAGCTCGAGCAGCATCTCATATTTATTTTTAAAAAGCCTGTGTATTTACTTCACAATTTTCACCAATTAGCCACCATGTATTTGTTATTATTCCTCAGTATGTTTTAATGGCATCACATTTTACATAGAATATTTGGAATTTTTCTCTGGTGTTTGTGAGGTCGATATCTAATATCACTTCTTTAAAAAACATTTGGACAAGTTCGTGGATCAGAAAGCTTTAGAGGGACATGGGCCAAATGCAGGCAAATGGGACAAGCCTAGTAAATCATTTGGGTCACCATGGATGAGTTGGGGCTGAACAACTCTATGACTCTATTGATGAGTCTCCACTCGGTAAAATCCAGAGTGCCCTCGAATTACATGTGAGAACAGGAATCAAACAGTAAGCTTTAGACAATATTTAAGATTACTGGTCATAACATATGTGCCTATATGATTTTCCTCACTTTCAGAAGGTGAAAGAATAAACTCTTCCAAAGATAATGGCATAGGCTACAGACAATTGATAGAAGGAAGCAAGTGTGAGGCTTTTAAAAATAAAACAGGGAGAGTTCAAGACCAATATGTTCCTGTTAGAGTGAAGGGTAAGGCTGGCAGGATTAGGGAAGTCTGGCTGATGAGGGATATTGAGGGTCTAGTCAGGAAAAGGAAGGAGGCATTGGTCAGGAAAAGGAAGGAGGCATGGGTCAGGTACAGACAGCTGGGATTAAGTGAATCCCTTGGATGTAGGAGTACACTTAAGAAGGAAATCATGAGGGCAAAAAGGGGACATGAGATATCATAGAAACCATAGAACAATACAGCACAATACAGGCCCTTCGGCCCAACATGTTGTGCCGACCTTTAAACTATGCCTAAGACTATCTAACCCCTTCCTCCCACATATCCCTCTATTTTAAATTCCTCCATATGCTTATCTAACAACCTCTTGAACTTGACCAACGTATCTGCCTCCACCACCACCCCAGGCAGCGCATTCCATGCACCAAGCACTCCCTGGGTGAAAAACCTCCCTCTGATATCTCCCTTGAACTCCCCACCCATTACTTTAAAGCCATGCCCTCTTGTATTGAGCATTGGTGCCCTGGGAAAGAGGCGCTGGCTGTCTACTCTATCTATTCCTCTTAATATTTTGTATACCTCTATCATGTCTCCCCTCATCCTCCTTCTCTCCAAAGAGTAATATCCTTGGCAGATAATGTAAAGGAGAATCCTAAGAGATCCCATAAGTTTATTAAGAGCAAAGGGGTAACTATGGAGAGAATAGGTTCCCTTAAGCAGTGTGGTAGTTTATGTCCGGAGCCATGGGAGATGTGCAAGGTCTTAAGTGAATATTTCCCATTTGTATTTACTGTAGAGAAGGTCAGGGAAGCTAGGGAATTCAGGGAAGTGAACACTGATTTCCTGAAACATATCGATATTACGAAAGAGGTGTTGGTGGTCTTGGGGTGCATTAAAGTGGATAAACCCCTGGGGCCTCACCAAGTGTTTTCTAGGACGTTGTGGGAAGGTAGTGAAAAAATTGCAGAGGCCCAGGCAGGGATTTTTATACCTTTATCATCCATGGCTGAGGTACTGGAAGACTGGAGGGTGGCTAATCTGTACCTTTATTTAAGAACAAACCAGGAAACTACAGGGCGGTGAGCCTAACCTCAGCCGTGGGAAAATTACTGGATGGGATTCTGAGAGACAGGATCTATCTGCATTTGGAAAGGCAAGGATTGATTAGGGATGGTCAGCATGGCTTTGTGAGTGGGAAGTCGTGTCTCACAAATTTAATTTGAGTTTTTTGAAGAGGTGACCAAGACAATTAACGAGTTCAGGGTGGTAGAAGTTGCCTATGTGGACCTTAGCAGGGCTTTTGACAAGGTCCTGCACGGTAGACTGGTCTGGAAGGCAAGACCACATTGGATCCAGGGTGAGCTAGTCAGTTAGATAAAAAATTAGCTTGATGGAAGGAGCCAAGGTGTGGTTGTGGAGGGTTGTTTTCCAGATTGGAGGCCTGTGACCAGTGGTGTGCCGCAGGGATCGGTGCTGGGTCGCTTGTTGTTTGTCACATATATTAACAATTTAGATGAGAATGTAGGTGCCATGATTAGTACACTTGTAGATGACACCAAAATTGGTGTGGTGGACAGTGAAGAAGGTTGCCTAAAGTTACAACAGAATCTAGATCAACTGCGAAAGTGGGCAAAGGAATGGAGATGGAATTTAATTCAGACAAGTGCAAAGTGATGCATTTTGGGAAGTTAAACCAGAATAGGACTTACACAATAAATGACAGGGTCCTGGGGAGTGTTGTAGAACAGAGAGACCGAGAAGTATAAGTATCCCTGAAACTGGCAACACAGGTAAACAGAGTGTTGATGAAGGCATATGGCATATTTGCCTTCATTGATGGGCATTGAGTACAAGAGTTGTGATGTCATGTTGCAGCTGTACAAGATGGTGAGACTGCATCTGGAATATTGTGTGTAGTTCTGGTCAGCATACAATAGGAAGGATGTGAATAAGCTCAAGAGGATGCAGAAAAGATTTGCAATGCTTTTGCTGACACTGGAGGGCTTGAGA
The DNA here is from genome assembly GCF_009764475.1 of Pristis pectinata. Lineage (NCBI taxonomy): Eukaryota > Metazoa > Chordata > Chondrichthyes > Rhinopristiformes > Pristidae > Pristis > Pristis pectinata. The sequence goes on along the minus strand of NC_067415.1, from coordinate 62,955,388 downwards.
GACTGGATAGGCTGGGACTGTTTTTCTTTTCATGAAGGAGGCTGAGGGGTCACTTTATAGAGGTTTATAAAGTCTTGAGAGATATACATAAGATAGACAGTCACAGTCTTTTTCCTAGGTTAGAAGAGTCTAAAATTAGAGAGTACAGGTTTAAGGTGAGAGGGGAAAGATTTAAAAAAGGCCGTAAGGGTTATGTTTTTCACTCAGAGGGTAGTGGGTATATGAAATCAGCTGCCAGAAGAAGTGGTAGAGGTGGGTATAATTTCAGCATTTAAAGGCCATTTCGACAGGTTCATGGACAGGACAGGTTCAGAGGAATATGGGTTAAATGCAGGTAAATGGGACAAGCTCAGGAAGGCATTTTGTTCAGCAAAGACATGTTGGGCCGAAGGGCCTGTTTCTATGACTCTATAAAACCATGGTATGCTATTTATTGATAAATCTGTTTCATCCTATCTATAGACAGCCACAATATGTTATTATATTCACTTTCCTCATTTCCTTTCTCCACTCACCTTCCAAAATCCCTGTTAGTTCTGAAATTCAAGCATGTGTAAACTCATTTTATGTGAGCTGTAATAATGCTGATGCTGTGACAGGCTGTAGGAGAAATAAAACTTGCTACACCCAAAATAAAACGTTCAGTGTTTTGTTCGTATATTCAAAGCTCACATTTCATGCAATATCTTTGAAATGCATTAATCATAAGACTGCATGTTTAAAAATATTGAATCACTATGGCAGAGAAAGAAGTCATTTGTCCCAATTTCCTTTTTTTTGGAGATATTTTTCAGTTTGATTACCCTGCACTTCTCCATACAAATTTCAAAGATAGAGACTATGTAATGCCATAAGATTAAAAAGTATAGTCAAAGAAGCTAATTTTCAAACAGAATGGTAGATATGGATGTATGAGATTTGGTTATGATTCATTAAAGGTTAAGTAAGTGTCTCAAAACTCTAAGTGGCATATGTAAACATTGCAAAACTTTCCAGATGACATGATATTTTATTCCATAGGCTTTCATTTGCCTAGTAAATATGCTGTTCTCGCAACGTCAATAGATATTCGGAATTAAGCAATGACGTTGTTATTTCTACAGACTCACCTGACTAAAATCACAAATTTATTCCATGAAAATAGTAAGCACTGAGTATAATCAATTTACTGGAAAATTGCTCCATTCAGGCCTAAATGTGTGATTGGCAGATTTAGTTTTTCCTCATAAAACCTAGGCTGAGACATAATAGGAGCTTCAAGGAAGGTTGTGCTGGGCAGGCTTCTTACCAGAATTCTATCACTGTCGATTATGGTATTAAGTCGATGTGCAATTGTCAATACTGTGCATTGCTCAAACTTCTCCCGAATTGTCTTCTGAATCAGCTTATCCGTTCTTTAAAAGAAGAGAAAAGTTAAGAGTGTAGTAATGCATGTAAGTTCAGGTTTTAGATCAAACGACAGTATCCAAATGCCAATCTTGTACTTGTCTTTTTAAGGTCACAGTTATGGAAACTTTTCAAGGCATCCTGCATCCCAGAAACTGTTCAAGGCAATTTACCTCCCAGTAACCATGGCTTACTGAATCAAAGAAACATAAAAACACAGAAGACGTTAGAAAGTGGGTTGAAAGTGTCTAATGTGTAAATCATGCAAAGATCTATTTAACTGCTGTAGATCTCGCAAGCCACCAGATCCAAGTGAATTCACAACTATTATGAAGTTCTGTACACTATTCACATGTAGCTCTTCTATTTTTTCTGGTGTTGACATTCACCTGGTTATATCACTATTTGTGCAACATCCATTTTCTCCATTACCAACATATGCTAAAACTCTGATAATTTGGCACTCTTGGTATATTGGTGATGCCAGACTGGCAGATTTTCTGGCATGTTAATTCCTATTAAATTCCAACATGCTTTTAATTCACTTTTTTTTAAGATGTTACATAGTAGTATAATTAAATTTCCAGTGAACCTGGTGAGTTTAAAGGGAGCATGGGAAACACAGCCCATTGAGTTTAAAAGGAGCGCAGGTAGCAGGGAATGTGGAAAACGGGGCCCCAAGGTGTCCAGCTGCAGCTCCTTTCAAACCACAAGGACTGGTTGAAACTGCAGTTGGATTCACTGAGGAGCATACAGGAGGCATAAAGTGTCATGGATATGAGCTTCAGGAAGGTGATCACACCACAGGTTCTGCCAAAGAGTAGAATGGTGAATGCTTAGGAGAGGCTGGCAGGCAGTGCGGAAGTCTGCTGGCTATTCCCCTCTCTAATAGGTGTAACACTTTGGATACTGTTGAGGGGGATGGACCCTTAGAGGAAAGCAACAGCATATAAGTCAGTGGCACCAGGAATGGCTCCGTTGTGCAGCAGGGAAGGACAAAGTCTAGGTGAGCAGTAGTGATGGGTGACTTGATAGGGGACAAACAGGCACTTCTGTGACTGAGAATGAGATTCCAGGACGGTGCATTGCCTCCATGGTGCCAGAGTTGAGGATGTTCTGAGAGGGTGGAGGATATTCTGAAATGGAAGAGTGAGCAGCCAGAGGTCATAGTCCATATTGGTACTAACAACATAGATAAGAAGAGAGCTGGGGTCCTGCAAAGGGAATTTAGGGAGTTAGGTAAAAAGTTGTAGAGCAGAACCTCCCTCTAGGGTTATAATCGCAGATTGACTTTGAGCCACATGCCTGTGAGTATGGAACGTATAACATAGAACAGTACAGCATAGGAACTGCTCTTTGGCCCATCATGTCTGTGCTGACCATGATGCCAATTTAAAATGCACATTTACTTGCTTGTGGTCTATATCCTTCAACTCCCTGACTGTTAATGTACCTGTACAAATGCTTCTTAAACTTTGCTATCGTATCTGCTTCCACTGGGGCTCCCTTGGCAGTGCATTCTAGACATGTGCCACTCTCTGTGTTATAAACTTGCCACGTAAATTTCCTTTAAATTTCCCACCTGTCACCTTAAAGCTATGCCCTCTGTTATTTGACACTTCCATCATGGGAAACAGACTCTGACTATCTACCCTGTCTATGCCCCTCATAATTTTATACACTTCTATCAGGTCGCCCTTCAGCCTACAATGTTCCAGAGCAAACAACCCAAGTTTGGCCATCTTTATAGCTAAATCCAAGTTTGTCCAACCTTTCCTTATAGTGAAATAGGAAGGTAGGTCAGGTGGTTAAAGAAATGGCGCAGAGGGAGGGCTTCAGGTTTTCATATCATTGGAGTATCTTCCGGGGAAGGGGTGACCCATGCGGTTGCACCTAAACTGCAGAAAGGTTTGCTGGTGCTACTTGGGAGGACTTAAACTAGCGAGATGGGGGGTGTGTGACCAGAATGCCAGTGCAGCAGGTGGGGAGGTTGACTCATATGCAGAAAATAGAACAGACAAGTCCAATGGAAGAGTTAGCAGAGACAAGAAGGACACATGAGAGGGTCAGTAGGCTTAAATGCATTTACTTCAAATCAAGGAGCCTCACAAATAGGGCAGATGAGCCAAGAGCATGATTGACACATGACATCATGATGCTGTTGCAATCATGGAAACGAGGTTGAGGGAAGGGCAAGACTGGCAGCTCAGTGTTCTAGGGTATAGATGTTTCAGGCGTGACAGAGGAGGAGGGTGCAAAAGAGGAGGGGCGTTGCAATGCTGATAAGGGAGAGCATTAGAGCAGTACTTAGGGAGGATATCCTTGAGGGACCAGCCAATGAGGTTATATGGATAGAACTAAGGAATAAGAAAGGGGTGGTCACTTTGATGGGGTTATACTATTGGCCTCCCAATAGTCAGCATGAATTAGAAGAACATATATGTAGACAGACTGCAGAAGGGTTTAAAAGAAACAGGGTTTTAGCAGAAAGGGATTTTACTTTTCTTAATATTGACTGGGATTGCCTGAGTGCAAGGGCTGAGATGGGGAGGGATTTGTAAAACACATTCAAGAGGGTTTTCCAAAGCAGTGTGTAGAGAATCCAACTGGGGAGGGGGCCGTATTTAACGTCTTAGGGAATGAGGACAAGCAAGTAATTGAAGTGTCTGTGAAGTGTTTTGGGAACAGTGCCCATAGTTGGGTAAGCTTCAAGGTAGCCATAGAAAAAGATAAAGTTGGTCCCCGAGTTAGGGCCCGAAACTGGGGCAAGGTGAATTTTGATGGTGTAAGACAGGACCTGGAAGAGGTAGACTGGGAGCAGCTGCTGGGGGAAAAACATCATCTGAGAAGTGGGAGGCATTTAAAAATGAGACAGTAAGAGTTCAGAGTCAGCATATCCCTGTAAGGGTAAGAGGCACAGATGGTAAGTTTAGGGAACCATGGTTGAAGGATATTGAAGGCTTGATCAGGGAAAAGAAGGAAGCATACGTCAGGTGTTGGAAATTGTTATTAAATGAGTCACTCATTTGATATTGGAGAAAACAAGAAAGGAATTTGGAGGGCAAAATGGTGCCTTGAAATGATCTTGGGAGGTAGGGTTAAAGAGAATCTTAAAGCTTTCTACAAGTATATTAGAAACAAGAGGGTAGCTAAGGAAGGAATAGAGCCATAGAGCACACAAAGAGGACCTTCAGTCCAACTGGTCCATGCCAACCAAGTTTACCACCTAAGCTAGTCCTATTTGCCCACTTTTGGCCCATATTCCTCTAAATCTTTCCTATACATGTACCTTTTAAATGTTGGTTAATGTACCTGCTTCAACCACTTCCTCTGGCAGCTCGTTCCATATACTGATCACTCTCTGGGTGAAAAAGTTGTCTCTTGGGTTCCTATTAAATCTCTCCCCTCTCACCTTAAACCCATGCTCTCTAGATCTTGACACCCCAACCCTGGGAAAAAGACTCTGTGCATTCAGCCTATCTATGCCCCTCATAAATTTATATACCCCTCATTCTCCTATGCTCCAATTAAAAAAGTCCCAGCCTGCTCAACCTCTCTCCATAACTCAGTCCCTCAAGTCCCGGCAAAATCCTTGTAAATCTTTTTTGCACTCTTTCCAGCTTAAATAGCACCTTTCCTATAGCAGGGTGACCAAAAGTGAACACAATGTTCCAAATGCAGCCTCACCAACATCTTGCATAACTGTAACATAACATGCCAACTTTTATACTCAGTGCCCTGACTGATGAAAGCCAGCATGTCAAAAGCCTTCTTCACCACCCTGTCTGCCCGTGACACCACTTTCAGGGAACCATGTACTTGTATTCCTCGGTCCCTCGGTTCGACAACACTCCCCAGGGCCCTACTGTTCACTGTGGAAGTCCTACCCCGATTTCTCTTCCCAAAATGCAACACCTCACACTTACTGGAATTAAATTTCGTTTGCCATTCCTCGGCCCACTTACCCAGCTGACCAAGATCCCTCTGTAAAACCACCTCAGGGACTAGAAGGATAATCTATGTGAGGATCCAGGGGATATAAGCAAGAACCTAAATGAATACTTCTCATCAGTATTCACAGGGGAGGACATAGAGGCTGGAGAGTTAAGGGAGGGGTGCGCTGATATTCTGGAGCTCATCCGTGTCAGCAAGGAGGAAGTGCTAGAAATATTGGAGCGCATTAGGCGTATAAATATCCAGGGCCGGACAGGATCTGTTCCAGAATACTAAGGGAAGCAAGGGAGGTATTTGCTGGGGCTCTGATGGAGATTTTTGCATCTTTGTTAACCACAGGTGAGGTAACAAAGATGATAGAAGACTAGATGATAGCTAATGTTGTCCTCTTGTTCAAAAATGGTGGATGTTCAGGCGAGATGAAGTCTCACAAAACTGACTTTTTTTGAGGAGGCAATCAAGGAGATTGATGAAGGCAGGGTGGTAGATGTTGTGTAAATGGACTTTTTTTGGGCTTTTTTTTTACAAGGTCCCACGGGGTAGGTTGGTCCAGAAGGTGAAGGCACAAGGGAGCTGAACTGGATCCAAAATTGGCTTGGTGATAAGAGGCAGAGGGCAGTGATGGATACCGCAGGGATTGGTGGTGGGACATTTATTGTTTGTTATTTATGTAAATGACTTGGATGAGAGTGTAGGGGTATGATTAGTAAGTTTGCAGATGACACAAAAATTGGTGGAATCGTAGATAACGAAGAAGGTTGTTTTTAAGATACAGCAGGAAGCTTGGGCGGAGCAGTGGCAATGGAATCTAATCCAGCCAATTGTGAGGTAATGTAGCTTTGGAGGTCAAATTCTGTTAGGATATATAGAATCAATGGCAGGGACCTCAGTAGCATTGATGTACAGAGAGACCTTCAGATGCAAGCCCATAGGTCTCTGAAAGTGGCAACAGAGGAGGATAGGGTAGTGAAAAAGATATTTGGTACGCTTACCTTTATAGGTTGAGACATTAAGTATAAAAGTGGGGACGTAACGTTACAGCTAGTTAGAACACACAATGTATTGTGTACAATTCTGGTCACCAGTACAGCAACAGAAAGAATAATGAAGAGATTCACCAGGATGTTGCCTGGAATGGAGAGCTGTAGTTATAAGGAGAAAATAGATGCTGAAAATGCTGTGGTGAAAGTCGTACCTCCTGACACCCCAAAGCCTTTCCACCATCTACAATGCACAAGACAGGAGTGTGATGGAAGATTCTCTACTTGCTGTGGATGAATCCAGCACCAACATTGCACTAACAGGCCAGAGTGGCTATAGTATGTATAATATAAAAATAAAAGCAAGTAATGTATAATATAAAAATAAAAGCAAGTGATTAGGATTTGTAATTGGAACGCATCTGTTTAGTATTTGGAATACATTGCCAGATTGGATGGTGGATATCAATTTAATACTAGCCAAAACAGAATCACAAAAGGAGTTGACACAAAAAAACTGCTGGAATATGGAGAAACAGTGATGAGTGTAACTAACTGGATTGATCTCCACAATGCCAGTGCACATTAGATAGGCCAAATGAGCTCCTTCTGTATTGTATTATTGATTCTGTGATACACCAGGATTAGAAGTGATAGTTGTCAGCCTGCACAATGTCAAATTAAATCTGTCCACTTATTTCTGTTGTATTTAAAATTTTCAATGGGACATAATATAGTTACAATTAAATGTGAGGGAATTTATTCTCTAACAAAAAACTTCAACCACATGAAACCTTCCTTATGAAGAGGCCAAATCATTATATTGGAACTTTAATATTAACCTCCCTTCCAACATTCCAGTGTGCTATAATGACAAAGCAGTTTATATTCCAACCCACTATTTTAACAGATTTCTCTGACTTTGTTATGTACTGGATACATTCAACTCACACTAATGTACACAGTTAGCTACTAAATCTGAATACAGTTTGCACCACAGAATGCTAAGAGTGCAAGGAAATACCACATACGGTTCTGATTGACAGCTAATGGACTCTATTGTCAAAAATTGAGATTGTGGTGTTTTTTGTTTCATGCGACATACAGTCATAGAGCAATACAGCACAATACAGGCCCTTTGGCCCAACCAGTCCATGATGACCACGGTGCCTACCCAGCTAGTCCCAATTTTCTGTGTTTGGCCCACATCCCACTAAGCCCCGTCCTCCATATACCAATCCAAGTGCTTCTTAAATGACACTATTGTACTTGCCTGAACCACTTCCTCTGGCAGCTTATTCCATGTACTCAACACCTTCTGCATGAAAAAGTTGCCCCTCAGGTCACTTTTAAATCTTCTCCCCCCACACCCTAAACCTATGCTCCCCCCCACCCCCCCCCGTTTTGGACTCCCCTACCCTGGGGAAAAGACTGTTACCATCCACCTTACCTATGCCTCTCATAATTTTAAACACTTCTATAAGGTCACCCCTCATTCTCCTATGTTCCAAGGAATAAAAACCTACCCTGCCCAACCTCTCCCTATAACTTTGGCCCTCTAGTTCTGGCAACATCCTTGTAATTTTTTTCTAAAATCTTTTCTACCATGATTTTAAATTAATTCAACAGCAGTAAATCGCATTAGCAATCATTTCCAGGTGACATTGCACCAATTATGAAAGTAGCTGTTTTCCCAGTCACTTAAAGTGATCAATTGTTTTGCCACACAATTCCTCAGCAATTGAAGCATTCCATGCCTTCAAGGAGCGAGACCTAGACCACAATCAGGCAAGAGCTTATAAGTGACAAATAACATTCGCACCACAAAAGTGCCAGACGATGATCACCACCAACCAGAGAGAGTCTAATTACCTACCCACGACATTCAATAGCATTAGTATTGCTGGATCCCCCACCATAATCATCCAGGAGGTCATATCTGTCACCGCGACCTGCATCTCCTCATTGCCAGTCACTTCAACTCCCCCTCCCACACTATCACTGACATGTCAGTCCTTGACCTCCTCCACTGCCAGAAGTCCAAGTGTAAACTGGAGGAACAGCACCTCATTTTCTGTCACAAGATAAGGGAGCAGAAGCAGGCCATTCGGCCCATCGAGTCTGCTCCAAGGAAAAGGGAAAAAGAAATGGGGTGGGAAAAAAAGAAAAGAGAAAAAAAACTATTCTATTCCCATTTTCCAGCCTTATCCCCATATCCCTTGATACCCTGACTATTTAGATATCTGTCTATCTCCTCCTTGAACACCCCCACTGATCTGGCCTCCACTGCTGTGCGTGGCAAGGAGTTCCACAAGGTCTTGGAACCTTGCAGCCTAACAGCATGAACATTGAATTCTCCCACTTTAAGCAATCCCCACCCCCCTTCCCCACAGCCCCCCCTCACCATGCTTCTTCCCTTCTTCCCTTTCCTAGCCTCTCTTTTATCCACCCCCTTTTTTTTCCTTTCTCTCCTTACCTTTGACCTATCCCCCAGTGGATCTGCTCTCCCCTCCTCCCCCTACCTATCACCACCTTGTGCCCACCCCACCTGCCCTCTTTTGCCCACATACCACTGCTCTGCTTTTTCCTCCTATATATTGGGCTTCCCCTTTTCCTATCTTCAGTCCTGAAGAAGGGTCCTGACCCGAAATGTTGACCGCCTGCTTTTCTCCATGGATGCTGCCTGGCCTGCTGAGTTCCTCCAGCGTCATAGTGTTTTTCATCTAGGAGGTCAACCTTGACCAGAAACCCAATTGGACCAGCCATATAAATACTGTACAAGGACAGTTCAGAGACTGGGCATCCTATGGTGAGTGACTCACATCCTGACACCTCAAAGACATCATCATCTACAAAGCACAAATCATGAACATGATGAAATGTTCCCCACAATTGGATGAGTGCAGCTCCAATAACTCTCAGAAGCTCAACATCATTCACAACAAAGCAGCCTGCTTGAATGGCACAGCATCAATCACCCTAAATGTGCATTCTTTCCAGCATCAGCATATAGTGGCAGCAACATCCAGATCAGGAAAAATAAGGAAAAACAAACAAATTTCTTTCTATACTGACATAAATTGGAGCTCAAAAAGGTACGGCAGAGCAGCACAGCTAGTGGGATCCCTCCCTCAGTGCCAGAGACCTGGCTTCGACCCCAACCTCAGGAGCTGTCTGTGTGGAGTTTGCACATCCTCCCTGTGACACCATGGGTTTTCTCCGGGTGCTCCGGTTTCTTCCCACATTCCAAAGATGTTCGGATTGGTAGGTTAATTGGCCACTGTAAGTTGTCCCTTGTCATACAGTCATAGAGTTGTATAGCACATAAACAGGCCTGTCTGACCACTGCATCTATGCCGATGATCATGTCTTTCCACACTAATCCCACTGGCTTGCATTAATTCCATATTCCTCTATGTCCAGCTCATTCAAGTACCTTTCCAGATGACTGTTAAATGTTGTTACTATTCCTGCCTCCACCACCTCCCTTGGTAGCTCAATCCAGAAACTGACTGCTCTTTGTGTGAGAAGTTTACCCCTCAGATTCCCTTTAGATGTAGTATTAGTGTAAATGAATGGTTAATGGTTGGCATGGACTTGGTGAACTGAAGGGCCTATTTCCATGTCTGTCATTTCTAAAATAAAATCTAGATGGCATTATCCAATTTGAATGACAATTCATGTACTTTTAAATTCCTGCCAATGCTTTTAGTTGCTGATGATCAAAGAAGTTAATTAATTCATTACAAAAAGTATAGTTTGAAAATATTGATGATACAAGGTGTCACAGCAGCCATTTCAGTGATGTTACAATATCAATGTTTGCTCACTTACAGCAAATTATTGTATCAAAAGAACACATCATTACCGTGGATCCACATTTGCTGTTGCTTCGTCAATGATAAGTATTTTACTTTCTCTAAGCACTGCTCGGGCGAGACACACTAGTTGTCTTTGTCCAACGCTGAAATTGGAACCAGCTTCAGCTAGTTCTGTCATCAATTTATTTGGCAATTCTTCAACTACTTCCTTTAGCTGCACCTACGAAGCGAATCATGCAGAGAACTATTACAGAATTTACATTTTACACTGATTTAGCGAAGATACTTTCACTCTTTACATAGTTGTCTAATCTTGAAAAACATTGTTTCACATCTGGTCATTCAAAGTCTTCGGTACTAGAGAAGTGGGTGTTTTTAAAAAGTTAGATTAGTCATGAGGGCCACAAGCAATTTCTGGTTTTCCATTAAAGCTCCTACCTCTTCCAATGCATTCCACAGTGCTTCATCAGCATGTTCATCAAAGGGATCCAGGTTCTTCCTCATAGTACCAGTAAATAAAACAGGGTCCTAATAACAAAAAAAGTTTACATTTCTGTATTTTCTTCTAAAAATTACTAATAGATACATAAAATGTTCACACTCTGTTTATAATTCTTGGACAAAGCAGACAATACAAAAGGGTAAAGGAATAGAAGATAATTTTCTCTGCACACCTGTTCCTCAAGTTCCAGCTGACTATTGGGGGGTCTATAATACAGCCCCCCTAGAGTGACTTTCCCCTTGTTTCTAAGTTCTAATCATATGGCCTCACCGGATGATCCCTCAAGAATGTCGTCTCTAAGTACTGCCATTACGTCCTCCCTTATCAAAATGGCAACACCCCCTCCTTGCTTACCTGTACCTCTGTCACATGTGAAGCATCTGTATCCTGGAACACTGAGCTTCCAGTGCTGCCCTTCTGTCAGCCATGTTTTTGTTAAGGCTATAATATCCCAGTCCCCAGATTCAATGCATGGTCTTGGATTATTGGAATATAGTGTCAAAGAGACATACAGCATGCAAGCAGGCCCTTCAGCCCACTGAATTTGTGCTGACTGTCAACCATCTATTTACACTACCCTACATTAATTCCACATTTTATTTTTGTCCAACATTCCCATAAACCCCTCCCAGATTCTACCACTAGGGGTAATACATAGCAGCCAATTAACCTGTATCACATACTTCATGTACTTCGGATGTGGGAGGAAACCAGAGCACCTGTTTGGCTTGGCTTGATGGTAGAAGACACAGAGTTGGTATGGAGGGTTGTTTTTCAGACTGGAGGTCTATGACCAGCTGTGTGCTGCAGGAATCAGTGCTGGGTTCACTGTTCATCGTTTACATTAATGGTTTGGATGAGAATGCAGGTGGCATGGTGAATAAGTTTGCAGATAACGTTAAACTTGGTGGTATAGTGGACAGTGAAGAAGGCTCTCTAAGATTACAATGGGCCACTGGGCCGAGGAATGGCAGGTGGAGTTTAATTTTGATAATTGCAAGGTGTTGCATTTTAGGAAGAGAAACCAGGGTAGGACTTACACAATAAATGGTAGGGCTCTGGGGACTGTTGTAGAACAGAGAGACCTGGGGGTGCAGGTACATAGTTCCTTGAAAGTGGTGACACAGGTATACAGGGTCGTGAAGAGGATGTTTGGCACGCTTGTCTTCATCGGTCAGAATATTGAGCTCAGGAGTTGGTTCATCATATTACAGCTGCACAAGATGTTCGTAAGGACACATTTGGAGTACTGTGTACAGTTCTGGTTACCCCGCTTAAAGGAAGGATGTCACTAAACTGGTGAGGGTGCAAAAAGGAATTATTAGGATATTATTGGGCCCGGAGGGCTTGGGTTATAGGGAGAGGCTGGATTGGCTAGGACTTTGTTTCCCTGGAGCATAGGAGGCTGAGGGGTGAACTAAGAGAGGTTTATAAAATCATGAGGGGCAAAGATAAGGTGAATAGCCAAAGTATTTTCCCCAGGGTAGTGGAGTTCAAAACTAGAGGTCACACATTTAAAGTGAGAGGGGAAAGATTTGAAGTGGACCTGAGGGGCAACTTTTTCACTCAGAGGGTGTTGAGTATATGGAATGAACTGCCAGAGGAAGTGGTAGAGGCAGGTACAATTATGATATTTAAATGGCATTTGGACAGTTATATGAAAGGTTTGGAGGGATATGGGCCAAATGCAGGCATATGGGACAAGTTCAGGTAGGCAACAAAAACACTTCCTCAGATCCCCTCTAACCTCTTACTCCTCACCTTAAACCTATGCCCTCTGATTTTAAATGTCTTCATTATGGAGAAAAAATTCTCATTACCCACCCTATGTATGCCCTTCATAATTTTGTATACCTTTCTCAGGTCTCCCCTCAGCCTCCCCCACTTCAAAGAAAATAAATCCAGTCCATCCAGTCTCTCCTCATAACTGAAATGTTCCATCCCAGGCAGCATCACGGTAAGTCTCCTCTGCACACTGTCTTTGCACTCGCATCATTTCTATAGTTTAGCGAGCAGAACTGCACACGATGTTTCAGCTGTGCCCTAACCAACATTTTGAAAAAACTGAGCCAAGATCTCCCTGTATTTATTTTCTATGTCCTAGCCAATGAAAGCCAAGTTCCCATATGCCTTTTTCACCATCTTACCTGTGCTGTCGCCTTCTGGGATCTTTGGACTTCTAATCCAAGGTCTTTTTGTTCCTCAATATTCTCAAGGGTCCTGTCATTCATGGCATAAACCACCTTTATTTGAACCATCAACATGCACTACTTCATACTTATCAAGATTACATTCCATTGCTATTGTATCTACCAGCTGATCAGGGTAGTCTGAGACTACCCAACTCACTATCAGCAACATCACCAATTTTCCTGTCATCTGCAGACTTACATACCTCCTACATTACGTCTAACTTGTTAACTATATAATAAACAGCAAGGGTCCTAGCATGAATCCCTGTGGCACACCACTGGTCACAGGCTTACAATCACAAAAGCAATCCTCTCCATCACCCTTTGTCTCCTATTACCAAGCTAATTTCTGATCCAGTTTGCCAATTTACCTTGGATCCCTTATGTTCTAACCTTTTGGACCAGCATTCCATGTGGGACCTTGTGAGATACCATGTAGATTTCATCAACTACATTGCCCTCATCAATATACAATTGAGATAAGGAAATTTTTCTTTTCTCAATAGGACTGTGAATATTTGCAATTCTCTAAGCTCAGCCAAGAAATGAAATAGAAAACTCTTTAAACTTTCAAGGAATCAAAGGTTATGGGGATCAAGCAGACAATGAAGATGCACTCAGATCAGCCATGGTCTTACTGAATGGCTGAGCAGGCCTACTTTTCCTTCCATTTTGTATAATATGTTACAATTCCAAGTATCTCAACTTGGTAAGAACTCCACCACTTCCATCTGCTTCACATTTATTTTGCCAACAACTGACCTCGGCAACCCCTCCACACACAAAGGCAGCCAGAAACGTCCCACATTCAGAGACAGACAGACAGACACTCCTCCAACATACTCTCCACATTCAGAGAGGGACATCACCACACACAAGGAACAGAAGAAGTTATTAAGAATTAGGGGCATCCCTTTGAGCCTGCTCTGTCATTCATCAAGAACATGGCTGATTTTCTAACTCAGTGTGATTTTTCAGAACTACCACCACATTCATTCATTCCCTTAATATCCCAAAATCTCTCAACCTCTGTTTTGAATGAGCTCAATGACTGAGCCTCTGTGGGCCTCCAGGTTAGAGAATTTGAAGGATTCACCCTCCTCTGAGTGAAGAAATTTTTCTATATCTCAGTCCCTATTGTCACACTGGGCCCCTGGACCTGGACTCCTCAGTCAGTGGAAAAATACTCCCTGCATCTAAACTGTCAAGCCTTTTTGATGAGATCACCTGACTCGTTCTTCTAAACTCTAGAGAATACAGTCGTTGCCTGCTCAATCTCTCCGCAGATGGCAAAACCTTCCCCCTCTCCCCACCAACCCCATCCGTGGAATCAGTCACTAGACAGTGCATCTTACTGCACTTTCTCCATGACAAAACGATACACAATACTTCAGCTGAAGTCTCACAAAGGCCACACAGATTGCAATACGACTTCCTTAATCCTGCAATCAAATCCTCTCTTATAAAGGATAACAAGTAAACCATAACTCTCAGTTTCCTGTACTGCTATCTTTGGGGATTTTTGAACTTGTACCCCAAGGTCCCTCTGTTCCAAAGTACTCCATAGGGCCTTACCATTCATTATTTATGTCCTAGCCTTATTAGTCCTTCCAAAATGCATCTCCTCATCTATCAGCATTAAATTCTATCTGCCATTGCTCTTACTAACTCATTAATATTGTCCTGAGCCTCACAGTACCCTCCTCATAATCAACACCACCACTAATTTTTGTGCTACTGTGAACTTATTCTTATGTAAATCATGTATGTAAATATGTAAAGCATGTAAATCATGAAAATATATATCCGCAATTTGGATGTGGTTCACCTCTCCCCTTTTGATTCCCATTATCAATTCCCTTAGCAGGCCGGGAGCCGTTGGAGCAGCAGTTCCCTTTCAGGTACAGTGAGCGTATTTAAAAAGCTTGTGTGTTTTGCGGGCTTTTCCTTTACAGAAGCAGCCCGGGAGCCATTGGAGCAGCAGTTCCCCTTCAGGTACGATGAGTGTATTTAAAAAGCTTAATAAGTGGAGGGCAACTGAAGGGTTAAACAGAGTGTTGAGTGGTTGCTCAGAGGGAATGTGTACTTGAGGTAATTGGCAGGGACAAATATAAGGAGGGGTAACTGAAGAGGAGTGGCTAGTGGGGAGCAGTCAGTGTGTGAGTGGCTCAGGGTAGGAGTGGAGCTCTGAGGATTTGGTCGGCTGAGGATGAGCTTACTCTCAGAGAGGTAATACTGGTAAGTTCCTTTAATTTAATTAACTTAGGAGTAGGTAATGAAGGTGGCAGTTGTGTGCTCTGTATGTGGGAAGTCAGGGACAGCACACTTGTCCCTGAGGATGATGCCTATAAAAGGTGTGTCCAGCTGTAGCTCCTGACAAACTGCATTAGGGAACTGGAGCTGGGTGAACTCCGGATCATTTGTGAGGCAGAAATAGACAGGAGTCTCAGGGAGATAGATACCCCTTTAAAAAAAAATCAGGAGGCAGGTAGCTGGGTGACTGTCAGGAAAGGGAAGGGGTATAGACAGAAAGAGCAGAGCACCCCTGTGGCTGTTCCCATCAACAATAAGTATACTGTTTTGGATACTGCTGGTGGGGATAACCTACCAGGAAGTTGCAGTGGTTGTGTCTCTCCCACTGAGATGGAACCCTCAGCTCAGAAAGGAAGGAGGGAAAAGAGAGTAGTAGTGATAGGGGATTTGATAGGGGGACAGATAGGAGGTTCTGTGGGAGAGATTGAGAATCTTGGATGGTCTGTTGCTTTCCTGGTACCAGGGTCTGCAATATCTTGGATTGAGTTCTTGATATTCTCAGGAGGGAGGGTGAGCAGCCAGATGTTGTGGTCCATGTTTAGAGAATTAGGTGCAAAGTTCAAGGACAGGACCTCCAAGGTTGCAATCTCAGGATTGCTACCTGTGCTATGAGCTAGTGAAGCTATAAATAGGAGGATCATGCAGCTAAATATGTGGCTAAGGAAATAGTGCAGGAGGGAGGGCTTCCTGTTTCTGGACAACTGGGCTTTGTTCCAGGGAAGGTGGGACCTGTTCTGATGGGATGGTTTGCACCTGAACTGGAGGGGGACTAACACCCTTGTGGGTAGGTTTGCTAGTGCTGCTCTGGGGGTTTAAACTAGATTTGCAGGGGGAGGGGAACCAGAGTGTTAGAGCAGATAGTGAGGTGGAGGAGGAAAAAGGTCATGTGAGGACTGCATGTATGGACAGAAATCAAAGGTTTGTATGTGATACAGGTGTATCTGTTTCAATGCAAGAAGTATTGTAGGTAAGGCAGATGAGCTTAGGGTGTGGATTGGCATGTGGGATTGTGACATTATTGCTATTAGTGAGACTTGAATGCAGGAGGGGCAGGACTGGCAGCTTAATGTTCTGGGGTTCTTGTTTCAGATGTGATAGAGGGGGAGGGATGAAAGGGGGAGGAGTGGCATTACTAGTTGGGGAAAATATCACAGCTGTGTGTAGACAGGACGGCCTGGAGGGCTTGTCTACAGTGGCCATATGGATGGAGCTGAGGAACAGGAAAAGGTGTGGCCACACTAATAGTGTTGTACAGGAAGTCCCCAGATTACGAACAAGTTCCATTTTTGAGTCTGTTCTTAAGTCGAATTTGTATGTAAGTTGGAACAGTTATGTACAGTTCACAATTAGTGTCAATTAGTCAAATGTTTGTCTTAGTATATAGTATATATTTTACTTAAAACATCATAAATATAATAATGCTTAAA
This sequence comes from Pristis pectinata, assembly GCF_009764475.1. Taxonomy (NCBI): domain Eukaryota; kingdom Metazoa; phylum Chordata; class Chondrichthyes; order Rhinopristiformes; family Pristidae; genus Pristis; species Pristis pectinata. Next base: position 62,938,813 of record NC_067415.1, on the reverse strand, counting down.
ACAGTGTTTTGAGCATTGTGCAAAGTCTGCCCTTTTGTTAGTACGAACCATTGTGTGTAACTCATTTTTAAATAGGCTTTACAGAGGTTGGTTCATTAGTATGGGTGTTCATAAGTTGGGCATTAGTAACCTGGGGACTTCCTGTATCATAGACTACCCAACAGTCAGAATTGGAGGAACAAATCTGTTGTGAGATAGCAGACCGATGTAAGAAACAAAGTTGTAGTAGTAGGGAATTTTAACTTTCCACATATTGACTGGGACTCCCACACTGTGAAAGGGCTGGATGGCTTGGAATTTGTCAAATGTGTTCAGGAAAGTTTTCTAAATCAATATATAGAGGTACCAATGAGAGAGAATGCAATACTTGATCTCCTATTAGGGAACCAGACAGGTCAGGTGACTTTTGGCATTTTGGGTCCAGTGACCATAGTGTCATTAGTTTCAAGTTAATTGTAGATAAGGACAGGTCTGGTCCTTGAGTTGGGGTTCTAAATTGGAGAAAGGCTAATTTTGTGGAAATGAGAAAGGATCTAGGAAGAGTGGATTGGGATAAGTTGTTTGTTGGCAAGGATGTGCTCAGTAAGTGGAAGGCCTTCAAAGGTGAAATTGAGAGTACAGTTTGCATGTTCCTGCCAGGATTAAAGGCAAAGTTAGCAAGCATAGGGAACCTTGGTTTTCAAGGGATATTGGTGATCTGGTTAAGAAAGAGGTGTATAGCAGGTATAGGCAACTAGGAACAAATGAGGTACTTGAAGAGTATAGAAAAAGTAAGAAAATACTAAAAGGAAATCAGGAAGGCAAAAAGATGATATGAGGTTGCTATGGCAGATAATGTGAAGGTAAAGCCGAAGGGTTTCTACAAGTATATTAAGAGTAAAAGGATAGTAAGTGACAAAATTGGTCCCCTAGAAGATCAGTGGTTGTCTGTGTGGAGCCTCAGGAGATGGGGGAGATCTCAGTTTTTGTTTTGCATCAGTATTTACTCAGGAAACTGGCATAGTGTATATGGAAGGAAGGGAAACAAGCAGTAGTGTCATGGAGTATGTAGAGATTAAGGAGGAGGTGCTTGCTGCCTTACAGCAAATAAAGGGAGATAAATCCCCCAGGCCTGAAGGTATTTCCTCAGACCTTGAGAGAGACTAGTGTAGAAATTGCAGGGGCCATGGCAGATGTATTTAATGTCCTTAGCCACGGGTGCAGTGCTGGAGGACTGGAGGGTAGCTCATGTTGTTCTGTTGTTTAAAAAAGGCTCTAAAAGTAAACCAGGTAATTACAGGCCAGTGAGCCTGACATCAGTAGTGGGTAAGTTATTGGAAGGTGTTCTGAGAGATCAGATATACAAGCATTTGGACAACCAAGGACTGATTAAGGATAGTCAGCATGGCTTTGTGTGTGGTAGATTATGTTTAATGAATCTTGTGGAGTTTTTCGAGGAAGTTACCAAGAAAGTAAATGAAGGAAAGGCTGTAGTGTTGTCTACATGGACTTTAGTAAGGCCTTTGAAAAGGTCCCACATGGGAGGTTAGTTCAGAAGGTTCAGACACTAGGTATCTATGGGAAGGCTGTAAACTGGATCTGAAATTGGCTGTGTGGGAGAAGACAGTGATAGTGGATGATTGTTTCTCAGACTGGAGGCCTGTGACTAGTGGTGTGCCTCAGGGATCTGTGCTGGGGCCATTGTTGTTTGTTGTCTATATCAACGATCTAGATGATGATGTGGCAAATTGGATCAGCAAGTTTACTGATGACACTAAGATTGGAGGTGTAGTGGACAGCCAGGAAGGCTTTCAAAGCTTGCAGAGGGATCTGGACCAAATGGAAAAGTGGGCCAGAAAATGGCAGATGGAATTTAATGCAGATAAGTGAGGTGTTGTATTTTGGAAGGAGAAATCAAGGTAGGACATACACAGTAAATGGTAGGGCACTGAGGAGTGTGGAACAACAAAGGGATCTGGGAGTTCAGATACATAATTCCCTGAAAGTGGTGTCACAGGTAGACAGGGTTGTAAAAAAGGCTTTTGGCATCCTGGCATTCATAAGTCAAAGTATTGAGTATAGGAGTTGATGTTATGGTGAGGTTGTATAAGACATTGGTGAGGCCAAATTTGGAGTACTGTGTGCAGTTCTGGTCACCTAACTATAGGAAGGATATCAGTAAGATTGAAAGAGTGCAGAGAAGATTTACTAGAATGTTTCCAGGTCTTCAGGAGTTGAGTTACAGGGAAAGATTGAACAGGTTAGGACTTTATTCCTTGAAGTGTAGAAGAATGAGGGGAGATTTGATGGTTTACAAAATTGAGGGGTATAGACAGGAAATGTGAGTAGGCTCTTTCCACCTAGATTGGGAGAGATAAGTACGAGAGTACATTGCTTTAGGGTGAAAGGGGAAAGGTTTAGGGGGAGCTTTAGGGGGGAACTTCTTCACTCAGAGTGGTGGGAGTGTGGAATGGGCTACCATCTGATGTAGTAAATGAGGGCTCACTCTTGAGTTTTAAGAATAAATTGGGTGGCTACATGGATGGGAGAGGTCTGGAGGGTTATGGACTGGGTGCAGGTAAATGGGACTAGTGGAATAACATTTTGACACAGACTAGAAGGGCCAAATGGCCTGTTTTCTGTGCTGTAGTGTTCTATGGTACTTATCAGTGTCCAGCACTGGTAGACTGTGTTCCTGCTAATCACCCTTCAGCAGCTCTGCACCTTGACCCTCCCCTCTTCTCCCCATCTACCTCCATAGTCGCACAGAAATGGGCCCTTCAGCCCAACTGGTCCATGTTGACCAAGATTCTCATCTAAGCTAGACCCATTTGCCCACATTTAACCCTTATCCCTCTAATCATTTCCTATTCACTCACTTGTCCAGTACCTTTTAAATGTTGTTAATGTACCTGCCTCAACCACTCTCTGGCAACTTATTCCATATACTGACCACCCTCTGGGTGAAAACATTGCCCCTCATTCCTATTAAATTTCTCCCCTCACCTTAAACCTATGCCTCTAGTTCTTCTTTCTCCCCAGCCCTGAAAGACTGCTTTGATCCTATCGATGCACCTCATGATTTTATACTGCTCTATAAGATCACCCCTCATTCTCCTATGCTCCAATGAAAAAAGTCCCAACCTGCTCAAACTCGGTCCCTCAGGTCCCAGCAACATCCTAATAAATATCCTCTGCACTCTTTCCAGCTTAAAGGCATCTTTTTTATAGCAGTGCAACTAAAACTGAACACAATATTCCAAATGCAGCCTCACCAATGTCTTGTACAACTATAACATAACATGCCAACTTTTATACTCAACACCCTGACTGATGAAGGCCAGTGTACCAAAAGCTGCCTTCACCATCTTGTCTACCTGTGATGCCATTTTCAGGAGACCATGTACTTGTTGTACTCAATTCCTCTTCCAGAACACTCCCCAGGGCCCTACTGTTGACTGTGGAAAGTCCTACCCTGACTTGCCTTCCCATAATGCAACATCTCGCATGTATTTGAATTAAACTCCATTTACCATTCCTCACCTCACTTACTCAGCTGATCAAGATCCCTTTAAGTTCTGATAACCATATTCACTGTCAATGACACCAAATATGTCAATATTTTGGTGTCATCTGCAAACTTACTAAGTGTGCCTTGTACATTCTCATCTAAATCATTGATATAAATGACAAATAGTAATGGGCCTAGCACTGAGCCCTGGGGAACACCATTAGTCATGGGTCTCCACTCTAAAATAACCTTCGCTCTACTTCCTACCATTAAGCTAATTGTGTATCCAATTAGTTAGTTCTCTCTGGATCCCATGCAAGTTAACTTAGAGTAACCTACCATGCAGATCCTTATCAAATGCCAATAATGAAGTCCATATGGACCATGTCTCCCACTCTGCCCTCATCAACCTTCTTGGTTACTTCTTCAAAAAACTCAACCAAATCATGAGACATGATCTCCCGCACACAAAGCCATGCTGACTATCTCTAATCAAGCCCTGTCTTTCCAAAGTCATGTATATTGACTGCATGGCCAGATTCTGCTCTAACTCCATCTACAAGTTTGCAGATTATACCACTGTAGTGGGCTGTATCTTAAATGATGAGTCAGTGTACAGGAAGGAGATAGAGTTTAGTGACATGATGTCATGACAACAACCTTTCCCTCAATGTCAGCAAAACAAAGTCTGTCCTGATCCAACCACATAGATGCCATGGCCAAGAAAGCTCATCAGCAACTCTACTTCCTCAGGAGGCTAAAGAAATTTGGCATGTCCCCTTTGACACTTTCAAACTTATACCATGGAAGGCATCCTATCTGGATGCACCATGGGTTGGTATGGTAACTGCTCTGCCCAGGACTGCAAGAAACTGCAGAGTCATGGACATAGCCCAGCACATCACGGAAACCAGCCTCCACTCCATGGACTGTCTCTACTTGTTGCCTTGGTGAAGCAGCCAGCATAATCAAAGACCCCCACCCACCCCAGAATTTGTCTCTTGTCCCCTCTCCCATCAGGCAGAAGATGGCACATACCACCAGGCTCAAGGACAGCTTCCATCCCACTGGTATAAGACTATTGAATAGCTCCCTTATACAATGAGATGGACTGTTGACCTCACAATCTACCTTGTTATGACCTTGCACCTTATTATCTACCTGCACTGCACTTCCTCTGTAGCTGTGACACTTTACTCTGTATTCTGTTATTGTTTTTACCCCATACTACCTCAATGCACTGTGTAATGAATTGATCTGTACAAACGATATGCAAGACAAGTTTTTCACTGTACCTTGGTACAAGTGACAATAAACCAAGACCAATACAAAACCTTATCCCTCAGAATTCTCTCTGGTAACCTTCCTATCACAGATGTTACACTTACTGGTCTATAATTCCTAGATTTTCCTTTGCTGCCCTTCTTAAATAAAGGCACAACATTAGCCACCCCCCAGTCTTCTGGCACTTCACCCTTGGCCAATGATGATGCATATATCTCAGCCAGGGCTCCTGCAATTTCTTCTCTAGCTTCCCACAGTGTTCTTGGATATACCTGATCAGGCCCTGGAGATTTATCTTCCTTCATATGCTTTAAGACATCCAGTACCTCCTCAGCTTTTATGTGGACTAAGCCCAAGACCTCTCCATTAACTATCTCAAATTGAGTTGTCTTGTCCTTCTCCACAGTAAAAACTGACGAGAAATAGTCATTAAGGACCTTACCCATCTCCTGCATGTCCACTTTAGCTTTTGAGGGGCCCTATTCTCTCTCTAGTTGCTCTTTTCCCCTTAATATATTTATAAAATCTCTGAATTTCCTGTAATCTTCTCTGCCAAAGCTATCTCAAGCCCCCTCTTTGCTCTTCTGTTTTCCTTTGAATATCCTCCTGCATCTCCCCCCCCCCCCCCCCCCCCCCACCCTTCTCCAGGGATTCACTTGATCCCAGCTGCCTGTACCTGACCTATGCCACCTCCTTTTTCCTGACAAGAGCATCAATATTCTTGTCATCCAGGGTTCCCTATTCTTGCCAGCCTTTGCCCTTCACTCTAACAGGAACATACAGATCTTGAACTCTTTCTCACTTTTAAAAGCCTCTCTTGCCAGATGTTACTTTGCCAGCAAACAACTTACTCCAATCAACTTACATAAGTTCCTGTCTAATACCATCAAAATTTGCCTTGCCCCAATTTGGAATTTTAACCTGTAGATCAGACCTGTCCCTTTCCATAACTAATTTAAAACTTGTAGAACTATGGTTGCTGGTCCCAATGATACCTCAGTCACTTGTCCTGCCCTATTTCCCAAGAGTAGGTTAAGTTTTGTCCCCACTCTAGGAGGGCTTTCTTTCTATTGCTTGAAGAAACTTTCCTAAATGCACGTAACAAATTCCACCCTAAGCCCTTAGCACTATGGCAGTCCAAGTCTGTATTAGGAAAGTTTAAAATCCTCTGCTGTGACAACCCTATTATCCTTGCAACCTTCTGCAATCTCCCTGCATATTTGTTCCTTTAATTTCTGTTGACTATTAGGAGGCCTATAGTATAATCCCAAAAATTTGACCACACCTTATTTCTCATCTCCACCCAGATAGCCTCATTGGATGATCCCTCAGTAATTTCATCTCATACCACTGCCGTGACTTTCTCCTTAATCAGAAATGTATTTTCCCTCCTCTTTCCTTCACCTCTATCCTGCCTATAACCTCTCCCCTGTCCATCTACTGCTCCCTTTTTTCTGTCTCCATCCATCATCCACCTGCATCTCACTCCCAACTTCAGCCTTTCCCTACCTAGCTTGACCTACCTCAGTCCACCAATCACCTTGGGCTCCTGTCTCACCACTCCCTCTCTCCTCATTAAACTGGCCATCTCCCCTCTCAGTCCTGATGCAGGATTTTGATCTGAAACATTGACATTTCCTCCTTCGCCACAGATGCTGTGCCACTGCTGAGTTCCTCCAGCAGCTTGTCTGTAAATAATCATTTGGCAAAATACACTTTCAGATGTGTTGATGTAAAAGTTTTTAGTTTAATTTAGTTGTAAGTCTACTAGTTGTAAATTTACAGATAGTTTTAACTGTTCTGACTACATATTAACAATGTTTAACAGCAATGAAAACATGGACAAAAAGCTGATTTTATTCCTTGCACTGTTAAAATATGAAAAAAAATCTTAGCTCCAAAAGTGTCATCAGTACTATGGACAGGCACAGTAGTGTAGTGGTTAGTGTAACACTATTACAGTTCTGGGGACCCAGGTTCAATTCCAGCCACTGTCTGTTAGGAGTTTGTACATTCTCCCCATGTCTGTGTGGGTTTCCTCTCGGTGCTCTGGTTTCCTCCCACATTCCAATGATGTACAGGTTAGGAGGTTTGGGCATGCTATGTTGGCACCAGAAGCATGGCGACACTTGCAGGCTGCCCCTAGAATACTCTACACAAAAGATATATTTCACTGTTTTGATGTACATGTGACTAGTAAAGATATCTTATCTACCTTATCAAACCTGCTCCCCATTAGGCTAATGATTCTGGATACATTCTTTTACATCAGTTCATACTGTACCTGAGGAATGATGGACATACTATTTCGCAGATCATGTAAACCTAGTTCTGAGGTCACAATGTCATCAATGATGATTTTCCCCTCTGGTTCTGCGAGACGAAACAAGGCTGAGATTAGGGAACTCTTTCCAGCACCTGTCCTTCCAACGAGCCCAACCTGCAACAAACCCAACTTCAATTATTCATCATTATACATTATGCAAGTGGAAGTTAGGAACATATTCTCAACAAAACATTTTAAAGAGCAGATGTTAAAAAAAATTATCAAAATGTTCAGTGTCATGTTTATTGGTTTAAAAAAAACACTGCACTACTTAAGAAGGGGCTGATAACTATTCAGTGACTGCTAAAGAACCAATATATTTAGAAATGGGTTGAGAAATGCTGCTAATGATCCTAATTCAATTAGGCTCTACATAAAGGGTTATTGCACAAGGGCCTGAAAACTATTGTATACACACTCAGCTCCATAATAGTTGAGTATGCAAATGAAGTCTGCTGGGGCAGCCCAGCATGGAGGTCCTGGTATTGAGGGTCTGGACTGATAATCTTCTACACCTCACCTCATTCCTCTTCCTGGCCATCATGATGCTAGTCTTCAACCTGCTGCTCTTGCTGTCTTGGTTGTTGATGTTCCCCTTGCTCCATGTTAGGAGGCAACTGTTGTAAATTTAAGGTAACCAGATTATGAGATAAACCACTGACAATGGGTATGATAATAGAGAATTAAGTAACTGAAAGTAGACAGTAGGGATAAAGGGGATATTTTCAGGTTGGGAAATGAGCTAATGGGTGCCATAGGGATCAGTGCTCAGCCTCATCTATTCATATTAATAATTTAGATGAAGGGACCAAATGTATCAGCTGGTTAGTTTATGATGCAAGTTAGATGTGAAAATAAATTGAGGGGGACACAAGGGGCTAGAAATTTCACCCCATAACTCCCAAACCTAAAAAGTCCTATGTAGATGAAAACTGCTTAACCAATGTAATATTGTGCCCATTTCTGAATGTCTTTAGTAGATTCAATTGCTGATATTTTGACAGATTTTCATTTGCCCTCACACTTTTCTGTGGCACAGAACTCCCTTATCTGACATCAACAATAGTGCAATGTTTTAAGTTCATCTCCAGAAAGAGATTCAACCTCACTGGTCTGAAAAATAATTGTTTTTATTTACTCAGAACAATCAGCTTTCACCATCCATTTCCCCTATATTTTTCTATCTATATGTAAAAGATTATAAGAAATAAGAGGAATTTGCCATTTGGCCCATCAAGCCTGTTCTGCCACTCTTGGCAGATCTCCTATCTCAGCATCTTCCAGCCCTTCATTTCCCCCTGTCCCTTGATTTCTCTAATAATCAGAAATCTATTGATTGCAGTTCAGGATGCTGTCAATGGTTGAGCTGCCACAGCCCTCCCAGGTAAAGAATTCCAAAGATTTGTTAGCTTTGACTGTTGAATGTTTTGTATAAGAGAGTCTGGATACCATCCTCGACAACAGCTCAGCACTCTAAGCAGGAGAATGCCATGGAGGTCTCTGTAATGACTAATAATGAATGTTGAATGCTCTACCCCTTGAGACTGTGACTCCTAGTTCTGGACACCTTAGTGAGGAAAATCCTCCTTGTATTTACCCTCCTGAGCCAACTAAGAATTTAGTATGTTTCAGTGAGATCACCTCTCACTCTTAAACTCTAGAAAATAGATGCTTAGATTATTCAATCTCTTATATGTAAGATCCACCATACCAGGAACTAGTGTGGTGAACATTCACTACTCCCCTGCCAATACATGTATTATCTTACATAGATAGGGAAATCAAAACTGTACACAATACATCAGGTGTGGTCTGACCAAATCACAATTATAAAGTCATAGGGTTACACCGCATGGAAACAGGCCATTCAGCCCACCACATCCATGCTGACCAGTGGGCACCTACCCACATTCCCATCTTCCAGCACTTGGCCCATAGCCTTCAATGCCTAGGAAATTGAAGTGCTTGTCTAAACGCATGTTAATGATGTCAACAACTCTGCTTCCACCACTTGCAGTGCATTCCAGGTACTCACCACAATCTGGGTAAAAAGAATCCCTCCTCAGATCCTCTCCAAATCACTTACCCCTTACCCTAAATCTGTCCTCTCACTTATTCACTTCTGATAAGGGGAAAGAGTTCCTGCAGTCTCCCTTATCTATATGCCTCATAGTTTTATGTAGCTTCATTGATCCATAGAATGCTGCAGCACAGAAAACAGGCCATTCAGCCCTTCTAGTCTTGTGCCAAAACGTTATTCCGCTAGTCCCATTTACCTGCACCCAGTCCATAACCCTCTAGATCTCTCCCATCCATGTATCTATCCAATGTATTCTTAAAGCTTAAGAGTGAGCCTGCATTTACCACATCAGATGGCAGCCTGTTCCACACTCCCACCACTCTAAGTGAAGAAGTTCCCCCTAAATCTTTCCCCCTAAATCTTCCCCCTTCACCCTAAAGCCATGTCCTCTCGTACTTATCTCTCCTAATCTAGGTGGAAAGAGCCTACTCGCATTTCCTCTGTCTATACCCCTCATAATTTTGTAAACCTCTATCAAATCTCCTCTCATTCTTCTATGCTCCAAGGAATAAAGTCCTAACCTGTTCAATCTTTCCCTGTAACTCAACTCTTGAAGACCTGGCAACATTCTAGTAAATCTTCACTGCACTCTTTCAATCTTGCTGATATCCTTCCTATAGTTAGGTGACCAGAACTGCACACAATACTCCAAATTTGGCCTCACCAATGACTTGTACAACCTCACCATAACATCCCAGCTCCTATACTCAATACTTTGATTTATGAATGCCAGGATGCCAAAAGCCGCCTTTACAACCCTGTCTACCTGTGACGCCACTTTCAGGGAATTATGTATCTGAAGTCCCAGATCCCTTTGTTGTTCCACACTCCTCAGTGCCCTACCATTTACTGTGTATGTCCTACCTTGATTTGTCCTTCCAAAATGCAACACCTCACAGTTGTCTGCATTAAATTCCATCTGCCATTTTCTGGACCATTTTTCCATTTGGTCCAGATCCCTCTGCAAGCTTTGAAAGCCTTCCTTGCTGTCCACAACACCTCCAATCTTAGTGTCATCAGCAAACTTGCTGATCCAATTTGCCACATTATCATCTAGATCATTGACATAGACAACAAACAACAATGGCCCCAGCACAGATCCCTGAGGCACACCACTAGTCACAGTCTGAGAAACAATCATCCACTACCACTCTGTCTTCTCCCACACAGCCAATTTCAAGTCCCGTTTACAACCTTTCCAAGGATACCTGGTGTCTGAACCTTCTGAACTAACCTCCCATGTGGGACCTTGTCAAAGGCCTTACTAAAGTCCATATAGACAACATCCACAGCCTTTCCTTCATCTACTTTCTTGGTAACCTCCTTGGAAAAACTCCAAGATTCATTAAACACTATCTACCATGCACAAAGCCATGCTGACTATCCTTAATCAGCCCTTGGTTGTCCAAATGCTTGTATATCTGATCTCTCAGAACACCTTCCAATAATTTACCTACTACTGATGTCGGGCTCACTGGCCTGTAATTACCTGGTTTACTTTTAGAACCTTTTTTAAACCAATGGAACAACATGAGCTACCCTCCAGTCCTCTGGCACTGCACCTGTGGCTAAGGACATTTTAAATATATCTGCCATGGCCCCTGCAATTTCTACACTAGTCTCTCTCAAGGTCCGAGGAAATAGCATGTCAGGCCCGGGGGATTTATCTACGTTTAGATAAGATAAGATGGATAAGATATGATCTTTAGTCACATGTACATCAAAACACACAGTGAAACACATCTTTTGCGTAGTGATTTTAGGGGGCAGCCTGCAAGTGTCGCCACGCTTCCAGCGCCAACATAGCATGCCCATAACTTCCGAACCTGTACGTCTTTGGAACGTGGGAGGAAACCGGAGCACCCGGAGGAAACCCACACAGACACGGGGAGAACGTACAAACTCCTTACAGACAGTGGCCGGACTTGAACCTAGGTCGCTGGCGCTGTAAAGCATTGTGTTAACCACTATGCTACTGTGCCCTGCCTCATTCGCTGTAATCTCTGTATGTTCCATGACACTACTGCTTGTTTCCCTTCCTTCCATATACACTATGCCAGTTTCCTGAGTAAATACTGATGCAAAAAAACTGTTTGAGATCTTCCCCCATCTCTAGGGGACCAATTTTGTCCTTTACTATTCTTTTACTCTTAATATACTTGTAGAAACCCTTTGGGTTTACCTTCATATTATCTGCCAAAGCAACCTCATGTCATCATTTTGCCTTCCTGATTTCCTCCTTTAGTATTTTCTTACATTTTCTATACTCTTCAAGTATCTCATTTGTTCCTAGTTGCCTATACCTCCTTCTCTAGTCTTTCCTCATAAGTAAAATGCTTCATCCCAGGCAACATGATGGTGAATCTCCTCTGCACCAGCTCCAGCACTATCACATCTTTCCTATAGTGTGGCGACCAGAACTGCATGCAATAGTCCAGCTGAGGTCTGATGAATATTTTATAAGGTTGGTATTTAACCTCCTTGTTCTTGTATTCAATGCCCTGACCAATTCCCTCTGGCTTCTTTACCACATTATCTACCTGTGCAGCCACTTTCAAGAATCTTTGGACTTGTACGCCATGATCCCACTGTCCTTCAACACTCTTAAGGGCCCTATCATTCATTGTTTTTGTCCTGGCCTCATGAGTGCTCCCAAAACGCATTGCCTCACAATTATAAGGATTAAACTGTTCCTGCCATTTCTCAGCCCATTTCCCCATCACATCCATATCACCCTGTAGCCTAAACTACCCTCCACACTAACAACAACAGATGATTATATAGATGTATGACTGCTAGTCATGGATGAAAATGAATTCATTGTCCTTACTGAGATCTGTCATCCTCCGCAACCTCAAATGTAGGCTCACATGTCTGGATGGGTTTGTCTGGATGGGTTTGTCTGGATGGGAAGTCATGGGCATGGTTACTCTCAGTTTTCCAGCCTTGGGGTCATTCCATGTTACTGCCATTGATCCTCTCTGCCACAGGACTAAAGATGGTGCAGGAGAGAGGAGACACTTGGCTGGTAGCTAACAGCAACATAGTTTCATACTCAAGATCTGACTTTTAAAACCAGAAAACTGCAGTGGAAACTACTGCAGTAAACAATGTGCTTTTAAGCCATTTAAATGAATTCGCAACACTACAAACCTGAGACAGAACTGGCAGAACAGACCACCCAGAAGGCAAGCACTGCAGCTGAAAACATTGGGGAGGCTTCCATTGTCTTGAAAAACGTGGTTGCCGGGCAATGCTTCCAGGTAGGACTGAAGTGCAGGGTCCTAAGCCCCCCTCCCGAGCATGCTCCTGGCTAATGTGTAGTCATTAGAAAACAAGATTGAGGACCTCCAGGCAAGATTGATCTGAGGGACATGAGGGACTGCTGTGTACTTTGTTTCACAGAGACATGGCTCACTCCCAAATCTCCTGACACGGCACTCCAGCCCAAGGGATTTTCAATCCACCACATGGATTGGACGGCAGCGTCAGGTGGGGGGAAAAGGCGGTGACATCTATTTTATGATAAACTTGTCATGTTGCATGGATGTGGTGGTCTTGTCCCATTCCTGCTCCCCTGACCTGGAACACCTGGCAGTGAAGTGCCAACTGGTCTATCTTCCGTGGGAGTTCTCTGCCATCACCCTGACTGCAGTCCACATCTCACCTCAGGCAGATGTCAAACTAGCACTTGAGGAACTGAGTGCTGTAATCAACAAGAATCAAGTGGCGTATCCTGACGCCTGTCACATCGTGGCGGGAGGCCTTAATCAGGACAGTTTGAGGAAGTCTGTCTAGCTGCCATCAACACTTGACCACTACTACACCACCATCAAGAACGCCTACCGCTCCATCCCTCGCCCGCACTTTGGTAAATCCAACAGCCTGGCTGTGCTGCTTTTGCCTGCTTATCAACAGAGACTGAAGAGAGCAGCACCGGTGAAGAGGGCTTACGAAGAGCTGGATGGCAGAGGCAGAGGAGCAAATTTGGGATTGTTTCGAGTCAGTGGACTGGATCATGTTCAAGGATTCACCAGTGGACATGAGTGTTCGAGTGTGAACCCACAAAAGCATTCTGTCTTCCCCGACCAGAAGCCCTGGATGAACCAGGAGATCCATAATCTGTTGAGGGCTAGATCAGTGGTGTTTAGGGCTGGCGACCCAGAGTCATTTTAGAAGTCCAGGTATGACTTCTGGATGGCCATTGCGAGTGCAAAGAGGCAATTTTGAACTAAACTGGGATCACAGAAGGATGTTCAACAGCTGTGGCAGGGCCTGTACAATATAACTTCCTACAAGGAAAGATTGGTTCAGATAAGAGGCCACCAGTGCCTCTACTTCCTCAGGAGGCTAAAGAAATTTGGTATATCCCCTTTACTCACCAATTTTTATTGATGCACCACAGAAAGCATCCTATCTGGATGCATCATGGCTTGGTACAGCAACTGCTCTGCCCAGGACCGCAAGAAACTGCAGAGAGTTGTGGTCAGAGACCAGCGCGTCACAGAAACCAACCTCCCCTCTTGGACTCTGTCTTTACCTCTCGCTGCCTTGGCGAAGCAGCCAGCATAATCAAAGACACCACCTACCTCTTTCCTCTTCCATCAGGTAGAAGATAAGGAGCCTGAGGGCACATACTACCAGGCTTAAGGACAGCTTCTACCCCACTGTGATAAGGCTTATAGGATGAGATGGACTTTGACCTCATGATCTACCTTGTTGTGACCATGCACCTTATTGCACTATACTTTCTCTGTAGCTGTGACACTTTACTCTACTGTTATTGTTTTTACCTGTACTACCTCAATGTACTCTGTACTAACTCAATGTAACTGCACTGTGTAATGAATTGACCTGTACGATCGGTATGCAAGACAAGTTTTTCACTGAACCTCGGTACAAGTGACAATAATAAACCAATACTAATACCCATCACTCCCAGATGAGCTCAATACCTTTTATGTGTGCTTTGATAGGGAGAACTATGACACACCCACACGCTCTGTGCAGACTAACTGGCTGGAGCGTTTCAACCTCTCACTTCTGTGGTCTGAGGTTTCCCCCACTACAAAAAGGTATCTATTGTACCTGTGCCCGAGAAGAGTGTGGTGACCTCCCTCAATGACTACTGTCCGGCAGCACTTATATCAACTGTAATGAAATGCTTCAAGGGGCTGGTTATGGTGCCAATCAACTCCTACCTCAGATGACTAAGATCTGCTCCAATTTGTTTACTGCCACAACAGGTCAACAGCAGATGTGCTTCCTCTGGCTCTTTACTCTGCTGTGGACCATCTGGACAACAGGAACTCATACATCAGGTTGCTGTTCAACACAATCATCCCATCCAAACTCATCAAGCTTAAGACCTGGGCCTCTGCACCTGGATCCTTTACTTCCTCATCGGCAGACGCCAATCAGTGAGGATTGGTAACAACATCTCCTCCTTGCTGACCATCAACACATGTGTACCTCAAGGCTGCGAGCTTGGCCCCCTGCTCTATTCCTTATCCACACATGACTGTGGGGCTAAGCACAGCTCCAATGCCAATTACGATTTCGCAGATGACACCACTGTCGTTGGACAAATCACAGGTGGTGATGAGTCAGCTTACTGGAGTGAGAAAGGACACCTGGTCAAGTGGGGCCACAGCAGAAACCTCTCGTTCAATGGCAGTAAAAGTAAAGAAGATTATTGACTTCACGAAGTGGAAGAAGGGCGAATATGTGTGAGACCACATTGGGGGATTGGCGGTGGAAAGTCAGCAACTTTAAATTCCTGAGCATTAATATACTGGATGACGTTCCCTGGGCCCAGCACAGAGATGCAATCACAAGGAAGGTGCACCTGTTTCTTTATTTTCTTAGGAGGTTAAGGAGGTTCGGTTTGTCACCGAACACTCTAACAAACTTCTACAGATGTGCTGTTGAACGTATCCTGACTGGTTGCATCATGGTCTGGTACAGTAATTCGAATGTGCAGGATTCTTAGCAGTGTGGAGGATAGAGGGATCTTGGGGGTCCAAGTCCATAGATCCCTCAAAGTTGCCATCGCAAGTTGTTAGGGTGGTTAAGAAGGCATATGGTGTGCTGGCCTTCATTAGTCAGGAGATTGAGTTCAAGAGCCACGAGGTAATGTTGCAGCTCTATAAAATTCTGGTTAGACCACACTTAGAGTATTGCGTTCAGTTCTGGTCACCTCATTATAGGAAGGATGTGGAAGCTTTAGAGAGGGTGCAGAGGAGATTTACCAGGATGCTGTCTGGAGTAGAGAACATGCCTTATAAGGAAAGGTTGAGCGAGTTAGGGCTTTTCTTCTTGGAGTGATGCAGGATGAGAGGCGACTTGATGGAGGTGTATAAGATTGAGGGGCACAGAGTGGCATAGAAAGCTGGCACCCTTTCCCCAGGGCAGCAACGGCCAATACCAGAGGACATCAGTTTAAGGTCAAAGGAGGAAAGTTATCAGAGGTAGTTTTGTTTTTACACAGAGTGGTGGGTGACTGGAATGCACTGTCAGGGGTGGTGGTAGAGGCTGATACAATAGGGAAATTTAAAAGACTTAGGCACATGGATGTAAGAAAAATGGAGGGTTATGGGCTGTGTAGGAGGAAAGGGTTAGATTGATCATGGAGTAGGTTTATATAGGTCAGCAAAACATCGTGGGCCAAAGGGCCCGTACTGTGCTGTACTGTTTTATGTTCTATCCCTTTGAGCCCTGGGAGCAGAGATGATTTTTTTTTCACCTAGATCATGTTTGCATTCTATAATGAGGCAACCTGAATTGAATGCAATACTACAGGTTTCAACCCGACAATTCCTCAACGTTGACAATTCCTCTCTTCCCACAGATGCTGCTCGACCCACTGAGTTCCTCCAGCAGATTGTTTGTTGCTTTTGGCTTTGGATGTTGTCTGTTCAAATGTTTCATCGGAATAAGGCGAAGTTATAAATCAAATCTGAGCCTGATGACTTCTTTCATTCTCAACATACTTGACCTCTACCATAAAAAAAAATCAATCTTTCATTGAAACATAGATCTGGAAATTGGATCCATCTGCATCTGTTTTTTGTGCATAAATCACATATTTGGCACTACATTAAAAAATTTTGCAGCCGTTTCCTTTTGGAATCCCACCAACCAGGAAGCTGGGCAAAGCATTTTTGTCATGATTCTGTCATGCAGAATAGTTTCTGCATGTTTCTTACATGTAATTATGCAAAACATTCATGAATATTTCTGATTACTAGTTAAAACACATTTGAAAGAAACACAAGCAAAAATCGTGGAAATACTCAGGAGCACGGTAGTGTAGCGGTTAGCGTAACACTAATACAGCGCCAGCGCCCCGGGTTCAATTCCAGCCGCTGTCTGTAATGAGGTTATACGTTCTCCCCGTGACTGCGTGGGTTTCCTCTGGGTGCTCTGGTTTCCTCCCACATTATAAAAGATGTACAGGTTAGGAAGTTGTGGGCATACTATGTTGGCGCCAGAAGCGTGGCTACACTTGCAGGCTGCCCTGAGAACACTCTATGCAAAATGATGCATTTTGATGTACTAGTGACTAATAAAGATATCTTATCTTAGAGGTAGCATCACTGGAAAGAGAACTTGAAGAAATTAGAGATCAAACATAACATAAAACAAAACTTATAGAAGTCTACATGGAACGAGCTGCCACAGGAAGTGGTAGAGGCAGATACATTTGAAAGGCATTTGGACAGGTACTTTGAGAGAACTGCAGAGGGATATTGGTCTGAAGAGGGCAAATGGGATTTGCATAGATAGGCATCATGGTCAGTGTGGACAAGTTGGGCTAAAGATTTTGTTTCTGTATTGTTCAACTCAAAGTCCTTTTTCTGGTGTGATTTTTGTTTTGCAGATGCAATTCATAGGCTGGATTGAAAACTTAATGTCATTAAAAGGGTTAGATGATAATTGCTCAATTTTATGGAGTATCACATGAGGAAAAAGTCAAATTTCTGTATTGTGTATTTTCTCCTACCTTGTACAAATATTTATTTTCAAGTTTTGGCACAAACTAGAAGGGCTGAATGGCCTGTTTTCTGTGCTGTAGTGTTCTATGGTTAAATGCATGGTGTGGTGACTCACCGTCTAGTCGGGCGAACCAGCTCGGCAGTCGGGTCGCGCAGCATCGGAGCGACGAGGCTCAAGGTGGCGGCGGGCCTTGTCTTTCCGAGCGACGGGGAGAACCCGCGCGCGGGAAAGTCCTGATGACGTAGGACTTACGTCATTGCCGGTTGTTTTGGGCGGGAACATTCTCCCTTAAAGGGCCCGCGCAAGGCGGGAAAATAAACCAGTTCTGTTTGGCAATCCTCCGAGTAGAGTCTTGTTTTATTCCGCGGTAGCAACTGCTACATTGGTGACCCCGACGGTCCAAACGGCTTTTGGACCCGCGAAATGGATGACAGCGCAGCAGCCAATGCAGTGCCCACCTTTTGGACACTTCGGCCCAGCATCTGGTTTGACCAGGCCGAAGCGCAATTCCACCTTCGGCAGATCACCTCTGACTCCACGAAGTACTACCATGTGGTTAGCTCTCTGGACCAAGAGACAGCTGCCCAGGTTGGAGACTTCATCCAGTCGCCTCCGGAGGAGGAGAAGTACCCGGCTTTCAAAGACCTTTTGATCCGGACCTTCGGCCTCTCCCGTCATGAGCGCGCCGCCTGCCTGCTTCATCTGGATGGCCTGGGGGACAGATCCCCATCCGTCCTAATGAATGAGATGCTGGCATTGGCCGAGGGACACAAGCCATGCCTGATGTTCGAACAGGCCTTCCTTGAACAGCTCCCCGATGACATCCACTTGATGTTAGCTGACGCCGACTTCAGCAACCCCCGTGAGGTGGCCGCCCGGGCAGATGTCCTGTGGAGGGCCAAGCGCGAGAGCGGTTCGTCCGTCAGTCAAATCACCAGACCGCGAGCCCAACGCCCGCCTCGCCCGGCCCCAGCAACCGAGCAGCCACGCCCCAGAAACGCAGACGACGACACGGGGGACCAGCTGTGCTTCTACCATCAGAGGTGGGGTGCGGAGGCCCGTCGATGCCGCCCACCCTGCAAGTTTCAGGGAAACGCCAGGGCCAGCCGCCGCTGATGGCTACGGCGGCTAGCCGCCGACAGAGCCTCCTCTTCGTTCAGGACAAGAAATCTGGACGGCGTTTCCTCGTTGATACTGGAGCGGAGGTCAGTATTTTGCCCCCGACAGGCCGCGACACTTGTGACAGGCCACCAGGTCCTCTACTCAATGCTGCCAATGGTACAACGATACGGTCTTTCGGCACCCGTACGCTTCAATTACACTTTGGCGGCAGCCGTTTTACCTGGACCTTTACCCTTGCCACCGTCGCCCGACCACTCCTAGGAGCCGATTTCCTTCGGGCCCACAACCTGTTAGTCGACCTGCGAAGGAAGCGGTTAGTCCATTCTAGCACTCTCCGGACCTATCCCCTGGGAGAAATCAGCCCACCAGCCCCGCGCCTGGACTCCATTTCCCTTTCTGGCGATGATTTCGCCAAGCTCCTAGCCGAATTCCCATCGATTTTGGCACCTTCGTTTACAAATTCTAGGCCCACACACGGGGTACGACACCACATCATTACCACAGGGCCACCCCTTCATGCCCGAGCACGACGATTACCTCCAGACAAGCTCTGCCTGGCAAAGGAAGAGTTCCGTCACATGGAGGAGCTGGGGATTGTTCGCAGGTCAGACAGCCCCTGGGCCTCCCCCCTGCACATGGTCCCCAAAGCCACCGGAGGGTGGAGGCCCTGCGGCGACTACCGCAGGCTGAATGACGCCACCACCCCGGACCGCTATCCCATCCCTCACATCCAGGACTTCGCAGCGAACTTACACGGGGCCCGCATCTTTTCCAAAGTGGACCTCGTTAGGGGATACTACCAAATCCCGGTCCATCCGGATGACGTCCCCAAAACTGCGATTATCACCCCATTCGGCCTGTTCGAATTCCTTCGGATGCCGTTCGGCCTTAGGAACGCCGCGCAGACCTTCCAGCGGCTGATGGACGCGGTAGGCCGAGACCTGGACTTCGTGTTCATTTACTTGGACGACATACTGATCGCCAGCCGTAACCGCCAGGAACACCTTTCCCACCTCCGCCAGCTGTATTCCCGCCTCCGCGATTTCGGCCTCACGATTAACCCGTCCAAGTGCTAATTCGGACTTTACTCTATTGATTTCCTCGGCCACAAAATCACCAGCGACGGGGCAACACCCCTACCCACCAAGGTGGATGCTATCCGCCATTTTGCCCGCCCCGACACAGTCAAAGGCCTACAGGAATTCCTTGGGATGGTCAACTTTTACCATCGTTTCATCCCTGCAGCAGCCCGTATCATGCGCCCTCTGTTCTCGCTGATGGCTGGTAAGGGCAAGGACATCACCTGGACTGACGAGGCTGCGGCTGCTTTCGTTAAGGCCAAAGACGCCCTGGCAGATGCCACGATGCTGGTACACCCCAGGACTGACGTCCCGACTGCCCTCACGGTAGACGCGTCCAACACCGCGGTGGGTGGGGTACTGGAACAGCTACTCGAAGGCCGCTGGCAACCCTTGGCATTTTTCAGCAAGCACCTTAGACCGCCCGAACTGAAGTACAGCGCTTTTGATCGGGAACTTCTAGCGCTGTATCTGGCGGTCCGGCATTTCTGATACTTTCTAGAAGGCAGGCCTTTCACCGCTTTCACCGATCATAAGCCTCTGTCCTTTGCCTTCTCCAAAGTCTCCGATCCCTGGTCAGCTCGTCAGCAGAGACATTTATCCTACATTTCCGAGTTCACAACTGACATCCAACATGTCTCCGGAAAGGATAATGTCGTTGCTGATGCACTTTCCAGACCAACCATCCACAACCTATCCTTGGGTGTCGACTACACGGCCCTAGCTGACGCACAGCAAGCCGACGACGAACTGCCCAGCTACAGAACCGCAGTCTCGGGTCTGCAGCTCCGAGATTTCTTGGTTGGTCCAGGTCAGCGGACCCTACTTTGCGACGTTGCGACTGGTCAACCCCGCCCTATAGTCCCTGCAGCCTGGCGGAGACGCGTTTTTGACTCGGTACATGGGTTGGCGCACCCGTCCATCAGATCTACTGTCCGACTGGTCGCCAGCAAGTTTGTCTGGCATGGCCTGCGCAAACAGGTCAGTGAGTGGGCCGGGACTTGTCCGCGCTGCCAGATGTCAAAAATCCAGCGACACACCAAGGTCCCACCACAGCAGTTCGAGCCTACCCGTAGGAGGTTCGACCACATACACGTCGACCTCGTGGGCCCTCTGCCGGTTTCAAGAGGAGCCTGGTACCTCCTTACCATCGTGGACCGGTTCATGAGGTGGCCTGAGGCAACCCCCCTGGCTGACATCACAACTGATTCCTGCGCCCGGGCGCTGCTCACAACTTGGGTCTCACGGTTTGACGTTCTGGCCCACATCACTTCAGACAGAGGCACCCAATTCACTTCCAGTCTCTGGGCTGCATTAGCGAACCTGCTAGGGACGCAGCTGCACACCACCACGGCCTACCATCCTCAATCAAACGGGTTGGTGGAACGTTTTCACCGCCATCTGAAATCGGCCTTGATGGCCCGCCTGAAGGGTCCTAACTGGGTTGACGAGCTGCCTTGGGTCCTGCTCGGCATACGCACTGCCCCCAAAGAAGTCCTCCGCACTTCGTCAGCTGAGCTTGTATACGGGGCGCCACTAGTTGTCCCCGGGGATTTCACACCTGCCCTTCGGGACCAAGGGGAACAACCCCCAGCAGTCCTACAAAGACTGCGCGAGAAGCTTGGCGCCTTGGCCCCGATTCCCACCTCTCGGCACGGTCAAGCCCCATCCTGCCAGCCCAAGGAACTACGGGACTGTAAGTTTGTTTTCGTTCGCAGGGGCACACCTCGGGCGCCATTGCAACGACCATATGAGGGACCGTTCCGAGTCATACGGAATAACGGATCCACTTTTATTTTGGACATTGGAGGCAAGGAACAGGTTTTCACGGCAAACCGCCTCAAACCGGCCCATTTGGATCTGCAACAGCCTGTCGAGGTTGCCACGCCGTGACGCAGAGGCCGCCCCCCTAAGCGGCAGCTGGCACAGCCCACGGACCTTGGGGACTGTCTCGCCGGTTCTGGGGGGGGGGGTTTGTGTGGCGACTCACCGTCTAGTTGGGCGAACCGGCTCGGCAGTCGGGTCGCGCGGCGTCGGAGCGACGAGGCCCAAGATGGCGGCGGGCCTCGTCTTTCCGAGCGACGGGGAGAACCCCCGCGCGGGAAAGTCCTGATGACGTAGGACTTACGTCATTGCCGGTTGTTTTGGGCGGGAACATTCTCCCTTAAAGGGCCCGCGCAAGGCGGGAAAATAAACCAGTTCTGTTTGGCAATTCTCCGAGTAGAGTCTTGTTTTATTCCGCGGTAGCAACCGCTACAATGGTACAAAATGTTTAATAAATATAAAATGGTTAAAATTAAACTTCTCAAATAATGGATGTCCAAGTGATTAATGGTCAACAATAACTGCTTTTGCTTACCTTTTCTTTTGATGTGATTGTTAGATTCAGATCCTTAAGAACAGGTTCACAATCAGGACTGTAGCCAAAGCTGACATCTTCAAATGTCACAGTGCCTTGGTTTGGCCAGTCACTAGGTGGGGGTTTGTAAGATTCCCATGCTGCCTCGCTTTCAAGTTCGGTGTAGTCTAGCACTCTTTCCACTGATGTCATCTACAAGGATAAGACAGCATTTAAAAGTGCCATGAGGTTTGCTGATGCTTCCTTTCACACAGACTTTACTGAAGCCAGTTCATTTAAAGAAAATATCTGGCTGTGAAAAGAATATGGCTGCTTCAACCATCTTACATAAAAAAAATAAGTAGTTTTACACAATTGTACACTTAGTGGTAGCACTCTTGACACTGAAGGGGACAGTTTGTCTATTTCTATGACTGGAAACTCCATGATATCAAGGAAAGAAAACAGCTCCACTAGTACCTGAAAAATGATTTTGACTGATGGAAAGAGTGCAGGAGATCCACCAACTAGGTGATAATAATAACAAACATGGATTCTCCATTACTGCCCAGGATTGTGCTTGCTTTATTAATTGCTCATTCAACATGTCCTGCCACTTTCAAAGATTTGTGCTCATCTGCACTTAGATGGCTGTTACCACCATCAATCACCCTGCACTGTCTCTCCTCACGCTTTCTGCTAAAACGCATCACTTCACATTCCTCTGCATCAAATGTCATCTGCTACATATCTGCCCATTCATATCCTCCTACAGTCTAACATTATTTCCCTCAACGTTTACAACACCTCCAAACTTGGTACTGTCAGCAAATCTTGAATTATTATCCTCTACACCTACACATCCAATTCTCTAATTTGTATCAAAAAATTAGAGGACCTAGTACTGCCCCGTGTGGAACAATGCCGCTGACCATATTCTAGTCTGCAAAAAGCAACTATTGACCACAACTCAACTTCTGTCCTTGCATCAATTTTTATCCATGCTCCTATACCTTTAGTTCATGGGTCTCAGTTTCAGTAAACACGCTTGTATGTAGGACTTTCTAAAACTGCTTTCAGGAACTCTATATTGAGAACACCTACTATAACTATTACCTCATTAAAAATTCAGTCAGGTTGGTCAAACAAATTTGTACAGGATCTCCTTTGACTCTAGCTTCTCAAACTAACCTTTTCCTTTATTATTCTTCCTAATGGCTTGCCCATCACAAACATAAATCTGTGAGGCCTGGCAGGTTCTTACTCCTTTTTAGACAGGGATGTCACATTTGCCATTTTCCAGTCATCTGATATGCCCCTGTACGTATAGAGAGATTGGTAGATAGTAAATCCTTCTGTAATTTTAAATTACTTTAAACATACCTGGCCTTACCAACATGTTTTTATCAAATCTTCATGCGTCCATTAATTCTAGAACCTCTGCTTTTGTGAGCTATTGGAAGTATCCTTTTTCCTGATAATGACTAATACAAATAACTTAATACTAAACATTGCAGCATTGCCCTTTGTTTCTTTGGGAAGAATCCTGCTCCCTCACTTTTCCAACCCTACTTACCATCCTTATACCAACAGAAGATTTTCTGTTTGTTTTTACTCTAACTGCCATTCCACTCACATACACTCTTTGTGTCTTTCCTTTACATTTTGCCTTTTAGCTTACCACATTCCTCCTGCTTCTTACTTGACTAATTCAACCTGATGATCACCACACATTTCTTTTGTGTTTCTCTATCCATTTTGTCAACCATGAAGCTACAGCTTTGGCTCCTTAACTTTCCCTATGTTGAATATATATACAAAAGTCATCCTGTCTGGAGATGAAATACATCCTCTTTAAAAGTCTCCAAATGCTCCATTATAGTCAGCAGGAATTAGAGGAGCAAATGTGTAGGGAGATCATAGATAGGTAGGTATAGGAATAGTAGGGTTGTCATAGTGCAAATGGATTTGAAGGGTAGAATTTGCTAAGTGTGCCCAGAAAAGTTTTCTCAAGCAATATGTGGATGGCTCCACTAGAGAAGAGGCCACACATAACCTCCTCTTAGCAAATAAGGTTGACATGTGGTTGATGTGTCAGTGGGGGAGCACTTTGGGATCAGTGGCCATAATTCTATTAGTTTTAAAATACTTATGGAAAAAGATAACACCAGTCCACTAATTAAAGTCCTAAACTCTGAAAGGCTAACTTTGATGGAATTAGATAGGAACTTGTGCTACTCAGAAGAGTTTAAACCGTTTGGCAGAGGAAATGGGAACCAGAGCACCAGGGCAGAAAGTGGAGGGATTGAGAGGAAGGTAGATGTCATGACCAGTAGGTCTGTAAGGAAGGACAGGCAGGAGCAAGGTAATAGACATGGTGGGATGGACAGGTTGATGTGTGTTTATTTTAATGCTAGTAGTATTAAGGGTAAGGGTGATTAACTTAGAGCATGGATCAGTACACGGAACTGTCGTGTTGTGTCCATTACAGAGACTTGGTTGAGAGGAGGACAGAACTACATCTACAATCTATGTCTTGGGTACTTTCAACCCCCTGAAATCGTGAATGCTAAATATTCATAACCGTTTGAGTGAAGATTTTTCTTCAGTTTTAAACAATTAACCATTTTTCTGAGATTTTGACCCCTAGTTCTAGATTTCCTATTCAAGAGAAATATCCTCCCAGATTCAACACAGTTGGGCTGCTTACGAATGTTTGTTGTTTCAATGAGATTATTTCTCATTTCTCTAAACTCTACTTGAAAATCAAAAGTTTACAGAACTATGGGGGAAAAGTTGGGAGATATGATTACTTGGATAGCTCTACAAAACATTCAGACAAACGGCCTCCTCTTGTGCTGTATCAATAGAAATGTTACCTCTCACCTGAGCCGCAAATAAATCAGATCCATGGTGGTGGAAAAAAAATAAAAAATGACTTCCCTAATTTCAATTTTTGGAATTTGAGGTGTTTTAATATCACTTTTACTACAATTATATATAATTAAAAAATGACTGTAAAAACAAAATAATAATAATGATTGCTAAAACCTTTTTCTTATCGAGTTGAAAAAATGAGATAAAAAGTGTCTTTGTACAACATATGTGGATGTAAGATGGAAGGGCTGGTGATCAAACTAATTAAATATTTTTTGGGAGGTATGGTAACCCGCAAAAATTCTCAACTGACTCCAAAAAAATACTGAAAGGGAAAGCACCAACAGGTAGGAAGGTCTTAATGGACAAGCAATGGTGAGTAGTGCAAAACTAATTAAGTTGCAATGATTCACTTAGGATTGTATAACAATGGGTTTACCAGCCACAAGTTACTTCACAGGCATTGAATTAGTAGAAACTATCCCTTTGGGATGTGGAGTTCCTACGTAAAGAAGGAACCAAACAAACTAAATACAGGCAACACCCATGTTCTGGCTGTTTGGGTTACAGCAATTTGCCCTCACAGATTTCACAAATCAGCGCCAAAAATTTGAGATATGGAAGAAAATTCACTCTGATGGAATTTATGTGAAGAAGGTGTAAATAAATGAACACACAATTTAATTTTTTTCAACTTGCATTTCTTGATGCTTGTGCCGATTATGCAGCTTTGCATTATGGAAAATTGCAATATGGCCCGATTCTGGGAACGCACCCCCTCGGTAATGCAAGGGATCGCCTGTGACCAATTGTCAACAATATTAATGTAGATGTTGATGTGCTAGATCAACCCGTTGTCAGGCATGGGGTACAGGGAAAAATTGTAGGATTGAAGAGAAAAGATTCTCAATAAATAAAATCAGAAGTATTTGGGGGTTTGCCCTTTTGTGCACAATCTGCACAAAATAAAAGAACCCTGCACAAAAGTTAGATTCAAATTATGTTCAGCTCAATTCAAGCATCCTTGATCAAGAAATCGCAGAAGGACCCAAAGCTGCCAATGAAACTGGCTGGGACTCCAGGATGAATTGATCTCCATTGTGTGTTTCTGCTAATTATGTTCCTTGAAGGGGTTCTAAATATGAAGTTGGTTCTTTTCCATGCATGGATGCAACATGAAAATTTTAAATGTTTTTGAATATAACTGAAGAAGTGAAGTTATATTCCAATTCAACCAATTCTGAATATTGTTTAAATGTCCTTTCCCAGAGTTTAAAATAAATTATTTCTAGGTTAACAGTGATTAAAAGGCTTAGTTTTTTATATAATAAACCCATTTTCAGCTGATTAATCAAAGCACCAAGTTGTTTTTGTTAATATATCAAGTAACGATTCATGACACCTTTTGCATTTGGTGTTATGCACATGATTTGAGTAGAAACTTAAGAGAAATTACTCTCAGATCAGGTGCAATTTGTGTCTGGATTGTGCCAAAGTGGAAACTCCATCCCAGTTACATTCTTCTAGCTTGCTGCATTAAATATTTTAAGAACATTCTTACCAGATTTTCAACTTCAGCACTTTGGCGAACTCCCCACTGGAACATGCCCATCAGTGTGATAGAATAAGACAGAGCTAAACCAACCTGTCCTGCATCTAGCTCTGCAAGAAAAGAAGTACTTGCAGTTACAAAAGGTACCTTTCTTATCCACTCTGGAAACACACTAGAAGATACTGGCCCTGTTGTAATGTAGGAAACTCACCTGTCAATTTACACAGGTAAGACGTTTGTTCAAGAGTATACAGTAACTTAACTGAAGACACAAAAGAGGAAACAGGCCTTATGACTTCTTGGGTGCTGTTCTGCTACTAATATAATCATTTATGTTAACAGCTAATCTATACTCACACTCTGTGCCTGTTGTTTTTGTTTACACTTCCCCTCTGATTCTTTTGTAAACAGCCTGATTCTTGTTAGTATTTAGAACCTTGCACCTGTCACAAGCAGCCTTTATTTGCTTTATAGACTCAGTTGTACAGCACAGAAAGGGGCCTTTCAGCCCACCACATCTTTTGCCCATTCTACACTAATCCCATTTGCCCACATTAGAACCATATTCCTCTACCCCTCACCTATTTAACTGTCTGTTTAAATGTCTGTTAAAGTGTACGGATCTTAGAACCATAGAACACTACAACACAGAAAAAAGGCCATTCGGCCCTTCTAGTCTGTGCCAAAACTTTATTCTGTTAGTTCCATTGACCTGCACCCAGTCCATTACCCTCCAGACCTCTCCCGTCCATGTATCTATCCAATGTATTCTTAAAACTTAGGAGTGAGCCCACATTTACCACGTCAGGTGGCAGCCCATTCCACACTCCCACCACTCTCTGAGTGAAGAAGTTCCCCCTAAACCTTTCCCCTTTCCCCATGTCCTCTTGTACTTATCCCTCCTAATCTAAGTGGAAAGAGCCTACTCGCATTTACTCTGTCTATACCCCACATACTTTTGTAAACCTCTATCAAATCTCCCCTCATTCTTCTACACTTCAAGGAATAAAGTCCTAACCTGTTCAATCTTTCCCTGTAACTCAACTCCTGAAGACCTAGCAACATTCTAGTAAATTTCCTGCTCTTGATGTTAGTTTCTAAAAACAGAAAAATTGCTCAATGTACTCAACGATTTCAATACAAAATCTGTCAATACCAAACCATAAAAAGCTTGTAGTTTAATAATACTGAATTGGTTACATCAATTACAGGTTTATTTGATCAGTCCACAGGTTCTATATTCAACTCAACCTTGCTATAAGTAATGGAAAACAAAAAAACAAATAAAAACTTTTCAATAGAAAATTAGTTTAATTGCAAATTTGCTTGGCGAAAAAAGCTAAGCTGTTGATTAATAATTACATCCATAAATCACGATGTTTGATTATAATGTAAGGAAAAGGCTGAAATTCCTACTCACGGTTTGCAATTATAATGGAACTAAAAGCAACAGCTGTGACAAAAACCGCACAAAGAACATCCAATCGAACTGCAAGCCACCGTGAAGTAGACAGGAAAAGGAACCACGTTTCTGTAGAGAAAAAGGGAAATAAAAGTTTAATGAAATCAATGAAACATCCTTTATCATTTTGTCAAAACAATTCAGAATACAGTTTTGTGCACAATGTATTATTCTGGACTGAAACTCATTAAGGTAGTTTAAATGTTTCTATTTATGTTATTAAAATCTTATAATACTAATATTAATGAAATGTTCTTGCGACCTTTCCATGTGAAATTATCAGTTACATGTTCAGCAGCGACCACGTAGGTAGAAACAGACGAACTATTGGACTCAAAACATAAACAATGGTTCATCTCTACTAGAATCTATTAAAAGGCTACAGGAAGTTTATATGATATCAACTGAGATGAACTCCACTTAGCCTGACAATAAAGCATAGCCTGAAACATTTTGTTGCTACTTGATCGATGCATATTTCAAACAAACATACTTCCATGTCGAGCGATATGTGAAGACAAGCATTAGTTTACAGAAGTGTACAGCTTATGCACCATTGGTGCTGTGGAAAGCTTTTTTCCTTTCCACAGAGTCAAGAATGTACTTAGCACAAAACTAGACTGTATTATCCATAAGAAAGAATGCTTAATTGCAACTATTTCTAAGCGTCCACTTCTGCAAGTCAGTCTGCATTCATTCTTTAATGTCTTCTCTATGTTTCAAACATGTGAGGAAGAAACATCTTAAGTATAAAGTCATATAATTGTACAACATAGAAAACGACTCTTCAGCCCACCACATCTATGCCAACCAATAATTCCACTTGCCTGCATTAATTCAATATCCCTCTATGCCTTGCTCATTCAAGCACCTGTCCAGACGCTTC
Organism: Pristis pectinata; assembly: GCF_009764475.1. Classification (NCBI taxonomy): domain Eukaryota; kingdom Metazoa; phylum Chordata; class Chondrichthyes; order Rhinopristiformes; family Pristidae; genus Pristis; species Pristis pectinata. The sequence continues at coordinate 62,910,319 of NC_067415.1, read as the reverse complement.
TTATATCTTGTTACTGTTCCTGCCTCTATCACCTCCTTTGGCAGCTCATTCCAGATACCAACTACTTTTCGTGATAAAAATTTACCCCTCAGATCCCCTTTAAATCTGCTCCCTCTCACCTTAAATCCATGCCCTGTAGTTTTAGATTCTGCTATCATGGGAAACAGGCACTGGCTATTGACCCTATCTCTGCGTCTCATAATTAATATACCTCCATCATGTCACCTCTCAGCCTCCTTCGCTCCAGATAAAACAGACCTAGCCTATCCAATTTCTTTTGATAACTCAAGCCCTCCAATCCAAGCAACATTCTGGTGAAGCTTTTCGGCATCCTCTCTAGCTTAATCACATGCTTCCTTTAGCGCGGTGACCAAAATTGCGCAGAGAACTCCAAGGGTGGCATAACCAGCGCTATGTACAACTGTAATATGACATCCCTAGTGCCTTGGCCAATGGAAGCAAGCATGTCTTCCTCACCACCCTGTCTACCTGTGTTCCCATTTTCATATCCCTAGGTCTCTCTGTTCAACAAGAACCCTGCCATTTACTGTGTGTATCCTGTCTGGTTTGACTTCCCAAACTGCATCACTTTGCATTTGTCCGAGTTAAGTTCCATCTGCTATTCCCTTGCCCACATTTCTGGTTCATCTAAATCCGTGGACAACCTTCTTCACTCTCCACTATACCACCAAATTTGGTGTCATCCTGCAAACTTACTAATCATGCCATCTACCTACTCATCCAAATCATCATGACAAACAACAAAGGACCCAACAGCATTCCCTGCAGCACACCACAGGGCCCAGGTCTCCAATTTGAAACACAACCCTCCACTACCACCCTCTGCCTCCTATTACCAAGCCAGTTCAATATACAATTTGCTAACTCACCCTAGATCCCATGTGATCTAACCTTCTGAACCAGTGTACCATGCAGGACCTTGTCAAAGGCCTTGCTAAGGTCCATGTAGACAACGATTATTATTCTACCCTTTTTAATCCACTTGGTCACCTCTTTCATGATTTCCCATCAACAAAGCTATGCTGACTATCCCTTATCAGTCTTTCCCTTTACAAATGCAAATAAGTCCTGTCCTTCAGAATCCCTTCCAATAACTTTCCCACCACTGATTTAAGGCTCACCGGCCTGTTGTTCCTCAGCTTATCCCTGATTTTCTACTTAAATATAGGCACAACATTATATATCCACAACATCAGTATCCCATGTGATGTCAAGTAAGTTTCCAATGTGAATCAAATACATAATTGAAAATGGTTTCGTGAACAAAAATAGAGTACAAAAGGACAAGTCATAGAGTCCCACAGCACAGAGACAGGTCCTTCAGCTCACTTTGTCCTTGCTGACCATCAAGTACTCAATTATATTAATCCCAGTTACCAGCACTTGTAGTAAACTTCTACATCTTGAGGATTCAAGTGCCCATCTACATACTTCTGAAATGTTCTGAGCATCTGTGCCTCCATCAGCATCTCACACAGTGCATTCCAAATTCCAACATCTTCCAAATGAAAAATGTTCTTCCTTTTCTCCCCTGTAAACCTGTTACTCCTCTTAAATCTATCCCCTCTGGTTATAGGATTCCCTGGACAAAAGTTGAATACTGTCTGCCCTATCTATGCCTCATAATTTTGCAATCCTCTATTAGGTCCCCCCTCAGACTTCTCTGCTCTAAGGAAACCAAACCCAGACTATGCAGTCTCCCTTCACAACTGAGATACTCTATCACAGGCAACAACTTGGTAAATCTCCTTTGCACCCTCTTCAGAGTAATCATATCCTTTCTATACTGAGGTGACCAAGAATGCACACAATATTCTAGACGTGGCCTCACCAATGTTTAATAAAACTGTGCTATAGCTTCCCTGCTTTTATAGTCTATGGCACAGCTAATGAAGACCACTCCACATTTGATACTCCTTAGGACCCAACCATTAACTGTGCATGTACTACCCTTATTTGACCTCTCAAAATGCATCTCCTTGCACTAAGCATCATTACATTTCATCTGCCATTGCTCTGTCCAAATTACCAGCTAATCAGTAACTTTCTATAGCCTGAGACTGTCCTCCTCACTATCCACAACGTCACCAATTTTCATTTCATTTGCAAACTTACCTATTACACCTTCTGCATTAACATCTAAATTGTTAATGTACATAACTTACAAGGGTCCCAGTACCAATTTCTGTGGTACACCACAGGTCATTGGCTTCCATTCACAGTAGCAATCCTCCACCATCACCCCCTGTATCCTATTACCAAGGCAATTTTGGAGTCAATTTGCTAATTTGCCTTGGATTCACTAGGTTCTAACCTTCTGGGACGTTAGGCTATTGTTTATTGACTACAGCTCTGCCTTCAATACAATAATCCCAAGCAAACTTGTCACCAAACTCCGAGACCTAGGAATCAACACCTCCCTCTGTAACTGGATCCTTGACTTTCTAACCAACAGACCACAATCAATGAGGAGAGGCAGCCATACCTCCGGCACAATTATTCTCAACACTGGTGCCCCAAAAGGCTGCGTCCTCAGCCCTCTACTTCCTATACACTCATGACTGTGTAGCCAGATTCTGCTCTAACTCCATCTACAAGTTTGCAGATGATACCACTGTTTTAGGCCGTATCTCAAGCAGCGATGAGTCAGAGTACAGGAAGGAGATAGTGAGCTCAGTGGAATGGTGTCATGACAACAACCTTTCCCTCAATGTCAATAAAACAAAAGAGCTGGTCATTGACTTCAGGAAAGGGGGTGGTGTACATTCACCTGTCTACATCAATGGTGCTGAGGTCGAGAGGGTTGAGAGCTTCAAGTTCCTGGGAGTGAACATCACCAACAGCTTGTCCTGGTCAAATCACGTAGATGCCACGGCAAAGAAAGCTCACCAGCGCCTCTACTTCCTCAGGAGGCTAAAGAAATTTGGTTTGTCCCCTTTGACACTCACCAACTTTTATCAATGCACCAGAGAAAGCATCCTCCCTGGATGCATCACAGCTTGGTACAGCAACTGCTCTGCCCAGGACCCCAAGAAACTGCAGAGAGTTGTGGACACAGCCCAGCACATCACGGACACCAGCCTCCCCTCCTTGGACTCTTGTCTTTACCTCTCACTGCTTTGGTGAAGCAGCCAGCATAATCAAAGACCCTACCCACCCAGGTCATTCTCTCTTCTCTCCTCTTCCATCAGGTAGAAGATACAGGAGCCTGAGGGCACGTAACACCAGACTTAAGGACAGCTTTTACCCCACTGTGATAAGACTATTGAACAGTTCCCTTATACGGTGAAATGGACTATGACCTCACGATCTAACTTGTTGTGACCTTGCATCTTATTGCACTGCGTAAAGGAATTGACCGGTACGATCGGTATGCAAGACAAGTTTCTCACTGTACCTCGGTACAAGTGACAATAATAAACCAATACCAATACCTTGTCAAATGCCTTGGAGAAGTCCATGTGGACTACTTCAGCAATACTGCCCTCATGTATATACTTAGTCACATCTTTGAAAAACTCAATCAAATTTGTCAGATATATCTCCCATCGACAAAGCCATTCTAACTATTTTTGATCAATCCCTGCCTTTCTAAACCTAAACTAATCCCATCCTTCAGAAATTTTTCCAATAACTTGCCTACCACTGATGTAAGACTCATCAGCCACTAATTGCCTGGTTTATCCCTGCTACATTTCTTGAATAAATAAACTACATTTGCTGCCCAAACTGAAGGCAAATGAGTTTCACAATCATTTTCAATTTTAGTTTATGTCTGATGATGTTTGAAGCTGGCAATCAGAACGTTTATAATTTCTTACTGGAAAAAATACTACCAACAAATTAATTACCCACATACACATTTATGGGCAGTAGAGTGAAAAGTTCTATGAGTACAGAGTTCTACCAGTGAAAAGTTGAAACACTGATTTTCAATGAATAAAAGACCAACATGCAATTGTATTTTTAAAATGTAGCTATAGAATTTAAACTATAGAAAATTTGATATCTAAAAGAAAACATTTTCCTGTTTGCAACAACATTTCCAATTTCCAACAACATTCGAAGATAGAGGTGCATTAATAATAATGCATTGAAGACCATGTTACTTTTCACTTTTCATTTATGTTATTTAGCAATATCAATGCAAACAATGTCAAATTGTGTTTTTTTCAATTTTTAAATTTTTTATGTCAAGCTAACTGGGCTATGGTTTCACAAGCAAAGAACAAACTGCTGGAAGAACTCAGCAGTCAAACAGCATCAGTGGAGACAAAAGGATGATTGATGTTTCAGGTCAAGACTCTGCATCAAGACTGAGAGTGCAGAGGGAAGATAGCCAGTATATAGAAATCAGGAGTGTTGCAACAGAGCCTGATTGGTGATAGGTAGATTCAGCTGAGGATGGGGAAAATGGGAAGATGGAGCCAGGTGGGGAAAGGTATTGAGTCTTGGTAATGGTGGGGGGGGAGATCAAGAAGGTGAAAAAAGGGAGAGAGACCATGGGTGGACTGATGGGAGTAGGAAAAGAACACAGGAAGAGAGGGGAATCTGAAATTGGACAATTGAATGGTCATACCATTGGGCTGTAAGCAGCATTTATGGAGGCAAAGTGATGGTCGGTGCTTCAGGTTGCGACTGCATCAGATGCTGCTTGACCCGATGAGTTACGCAGCAGTTTGTGTTTTGCTTCAGGCTTCAATCTCAGACTCACCATCTCAATATGTTTGTAAAAAATTTTAAGTTTAGCTTGGCAACATTATAAGCCTTTTCCTTCACCATCATTTCCCTTATCATGGAAAAAAAACAAAATTGCTAACTTACCCACTTATTATTACACAGGAGGCATTTTGGCCTTTGCTGTCCATGTCAGCTCCAAAAGGAGAAATTCAAACAGTCCCATTTTCACTCTCATTTTGATATAGCCTTGTAACTTACTCCCTCCCACAAGCCCATCAATACCTCCTACCCTTTGATTCTTTTTCCACTTACGCTAAGGAGTAATTTACAGTAGCTGATTGACCGACCAGCACGTCTTTTGGGATATAGGATGAAACTGGAGTAGCTGGCAGAAACACTCATGGCGACAAGGATAATGTGAAAATACTACACAGAGGTCAGGGCTGAATCTGGATCTGTGGAGCTGAGAGGCAACAACAACAGCTGCTGTGCCACCATGCTGTCCACTTTTCTTGTTAGCCAAGGTTGGAACACATTTCCCCTTGGGCTGTTGTAAACTATGCATTGATTATTTAGATATTAGCTACTGCTTGCCTATTGTTATACCTTTTGATGCAGTTTCAGAGTGGCACAACTAGCAGAGTTGTTGCTTTACAGCTTCTGTGACACAGGTTTAGTTCTGACCTCTGATGCTGGCTGTGTGGAGTTTGCATGTCTTCTCTAAGTGCTCTGGTTTCCTTCCATTTCCCTTTGACATACAAGTTGGTAGAGTAACTAGCCACTGTCTTCTGAAGCATTGCTGTTTAGGAACATTAAGGAAGCTTATCCTATAACTATACTGTCCCTATGGGCTGGGTGGCACCTCCCACAAACTGCATCTCACTGCTGCTCCCCCGTCATGAACTGCTGAGAAAGCATTCAGTTGGGGCTAGATTTACGATGGTTACAACTTTTTAAAAATTTAACCACCTTAATCCTCACCATTCCCCATCCATTCCCAGACCCATCTGCTCACAGGAATTAATATTTTCACTGCCATTTCCTTCTTCCTCACAGAATCTTTGTAAGTTTATGACAAGGAAGGAGGGATATCTGCCCACTTTGCCTATACTGGTCAAAAAGGAAGTACCAAACGTTAACTCACCTTTCAACCCTAGGTCAATATCCCTGCAGATTATGGCTTTTCAAATACAAAGCTATGTTTCTTTTATTGCTTTCATTATAGTTTACAACCCAGCATGCATCAATCTCAATGTACGTCAGTCTCAATCTCAGACTCACCATCTCAATACATTTATAAAAAAATAAGTTTAGCTTTTATATTCCTTGCTGGTTGTTTTATATATATTCGTTTTGCATCCTTTACTAGATGAAAGTGGTAGATGAGCTTTCTTTGGATCTGCTGGTTTTCATAATTCTCCAATATTTTCACTATTTTTTGCTCTTATGCTGATTCAAACTTTTCAAACTCAGCTGGCATTTGAATAAATTACGTTGCATGAAGTTTAAAACTAATTCCACATACAAACCTCTGAACTACAATAGCGTTTGAAGACCGTTTTCCTTTAGAATTAAATACCATATAGTTTTTTTCAGTTCTGTAAGTAATTGCTGAGGATGCACTTAAGATTTCAGTCTCTTCTCATAACAGGTTTTCTGTTATCCTTGCTCTCTAAAAGCCCACACCTCTTCATAGATTGTTTTCATTGATCCTACACGCATTTGGCATTTCATTGAAATGGGTATTGTGCCCTATTCTAAAAGTGACTAATATTTAATCACTGATTCCACTATCGTGGGCACTACAGTTTAGCCTAATCTTGTCTATGCACTCATAGGAGCTCTTGGATACTGAGCAGGAAGATTAAATATTGCAGAAACGTAAGCAACCAAGGAAATTAGCTTGTGGAGACACAAGAGACTGCAGATGCTGGAACCTGGAGCCACAAACAGTCTGCTGAAGATACTCCAGCAGATTATTGTTGCTCAAGGATATTACCTAGGTTGCTTTTCAGGTTTGCAGTGTATTACTTGGAACTGAAGAAGCTCTTTAGCTTTAATTCTCCTTGCTTTGTACAGAATTTTCAAAACAGCATGTAAATTATTGAGTTGGGAAAACAATGAAAATCATACAATCATCTCACCTGAATGAAGATCTTGATGTTCATCAAATTTTGCCTGAAACTGTTGCTCTGTTTTTGTAGCACGAATTGTCCAAAGTCCTTGAAGGGATGAAGATAGGTGGGAAAAGGCCGGACTTCGGGCTGAATTACAAAATCAATGTACATATCGTTATTTTTTTTGCAGTAATTTTAACCACTGTTACATTTATAAAGAAAGCATGAGCCCAGGGCCTCGTATCAATTAATTACAGTATCCTTTTCTAGATTTTAAAATCTAGGTGGTATAACTGTTATCATAATTAACAGCATAACTTTTCATCACATTTTTTCAACCATTTTCCTTTATTATTGTCATAGAAACATTTCTGAATAATTTTTTGCTTGTATTGGTGGGATGTTTCACAGAGAGATATGGCGGAGGCTTGTCACTGAAGATGCTCTAAGTGGAGATTTGGTCTGGAGTGTTGACCAAGGGGAGTGACGTCCTGTGGGATAGGGGAGCAGTCTTGGCAGGTGGCTTAAAGAGCCCTCATCCATATTTGTTCCAGCCCTAACTTTGGTCAGAGACACACAGTTAACCCGAAGAAGGATTAACTGAATTAAAGATTAACAAGAAAGTGTGCTCTAGGGCCAGCAGGAAACTTTATAAAGGATACCAATACAGACACTGAAGGTCTAATGAAAGGCTTAAAGCACAAAATGGTCATTTCATGCTGAAAGCAGACATTGTTCTCTGCTTAGATAGTAACATTGAAAAAAGTGGTGCATGGATGCTTTTAAATATTTCAAGCAAAAATCTGCCACTAAGATATACTACAAAGTGCATTCACCACAATAAATAATCTTTGTAAGCTTAATGTTTTCAAGGATACATGTCCTTTCTGAGTCATGATGGGGTGGCCACAGGAGTAATGAGTGGTATGGCATTTGTCGCTATGAAGCATGGGAGGTTGGTGGGTGAGGCTTTGGGCCTGGAGATTGGGCCTTCAGTATTGGGTCACAATTGATTACTGGAGCAGTTGGGATTAAGGGCAGACTGGAAAGGTGGGGGAGGGAGAGTTGTGATTCAGAAGAGTGGCAGGGTTAGTGGATAAATTAGAGAGTCTAATAGAGCACTCGACTCCATCCACAGACAATGGGCCTCGCATGTGTAAATGAAAATCAAAGAAACACTGGCCAGATGAGCATTGTCGGATAGTGCTGCATATGTCTGACAATCCCTGCGTTTCAGCATATCAGGAATACATGCAATGCATATGATAAACCCCAATTTGAGTCAATAAAAATATTGCTTTCAAACTTAATTTCTTGGTGCACATAAATGTTGCAATATACAAATGAATTTTGAGGACAATGTGTTCACAATATTTCAAAAATATTATACCATTAACAAGTCCAAGTCCATAGTTCCCCAAAAGTGACAACACAGGCCAAAAGGGTGGTGAAGAAGGCATATGGCATGCTTGCCTTCATAGGTCAGGGCATAGAGTATAAAAGCTGGGACATTACATTTCAAATTTACAAAGCACTGGTTTGGCCGCACTTGAAGAATAATGTGCAGTTTGGGTCAAGACACCACAGGAAGGAATTGATTGATCTGGAGAGAGTGCAGAGGAGATTCACCAGCACACTGCTGTGATTGGAGGACTTCAATTATGGGGAGAGATTGGATTGGCTGTACTTGTTTCCCTGGAGCGAAGGACACTTTGAGGGGTGACCTGATAGTATCTAAAATTATGATTGGCATAGAAAAGGTAGATATTAAAAATGTTCTCTCATGATAGGAATATTAAAAGCAAGAGGGCACAGACTTAAGGTGAGAGAAAGGAGTTTTAAAGTGGACCTGAGGGGTAAGTTTTTTAAACAGAGAATGGTTGATACCCAGAACTTGCTGCCCAAGAGGGTGGTGGAATCAGGTGTAATCACCATGTTTAAGAGGCTTTTAGACAAATAGGCAAGGCACAGATGGATACACTCCTAATGCAGGCAAATGGGATTAGTATATTTGGGCAAAAAAGGTCAGTGTGAACACACTTATGACCTTATTATGTGAAAGTTACCTAAAGGAGAAATAAAAATGCCAAGCTTAGAATCCCAGTAAACATAGACATTGGTCTCAAACTGTAAACCATCTAAAAAGGCATGCTAAAGCATTGCTTTTCAGTGGTTTGTACCAGTCTTGTACAGGGTTCCCTGGCATAGACATTATGTTGTGCAAGAGGCACAATGTGTCATATTTGATAAAAAAGGTCCTTCCTGAAGGTGAAGCTTGCAGATGAAGTAATGTTTAGAGAGGATGAGGGATAGCAGGTGGGAAGAGTATTGCAGGGAAGGGACAAACATTGCATAGACAATGGTAAACTGACAAGAAAGGAGTAGAGGATTATGGGCAGAGGAAAGAGTCGTGACTGAGGGGAGCAATGATGATGAAGCAGGGAAAAAGAGAGCCATGGAGGAGGGAAAAGGGAGGATCATGGGGGTGGGGTGATATATCATAGAAGGAAGAGAACAGACTATAGAAGACTGCAGAGAGATGATTGTGGAAGGATGAAGAGTACTGTGGATGTGGGAGAGAAGTTCTCAATGGGAAGAAAGAGGATCATATTTAAGAAACAATTGTGGAAGGGAGTGAGAGGATGGGGGGTAGATAGCTTTGGAGGTTGGTGGAAGGTTTGAGTCAGAGCAGCGTATTTTGCAGTGGAATAATCGTGGAGTGAATCCTTTAGTGTGATGATTGGAGTGGGAAATTATTATGAAAGAAATTGGCTAAGGCTTGCTTCTGTGTGTAACCAGTGCCTTTCGCAGGCCTTGTCTGTGCAGTACACTTTATTACAGGTGGTGCAAAACAAGTATTGCATGTCCTTCATAGTCACATATGTACCTCATGTAAGGAGGACCCTATCTAATTGATAGACGTCCTCTAACAGTGCAGTAAGTAGGTTTTTGATTAAATTCATCGCATGTTGTACAAAAACTTTGGGGTATGTGATAGAATATCTGGACATCAAAATTTTAAAAATTTACTAAAAAAGCTGCAAAGGAATGGCAGCTGGAATTTAACTCAGACAAGTGTGAAGGGTTGCATTTTAGGAATTCAAACCCAGTACAGGGCATACAAAGTGAATGGCAGAGCTCTGGGGAGTGTGTAGAACAGAAAGACCTAGGGGTACAAGTACATAGTTCCCTGAAAATGGCAACACAGTTAGATTGGGTGGTGAAGAACAGTACGGCAGCTCGCCTTCATTGGTCGGAGCATTGAGTACAAGAGTTGGGATGTCATGTTAGAGCTGTACAACACACTTGGAGTATTGTGTGCAGTTTGATCACCATGCTATAGGAAGGATGTGATTAAGAGGGTGCAGAAAAGATTCACAAGGATGTTGTCAGGACTGGAGGGCTTGAGTTATAAGAAGCGACGGGTAGGCTGGGACTGGTTTCCCCTGGAGCAAAGGAGGCTGAAGGGTGACCTTATAAAAGTATATAAAATTATGAAACCTGGAAGAATCAAAAATAATGGCCATATGTTTAAAGTAAGAGGGGAAAGATTTAAAGGGGACCTGATGGGTAGGTTTTACACACAGAGGGTGGGTATATGGAATGAGCTTCCAGAGGAAGTGGAAGAGACAGGTAGAATTACAAAGTTTAAATGACATTTGGATAGGTACATGGATAAGAAAGGTTTAGAAAGATATGGGCCAAACGCAGGTAAATGGGACGAGCTCAGGTAGGCACCTTGGTCAGCATGAACAACTTGGGCGAAAGGGCCTGCTTCCGTACTGTATAACTTGATGACTCTATACTTTTATAAAAAGATTATTGTTTTAAAAAAGGCACATTTCATCAGAATATGCTGAAAGTCATCCAATATTGGCTAAAAGATGGATATCAAAATGCACTTCTCTGAAGGGAGCTTGACGGTGGGAATAATTGATCAATTCCTACAAAGCATACCATGACCACTAGCAACAGGAAGAAAGGAATCATTGGAATTTAGATAAGATTGTGGAAAATCTGACAATGTAATCTGTCTCCTCCACCTCCACCCCAACCTGTCTTCTCATCCTTCCTATCCTTCTTTTATTCTTCCTCTCTCTTCCCCAGTTACCATAAAAGCTGTCCAGAACATCATTAAAAGACTTGTAATTTAATTTTCTGAGCCATACTTACTAGTTGTTTCCATGCGTTTAATATCACGTGATGTTTCCAAGAAATAGCGCCGAAGGAAAGAGAATACAACAACAAGTGGAGTGATCGGAATAAGTATCCACGGAATGACAGATACTGCCACGGCTAACACACCCAAGATCTGCAGAAGAGTCTTGAAAATAACAAGTAATTTTATCATCTTGTGAACAATTAGTTCAGTTATGAGAAAACAATACAGTTGAATTCTAACTGGAAGGAATCCATTGAAGGTTATTAGAAGTCCTCAAGAATAAGGACATACTGTTAACAGGGATAAAAATGCTTTTGAATATATCTCTTTGCTTAGATAAGAGTTATGAAATCATAAAGTCACCGAGCATAGAAACAGGCCATCCTTTGTACTGACCTACACTAATCCCATTTACCCACATTAGGTTCATAGCCTTCTATGCCTTGGCGACTCATGGTACTTGTCTAAATGCTTCTTGTGTATCCTTAGATTCTCTACCTCCAACAAATCTTCAGGTAGCTTATTCCAGACTCCAACCACTCTCTGTGTTAAACAAAAATCCTCCACAGATTCCCTCTAAACCTCCTAACTCTCACCTTTTTGTCTCAGACACTGCTCCCACCACGAGAGGAAAAAGATTTTTACTATCCACCCTATCCATTTGCCTCATAATTGTATATACCTCTATCACCTTTCAGCCCCCACCATTCCAGGGAAAACAAGCCCAGCCTACCCAATTTCTTCTTGTAACAGTAACACCCCAATCCAGAAATCTTAAATTTGAAGTGTTCTCTATAACTAACATTTATGCTGTTCAATTCAAGACAAGGTCTCCATCACCACTCTACAACAACTTTCATTGTTATAGAACATAGAAACAGGCCGTCTCATCCATGCCAACCATGATGCCTGAATATGTTAATCCCATTTGCACACATTGGGCCCATATCCCTTTACACTTAAGTCTCCAAGTACCTGTCCAAATGCTTATTAAACATTGTAATTGTATCTGCATCTCCCACCTCCCGGTAGCTTGTTCCAGATATTCACATCTCTCTGTGGGAAAAACTTATCCCTCACATCTCCTTTAAATTTGTCCCCTCTCACCTTAAACAGGTGCCCTCTAGTTCTGTTCTAGACTGTCCTGCCCTGGGGAAAAGATTCTATCTATCCTAAGTGTGTCTCTCACAATCTTATAACCATTTCCAAGAGCATCCCTCTGCGTTATATGTTCCAGAGAATAATACCAGCCTTTCCAATCTCTCCTTGTAACTACAGCCCTCCATTCCAGGCAACAGCACAGTGAATCTGGAGGTTTCGTGGGTTTCGCTTCGGCAGAGGTCGGGACTTCGGGACAGATAAGTTTTCCTTCTTTTTTTGTATAGAGTTTTTATTATAAGGTTTAGTTGAGTAAGGTACTGCTTTATAAGTTTTTAAATAAGTTTTAATCGGGAATAGTGGGGACTGGACTGCGCAGGCACGTGATGTCAGCAGGTAAGGCGCGGGCTGTTTAAAAAGCAAACTGCCCTATCCAGCGGGCAGCATTGGAGTGGGCAGCAGAGTGAGAGGGAGCAGAGTGTTCTGGGCTTTGGCTCAAGGGGCGAGGAAAGTTAGGTGACTTGAGGAAAGGAAAGGGTATGAGTGCGGTTTCCTGTACTCAGTGTCAGATGTGGGAGTTCCCGGAGTCTCCCTGCCTCCAGGAAGGCTACATCTGCGCCCGGTGTGTTGAGCTGCAGCTCCTGAGGGACCGTGTTAGGGAACTAGAGATGCAGCTCGATGACCTGCGTCTGGTCAGGGAGAGTGAGGAGGTGATAGAGAGGAGTTATAGGCAGGTGGTCACACCGGGACCATCGGAATCAGGCAATTGGGTCACAGTCAGGAGGGGGAAGGGGAAGAGTCAGGTACTAGAGAGTACCCCTGTGGCTGTACCCCTTGACAATAAGTACTCCTGTTTGAGTAATGTTGGGGGAGACAGCCTACCTGGGGGAAGCAACAGTGGCAGTGTGGCTCAGATGGGTAGGGAAGGAGTGAGGAGGGCACTAGTGATGGGGACTCTATAGTTAGGTGGGCAGACAAGCGATTCTGTGGATGCAGGAAAGAAACTCGGAACGTAGTTTGCCTCCCAGGTGCCAGGGTCCGGGATGTTTCTGATCGCGTCCAAGATATCCTGAAGGGGGAGGGAGAACAGCCAGAGGTCGTGGACCATATTGGTACCAACGACATATGTAGGGAGAGGAATGAGGTCCTGAAAAGAGACTATAGAGAATTAGGAAGGCAGTTGAGAAGCAGGACCTCAAAGGTAGTAATTTCCGGATTACTGCCTGTGCTAAGCGACAGTGGGTATAGGAACAGATTGAGGAGGAGGGATTGGAGTAGGGAGCAGGGATTCAGTTTTATGGATCATTGGGGCCTCTTTTGGGGCAGGTATGACCTGTTCAGAGAGGACGGTTTGCACTTGAATCCCAGGGGGACCAACATACTGGCAGGGAGGTTTGCTAAGGCTACTGGGGAAAGTTTAAACTAGAATTGTTGGGGGGTGGGATCTGTACTAGAGAGACTGGGGAAGAGGTGTTTGGCTCTCAAATAGAGGAAGCTAGAAGTAAGTACCATAGGCAGGTGATAGAGAAGGGAAGTGTTCAGACAGGCTTGAGATGTGTCTATTTCAATGCAAGGAGTATTGTGAACAAGGCAAATGAGCTTAGAGCTTGGATCGATACTTGGAGCTATGATGTGGTGGCCATTACGGAGACTTGGATGGCTCTGGGGCTGGAATGATTGATTCAAGTGCTGGGTTTTAGATGTTTCAGGAAAGGACAGGGAGGGAGGCAAAAGAGGTGGGGGAGTGGCACTGTTGATCAGAGATAGCGTCACGGCTGCGGAAAAGGTGGACGTTGTGGAGGGATTGTCTACGGAGTAGCTGTGGGTGGAGGTTAGGAATATGAAAGAGTCGATAACTCTTATATAGGCCGCCCAATAGTGACAGGGTTACTGAGGAGCAGATAGGGAAGCAGATCCGAGAAAGGTGTGAGAATAACAGAGTTGTTGTGATGGGAGATTTTAATTTCCCAAACATCGACTTGCATCTCCAGACAGTGAGGGGTTTAGATGGGGTGGAGTGTGTTAGGTGTGTTCAGGAAGGGTTCTTGACACAGTATGTAGATAGACCTACAAGAGTAGAGGCTGTGCTTGATTTGATATTGGGAAAAGAACCTGGTCAGGTGTCAGATCTCTCAGTGGGTGACCATTCTGGTGATAGTGATCATAATTCTATCTCCTTTACGTTAGCACTGGAGAGAGGTAGGAACAGACAGACTAGAAAGGTGTCTACTTGGAGTAAAGAGAATTATCAGGCTCTCAGGCAGGAAATTGGAAGATTAAATTGGGAACAGATGCTCTCTGGGAAAAGTACAGAAGATATATGGCAAATCTTCAGGGGGTATTTGTCTGGAGTTCTGCATAGACATGTTCCGATGAGACAGGGGAGTCACGAGAGGATACAGGAACCGTGGTGTACAAAGGCTATAATAAATCTAGTCAAAAGGAAAAGAAAAGCATACAAGAGGAACAGAGAGCTAGGTAATGTTAGAGATCTGGAAGAGTACAAGGCTAAAAGGAAAGAACTTAAGAAAGAGATTAGGAGAGCTGGAATGGGACATGAGAAGGCCTTGGCGGGCAGGATTAAGGAAAATCCCAAGGCGTTCTACAAGTATGTGTAGAGTAAGAAGATGAGATGCGAAAGGATAGGGCCTATCAAGTGCAGCAGGGGGAAAGTGTGTATGGATCTGGAAGAAATAGCAGAGGTACTTAATGAATACTTTATGTCAGTATTCACTATGGAAAAGCATCTCAGGGATTGTAGTGAGGACATGCAGTGGCCTGAAAAGCTTGAGCATGTAGATATTAGAAAAGAGGTGGTGCTGAAACTTTTGGAAAGCATCAAGTTAGATAAGTCGCCGGGACCGGACGAGATGTACCTCAGGTTGCTGTGGGAGGCAAGGGAGGAGATTGCAGAGCCTCTGACGATGATCTTTGCATCGTCGATGGAGACAGGAGAGGTTCCGGAAGATTGGAGGGTTGCGGATGTTGTTCCCTTATTCAAGGAGAGTAGGGATAGTCCAGGGAGTTATAGATCGGTGAGTCTTACCTCAGTGGTTGGTAAGCTGATGGAGAAGATCCTGAGGGGCAGGATTTATGAACATTTGGAGAGGTATAATATGATTAGGAATAATCAGCATGGCTTTGTCAAGGGCAGGTCCTGCCTTACGAGCCTGATTGAATTTTTTGAGGATGTGACTAAGCACATCGATGAAGGGAGAGCAGTAGATGTAGTGTATATGGATTTCAGCAAGACATTTGATAAGGTACCCCATGCAAGGCTTATGGAGAAGGTGAGGAGACATGGGATCTAAGGGGACATTGCAGTGTGGATCCAGAACTGGCTGGCCCACAGAAGGCAAAGAGTGGTTGTTGAAGGGTCGTATTCTGAGTGGAGGTCGGTGACTAGTGGTGTACCTCAGGGGTCTGTACTGGGACCCTTACTCTTTGTGATTTTTATAAACGACCTGGATGAGGAAGTGGAGCGGTGGGTTAGTAAGCTTGCAGATGACACGGTTGGGGGTGTTGTGGATAGTTTGGAGGGCTGTCAGAGATTACAGAGGGACATAGATAGGATGGGCTGAGAAGTGGCAGATGCAGTTCAACCCAGATAAGTGTGAAGTGGTTCATTTTGGTAGGTCAATTATGTTGGCGGAATATAGTATTAATGGTAGGACTCTAGGCAGTGTGGAGGATCAAAGGGATCTTGGGGTCCGAGTCCATGGGACGCTCAAAGCGGCTGCGCAGGTTGACCCTGTGGTTAAGAAGGCATATGGTGTATTGTCCTTCAATCGGGGAATTGAATTTAGGAGCCGAGAGGTATTGTTGCAGCTATATAGGTCCCTGGTCAGACCCCATTTGGAGTATTGTGCTCAGTTCTGGTTGCCTCACTATAGGAAGGATGTGGAAGCCATAGAGAGGGTACAGAGGAGATTTACAAGGATGCTGCCTGGAATGCGGAGCATGCCTTATGAAAGCAGGCTGAGGGAACTCAGCCTTTTCTTCTTGGAGAGACGGAGGGTGAGTGGGGACCTGATAGAGGTGTATAAGATGATGAGAGGTATTGATCAGGTAGATAGTCAGAGGCTTTTCCCCACGGCTGAAATGTTGGCCACAAGAGGACATAGGTTTAAGGTGCTGGGGAGTAGATATAGAGAAGATGTCAGGGGTAAGTTTTTCACTCAGAGAGTGGTGACTGCGTCGAATGGGCTGCCGGAAACTGTGGTGGAGGTGGATACGATAGGGTCTTTCAAGAGACTGTTAGATAGTTACATGGAGCTGAATAAAATAGAGGGCTATGGGTAAGCCTAGTAATTTCTAGCGTAGGGACATGTTCGACACAGCTTTGTGGGCCGAAGGGCATGAATTGTGCTGTAGTTTTTCTATGTTTCTACGTTCTATGGTGCTAATCTCTTCTGCACACACATTCTATTGCTTCTTATAGTGTGGTGACCAGAACTGTACATAATTGTGTACAGTTGTGGTCTCACCAATGTTTCGTATAGCTGGACTATGATGCCCCAACTCTTATATTCAATGCCCCTGTCTAAGAAGGCAAGCATACCAAATGCCTTCTTTGCTACCTATCGACCTGTGTCAGCATTTTCAGTAGGGTAAAGGCTTCGTACAAGGTTCCTTCATACATCAATGATCCTAAGGTCCCTGCCATTTACTCTTTATGTCCTACCAGAATTTGACTTCCCAAAGTGCATTACCTCACACTTGTCTGGACTAAATCCCATCTGCCACCACTCTGCCCAACTTCAAGTCATATACCATGTGTGCAGGGTTTGGCTAGGCAATGAAAAAAACAGCTTCTGTAGTGTGAAAGCACACTACAAATGCATATTTCAGCAGTCTACAATGCTATCAGTTCTTCAATTATACAAAAAAGGGTGCTTGAAAGGAAGGTGAGTGAAAGATGCACACCTCAGCAAAGAAATGATTACAGGTGGGTGCTCCATGACAATAACAGAAAATTCTGGAAATAAAAAGCAATTTAGGATAAAAGTTAACGTTTCAGGATTTTTCTTCAGGTCTTCAATATCATGGAAAGCAAGTGAAAGTAAATGACACAAAGTAACCAGATATACACCAAGAGAAGTTTTTAAAAAAATTACTTTTATCACCTCATGAGCAATTATCAGGTAGAAATACAGTTGAATTCTTACTGGTAGGGATTCACTGCAGATTATTTGGATACCTGAAGTACTGTGCAAGTTGAAAGAGGTGGAAACGGTCTATGTAAAGTAACAAAAAATGGAGCTAGTGTTGGCAACTTATAGGTCTGAAGCTGCACGCAGCTCTTTAAGGAGTTACATGTATCTCCTGATGTGATCAATGGAACCCCTTTCAGTTGTGGTGCTCAACACTGTGATTATCATCATCACTACCGTCCAACAGAGGCTGCTTCCATCTAGTCTGGCCTATCACCACGCTAGCTACACCAGCTAGCTGCAGATGCTGTGGCTGCAGAACTGAGGGCAGAATATGACTTTGCCTCAAACTTTACTGCTGTCTGCCCAGGTCCCTGGAATCTGAGTCCCATCTAATTGTGGTTCTATGGCCCAAATGATGACAGGATTTGGGCTGGGGGCATGCCCGATGTGGGGCTTTGGTCCCGTGTTACCAAGCCTGGACCTCAGGAACCCTCATGAAAAGCAATGATCTGATCCTGTGTAACGCTCTGGGACAGCATTGGTGGGAACAAAATAATCACATTTTAACACTGGGGCACATTGTTGGCAGGCACAAAATTGTCTGCATAACTTTGTGGTAGAGTGCTATAGAGCTCGGGATCATCACTACATTATACCGAAATATAGTGGTGCTGGGCACAGGACTGCCACATTATAACACTGAGACTGCATGCTGGTCAGCACCTGGTTGTCACTGATAAACAATGGTGAACAATGTCAATGTGCATAGGGCTGTTACGGTATAACTTAGGGAAGTAGTGCTGATCAGCACAGGCCAACTATAGTGTAACACTCGGGCAGAGAGCTGGTGGACCATTACTAAAACTAAAGACAATACTGATGGTTACGTGACCATCACTGCATTACATTGAGGGACAGTGCTCAGGGGCACAGTGACAGCAGCCAGGCTGCTGACAGGCTGTTTCCCTTCACTTGGAGGATCTTCTAATAATGAAGCAGAATGCCCAAACTAAGCTCTTGCTTTTGGTGTACCAGCTTCAGACTGACATTCTTTGCCACATGAAGTGACAGTTTAAGGTGGCAATGGTGGGAAAAGATAAGACCTAAACTGAGGGGACTTCAATTGATGAGCTGGGGTACAGGAAGGAGATAGAGAGCTTAGTAGCATGGTGTCATGACAACAACCTTTCCCTCAACGTCAACAAAAGAGCTGGTCATTGACTTCAGGAAAGGGGGCGGTGTACATGCACCTGTCTACATCAACGGTGCTGAGGTTGAGAGGGTTGAGAGCTTCAAGTTCTTGGGAGTGAACATCACCAATAGTCTGCCTGGTCAAATCACGTAGGTGCCACGGCCAAGAAAGCTCACCAGCACTTCTACTTCCTCAGGAGGCTAAAGAAATTCGGTATTGATGCATCATAGAAAGCATACTATCTGGTATGGCAACTGCTCTGCCCTGGACAGCAAGAAACTGAAGAGAGTTGTGGAGACAGCCCAGTGCATCACGGAAACCAGTCTCCCCTCCTTGGACTCTGTCTTTACCTCTCGTTGTCTTGGTGTAGCAGCCAGCATAATCAAAGACCCCACCCACCCGGGACATTCTCTCCTCTTCCATCGAGTAGAAGATACAGGAGCCTGAGGGCACGTACCACCAGACTTAAGGACAGCTTCTACCCCACTGTGATAAGACTATTGAACGGTTCCCTTATACAATGAGATGGACTATGCACTCATGATCTACCTTGTTGTGACCTTGCACCTTATTGCACTGCACTTTCTCTGTAGCTGTGACACTTTACCTTGTACTGTTATTGTTTTTACCTGTACTACCTCAATGCACTCTGTACTAACTCAATGTAACTGCATTGTGTAATGAATTGACCTGTACGATCAGTATGCAAGACAAGTTTTTCACTGTACCTTGGTACAAGTGGCAATAAAAAAAAACCTTGCTCTACAATGCTGCTGCACCTTTCTGTTGACTTGGTTTACAATGGTGTACTAATCTGGTGTCAGTCAGGTTATGGTCCTATTGTTTTAACTTCCAGATGCAGCTGAGACATTTGGCACCACAGCTATTTTCTTCACATGGCCCCATGAAGTTAGTTGCCTGGTCAATCTGAGCAGCAATCTTCTCCCAACTGTGAAGTACCAGAGCCCAGTGGGGAGATGCGTGGGGAGGGGGGTACTTCTTCGCTGCTGGATAAAGATTTGAAGTATTGACTGGAATTTCTCTTTTCTAGCAGAACAACCATCTGTTCTAGTGAAAAGTCATCAGCCGAAGTTGCTCTTTTTCTGTACATTGATGCTGCGCCTGACCTGCTGTGTATTTCCAGCAATTTATTTTATTTCCAATATTCAGCATCTGCAGTATTTTGATGTTTCACCAATTTGCTTACCTGTGGCATCTCTCTGTTCCCAGCTGCTCACTATGGCAGAGGTCAGGCATCTACTTGGGTCAGTGTGAGACTGCATTGAGGCACCAGGCAGCTCTCTGGCAGTGGGAACCTGGCCCTATGTAATGAGACTGTCGCTTGACACTTGCACAGAAGTGTGTTCCATCTCCAAAGTATAAATGATGCTGTCCTGGCTACACATAAATTTCTGCAATCTGTGGAAGGTGGACTCCTCTACATTTTGGGGGTGGGGGGGGGGGGGAAGCAGAATAGAATGGATTAGCATAGGATTAGTGTAAAAGTGCATGCTTGATGATTGGCACAAACCCAATAGGCTGAAGTGCCTGTTTCTGTGCTGTATCTATTCGTGATTCTTTGCCAACTCCTTCATTTGGTCAGGCAGACCTGACAATGTGCCATCATCTCAGTTTGCCTCCGCACCTGCCTATTCATATATGCCTCCCTGTTTTGGTTTTCAGCCGAGTTCTCCAGAACAGTACTTGTGGGGCAGTAAAGCCCCCATGTCAGCCCCCATTTTGGGCCCTGTAGCTAAGGAAGGAGGTGCTGGCCCTGGAGAGGGTCCAGAGGAGGTTCATAAGGATACACCCGGGAATGAAAGGCTTAACATATGAGGAGCGTTTGATGGCTCTAGGCTGGTAGACAATGGAGTTCAGAAGGATGAGGTGGGCTGTGAAGAGCAAGAGGACAAGGCGGATGGGCTTAGAGCTTGGATCAATACTTGGAGCTATGATGTGGTGGCCATTACGGAGACTTGGATGGCTCAGGGACTGGAACGGTTGCTTCAAGTGCCGGGTTTTAGATATTTCAGAAAGGACAGGGAGGGAGGCAAAAGAGGTGGGGGAGTGGCACTGTTGATCAGAGATAGTGTCACGGCTGCGGAAAAGGTGGACGTCGTGGAGGGTCTCTCCATGGAGTCTCTGTGGGTGGAGGTTAGGAACAGGAAGGGGTCAATAACTTTACTGGGTGTTTTTTATAGGCCGCCCAATAGTAACAGGGATATTGAGGAGCAGATAGGGAAACAGATCCTAGAAAGGTGTGAGAATAACAGAGTTGATGTGATGGGGGATTTTAATTTCCCAAACATCGATTGGCATCTCCAGACAGTGAGGGGATAGATGGGGAGTAGTTTGTTAAGTGTGTTCAGGAAGGATTCTCAACACAATATGTAGATAGGCCTACAAGAGGAGAGGCTGTGCTTGATTTGGTATTGGGAAATGAACCTGGTCAGGTGTCAGATCTCTCAGTGGGTGAACATTTTGGTGATAGTGATCATAATTCTATCTCCTTTACGTTAGCACTGCAGAGAGATAGGAACAGACACACTAGAAAGGCATTTACTTGGAGTAAAGGGAATTATGAGCATCTCAGGCAGGAAATTGGAAGATTAAATTGGGAACAGATGTTCACAGGGAAAAGTACGGAAGAAATGTGGCAAATATTCAGGGGATATTTCTTTGGAGTTCTGCATAGGCATGTTCCAATGAGACAGGGGAGTCACGAGAGGATACAGGAACCGTGGTGTACAAAGGCTATAATAAATCTAGTCAAAAGGAAAAGAGAAGCTTACAAAAGGTACAGAGAGCTAGGTAATGTTAGAGATCTGGAAGAATATAAGGCTAAAAGGAAGGAGCTGAAGGAGGAGATTAGGAAAGCCAGAAGGGGACATGAGAAGGCCTTGGCGGACAGGATTAGGGAAAACCCCAAGGCATTCTACAAGTATGTGAAGAGCAAGAGGATAAGATGCAAAAGAATAGGGCTTATCAAGTGCAGCAGTGGGAAAGTGTGTATGGATGCGGAAGAAATAGCGGAGGTACTTAATGAATACTTTACGTCAATATTCACTACGGAAAAAAGATCTGGGGGATTGTAGTGGGGACTTGCAGCGGGCTGAAAAGTTTGAGCATGTAGATATTAGCAAAGAGGAGGTGCTGAAACTTTTGGAAAGCATCAAGTTGGATAAGTCGCCAAGACCAGATGAGATGTACCCCAGGCTGCTGTGGGAGGTGAGGGGAGAGATTGCGGAGCCTCTGACGATGATCTCTGCATCGTCGATGGAGACGGGAGAGGTTCCGGAAGATTGGAGGGTTTTGCGTATGTTGTTCCCTTATTCAAGAAAGGGAGTAGGGATAGCCCAGGGAATTATAGACCAGTGAGTCTTACCTCAGTGGTGGTAAGCTAATGGAGAGGATCCTGAGAGGCAGGATTTATGAACATTTGGAGAGATATAATATGATTAGAAATAGTCAGCATGGCTTTGTCAAGGCAGCTCCTGCCTTACAAGCCTGATTGAATTTTTTTGAGGATGTGACTAAACACATCGATGAAGGGAAAACAGTAGATGTAGTGTATATGGATTTCAGCAAGGCATTTGATAAGGTACCCCATGCAAGGCTTATGGAGAAGGTGAGGAGACATGGGATCTAAGGGGACATTGCAGTGTGGATCCAGAACTGGCTGGCCCACAGAAGGCAAAGAGTGGTTGTTGAAGGGTCGTATTCTGAGTGGAGGTCGGTGACCAGTGGTGTACCTCAGGGATCCGTACTGGGACCCTTACTCTTTGTGATTTTTATAAATGACCTGGATGAGGAAGTGGAGCGGTGGGTTAGTAAGTTCGCGGATGACACAAAGGTTGGGGGTGTTGTGGATAGTTTGGAGGGCTGTCAGAGGTTACAGAGGGACATAGATAGGATGCAAAGTTGGGCTGAGAAGTGGCAGATGCAGTTCAACCCAGATAAGTGTGAAGTGGTTCATTTTGGTAGGTCAAATATGATGGCGGAATATAGTCTTAATGGTAGGACTCTAGGCAGTGTGGAGGATCAGAGGGATCTTGGGTCCATAGGACGCTCAAAGTGGCGGTGCAGGTTGACTCTGTGGTTAAGAAGGTATATGGTGTATTGTCCTTCATCAATTAGGGAATTGAATTTCGGAGCCAAGAGGTATTGTTGCAGCTATATAGGTCCCTGGTCAGACCCCACTTGGAGTACTGTGCTCAGTTCTGGTCACCTCACAACAGGAAGGATGTGGAAGCCATAAAAAGGGTGCAGAGGATATTTACAAGGATGCTGCCTGGAATGTGGAGCATGCCTTATGAAAGCAGGTTCAGGGAACTCGGCCTTTTCTCCTTGGAGCGACGGAGGATGAGGGGAGACCTGATAGAGGTATATGAGAGGTATTGATCAGGTAGATAGTCAGAGGCTTTTCCCCAGGGCTGAAATGGCGGCCACAAGAGGACATAGGTTTAAGGTGCTGGGGAGTAGGTATAGAGGAGATGTCAGGGGTAAGTTTTTTACTCAGAGAGTGGTGAGTGCGTGGAATGGGCTGCCGGCAACGGTGGTGGAGGCGGATACAATAGGTTCTTTTAAGAGACTGTTGGATAGGTACATGGAGCTGAGAAAAATAGAGGGCTATGGGTAAGCCTAGTAATTTCTAAGGTAGGGACATGTTCGGCACAGCTTTGTAGGCTGAAGTGCCTGAATTGTGCTGTTGTTTTTCTATGTTTCTATCTCATGATCTCATCATGTGGCTAACGAGAGATCTCATTATGTGGCTAACAAGAGTTTAAGACTAAAATAAAAGCAAAAGGGAGGGCATACACGGAAACAAAAACTAGTGGGAAAACAGAGGACTGGGAAACTTTTAAAAACTTACAGAAAGAAACTAAGAAAGTCATTAGGAAAGAAAAGATGAATTATGAAAGGAAGTTGGCAAATAACATACAAAAGGATGCTAAGAGGTTTTTTAAATATATGCAGAGTAAAAGAGAGACAGGGGTAGATACAGGACCAATTGAAAATGATGCTGGAGAAATTATAAAGGGTAACAAAGAGATGGCAGAGGAACTAAATGAGTATTTTGCATCAGTCTTCACTGTGGAAGATATCAGCAATATACCTGATAGTCAGGGGTCTCAGGGGATAGAATTGAGTACAGTCAAGATTACTAGAGAGAAGGGCTTGGGAAGCTAAATGGACTAAGGACAGATAAGTCTCCCGGACCGGATGAAGTGCACCCACGGGTTCTGAAGGAGGTGGCTTTAGAGATTGTGGAGGCATTGGAAATGATTTTCCAGGAATCAAATACACTCTGGCCTGGTTCCCAAGGACTGGAAGGTTGCAAATGTAGTTACTCTGTTTAAGAAAGGAGGGAGGCAGCAAAAGGAAAATTACAGGCCTATTAGTCTGACATCGGTGGTTGGAAAGTTATTGGAGTCGATCCTCAAGGACGAGGTTATGGAATATCTAGAGGTGCAGGACAAGATAGGTCCAAGCCAGCATGGTTTCTTGAAGGGAAGATCCTGCCTGACCAACCTATTGGAATTTTTTGAGGTAATCTCAAGTAGGATGGACAAGGGAGAGGCTGTGGATGTTGTGTATTTAGATTTTCAAAAGGCCTTCAACAATGTGCCGCATAAGATGCTGCTTAATAAGATGAGAGCTCATGGAATTACAGGAAAGATATTAGAATGGGTGGAGCATTGGCTGATAGGCAGAAAGCAAAGGGTGGGAATAAAGAGATCCTGCTCTGGTTGGTTGCCGGTTACTAGTGGTGTTCCGCAGGGGTCGGTGTTGGGGCCGCTTCTTTTTACACTGTATATTGATGATTTAGATTATGGATTAAATGGTTTTGTGGCTAAATTTGCAGATGACACCAAGATAGGTGGAGGAGCAGGAAGTGTTGAAGAAACAGAACGGCTTCAGAGGGACTTGAACAGTTTAGGAGAGTGGGCAAAGAAATGACAGATGAGATACAATGTTGAGAAATGTGCAGTTGTACATTTTGGAAGAAGAAATAAAAGGGCAGATTATTATCTAGATGGAAAGAAAATTCAAAATTCGGAAGTGCAAAGGGACTTGGGGGTCCTTGTGCAGGATACCCTAAAGGTTAACCACCAGGTTGGATTGGCAGTAAGGAAAGCGAATGCTATGTTGGCATTCATTTCAAGAGGAATAGCTATAAAAGTAAGGAGGTGTTGATGAGGCTCTATGGGGCACTGGTGAGGCCTCATTTGGTCTACTGTGTGCAGTTTTGGGCCCCTTATCTTAGAAAGGATGAACTGATGTTGGAGAGGGTTCAGAGAAGATTTACGAGGATGATTCCCGGAACGTAAGGGCTTACATATGAGGATCGTTTGTCGTCTCTTGGACTGTATTCATTGGAGTATAAGAGAATGAGAGGGGACCTCATAGAAACATTTTGAATGATGAAAGGACTGGACAGAGTAGATGTGGCTAAGTTGTTTCCCTTGGTGGGTGAGTCCAGGGCAAGAGGTCTTAGAACTAGAGGGTACCCATTTAAAACAGAGATGAGGAGAAATTTCTTTAGCTAGAGGGTCATGGATTTATGGAATTTGTTGCCACATACAGCTGTGGAGGCCCGATCACTGGGGGTGTTTAAGGAGAAGATTGATAGGTATCTAATTAGTCAGGGTATCAAGGGATATGGGGAAAAAGCTGGTAATTGGGGCTAGATGGGAGAATAGTTTAGCTCATGGTTAAGTGGCGGAGCAAACTCAAAGTGCCGAATGGCCTACTTCTGGTCCTTTGTCTTGTGAGCTTGTGAAACCTACTGAATACTGAAAGACCTGGATAAAGTGGATGTGGACAGGATGTTTCCATTAGTAGAAGAGTCTAGGGTCCAAGGGCAGCACCTCAGAATAAAGGGATGTCTCTTCAGAATTTAGACGAGGAGGAATTTCTTTAGAGGGTGGTGAATCTGTGGAATTCATTGCTAAGGAGGGCTGTGGAGGCCAAGTCACTGGGTGTACTTAAGGCAGGGGTTGATAAGGGGGTTAAGGGTTACAGGGAGAAGGCAGGAGAATGGGGTTGAGAAAAAAAATCAGCCATGATTGAATGGCAGAACAGACCTAGTGGGCCAAATGGCCTAATTCTGCACCTATGTCTAATGGTCAGATTCCTTAAGCCTTTATCTAAATGCAGTCCATTAGTGCAAGCTGCCTATCCCATTGCCTTGTGCTCCACTAAACTGTTACCTTTTACCCTTGTGGTCCTAATTTGAAAGCCGTTGCTATGTGAAATCAGGCACAATGACATAGCGTGTCTTCATCATCAACCTCTCTTCATTATTTGCAAAGTAAAAACATGATGGGGCATTAATTGTGTGCATGCAAATCTGTATTTGGGGTATGGAACAGCACACATGTTAATTAAGATGCAGTCAAAGAAACTATTACTGAGGAGGAGAAATGTTGTAATTACTTACTAAGCTGATTTCTAACAGCCTCCACTCTGGCTTGATTATGGGCTTGAGTGGCCCCTCTACCCACGAAAGGCTGCACCCCCTCTGCACCTCATCCCCCTGTCACCCTCACCCTATACTCGTTCTGGTGGCCTCTTGTTGCTGGTGATCTCAGCCAAAAAAATATGGTCTTGATATCAAATTATGGCATCCTTATGAGTATTGTGTTCTTTGTGTGAGTGGGAATAGAGGTGGTGTGATTTCAAGTAAAGGCAAGATGAATAAATATTAAAATATTAGTGTTGTCAAACTCATCTTAACATGTCTACTTTATGGAGAAGCTGCTCACCTTCTGCCATCCTTTTCTAATGGCTGACCTTGTGGATTTTCTGGTCCTACTTGCATACTGTGTCTTTCTCCTGGCATTTACTTCATCAATTAGTATTTCTACATGCCTGTCTGAGAAATAGGGTGCTCTCTATCAGCTCTCTAAAGCCTCGTGCTCGCTGAAGGCAGATGCAGTATGTGTTATTGTTGTCAGGTTCCAGGAGATTGTGCCTTTAAGCACTAAAACCCTGCAATGACTGTTGCACAACAAACTGCCAACAACTGCCTGTCACCAGGAAGTGGCCTGCTTTACATACTTGGAAGCAGAATGGTTCCTGATATACTATTGCAGACTCATCATATTCCAAAATCACGATTATATTCCATAAATCTAAATTGACGAGGAAGCATCATGTAATAATGTTTTAACACTTCAGTAACAAAGCTAAGTACACGTGTTAAGCTTCCAACTGACCATAATGGAAATTTTTGTAGCAAACAAGAATGCAGATGATGAGAACACAAATAATCTTGGCAAAGCAAGTCAGTGACTAAAACTAAAGGGTGTGATCCTGAAGCTAGATGTCATGTCAATGATGAAAAAAAGTGACCTTTAATGACAGGTTTTTATAAAGTCTCAATATACCAGATTTATTACCATCCCTTTTCTTGCTGCTAGTTCAATTAGTTTTACAAATTTTCTAACATTTTCTAGTGCTTCAGAAATCTGCCTGGTAAAAAAGATTATTAAGCACCTCTTCTCACTTTTCCAAACTCCACACCAAAAGGATGACATGAGGCTTGAATACAGTAGACAAGAGGTTTTCTGCAGGGAATTACAACTTAATAAATTAACATTCTTGAATTTCTGAGAAACTTCAATATTAATTAAATGAATAACAAAAAATTGCAGATCTTTTTTTCTGTAAACTGTTACATTAATAGTTTCAAGAGATATTGTGCAATGAATATAATATTCATACATTTATGTAACATTGCAATATTTTACTCAAGAAATATATCCTGCACTATGAGGATCACTGATGATATCAAACAGTAGTTACAACAACTTATTTCACCTAAATTCTCTGATATTCCAGGAAATATATAAAATGATGTAAAGACTACTCAAGTGTTGGCCATGAACTCTGGATAGTCCATTGTTATCATTTAGTAATTAAAACCATATTTATGTGCTCATTTATTTGGATCAGTTTTTTGGAGGATGATATTTACAAATTGGCACATTCTGTTTTCACTGTCCATTCTTGTAGCTGAATCATAGCACACATGCAGAAAAATAGCACATTAAAGCTAGAATTGGATTCAAAACTAAATAGGTTCCAGTGTAAAGGCAGAAGAATCCATCATTTCCAGAAGGCTGTAAGAATGTGGTAAACTTCATCATTAAATTTTCATGATAATTTTAGCAACTGGCCAAAACTAACTACAATAGCAACTTCATTACTCTGCATCACCAATTTCATATAATAGAGGCAAACTTGTGCTATTCATGACAAATGAATAAGGAGCAAACATAGGCTATTCAAGTTCTCAAGCCAGATCTACCCTTTAATAGGATCATATAAGCATAACTCTGCATTCCTGCCTATGTGTGGTAATTTTTCACCACCTTTCTTATTAAGTATCTACCTACCTCTTCCTTTAAAATACTTGAAGACCCTGCTTCCACTGAGCCAAAGAACTCCATACACTCATGACCAACTGAGAGAAGTTTTTTTGCCCCAGTTCTGTCTTAAATGGGGACCTTTTTTTCCCAGAGGAGAAAACATCCTTATCCACTCTGTCAGAACCCTTCAGAACCTTTTCCTTCAATCTAATCCATCCCTCCACTCTTCTAAACTCCAATAGATTCAAGACCAGCATGTCCAGCATTTCGATATAAGACATGCTGGACATTCTAGTCTTATGCATGTCTGTTTCCAGGAATAAATCATAAGTTAAACTTCTGCTTCCAATGCATGAAAATTCTTCCTTAAATAAGGAGACCAGAAGCATAGACAGAATTCCAGATATGATCTCACAAATGCCCCAGATAACTGAAGCATAACCTCCTACTTTTGTATTCAATAATCCTAGCGATAAACAGTAATATTCTGTAAACTTTCCCATTAATTGCAGTATGTGAATACTTGCCTTTTGCAAACTATGAACAAGGATATCCAGATCTGTGACAGAGCTCTGCAATTCCTCATCATTTGAGTAATACATTGATCTTTACCCATTCACAATTAGGCTATATCTCTGTAGCCTCTTCCTACCTAACATTTCATTGTTGAAAAATTTAGCAACCATACCTTTAGCACCTTCATCCACGTCATTTAAATAAATTGCAAAAAGGTGAGGCCCTGGATCAAATTGTTCGTTACATCCAGCTGACCAGAAAAAGACCCATTTATGCCTACTATCTGCTTCCTGTTAGCCAATCTTCCATTCATGCCAAATATTATGTCCTACACAATGAACACTTTACTCCCCAATATCCTTTAATATTTTAACTTATGAATTCCTTCTGAAAATCTAAAGTTCCTTTTATCCACAGCACAGGTTACTTCTTCTTGAAAAAGAATAGTCAAACCTGGAAGATCTCGAAAAATAAAGGTCAAACCTCATTTCCCGTTTACAAGGCGACACTGACTTTGCCTGATTACCTTGAATTTTTTGAAGTGCCTGCTATAATGTCAATAATAATAGCTTCCAATCATTTTCCCCACAACAGTTAACTGGTCACTAATTTCCTGCTGTTTGTCTTCCTCTCTTTATTTGCTAATTTAATGGAAACTTGCCTGAATCTACAAAATTTTCAAACATTAAAACCAACAACATACACAGTAAGTAACTGGTCCCTGGGGACCTGTTGAACAGGGAACTATGATTAATAAGTTTGCAGATGACACCAAAATTGGTGGTATAGTGGACAGTGAAGGTTGTCTGAGGTTACAATGGAACATTGATCAACTGGGAAAGTGGGCAAGAGAACGGCAGATGGAATTTAACTCAGACAAGTGCAGAGTTTTGGGAAGTTAACCAGGCCAGGACATACACAGTGAATGGCAGGGCCTTGGGGAGGAGACTTAGGTGTACATGTACATAGTTCTCTGAAAGTGGCGACACAGGTAGACAAGGTGGTGAGGGAGGCAGAAGGCATGCTTGCGTTCTCCAGCCATGGCACTGAGTACAAGAGTGAGGACATCACGTTACAGGTGTACAAAATTTTGGTTAGACCACAGTTGTGTGCGGTTCTGGTCACCATGCTATTGAAAGAATATGATTAAGCTGGAGAGGGTGCAGAAAAGATTTCAATGTTGCCGGGACTGGAGGGCTTGAGTTATAAGGAGAAATTGGATAGGGTGGACTGTTTTCCCCGGAGTGAAGGAGGCTGAGGGAGGACATTATGGAGGTCTATAAAATCCTTTACAAAAGACATCTGAACCGTTACATGGATAGAAAAGGTTTAAGGGTCTGTTTTCCCTTTTGCAAAGAATGCTGAAAGGATACATGATAGAGGTTTATAAAATTATGAGAGCCATAGAGAGGGTATATATCCAAAGTCTGTTTCCCATGGTAGGGGTGTCTAAATCTTGAGGGCATTTGTTAAGGTGAGAGGGAGGAGGTTTAACAGGGACCTGAGGGGTATTTTTCCCACACAAAGAGTAGTGGGTTTCTGGAATGAGCTGCCAGAGGAGGTGGTGGAGACAGGGACAGGAACAGCAACAGTATTTTAGAGGCATCTGGATAGGTTTTTGATGGCCAAAGCATAGAGGGATATGGGATTAACGCAGGCAAGTGGGATTAGTATAGATAGGCATGATGGCCGGCATTAATGCAGTGGGCTGAATGGCCTGGTTTTATACTGTACAACTCTATGACTCTCTAATTACCTCACTAACCAATTCTTTTAAGATCCGATGATGAAGTCCTTTAGGACCTGCAAACTTGTCAGTCGTAATTTTCCTGAGTTCCTCCCTCCCTTCTCATTCCCATGGATGTTTCGAAGATCCTCTATATTGAAGACTGATAGAAAGTGCCTGTTAATTCATCCATCTTCTCCTTGTTTCCATTATTGACTTCCCAGAATCACTTCCTATAAGACCAATGCTCACTTCGTTAACTCCTTTTAAACATCTGCAAAAACTCTATTTGTTTTATATTTCTGGCAAATATAGTTCTATATTTTTTCCTTCTTAATCCTTTTATCACGTTGCCATTTTTTATATCTGTGCAATTTTTGGACCTACTACCCTTCTTGGCACAATTATAGGCTTTTAATTTAAGTTTGATACTGTCTTCAATTTTTTTAGTTAACCACGAATGGTGGGTCTTCCTTTTGGAATATTCTTCTCATTGGAATGTATCTATTCTATGTACTCCAAAAGCTTCTGTTGATTGTCTGCATCCAAATGAACGATTCCTTAAGCTGATTTGCCAATTCACTTTAGCTTGCTAAGCTTACACGCCTTCATAGTTGCCCTTTATAAGTTTAAAATGCCTTTCTTGGAATCATTGTTCTCACTTCATACTAAATTTAAAAAATACAATCACCTTATGATTGCTGCTACTAATAATGTGATAATTATTGAGATTATTAACTGGGTTGTTTTCTCTGGAGCGGCGGAGGCTGAGGGGAGACCTGATACAGGCTTATAAGATTATGAGAGGGATAGATAGACAGCTGGTATCTTTTTCCCATGGTCGAAATGTCTAATACCAGAGGGCATGCATTTAAGGTGAGGGGGGTATGTTCAAAGGAGATGTGCAGGGCAAGTTTTTTTAAACACAGAGAGTGGTGGGTGTCTGGAATGCACTGCCAAGGGTGCTGGTGGAGGCAAATACGACAGGGGTATTTAAGAGGCTCTGAGGTACACGAATGTGCAGAGAATTGAGGGATATGGACAGAAGGGATTAGTTTTATTGGGCATTTAATTACTAGTTTAATTAGTTTGGTACAACTTCGTGGGCTGAGGGGCCTGTTCCTGTGCTGTACTGTTCTATGTTCTATTAATTAACCCTATCTCACTGCATAAAACCAGGTCTTGTATAGCCTGTTCTAGTTGGCTCTTGAGCAAGTTGTTCTCAGAAATGATCCTGAAAACACTCTATGAATTCATCTAAGCTGCCTTTGCCCATCTGATTTTTGAAATCTGTATGTAGATTAAAATTCCCCAAGATTATTGCCATCATTTCTTCCTTTATACTGTCTTAGCATGTGGTTACGATTAGGGGAGCAGTACACAACCCCAAAATGTGATTTCTTTCTTTTATTATTTAATATTTCCACCCAATCTGCTTTGTTATCCTGGTTACTTGAATTTAGATAATCTCTGTCTATTGTGCTGACTGTTAGTTATTAACAGAGCCAGTCATTCGCCCTTTCCTAGTTTCCTGTTCTTCCAAAACGTCAAGCACCCTTCAATATTCAGACAACAATCTATGTCTTCTTGCAGCCATGTCTCTGCAATGGTTATTTAATCACATTTGTTTATTTCTATGTGCCCTCTCAGTTCATCTGTTTTGTTTTGAATGTTACATACATTCAGATACAGACTCCTTCATTTTGTTCCTTCATTATTTTTGTAACCTCTACTCCTTCCTGCCATTTATCTGTTGATCATTTCCCTCACTGAGACTTTTCTCTTTAGCATTGCCACTATTCTCTGGTTTACCACATCTTTGCAACCTTGATTCCTTGTCCCCACTATTTGGTTTAAAATCCTTTCTACTTCCTCAGTTATGCAGCTTGTTAAAACACTGGTCCCAGCATAATTTAGGTGTAGACCATCCCAGTGGAACAGCTTGTGCTTTTTCCAGTTGTGCCAGTGCCTCATGGACTGAAACTCATGGGCTGAAAACCGATCTTTGAACCACACATTCATTTCTCTCATATTATATGCCCCACGCCAATTTGCATGTGACTCAGGTAACAATCCAGATACTTTATTATCATCTTCCAGGTTCTGCTTCTGAATTTGGTACCCAACTCCTCATATTGACCATGTAAAATCAATAGATTTTACACGCCTATGTCACTGGTACCTATGTGGATCATGTGGTCCTAAGCTATCCAGTCCAGATTGTCTCCAGCACAAAGCAGATATCCTGAACTCTGGCACCAGTCAGGCAACACAGCCTTCTGGACTCTTGTTCTTTGCTATAGGGAACGTTGCCAATCCTCCTCGCTACACTGTCCCCTACAACCTCTATATCCTTGTCTGCTCCTGCCAACTAATGGCTTTCAGTTGAACGTCATGGTCAGTTTGCTCATCCACCCACAGCTTCCACCTACATCCAAACAAGCTGAAAGAACCTCCGACCCATTGGACGTTTCAAAAGACAGAGGTTTCCACACTCCTGCCCTCTAGGCCCCATACCTGCCTTATTTTCTGTTATACTCCCTTGTTCCTGACCACAAATCAGTTGACCCTATCTTATGAGGTTTAACCACATAGGTTGAGAGCCAGCCTACATTTTTTGAAGTGAAGCAAAGACATAGTGCACTGTGGCTGCAGCAGGTGCGAGAAGAATGTCCGTATTGATTCCATTCTAATGGGAGAGATCGCAAATCATGGGAGAAAGCTGGCATCCTGACTTTTCAATGTACCACTTGAGGACTTAGTCAATAAAGCAGAGGGATGAAAAGACATCCTCTATCCTTCAGATACAAATTGAATCTGAGAAGAAGACCATGGGGAGACAGTCCCAACAATATGCCTGCAGTGCTGCAAAAGTTTAGCACTCTCACATACATTTGCCTCACACACTCCTCCATGCAACGTAAGGAGGGCAGCATGGTGGGTGGGGGGGAGAATGTGGCACATCTTACAGAACTGCTCCCTTAGCTCCAGCAATCTAGATTCAATCCTGAAGTCGAATGCTGTCCATGTGGGGTTTGCACATTGTTCCTGTGACCACATGAGTTTTCTCCTGGTGCTTCAGTTGCCTCCCACATCCTCAAGATTTGGTAGGATAACTGGATAATTGCCCCTAGCCTGCAGATGTGTGGGAGAATATGGGGACAGTTGATGGGAATGTGCAGAGAATACACTGTATTTCGTGTGGGATTAGTGTAACTGGTGCTTAGTGTAATTGGTGTTGACTCAGTGGGGCCAAGGGGCCTGTTTCCATGCTGTGACATTCTGTGACATGTCAAGAACACACTCTCATCATTCACCTACCATCAATCTCTATTAGCCATGAATGGAACTTAACATTCAGATAATCTACTACATAATTTTATTATTTTAGAGGATATGTGCAGAGACTAAATTGGGATCATTTTAGGATTAGTGTAGCTGGGCACAGACATTGGTCTTCTCTGGACAGAAGATGGAAAATGCTATGATTAGAATTATCTGTTAACTTCCTTGAAGAAATCTCTGACAGGAGTAATACTGGCTTGCATGAAGCAGGTGTTTCAGTTATTCAACAACTGGAAAGGGAAAATGTTAATAACTTCAAAGATAGGTCAAATTTTCAGGTATAATCCTAATGACAAGCTAACAGCTCAGGTCTAATCATTGTAATGGTTGTGCCAAAACAGAAACCCGTCATTTCTGTTTACTGTGCAGCATAACCCATTGTGTATTTTCAGGAGATTCTGCCCCATGCAGTGTCTTTCATTTCATTTCTCCAATTACTCAGGATCACTGGTAAAATGTAAACTCAATCATCATGCAAACGTGAACACTTTTGAATAAAGTACAACACCTTCAATCAAATTTTCCATTTGACAAAAGGACATTTTAGAAAATCCTAATAGTGTTGAAAACAATACTTTATTAGCCTGAGTTTGTTTGGACCACAACTCAACATGTAAAATAAATGATCATTTGGATAAAGACAGAGTACACAAAATGTTTGATTTCATTTTGAATGAGAAAAAGTTTAAAAATGACTTCTAAAATGATTACTGTTACCCCTTTATTATGTTGTATTTCTGCATTTCATTATGGGATGAACAATTACTGAATTTGCTAATCATGAACACAAAACCTTTTTAGTTCATGAATTTCAAATTGAACAGCAAATGGTCAAGATATTGGCTGCTTACTTTCCGTTTCGTGTTTTCAGCAATATTTAAATAGATCGCAGGAGGCCAGGAAGTGATACTTTTGCTTGCCAACCTGTGATCACTCCCTGTCCATTTGCCTCCAGATTTATTTATGGGATGGTATTGACAACCAAGCTGCCCAGCTTTGAAGAGATTGCAACCAGGGACCTGAATTGGGATGTCTGATTGGCAATGGTAAACTTCTACTATTATAAAGATCAGGCCCAAATGTAAACCTCAGGTTACAATATTCAGGTATGTTCTGTATGGCCCACTTTGTATCCAGCTGTATCAGGTGTCAAATTGAGAAGATCCAAGAATGGCAGAGATTTATCCCAATTTCCAACATTCCTCCCATAGCCAACAAATTTATTTTATCACAGACTTGTATGTTGATGGACTTTAAAATGCAGCAGATTGTTTTTCTCCACAAACATCACGGACTTGTATGTTTATAGCGAAAAATGATCTGCTACATTTTCTATCATTACAACACAAAGTGTTCCAAAAATGTGCACTGATTGCAAAGCTGTTTTCAATGTTTTAAGGCCCTGACAATACAATATATTAATAAAAGTTGTTTTTTCTGTTGTGCACAATCCTCTAATAAATCATGTACCTTTGTACTTTTTTCATGTTAATCTCATTTTTAATGATGCATACTCGTTGTAATTATACTAACATAGGACTATAATTAATGTCATAGAACTTACATTCAGAAAGGGCTATTCAGCCCTACTGATGTTTATGCTCCGCATGAACCTATTCCCACCCTACTTCATTTAATCTCATTGTATGTCCTATTCTTTTTATTAATTTGATTCAGTTTCTCCATATTCCCATTGCAGACTAAAATCAAAAATTAAACTGCCATTATTCAATATAATCAAAATCCTGTCTGCAATTTATTCAATATCAAAGAATATTCATTTGTCAAAAATAAGTTCAGGTAAGCTCAGAGCCTGACTTTGTGACAGACAATTTCACTGGTCAGAAACAACTCAGCATAAATATCCAGTCAGTCAGCGATGAAAGGTAACTATAATGCCATTTGATGCAAGAAATTTGCTTGCTGTACATTATCATGTCAAGATCACGGAATGTCTGATTCCTCCCATAGCTCATAACAGACAATGCAATAAACAAGCAAAAAGTAACCTAATGTCCACTGCAGTTGAAAGTGAAAATAAAGCTTTTATATACAAACATTCTAAATAAAACATTATTTTTAATTATTTTCAAGATTTACCAAAATGCAACTACAAATTTGCAATTTTGTGTGAACAGCCAAATGGGTGCATTCCTGTTTTTTTTAATGTCAAGATTTAAATCTTTCAGCTATAATTTTTAATGATACCATCTTTTCCTTGATGTCTAAAAATGAGAAATTAGAGTAAATTACAATGTTTTTGTTATGTGGATATGAAAAGTCACTTTTAAACCCAACATAAACATTCTTCCAACAATTAACTGTATAAACAGTAAAAACACAATGAACTGCCTTTTGAACAAATTGGGATAAAAGGCACAAACAAAACAAAACATTTTGCTTTGATTTGAGTTTCAAATTTTAATTGTGAGTAGGAATAGAAGAATTCGTTTCTAACTTCACGTTTTCATGACTCAGTCTTTAACAACTTACACTGAATCCACAAGAATTCCTTCCACACACCTTAACACCACCAAACAAACAAAAAAATTTGTAAGGGTCAGTGCTACTGAAACAAGGAAAGACAGTTCCACATCTTTGCACTAATGAAAATGACTGACCCATACCATTATCCCTGCCTTAGAACCTTTTGACTATCACATCCAGATGCAGCTGTTAGTCATTCAAACTACTTACAATGGATGCTTCCATCACTTTTACCCCTTATTCAGCATTTTCACTTCATAAAGCGACAGTCAATGAGTTTTGTGTGTGGTTGGCAAGGAATGACAGATTCAGTGGTGGTCTCAGACTCTACCTACTCTGGTGGTTCAAGTACTTGTAGGATTGGGCCTTTGTCCTTGATGAAAAGATATGAAAAGTCACTTATTTGAACTCAGTCAAGCTGCTGATTTTTAAGTAGAAGGGTGCTGCAATTCACTTCTACCTCTATAAATCACAGCCTTCTCCAAAGAACAGCTGCGGCACTATTCGCTTAAGAAACCAGAACATACTTTAAACCTGTGATACCATGTGTTGGATAATAAAACTACCCTTGGCTATTAGTAGGAGATATCATTGTTTGAAAGTATCACAAAGATTTAAAACAGCATCAATAAAGATAAAAAACTATTTGATGTTTTGCTGCTGTTCCCTGTTCTACCTATATAACATACACAAACATAGGCACTTGGTTACTAATCCCTGTGTTGCACCAAATTTAATTTGACAAAATTTCCAGGGAGAAACCAACTAAAAATAAGAATCTGGAATGCATCAGTAACTTCACACTCTGCTTGAATAGTAAGAAGTATTATCTAATACAAAAAGAGTTAAAGATGAAAACAAAGATGAAGGAGTTGGAAAAACATAAGTTTGGGAAATATTTTGATTTAATTTCAGGTAATCAAGAATGACAAGTTGCTAACGTGTAAATTTGATCTTGGAGCAGGTTAAAATTAATGCATTTTGTATGGAAAGTGCTTTTACCCGAACAGTGTTTACATGTGGGACAATTGTGAAAAAGTATGGATCATTTTTGCACTCCATTCAGCTTATAATTTCCTGAATTATACCCTCATTCCCTTTTTTATTCCTATATAAACATTTTGAAGGTTGACAGAATACATGGCATCCAGGGCTAGGTTTCATGTTAGCCAATCAATGCAAGAACGTATTAACCTGATTTTTTTTCTCCTCGAAAAAATCCTCCTTCATGTGATGTTCTTGCAACTAATAAAATGTAGTGGACAAACAGAGCTTCAAGTCAATATTAAATGTGCCCCAAAGTTTTAGTAATAATAATTAACAGGGTCACAGATGTAAGCTTGAAACCTCAGATTTAAACTTAATTGAAATACCAGGGTCTGATGAGATCTATCCCTGACTGTTATGAGAGCCAAATTGCTTGGGGCCCTGAAGGAGATTTTTGCATCTTCAATAGCCACAGGTGAGGTACCAGAAGACTAATGTACCTGTGATTGGGTGATTGCCAGGAAGGGCAGGCAGGAGGCCATTCTCCTCTTTCTTACAGGGATAATGCTTTGGATACTGTTGTGAGGGGATGGCCTTTCAGAGGAAAGCAGCAGTAGCCAAATCGGCAAGGCAACAATAGGGGATTTGATAGGGGGACAGACAGGTGTTTCTGTGGCCACGGGCAAGACTCTGGGTGTGTTGCCTCCCTGGTATCAAGTTCACAGATGTCCGAGGGTAGATGTAGAACATTCTGAAAGTGGAGGGTGAGCAACCTGACGTCACAGTCCGTATTGGTACGACCGACATATGCAAGAGAGATGGGTTCCTACAAAGGTTAGGGAGTTAGGTAGAAATCTGAAGAGCAGGACCTCGAGGGTTGTAATCTCACGATTACTCTCTATGCCATGTGCTCGTGAGTACAGAAATAGGAAGATAGGGCAGACGAATGGGGGGGTTGGATCATTGGTATCTTCTATGTAGTAGGGGTGACCTGTACAAGAAGGACAGGTTGCACTTGAACTGGAGGCGACCAATATCATAGAACATAGAACAGTACAGCACTGGAACAGGCCTTTTGGCCCATGATACCTGCGCCGGACATGATGCCAAATTAAACTAAATCTCTTTTGCCTGCATATGATCCATATCTCTCGGGTCTCTGCATAGTCAAGTGTCCATCTAAAAGCCTCTTAAACGTTACTATCGTATCTGCTTCCACCAGTACACCTGCCGGCCTGTTCCAGGCACCTCTGTGTAAAAAACTTGCCCTGCACATCTCCTTTAAACTTTCCCCCTCTCATCTTAAATGCACGTCCTCCAGTATTTTAAATTTCTAACTTGGGTAAAAGATTCTGGCTGTCTACCCTACCTGTGACTCTCATAATTTTATAAACTTCTTTCAGAACTCCCCTCAAGCTCTGCCGCTCCAGAGAAAACAACTCAAGTTCATCCAACCTCTCCTCATACTCATATCCTCTAATCCAGGCAGTATCCTGGTAAACCTCTTCTGTAGCCTTTCCAAAGCCTCCACATCCTTCCTGTAATTGGATGACCAGAATTGCATGCAATACTCTAAGTAGGCCTAATCAAAGTTTTATGCAGCTGCAATGTGACTTCCTTATTCTTATACTCAATGGCCTGACCAGTGAAGGCAAGCATACCATATGCCTTCTTTACCACCCTATCTATTTGCATGGCCACTTTCAGGGAGCAATGGACCCCAAGATCCTTCTGTCCATCAATACTGTTAAGTGTCCTGCCATTAGCTGTATACTTCCCCCTTACATTTGACCTCCCAAAGTGCAACACCTTACACTTGCCCAGATTAAACTCCATCTGCCATTCCTCTGCCCATATCTGTAACTGACCTATATTCTGCTGTATCTCTTTAGAACCTTCTTCACTGTCCACACATCCTTGCAGAGATGTTCACTAGTGCTACTCGGAAGGGTTTAAACTGGTGAGGCAGGAGTGAGGGACCCAGAATTACAGTGCAGCAGGTGGGAAGGCTGACTTGTATGTAAAAATAGAATAGGCAAGTCCAAGGAGAACAGCAGTGACAGGAAGGGAAGAATGGATTTAATTTAATGCAAGGAGCCTCAGAGCTAAGACGGATGAGATGAAAGCACGGATCAGTACATGGCACTACAATCATGGAAACATGGTTAAGGGAAGGGCTGCACTGGAAGCTTAATATTCTGGAGTATAGAAGTTTCAGGTGTGACAGAGGGGTTGTAAAAGGGGAAGGGGGCCACACTGCTGATCAGGGAGAGCATTACAGCAGTACTCAGGGATGATATCCTGGAGAAGTTGGCCAATGAGGATATTTAGGTAAAACTTAGGAGAAAGAAAGGAATGATCTTTTTGATGGGGTTATATATATTAATGATTTTGAAGAGAATATAAATGCCACAATTAGTAAGTTGGTGGTATAGTGGATAGTGAAGGAGGTTGTCTAAGGATACAACAGGACCCAGATCAATTGGGAAAGTGGACAAGGGAATGGCTGATGGAATTTAACTCAGACAAGTGCGAGTGATGCATTTTGGGAAGTAAAACCAGGCCAGGATAAACACAGTGAATGGCAGGGCTGTGGAAGTGCTATTGAGCTGT
The DNA here is from genome assembly GCF_009764475.1 of Pristis pectinata. Taxonomy (NCBI): domain Eukaryota; kingdom Metazoa; phylum Chordata; class Chondrichthyes; order Rhinopristiformes; family Pristidae; genus Pristis; species Pristis pectinata. Next base: position 62,870,842 of record NC_067415.1, on the reverse strand, counting down.
GAGATTTTGGGTTAGAAGTACATAGTTCCCTGAAAGTAGTGACACACATAGAGGGAAGAAGGCGTATGGTATGCTTGCCTTCATCAATCAAGGCACTGAGAACAGGAATTGGGACATCAGCCCACAGCTGGACAAATTTATGGTTAGGTCGCACTTGGAGTACTGTGTGCAGTTCTAGTTGCCTCGCTATAGGAAGGATGTGATTAGGCTGATAGGGTGTAAAAAAGGGTCACAGGAACTGGACTGGAGAGCTTGAGTTATAAAGAGCGATTGGAGAGGCTGGGATTGTTTTCCCTGGAGCAAAGGAGGGGTGATCATACGGAGGTTTATAAAGTCATGAAGAGCAGAGATAGGGTGGATATTCACAGTCTTTTTCACAACGCAGGGAGTCTAAAACTAGTGGGTATAGATTTAAGGTGAGGGGGAAAGATTTAAGGGGGAAAGATTTAAAGGGGACCTGAGAGGCAAGTTTTTCACACAGAGGAGTCATAGAGTAGTACAGCATGGAAACAGGCCCAACTCGTCTATGCTGACCATGGTGCCCAACAAGCTAGTCCCATTTGCCAATGTTTGGCCCATATCCCTCTAAACCCCTCCTATCCATGTACTTATCCAAATGTCTTTTGAATGTTGTATTGTAGCTGCCTCAACCACTTTCTCTGGCAGCTCATTCTATATACGCACCACCTGCGTGAAGACGCTGTCCCTCAGGTCCCTTTTAAATCTTTCACCTTACACCTACGGTCTCTCGTTTTTAGTTCCCCTTTTTTGGGAAAAAGACTGGGTGTTCACCCTATCTATGCCCCTCATTATTTTATACACCTCTATAAGGTCACCCCCTCAATCTCCTACATTCCAAGGAATAAAGTCCTAGCCTACCCTCGAGTCCTGGCAGCGCCCTCGTAAATCTTCTCTGCACTCTTTCCAGTCTAATGATGTCTTTCCTATAATGGATTGACCAAACCTCAACATAACACTCCAAGTGCAGTCTCATCAACATCTTGTACAACTGCAACATAACGTCCCAACTCCTCTACTCAATGCCCTGACTGATGAAGGCCAGCATGCCAAACACCTTCTCTACCACCCTGTCTACCTGTGATACCATTTTCAGCAAACTATGTACTTGTGCTCCTAAGTCCCTCTGTTCTATAACACTCCCCAGGGCCCGACCATTCACTGTATATGTCCTACCCTGGTTTGACTTCCGAAAATGCAACACCTTGAATTGAATTGAAAGCCATTTGCCATTTGCCAATTGTCAGCCCACTTAACCTAGCTGATCAAGATCCTCCTGTAGTTTTTGATAACCTTCTTCACTGTCTATGATACCAACTATTTCAATATCATCAGTAAACTTACTAACCAAGGAGCTGGCAGAGGCAGGTACAATTACAAGGTTTAAAAGACATTTGGACAGGTACTTGAATAAAATGGTCGACATAGACAAGTTAGGCTTAAGGGCCTGTTTTTGTGCAGTATAAATCTATGAATCTGCATTGCAAACCTCCCAACAGTTAGCAGAAATTAGAAGAACAGATATGTAGGCACATGTAGGGTGTAAAAGCAATAGGGTTGTGGTTGTGGGTGATTTTAACTTCCTCAATATTCACTTGAATTGCCTTAATGTAAGGGGCTTAAATGGAGTGGAATTCACAAAATGCATCCAAGAGGGTTTTCCAAAGCACCAAGAGATCCAAAGCAGTATACAGAGACCTCTTAGGGAAGGGGTCTGTACTTGACTTCATCTTTGGGAATGAGTAGTGTCTGTGGAGGAACCCTTTGGGAACTGTAACCATAGTTCAGTAACCTTCAAGATAGTCATGGAAAAAGATGAGGTTGGTCCTTGAGATCAGACCCTAAACTGGAGGAAGGCAGATTTCAATCATGTAAGACAGGACCTGGGAGAGGTAGACTGGGAGCAGCTGTTCGAGGGGAACCATAGAACCATACAGCAACAACAGGCCCTTCGGCCCACCATGTTGTGCCATCCATCAAACCACCCTCACACTATCTAACCCTTTCCTCCCGCATATCCCTCTCACATTCCTCCATATGCATATCCAACAAACTCTTGAACCTGTCCAATGTATCTGCCTCCACCACCACCCCAGGCAGTGCATTCCATGCACCAACCACTCTCTGGGTGAAAAACCTCCCCCTGACATCTCCCCTGAACCTCCCACCCATAACCTTAAAGCCATGCCCTCTTGTCTTGAGCACTGGTGCCCTGGGAAGGAGGCACTGACTGTCTACACTATCTATTCCTCTCGATATTTTATATACCTCTATCATGTCTCCTCTCATCCTCCTCCTTTCCAGTGAATAAAGCCCTAGCACCTTAAGCTTCTCCTCATATTCCATACGCTCTAATCCAGGCAGCATCCTGGTAAATCTCCTCTGCACCCTCTCCAATGCCTCCACATCCTTCCTATAATGCGGCGACCAGAACTGAACACAGTACTCTAAGTGTGGTCTAATTAGAGTTTTGTAAAGCTGCATCATCACTTCGCGGCTCTTAAACCCAATCCCACGATTTATGAAAGCTAACATCCCATAGGCCTTCTTAATTGCTCTATCCACCTGTGAGGCAACCTTCAGTGAACTGTGAATATGAACACCCAGATCCCTCTGCTCCTCTACACTGCCAAGTACCTTGCCATTTACCTTGTACTCTGCCCTGGAGTTTGTCCTTCCAAAGTGTACCACCTCACACTTCTCCGGATTGAACTCCATCTGCCACTTGTCAGCCCAGCTCTGCATCCTATCAATATCCCTCTGTAAGCTTCGACAGCCCTCCACACTATCCACAACACCGCCGATCTTAGTGTTGTCTGCAAACTTACTAACCCAGCCTTCCACCCCCTCATCTAAGTCATCTATAAATATCATAAAAAGTAGAGGTCCCAGAACCAATCCCTGCGGGACACCACTAGTCACTGCCCTCCAATCCGAGGGCACTCCCTCCACCACAACCCTCTGCTTTCTACAGGCAAGCCAATTCCTAATCCACACAGCCAAGCTTCCCTGGATCCCTTGGCCTCTGACCTTCTGAAGAAGCCTACCATGAGGTACCTTATCAAACGCCTTACTAAAATCCATATAGACCACATCCACCGCACTACCCTCATCAATCTTCCTCGTCATCTCCTCAAAGAACTCTATCAGGCTTGTGAGGCAAGATCTTCCCTTCACAAAGCCATGCTGGCTGTCCCTAATCAGTCCATGATTCTGTAGGTGTTCATAGATCCTATCCCTTAGAATCCTTTCTAACAGCTTACCCACCACAGACGTGAGACTCACCGGTCTGTAATTCCCTGGACTATCCTTACTACCTTTTTTTGAACAAGGGGACAACATTCGCCACCCTCCAATCCTCCGGCACCATCCCCGTGGACAACGAGGACTCAAAGATCCTTACCGGCGGTTCAACAATCTCCTCCCTCACCTCTCGAACCAGCCAGGGGAATATCCCATCAGGCGCCGGAGATTTATCTGTCTTGATGTTATTTCACAACTTCAACACATCCTCTTTCTTGATATCTACAACCTCGAGAACATTACCCTTCCCAGCATTCCCTCCCGCGTCATCAAGACCCCTCTCCTTGGTGAATACCGAACAGAAGTATTCATTGAGAACTTCTCCCACTTCCACCGCCTCCAGGCACATTCTCTCACCTTTGTCTTTAATCGGACCTACCTTTACCCTAGCCATCCTCCTACCCTTCACGTACGTGAAAAGGGCCTTGGGATTTTCCTTAACCCTACTGGCCAAAGCCTTTTCATGTCCCCTTCTAGCTCTCCTCAGCCCTTTCTTAAGTTCCTTCCTCGCTACTCTATATTCCTCATGGGCCCTGTCTGAACCTTGCTGCTTATACCTTATGTATGCTACCTTCAAACAACATATGATTAATAGGAGGCACATAAAAGCCTGAAAGTAAGACTTCAAAGTCAGTATGTCCCTGTAAAGGTAAGAAGCAAAGATGGTAAGTTTAGTGAACTTTGATTAGTGATGGATATTGAAGATTTGAAAAGAGGATGCACGTGTCCAGTTTAGTCCTTTGAGGTTTATAGGGGATATAGGAGAAAATGTAAGAATTTCAGAGGGCATAAAGGGGCTATGATCTTGGCAATTAGTACTAAGGAAAATCTTGTAACCTTTTATAAGTAAATTTGAAGCTAGCGTGTAGAAAGAGAAAGATTAGCTCCCCTCAGGGACCAAAGGGGAAATCTATGGGTGGAGCCAGGAGATATGAGTGAGATCCAAGATGAATACTTCTCATTGTAATTCACCAGGGAGAAAGACATGGAGGCAGGAGAGTAAGGAAGAGGTACACTCATATTCTGGAGCATATCTGTATCAAGAAGATGGAAGTGTTAGAAATACTGGAGCACACTGGAGTGGATTAATTTCCAGGGCCTGAAGCCATCTATCTCAGGATGCTAAGGGAAGCGCAGGAGGATATTGCTGCAGCTCTGATGGAGATTTTTGCATCTTCATTAGCAAGGGGAGAGGTACCAGAAGAATGGAGGAGAGCTAATGTTGTCCCCTTGTTCAAAATGGGCAGCAGGGATAATATACAGGCATCAGTGTAGGGAAGTTATTGGAGAAGATTCTGAGGGATAGGATTTGTGTTCATCTGGAAAGGCGGGGATGGATTAGGAGAAGTTAGCAAGGTTTTGTGCAGGGGAGATCATGCCTCACAAATCTGACTGAGTTTTTTGAGAAAATTGAAGAAGGTAGAGCAGTAGAAATAGTTTACATGGATTTTAGTAAGGCTTTGACAAGGTCCCACATGGTAGGCTGGTCCATAAGGTTGAAGCATAAAGGATCTGAGGCATAATGGCAAACTAGATCCAAAATTGGCTTGGTGACAGGAGTGTTTTTCTGACTGGAAATCTGTAACCTGTGGTACACCACAGGGATCGGTGCTGGGACCTTTGTTGTTTGTTCGTGTGTGTGTGTGTGTGTGTGTGTGTGTGTGTGTGTGTGTGTGTGTGTGTGTGTGTGTGTGTGTGTGTGTGTGTGTGTGTGTGTGTGTGTGTGTGTGTGTATAAAATGTAAATGACTTGGATAAGAATGCAGGTGGTCTAATTAGTACGTTTGCAAATAACACAAAAATTAGTGGAGTCATAGACAGTGAAGCAGGTTATCTAAGGATACAGCGGGATATACATCAGCTGGAAAGTTGGGTGGAGCAGCAGTAGATGGAATTTAATCCAGACAAGCGTGAGGTAATGCCCTTTGGGAAGTCAAATGCTGGTGGTACATATAAAGTTAATGGCAGGGACCTTAGGAGCAGTGATGTACAGAGAGACTTTGGCTACAAGTCCATAGCTCCCTGAAAATGGCGGCACAGATGGATGGGGTAGTGAAGAAGGCATTTGATATGCTTGCCTTCATAGGGCGAGGCACTGAGTACAAGAAATGGGACATGTTGTGGCTGTACAAAGCATTAGTTGAACTGATCTTGGAGTATTATGTACAGTTCTGGTCACACTTCTTGAAGGAGTTGGTAACAATAGAGGCAATAGAGAAGAGATTCACCGGGATGTTGCCTGGATTGGAGGGATTTACATATAAGGAGAGAAAGGATAGGCTGGGTTTATTTTCACTGGAATGTTGGAGGCTGAGGGATGACTTTATTGAGGTTTATAAAATTATGAGGGGAGTAGACAGGATAGATAGAGTCTTTTTCCCAGGGCAGGCAAGTCTAGAACGAAAGCGAACAGGTTTAAGGTAAGAGGGAAGAAATTTAAAGGATAACCAAGCTGTAAGTTTTTGACACAGATGTTGGTGGTTATTTAAAATGAGCTGCCTAGGGGATGGTAGAGGCAGGTAAATTATAATACTTAAAAGACATTTGGACAGATACATGAGTCCCTGGGTTATGCAAGGGTTTTAGTCCTGAGAGCTGTCCATAAGCCACTTTCTTCGTAAGTAAGAAATGTCCATCTTTCTATAGTAACTCATATCATATCGCTCTACGTTCACTTGATATAATTCTTTCATTTCATTGAATACTCACCCATACACTACACATAATTAAACTAATGAACTATATACTGCATCCAGTCATTAATGAACACCATGAAATATTTTATTATTATTATTAGGAGAATTTGTGTAAAGTCAGATTTCCATTAGCCAGGTCATTCATAACCCAGGGAGCTCCTGTACTTGGACAGGAAAAGTGTCGAGGGATATGGGCATAATGCAGGCAAATGGAATGAGTGTTGATAGGCATCGAGGTCAGCATGAACGAGGTGGGCCGAAAGGGCCCTTTTCTGTGCTGTATGATTCTACGAAGTGCAGCTGGGATAAGTCAATAGACAATAGGAGCAGAAGTAGACCATTCGGCCCTTCGAGTCTGCACCGCCATTTTGAGATCATGGCTGATCCTCAACAATCAATATCCTGTTCCTGCCTTGTCCCCTTATCCCTTGATTCCCCTATCTATAAGAAACCTATCTAGCTCCTTCTTGAAAGTGCCCAGAGAATTGGCCTCCGCTGCCCTCTGAGGCAGTGCATTCCACAAATTCACAACCCTCTGGGAAAAGAAGTTTTTCCTCCCCTCTGTCCTAAATGGCCTAGCCCTTATTCTTAAATCATGCCCCCTGGTCCTGGACTTCCCCAACATCTGGAACATATTTCCTGTCTCTATCTTGTCCAATCCCTTAATAATCCTGTATGTTTCAATCAGATCCCCTCTCAATCTTCTCAATTCCAGTGTGTACAATCCCAGTCTCTCCAACCTCTCAGCATAAGACAGTCCCGACATCCCTGGAATTAACCTCGTAAACCTACGCTGCACGCCCTCTATAGCCAGGATATCCTTCCTTAACCCTGGAGACCAAAACTGTACACAATACTCCAGGAGTGGTCTCACCAGGGCCCTGTACAAATGCAAAAGAATCTCTTTGCTTTTGTACTCAATTCCTCTTGTAATACAGGCCAACATTCCATTAGCCTTCATCACTGCCTGCTGCACTTGCTCATTCACTTTCAGTGACTGATGAACAAGGACTTCTAGATCCCTTTGTATTTCCCCCTTACCTAACTCCACACCATTCAGATAATAATCCGCCTTCCTGTTCCTGCTCCCAAAGTGGATAACCTCACACTTATCCACATTAAACTTCATCTGCCAAGTTTCTGCCCACATACCCAACCTATCCAAATCACCTTGAATTCTCCTAACTTCCTCTTCACTTGTCGCACTGCCACCCAACTTTGTATCATCAGCAAACTTGCTAATGTTATTCACAATGCCTTCATCTAAATCATCAACATAGATCGTAAACAGCTGCGGTCCCAGCACCGAGCCCTGTGGCACCCCACTAGTCACGGCCTGCCATTCTGAGAAACATCCATTCACCCCTACCCTTTGTTTCCTATCCGCCAACCAGTTTTCTATCCATGTTAATACCCGCCCCCCAATTCCATGAGCCCTAATTTTACCCACCGATCTCCTGTGCGGCACTTTATCAAATGCCTTCTGAAAGTCGAGGTATACAACATCCACTGAATCTCCCTCGTCTGTTTTCCTGGTTACACCCTCAAAAAACTCCAGTAGATTAGTCAAGCATGATTTGCCCTTAGTAAATCCATGTTGACTCGACCCAATCCTATCATTGCTATCCAAATATGCCGCTATTTCATCCTTAATAATGGACTCTAGCATCTTCCACACCACAGATGTTAGGCTAACTGGACGATAGTTCCCCGTTTTCTCTCTCCCTCCATTCTTAAAAAGTGGAATAACATTAGCCATTCTCCAGTCCTCAGGAACTGACCCCGAATCTAAGGAACATCGGAAAATGATCACCAATGCATCCACAATTTCTAGAGCCACCTCCTTTAGTACCCTGGGATGCAGACCATCTGGACCTGGGGATTTGTCAGTCTTCAGCCCCATTAGTCTACCCATCACCATTTCTTTCCTAATGTCAATCCACTTCAGTTCCTCTGTCACCCTCTGCCTTTTATCCATCCTTACCTCTGGGAGATTTCTTACGTCTTCCCCCGTGAAGACAGATCCAAAGTACTTATTAAATTCTACTGCCATCTCCCTGTTTCCCATAATAATTTCACCCGATCCGGTCTTCAAGGGCCCAACATTGTTCCTAACTAACTTCTTTCCCTTCACTTAGCTAAAAAAGCTTTTGCTATCCTCCTTAATATTCCTGGCTAGCTTGCCTTCGTACCTCATTTTTTCTTCCCAAATTACCTTTTTAGTTAAATTCTGCTGCACCTTAAAAATTTCCCAATCTTCTATCTTCCCACTCAGCTTGGCTCTGCCATACTTCTTCCTTTTTAACACAATGCTATCTCTGACTTCCTTTGTCAGCCACGGTGGCCCCTTTCCCCTCTTTGAGTCTTTCCTTCTCTGGGGAATAAACTGATCCTGCACCTTGTGCATTATTTCCACGAATACCTGCCATTGCTGTTCCACTGACAATTCTGCTAGGATGCCGCCCAGTCAACTTTAGCCAGCTCCTCCCTCATGGCTCCATAGTCTCCTTTGTTCAACTGCAAAATTGACCCTTCTGATTTGCCCTTTTCCCTTTCCAATTGCAGATAAAAACTTATCATGTTATGGTCACTACCTCCCAATGGCTCCTTTACTTCGAGTTCTCTTATCAAATCCTGCTCATTACACAGCACTAAATCCAGAATAGCCCTCTCCCTGGTCGGCTCTCGTACCAGCTGCTCCAAGAATGCATCCCGGAGGCACTCTATAAACTCCCTTTCCTGGGGTCCAGTACCAGCCTGATATTCCCAGTCCACTTGCATATTGAAATCCCCCACAACTACTGTGACATTACCCTTGCCACATGCCAACATTAACTCACTAATCAGCTTGCACCCAATATCCATGCCACCGTTCGGAGGCCTGTTGATAACACCCATTAGGGTCTTTTTGCCCTTACAGTTCCTCAGTTCTATCCACACTGACTCTACTTCTCCTGATTCAATGTCCCCCCTTGCAAGGGACTGAATCTCATTCCTCATCAACAGGCTGGTGAGCCTTAGGTCAGTGATATGGAAATGATTGTGAAAAATTCTAAGGGCTAGGATTTATTTTCACCTGGAAAGACAGGGACATTGGGGCATTTACTGTGCTGTATACACAGGAAATCCTGTCTCACTAGTTTGAATGGATCTTTTGAAGGGGTAATTAAAAAGATTGATTGACTTCAGAACACATGGGATCCAAGGCAGGCTGGCAAATTGGATCCAAAATTAGCTTGTTGATAGGAGGTAGAGGGTGATGGTGGAGGGCTGCTTTTCTGATTAGAAGTCTGACCAGTGGTGTACTACAAGAATCAGTGCTAGAAATGTTGACGTTTGTGATAAATATTAATGACTTTGATGTGAATATAGGAGGTACAATTAGTAAGTTTGCAGATGACACAAAAATTGGTGGTGTTGAAGAAAGTTGTCTAAGGCTACAGCAGGATACAGAATAGCTGGAGAGTTCGGTGCAGTAATGGCAGATGGAATTTAATCCTGACAAGTGTGAGGTAATACATTTTGGAAGTCAAGTAGTGGTGAGCCATACACAGGGCCCTGATAATTGTTGAGGAACAGAGTCCTTGGAGTTCAAGTCCATAGTTTCTGTCAGGGGAGAGAAAAAGAAAGGGAACAGGCAGACAGTGCAGAGGACACTGGAGGTTGTTCCCCTCAGTAACAGGTTTTCTGCTTCGGATGCTGTTGAAGGGGATGACCTACAGGGATCAAGCAGCAGAAGCCAGGTCTCTGGCACAGGGACTGGGCCTGCTGCTTAGAAGGGAAGGGAGAAGAGGAGGGCAATAGTGATAAGGGACTCAATAGTCAGGGGAAAAGACAAGAGGTTCTGTGGACTTGAGCAAGAATCCCGGATGGTATGTTGCCTCCCAGGTGCCAGGGTCCAGGATGTCTCTGATCGGGTCCACAGCATTCTTGAGTGGGAGGGTAAGCAGCCAGAAGTCGTGTTACATGTTGGTACCAATGACATAGGTAGGAAGGGGGATGAGGTCCTGAAAAGGGAATTTAGGGAGCTAGGCAGAAGGCTGAAGAATAGGACCTCAAGGGTAGCAATCTCAGGATTGCTGCCAGTGCCACGTGATAGTGAAGGTAAGAATAGGAGGAGATGGCAGTTGAATGTGTGGCTGAGGAGTTGGTGCAGGGAGCAAAGATTTAGATTTTTGAATCTTTGGGATCTCTTCTGGGGAAGGTGGGACCTGTACAGAGTGGATGGGTTACACCTGAACTTGAGGGGGACCAATATCCTTGCAGGCAGATTTGCTAGTGTAGTTCAGGAGGGTTTAAACTAGTTTGTGAGGGGGATGGGAATCAGAGGGATAGGTCAGTGGAAGAAGTGCATGGAGTAAAGTCAGATCTAACATATAGAGAGTCTTTGAGGAAGGAGAAGTAGAGTACAGGGTATAAAAGTAGAAAGGTGGATGGGCTAAAGTGCATTTACTTAAATGCAAGAAGTATCAGCAATAAGGGTGATGAATTGAGGGATAAATAGATGGAACTATGATATTGTGGCTCTTGCAGAGACTTGGCTGAATACTGAATATTCCTGGATTTCAGTGTTTTAAAAGGGATAGGGAGGGGGGGAGAAGAGGATGAGGGGGATACTATTACAGCTGCAGAAAGGGTGGATAATGTAGAAGGATCCTCTCTAGAGTCAGTATGGATGGAAGTTATGAACAAGAAAGGAGCGATTACTCTACTGGGAGTTTTCTATAGGCCCCCAGGTAGCAGCAAGGATACTGAGGAGCAGATTGGGAGGCAGATTTTGGAAAGGTGCAAGAATACCAGGGTTGTTATCAACTTCCCAAATATTGATTGGCACCTGCTTAGTGCCAAAGGTTTAGACAGGGCAGAGTTTGTTTAGTGTGCCCAGGACGGATTTCTGTCAAAGTATGTTGACAGGCCGACTAGAGGGAATGCCATATTAGATCTAGTATTAGGTAATGAACCGGGTCAGGTGACAGATCTTTCAGTGGGTGAGCATTTGGGGGACAGTGACCACCACTCCCTAACCTTTAGCATCGTCATGGACAAGGATAGGAGCAAAGAGGACAGGGAGATATTTAATTGGGGAAGGGCAAATTATGAGGCTATAAGGCTAGAACTTGCGAAAGTAAATTGGGATGATATTTTTGAAGGGAAAAGTACTATGAAGATGTGGTCGATGTTCAGGGATCTCTTGCAGGATGTTAGGGATAAATTTGTCCCGGTGAGGCAGAGAAGGAATGTCAGGGTGAAGGAACCATGAGTGACAAGAGAGGTGGAACATCTAGTTAGGAGGAAGAAGGCAGCAAACATAAGGCGTAGGCAGCAAGGATCAGATAGGGCTCATGAGGAATATAGTACCCTAGAACAAGGAAGGAACTTAAGAAGGGGCTGAGGATAGCAAGAAGGGGACATGAAAAGGCCTCAGTGAGTAGGGTTAAGGAAAATCCCAAGTATTTTTTTCACTTATGCGAAGAGCAGAAGGATGACGAGAGTAAAGGTAGGACCGATTAGAGAAAAAGATGGGAAGATGTGCCTGGAAGCTGTGGAAGTGGGTGAGGTCCTCAATGAATACTTCTCTTCAGTATTCACCAAAGAGAGGGGCCTTGATGATGCCAAGGACAGTGTTGGTAAGGTTAATGTTCTGGAGCATGTAGATCAAGAGAGAGGATGTGTTGGAGCCGTTAGAAAATCTTAGGACAGATTAGTCCATGGGGCCTGACGGAATATTCCCCAGGCTGCTCCGTGAGTTGAGGGAGGAGATTGCTGAACTGTTGGCTAGGATCTTTGAGCACTCGTTGTCCATGGGAATGGTACCGGAGGATTGGAGGGTGGCAAATGTTGTCCCCTTATTCAAATAAGGTAGTAGGGATAGTCCAGGGAATTATAGACCTTTGGGTCTTACGTCTGTGGTGGGCAAGGATTCTTAGAGATAGGATCTATGGGCATTTGGAGAATCATGGTCAGATCAGGGACAGCCAGCATGGCTTTGTGAAGGGCAGATCATGTCTCACAAGCCTGATAGTGTTCTTTGAGGAGGTGACCAGGAAGATTGATGAGGGTAGTGCAGTGGATGTGGTCTACATGGATTTTAGTAAGGCATTTGACAAGGTTCCACATGGTAGGCTTCTTCAGAAGGTCAGAGGGCATGGGATCCAGGGAAGCTTGGCCGTGTGGATTCAGAATTGGCTTGCCTGTAGAAAGCAGAGGGTTGTGGTGGAGGGAGTGCATTCAGATTGGAGGGCTGTGACTAGCAGTGTCCCACAAGTATCTGTTCTGGGACCTCTGCTTTTCATGATTTTTATTAATGACTTGGATGAGGGGGTAGAAGGGTGGGTTGGTAAGTTTGCAGATGACACAAAGGTCGGTGGTGTTGTGGATAGTGTGGAGGACTGTCAAAGATTGCAGAGGGATATTGATAGGATGCAGAGCTGGACTGAGAACTGGCAGATTGAGTTCAATCCGGAGAAGTGTGAGGTGGTACACTTTGGAAGGACTAACTCCAAGGCAGAGTACAAAGTTAGTGGCAGGATTCTGGGTAGTGTGGAGGACCAGGGGGATCCACAGATCCCTGAAAGTTGCCTCACAGGTGGATAGGGTCGTTAAGAAAGCGTATGGGATGTTAGCATTCATAAGTCGTGGGATCGAGTTTAGGGGCCGCGAGGTAATGATGCAGCTGTACAAAACTATGGTTAGACCACACTTTGAGTACTGTGTTCAGTTCTGGTCACCTCATTATAAGAAGGATGTGGAAGGTTTGGAAAGGGTGCAGAGGAGATTTACCGGGATGCTGCCTGGTTTGGAGAGTATGGATTATGAGGAGAGACAAGGGAGCTAGGGCTTTACTCTTTGGAGAGAAGGAGGATGAGGGGAGACATGATAGAGGTGTACAAAATATTAAGAGGAATAGATAGAGTAGACAGCCAGCGCCTCTTTCCCAGGGCACCAATGCTCAATAAAAGAAGGCATGGCTTTAAAGTAATGGGTGGGAAGTTCAAGGGAGATATCAGAGGTAGGGTTTTTACACAGAAAGTGGTTGGGGCATGGAATGCGTGCCTAGGGTGGTGGTGGAGGCAGGCACATTGGTCACATTCAAGAGCTTGCTACATAAGCATATGGAGGAATTTAAAATAGAGGGATATGGGGGAAGTAGAGGTTAGATAGTCTTAGACAAGGTTTAAAGGTCGGCACAACATTGTGGGCTGATGGGCCTGTATTGTGCTGTACTGTTCTATGATTCTACGATTTTATGAAAATGGCAATGCAAGTTGATAGGTTGATGAAAAAGGCATGTGGTATGCATTGGACATTGCACAGAATATAAGAGTTGGGACATAATGGTACAAGTTTACAAAACATTGGTTAGGCTGCACATGGAGTGCTGTGTGCAGTTCTGATTGCCACACTGTGAATGTGTTGGGACAGGATGCAGAGGAGATTCACCAGGATATTGGCTGGATTGGAGGGGTTTAGTTATAAGGAGAGATATTGTGCATTTGTTTTCCCTGTAGTAAAGCAGGCTGAGAAAAGTATATCAAATTATGAGAGGCATAGAGTAGATAGTAAGAATATGTATTCCATGGTGGGATTAACTTGAAGCAAGAAGGGAGGAGGTTTAGAGAGGATCTGACGGAAAAGTTTTCTATGCACAGAATGGTTGATTTCTGGAACATGTTGCCAGAGGGTGGAGGCAGATAGAATGACAAAATTTAAGAGGCATCTAAACAGGCATTTGTATAGCCAGGGCATAGGAGGCTTTGGACCTCTTGCAGGCAAATGAGATTAAGATAGAAAGGTACAATGGTCAACATGGATGTCGTTGACCGAAAGGCTCAGTTCTGTGTTTATACGACTCTATGACTCTATCTCCTGCTCAGGTGAAAGTATATCCATGAACATTCAAATATAACGTTCATGGTAAAATACAGAATAAAAATACTGTAAACTGTACACAAACTAAATCATTCTAAAGTGACTCAAGAAGAAAAGTTTGCAATATACCAACAACCAACAACAACTGTTGGTCCCTCACTTCTTCTTAAATCTCTAAACACTTCTTAGCGGTAGAGGCAACCCCCATGTTACAGATAATCAGGATAGGGAGATTCACCCTTACGGATTTCAGAAATTATTGTTCAATGATTCAAGTTACAGAGTAAAACTTGGTCTTACAGAATTTATTTGGAAAAAATTAATTAAAAAAATAAACACAATGTGCATAAGAACTAACAAATTTTGTTTGCATGTTTGGAGCGGTAGGCTCATTTTGCTGTTTTGCAGTTTTTGTTTCAAATGCTTTCCTCATTATTTACCTTTAAGATGCCTGAAACAGAGCCAGTGGGTTTAAGTGCACGGCCACATAAAGGAATTCCACTGGATGTAAAACTTGATATTTTACAAAGGTTTGATGCTGGAGGAAAAACTTTGAGCAATAATTGAATCTGTGGGGCTTGGTACAGCATTTGACCTTGCTTGTGTCTCCAAGTGCAGCCACTGACCATTTATGAGAATTGTTTTGGAAACTGACAAGACAATCTCTTAAGTGGTGTCCCCCAATGCCACTCGTCCACCACCATGAACCAGCAGCTGTGGTATCATCATAACTGTTAAGAGAAAAATTGTCCCATTGGAATGCGTCTCCACATAATATGAGATTCAACGGGAAATCGGGTTTCACATCATGGAAAATCGCGATACAGACTTTCTAGGAATGCAACCCCTTTGTAACATGGTGGTTGCCTGTACTGTGATGGCACAGTAGTTAATACACTGAACTAGTAATCCAGATGCCTGCACCAACAATCCAGAAATTCAAATTCAAATCCCACCATGTGAGAGGCAGAGCTTAGATTCAGTTACCAATCTGGAACAACAACTTGTGTTAGTAATGAATTAACACGAAAGCACCAGATTGTTCTAAAAACTATCTAGTTCACTTTTTTTTACTCAATCTGTCCTAAATGTGACTTCAGACCATGTGATTAATGCATAAATGGTCTACCTCTATGCTCTCAGAGAAGATAGAATAACAAAACTGGACAGATCACCTGCTTTTGACTTAGGCACCAAATTTGGAGAAGGTCCTTCTCATGAACATTTGGGAAATGGTGTATAAAGCTGTGTTACAGACTAATCAAGCAACAGACTGACATAGTTGTATTCACAGAATCATGCCTTACAGACATATTCCCCCACTACAGTCACATCACCATCCAAAAGGCACATTACTCTCCACTTGCCTGATTGAGTGCAGCTCCAGCATCTCTCATGAATGTTGACACAAAGCAGTCCTTTTAATTGATATCCCATCCACCACCTTAAATATTCACTCCCTCTATCACCAATGCACAGTGTACCATTTACACAATGCATTGCATTTAGACACTGACAACACCCTGAAACTCATGGGCTCTGCTATCAAGAAGGGCAAGGGTAGTAGCTGCATGGGAACACCACCGTCTGCACACTGCTCTGACTTGGAAATAAATCACTGGTCCTTCATAGTCATTTGGTTTAAATCCTGATATCCCTGAACTCACTATGGGGATATGAAGGACCGCAGAAGTTCAAAAAAGTGGCTCACCACCTACTAAACAGCAATTAGGGTTTGGCAATAAATGTGAATAACACCAAGAATCAAAAATGCATAAACAAAATAAAAATCTGGCTTTTACCCTAAATCACATTAACCAAAAGCATAGATTTAGCTTTAATTCCATTAAATCCATATATTTAAAAAGTTCCTGTATGACCACTTTAAGACACATAACCTATAAAACCATGGACTAGGTTGTTCATTTTTCTTGGCAAAAATATGATGGGTCGAATGGTCTCCTGCTGTGCTGTAAGTTTCTGTGATTCTATGATACAGCAGCAACTTTGATCCAATTACCCTACTTAACATGAGTCAGATTTTTCCACTTCTTAACACAATGAAAAAATATAACTATCCTGTTCTGCATCTATTAAGAACACCAACATGCCATTCTATATCTTTGTTCTATTGCTAACATTTCTGGACTCAGTAAATGTGGTTGACTGGGCTGGGTTTTAAATCACATATTCTACCTGTTACCAATACATTTCCATTTCTGTAGTCACACCCATATGTTTTTCTTATGTCTTCTTTCTGCTCTGGACTTTGAAGGTGGAGATGTTGGGACTAAACTCCAGCCCATTGGGTCTCGACAGTTGAAGGCACGGCATCAGTTCTAAGGTAAAGGGTCCAGCGGATGCAAAGGAGTCCAGTAGTAGAGAATGCAGGCATATTAGAGTCTGCAGATATATGTAAAGACATTGTCATAAGGGGATTTACATTCAAGGATGGGAACTGGAACATCAACTAAAAGTAGACCAGTGAGTGTTGAGGTGATTGTTAAGCAACATTTGGAGAAGGAAAGTATATGGCCTGCAGCGTTATGTATGAGTTTAAGCTTATGAAGGATGGGATGCAGAGTCGAATTGCATTGGAATAGTTGAATCTGGAGCTTCCAAAGACACTGAATAGCTACATGACAACAAAACACATGCAAACTATCTCACTCTATCAATTCCCTTCTATTATGTATATAAAACAAAATGTAATAGTTGTTGACTAAAATGATAAAAATGCTTTTAATGATCTCAGCCACATTATCAAGCTGAAGAGATAGTGGAGGCATTAGTAGTGATCTTTCAAGAAATACTAGAGTCAGGAATGGTTCCAGAGGACAGGAAAATTGCAAATGTCACTCCGCTCTTTAAGAAGGGAGGGAGGCAAAAGACAGGAAATATAGGCCAGTTAGCCTGACTTCAGTGGTTGGTAAGGTGTGAGAGTCCATTATTAAGGATGAGGTTTCAGGGTACTTGGAAGCACATGATAAGGCCGAAGTCAGCACGGTTTTCTTAAGGGGAGATCTTGCCCGGTAAATCTGTTGGAATTCTTTGAGGAAGTAACAGGCAGGATAGACAAAGGAGAGTCAGTGGATGTTGTTTATTTGGATTTTCAGAAGGCCTTTGACAAGGTGCTGCACATGAGGCTGCTAAACAAGATAGGAGCCCATGGTATTACAGGAAAGGTACTAGCATGGATAGAAGATTGGCTGACTGGTAGAAGGCAAAGGGAATAAATGGAGTCTTTCTGGTTGGCTGCTGGTGACTAGTGGTATTCCGCAGGGGTCGCTGTTGGGTCTGCTACTTTTCATGTTATACATTAATGATCTGAATGACGGAATTGATGGCTTTGTGGCCAAGTTTGTGGATGATACAAAGAAAGATGGAGGGGTAGGTAGTGTTGAGGAAGCAGGGAGTCTGCAGAAGGAATCAGACAGTTTGGGAGAATGGGCAAAGAAGAGGCAGATGGAATACAGCGTAGAGGGAAGTGTATGGTTATGCACTTTGGCAGAAGCAATAAAGGCATAGACTATTTTCTAAACAGGAAAAAAATTCAGAAATTGGAGGTGCAAAGGGATTTGGGAGTCCTAGTGCAGGATTCCCTAAAGGTTAACTTGCAGGTTGAGTCAGTAGTAAGGAAGGCAAATGCAATGTTAGCATTTATTTCCAAAGGACTAGGATATAACAGCAAGCATATAATGCTGAGGCTTTGTAAGGCGTTGGTCAGAACACATTTGGAATATTGTGAGCAGTTTTGCCCATATCTGAGGAAGGAGGTGCTGGCGTTGGAGAGGGCCCCAGAGGAGGTTTATGAGAATGATCGCAAGGATGAAAAGGTTAACATATGAGAAGCATTTGATGGCTCTGGGCCTGTACTCACTGGAGTTTAGAAGGATGAGGGGGATCTCATTGAAACCTACTGAAAATTGAATTGCCAGGATAGACTGGACGTGGAGATGATGTTTCCAGCAGTGGGAGAGTCTAGGACTAGAGGGCATGGCCTCAGAATAAAAGGACGTTCCTTTAGAACTGAGATGAGCAGGAATTTCTTTAGCCAGAGGGTAATGAATCTGTGGAATTCATTGCCACATAACGGCTGTGGAGGCCAAGTCATTGAGTATTTTTAAAGTGGAGGTTGATAGGTTCTTGATTAGTAAGGTGTCAAAGGTTATAGGGAGAAGGCAAGAGAATGGGGTTGAGAGGGAAAAATAAATCAGCCATGGTCGAATGGCAGAGCAGACTCAAATGGCCCAATTCTGCTCCTATGTCTTATGGTCTTATAGGAGCAGCTACCGTCCTACACACAGTATAGGAATATCTGTCTGTTGCCTGAGAGTCAATTATGAAGCAACAGTGCCACATTTCGTGAGAAAGTTATCTGAGAAAGGTGTAAAATGCAAGACCGAAAGAGGAGATTTAGGTTTTTTAGTTAATGATTTAAGTGGTTAGAGCACTGAGTAGTTGTATCACGTAGAGCAGGAAGATTATTTTTAGTTCCCAGAGCATAGCCATGTTAGTGGATCTTGGAGAGACAATGAATAGATGCCACAATTAGCCTGGGTGCCCCGTATTAAACAGCTATCTTCTTCGTTTGCTGTTTGCTGTTTGGATGTCAAAAAACCTGTCAACATGCATTACCTGGGTTCACATCAAAAATAATTCAGAGTTCATAGAGTTACACAGCAGGGAAACAGGCCCTTCAGCCCAACTTGTCCATGCCGACCAAGTTGCCCCATCCAAGCATTTGGCCCATAACCTTCTAAACCTTTCCCATCTATGTACTTGTCCAACTGTCTTTTAAAAGTTGTTATTGTACCTGCCTTAACCATTTCCTCTGGCAGCTCATTCCACATACATACCACCCTTTGTGTAAGAAAGTTGCCTCTCAAGTTCCTTTTAAATCTTTCCCCTCTTACCTTAAGCCTACGCCTCTAGTTCTTGATTCCCCAACCCTGGGAAAAAGATAGTACATTCACCCTATGTATGCCGCTCATGATTGCCTTTACTGCAATTGCCTCATGATTATATAAAGTACAGCTTATTTCAATGAATGCCATTTTACCGAGGAGATCATATATCTTTAGGAGAGAAAAGAAAACAGAGGTAGAAAAAGGTAGGCAAAAAAGTGCAGTCACATCATGTGTAGTTGGTGTTCCAATAGCTGATGCCAGTAACCACGTACACTTACAAAAAGAATGAGGTCAAATCTCAATGAAAATAGTTTCATTTGAAATTCTGTCTCTTAGCAGTAGCTTCAACAACGAAGGTTATTGCTATGTAAACCACAAATCATGGAACAGAGCCAAATACTTCAATTAAATCTCCATAAAGACATGAATATAGCATTGTACAAGTTGAAATAACATAAGCAGTACCTTTATCACTACATTATGAGACAAAGCTATCTATGGAGTAAGAAATATATTGCAATGAAGGTCCAATAATCCGCTATCTGACTATTCGGAAATCCCGATCGTTCAACATATGGCTCACTAGGTCATGTTTGATATGCTCCCTTTCAACTCACCATGGCCCCAATTACCATGCTTTTCTGACTCACTGGGGCCCTGGTTCCCATGTTCCTGTCCGGCTTACTGGGGTCACAGATCTCACACTTATTTCTGATTCACAGGGGCTCCCGTTCCAATACGTGCTCTCAACTCACCGGGACTCAGCACCTCGCTTCTTTCTGACTCACAAGTCCCCAGTCTCCGTCTTCCCTTTCAACTTCTTGGGTCCTCCAATTCTCCTGCTCCCTTTCAACTCATCAGTGCCTTGATTTCTGCACTCCCTTTCAACTCACTGGGACCTTATTTCTCACACTCCTTTTAAACTCACCAGGTTCATTGAAAACTTTATTAAAATACTGTATAACATCTGAAAAAAGTGAATTAAAGTGTGTTTAGGTATTAACATTGAACCAAGAACAGTACAGCACAGGGACAGGCCCTTCAGCCACAATGTCTGTGCTGAACATAATGCCAAATTGAAGTAATCCCTTCTGCCTGCAGGTGATCTATATCCCTCCATCTTCTGCATATTTATGTGCCTAAGGCATCAGCCTCTGGAGCTGGAGATGGTGGGTTCGAGTCCCACCTGGGCCGCACTGCTGCACCTTTTTTAGGTCAGGCGCGATAGCATAGCGGTTAGCGTAATGCTATTACAGTGCCAGCGATCTGGGTTCAATTCCGACTGCTGTCTGTAAGGAGTTTGTATGTTCTCCCTGTGTCTGCATGGGTTTCCTCTGGGTGCTCCGGTTTCCTCCCACATTCCAAAGATGTACAGGTTAGGAGGTTGTGGGAATGCTATGTTGGCGCTGGAAGTGTGGCAACACTTGCGGCCTGCCCCCAGAACACTCTACGCAAAAAGATGCATTTCATTGCGTGTTTCGATGTACATGTGACTAATAAAGAAATCTTATTTAAATGACACTATCGTATCTGCTTCCACCAACACCCTGGCAGCTCATTTCAGGCACCTACCACTCTCTGTGTAAAAAACTTGCCCCTCACATCTCTTTTAAACTTCCCCCCTCAGGGTAGATATTTCTACCCTGAGAAAAAGATTCTGACTGTCTACCCTATCTACGCCACTCATAAGTTTATAAGACTTGACCTGCCACACACAAAACCATGCTGCCACATTTGGAAAACCATCATCAGGCCATGCTTTTCCAAATGTGAGTAAATCCTATCCCTAAGAATCCTCTCCAATAGTTTCCCTACTACTGATGTGAGGCTCACTGGCCTATAATTCCCTGGATTAATCCTATTTCTCTTCTTAAACAAAGTAACAACATTGGCTACTCTCTAGTCCTTTGGGACCTTCGCCTGTGGCTAAAGATGATACAAAGATCTTTGTCAAGGCCCCAACAATCTTTTCTCTTGCCTCTCTCAACAACCTGGAATAACATCCAACAGTTCAGAGAGTCAGCACCACTGAGGTCTCAAGTGTGCCAGATTTCACTGAGTTTCACTGTACGGGTTTCACTGTAACAAACATATAATGTTAAATAACTTCCAACCATAAGTTCCCATTATGAGTGAGCAAAAGGCCAATAATGCCTCTTAATGGCTCATACAGTGTTGAAGAGGCCTGCTACCTCCTCAACCCTTAACGAAACTGTGCTGACTTCATCCTATTTTATCATGTGCTTGAAGGTACTCTGAAGTTTCATCCTTAATAATGGACTCTAAAATCTTACTGAGATTACTAAAATCACTGAGGTCAGGCTAACCAGCTTATAGTTTCCTGTCTTTTGCCTCCACTGTAATGTGTGGCAATACCTCCAACACCTCCTTCTTCATCAACATCAGTGCAGAGGCCTGCCTTATACTGCTGAAATCAACCCTCCCCCAAATTAAGACCTTAACTCTTGGACCAACCTTATTTTCTCCCTTGACTACCTTGAAACTCACCAAAGCATTCCTCCATAGACACTTACGCCATTTGCTCATCCTCATTCCCTAAGATAAGGTTGAGTACAGCCCCTTCCCTAGTTGGGCTCTCCACATACAGCAAGAACAGAGTCCTTGCCTTCCACCCCACCAGCCTCTGTATTCAACAGATAATTATTTGAAATTTCACGACCAGGCACATATTCTCCCCTCCCCTTGTAGCATTTTGAATTAATCGCTCCCTTTGCGATTCCCTGATCAGCTCTTCCATCTCCATTTACTACTTTCTTCTGTATCCCATGCAACTACAGGAGATATAATACCCATCCTGGGATCTGAAAAGTCTTTTCAGGTAAGGCAGCAAATCATTTGCATTCCTTCCAATCTAGTGTACTACATTTGGTGGTCACTATACTGCCTCCTCTACATTTGAGAAACCAAACTCTGATTGGGTAATTGCTTCGTGGAGCATCTGTGTCCAGTCCACAGGACTGACCGTGAGCTTGTGGTAGCCTGCCGTTTTAATTTACCATCCCATTTCCACTCTGGCTTCTTGGCCTGTTGTCTCCTGCACTGTTACAATGAGGCCCAATGTAAAGTTGAGGGACACTTCATTTTTTGTTTTGGCACAGTGCAGCCTGTAGGACTCTACTGAATTCACCAACTTCAGATAACTTGCTCTTTCTACCTGTTTGTACCAGGACTGGCTATTTGTGATTGCTATTCCTCTTCCCCCTTTTTTTTCTTTCTCTCAAAAAAGAGCCGGACTATACAACGTCACCCAGACCACGTTATCAAAACATGATATAAGCAAAGGAGTTTGTGTCCCTTTCATGGCTACATCATTTCAACCTAATACAGACATTCCCTATGTTCAACCCATTGACATCCCCCACCTTCTCCGCCATTGTGTGGCTTAGCATAGCTCCAGTACCATCTACAAATTCACCAGTGACACAACTGTTGCTGGCAGAATCATGGATGGTGAAGAGGCGGTGCACAGGAATGAGAAAGGTCAGCAGGTTGAATGGTGTTCTTACAACAACCTTGTGCTCAATGTCAGCAAGACCAAGGAACTGATTGTGAGCTTTAGAAAGGGGAGGTTAGGTGAACATGCACCAGTCCTCAAAAAAGATCTGTGATGGAAAGGGTGAGCAGCCTTAAGTTGCTGGGTGTCAACATCTCAGATGACCTATCCTGGGCCCAGCACTTAATGCAACATTGAAGGCATGCCAGTATCTCAATTTTCTTGGAGGTTTAAGGAGATTTAGCATGTTATTGAAGACTCTGACAGACTTCTGCAGACGTAGAGTGGAAAGCATTTTGACTGATTGCGTCACAGCCTGCTATAGAAACTCCAATGCATAGGAACGCAAGAGACTCCAGAGAGTGGTGGATTCAGCCAGTTCCATCACGGGTACAGCTCTCCCCACCACTGAGGACATCTACAAGAAGGCGATGTCTCAGGAAGGTGGGACCCATCATCAGGAACTCCCACCATCCAGGCCATCTGGGAGGAAGTACAGGAGCCTGAAGACCCACATTTCAAGGTTCAACAACAGCGCCTTCTCCACTTCCATCAGCTTCTTGAACCGATCTGAACAACTTGGACACTACCTCGGACTATTTTTTTGTTCTCTCACTCTGAAACTTGCAAAAGTGTGGTTATTTTGTTGTTTATCTTGCACATAAGTTATGTATAATTTATGTTAATTAAGTTTATGTTAATTAACGTTTGTCCTCATCTTGTAAAGTACTGTGCTGCTGCTGCAAAAAGCTATTTTTCATGGCATATACCCCGTGTATGTATGCCTATAACAACGATAAACTTGAACTTGCTTTGCCTCTTCCCTAGTTCTGATGAAGGGTCTTCAACCTGAATGTTAACTGCTTCTCCTTCCACAGATGCTGCCTGAACTGCTGAGTATTTCCAGCATTTCTGTTTTTAATTTAAGAAATAAAGTGAGCTTCATTGATTAAAGGAGATATAAAGGGCATGTTTTTCACAGAGTGGGTGGTGGTTATATGGAATGAGCTGCCAGAGGAGGACGTAGAGGTAGAAGCAATTACAATGTTTAAAGGGCATTTGGACAGGTTCTTGGCTAGGAAAAGAGCCCATCTTGGATAGATAGGAATGGGCCCTAATGCAGGCAAATGAGATTAGCATAATGGTTGACATGGATAATATGGGCCAAATGGGCCATTTCTAGGACTCTATCACTGTATGGAAATTAGCAATGGTTTCCCTAACCTAATTACAGTGACTGCTGCAAAGATCAAACTACAGTATAACCCAGAGTTAAATTTTAACTTGCTTGGCAAATGCTGGTAACGATTTAGACATCTCTACAAGTGAGAACTGACCATGAAAGAAAGGTCAAATCAGGGTTGAAAATCAAAACAAATATTGCAGATGCTGGAAATATGAACTAAAAACAAGAAGAACTCAGCAAGTCGGGTAATATCAGTGGAAGGAGAAACAATCGGTGTTTCATGTCACCGACCCAAAACGTTGACTGTTTCAAATTGTGGCTTGTTGCAGAACTCTGGCTGATAATGGAGAAGAAATTGGGCTTTAAGATAAAGTTGGGGGGGGGGGGGTATAAGCATTAATAACACAGAGTTATATCTACCTCTCTTTTGGGACCTCAGTTCATTTCTGGCACTAATAGTTCTTATAAGGAATGTCCTCTCACTTAATCTGATTGATTTTCTGGTGGTGTATCTCTGAGATACAAACTTCTCCCCGGACAATCAGAAGGGCAAACAAGCCGGTTTTCAGCCAGCTTAGCTTCAGTTAAAATTACTGAGCTTAGCCCTGCAAAGCCCTGGCTTCAACATAAATGGCAAATGTAAGGAAAATTCATGAAAACATGGCCTTTACTACTTCCCATGATGGTAGCATTGTTGAGAGGAATTCAAAGACATAATGGAGCTGCCCTCACACACTCATTCTGGTCTAATGCTGCCTGCACCCACAAGCTGTTTTTGGAGCGGACATATGAGAAGGGCTCTTTTGGGGTCAAAGTGCTAGGCTTGAGGCCTAAGTGCAATGGCTTTGACAAGGGAGGCTTTGGTGAGGAGGCTGTGTGTTGCAAGGCAAGGTCTTTCTTTCTCTTTCAAATAGTAACTTGAGGGGTAGAAATGGCAATCAGCGGAATGGTCTGCTCCTCCTCTGAAATATGACAGACGTTAAGCATTTCAGGACTACATTTTCAGGAAATGTATCCAACTGCAGCTCCTGTCAGACCTCCATGAATTGGCTGGAGTGGTAGTTGGACTCATTGAGCAGCATGCAGGAGACAGAGTGTGTTATAGATAGGAATTTCAGGAAGGTGGTCACGCTATAGGATCAGCCAGATTATTCAGTGACTGCCAGGAGAGGAAGGCAGGCAGTGCAAGGGTTTCCTGTGGCTATCTCCCTCTCTAACAAGTATACCATTTTGGATAATGTTGGGGGGGATGGCCTTTCAGGGGAAAGCACCAGCATCACCCAAATCAATGGCATCATGACTGGTTCTGTTGTACAGCAGGGAAGGTCAACATCTAGGCAAGTGGTAGTGATAGGAGACTCAACAGTCAGGGGCACAGAGAGGCATTTCTGTGGCCAAGAGTGAGACTCCAGGATGCTCTGTTACTTTCCTGATGCCAGGGTCAAGGATGTCTTAGAGTAAATACAGGACATTCTGAAAGGGAAACATGAGCAGCCAGGTGTCATGGTCCATATCGGTACTAATGACATAGGCAGGATAAGAGATGGGGTCCTGCAAAATGAATATTGAGAGTCAGACAGAAAATTAAAAAGCAGCATCTTCAGGGCTGTAATCTCAGGATTACTCTCTGTGCTATGTGCTAGTGAGGAAGAGGAGAAGAGGGGCTGAAGAGCTGGTGCAGGCAGGAGGACTTCAGCCACTTAGACCATTGGAATTCATTCCATGGCACAGTTGACCTGTACAAGAGGGATAGGTTGCATCTGAACTGAAGGAGGACCAATATCCTCAGGTGTGCTTAAGGATGGGCACATGGAATTATGGTATTGTAACTATTGCGAAAATATGGTTGAGGGATGGAAATCATGACTCACAAAGTTGATTGAGTTTTTTTGAAGAGCTGACCAAGAGGATTGATGAGGGCAGGGATCTAGACAACAAGGTCCCGCATGGGATCCATGTGTTCTAATCTTCAGCAAGTAGGGTACTAAATCATTAGGAGTCAGAAGTGGTCGTGGACAGTTGTTTTTCAGATTGGAGGCCTGTGACCAATGGTGTGCCGCAGGGATCAGTGCTGGGTCCCCTGTTGTTTGTCATATATATTTTAATGATTTGGATGAGTGGGTAGTTGGCATGATTAGTAAGTTTGCAGAAGACTCCAAAATTGATAGTATAGTGGTCAGTGAAGAAGCCTGACTAGGGTTACAGCAGGATACAGATCAACTGGGAAATGGGTAATTGGAAAATGGATGGTATGGGCAGATGGAGTTTAACTTGGACAAGTGCCAAATGATGCATCTTGGGAAGTTAAACCAGGACAGGACATACACAGTGAATGGCAGGGAACTGGGGACTGTTGTTGAACTGTTGTTGAGAGACCTTGAAGTTTCCTGAAAACTGGAATACAGGTAGACAGGGTGTTGAGGAAAGCACGTGACATATTTGTCTTCATCAGCTAAGGTAATGAGTAGAAGAGTTGAGAACTCATATTCGAAACGTACAAAATGTTGGTTAGGCCACACTTGGGAGTGCTGTGTGCAGTTCTCATTGGCACACTGTTGGAAGGAAGTGGCTAAGCTAGAGAAGATGCAGAAACAATTCACAAGGGTTTTGTCTGTATTGGAGGCCCCGAGTTAGCAGGAGAGATTGGATAGGCTAGGTCATTTTTCCCAATGAAAAGGAGGCTGAGAGGTGGTGTGATAGAGGTATATAAAATTATGAGAGCCATAGCGTGTCTGTTTCCCATGACAGTGGTGTCAAACTATAAAGCATAGGTTTAAGGTGAGAGGGAGGTTAGACAGAGGGAGGTTTATAGAGGATCTGAGGGGTACATTTTTCACATAGAGAGTAGATAGTTACTGGAATGAGCTGCCAGAGAAAGTGGTGGAGAGATTAGAATAAATAGGCACAATTGTCGGCATAGATGCAGTGGGCTGAAGGGCCTGTTTCTATGTTGTACAGCTCTATAACTCTAACTCTGTGTCTGTCCCTGATGTTCATTTGATGACCGGTTGAGACAATTTTTTTTTACATACACAGGGAGATTAAGACTTTTTTTGGGGGGGAAGGAGAGATCTGTGTTGTTGGGATGAACTATACTAGGATCCGAGTTCTAGGTATATAATTAAACTAATACTAAACCTAATAATGAAATAAATACCACTATATTAAATTAATATAAGAATGGGATACTGGGTGATCTGTTGCTGCTTCAATTAATGTGAACTTATGACACTTTTGTCCAAGATGACTGCACCTGCAATAAACATCTGCATCTGAATTATGAGTTGCAGATACTCAGGGAGGGACATAGTTACCTGCATCATTTTATCCAAAAGACAGCCACAACCCTCAGATTTAATACTCTGCAATTTATACATTGTCAGGGACAGGAGGGTATGACTGCAAGTAAGGCAGGTACCCTATGTACATCCATATTCATGGCTTTGAGGTTCTTGCAATCTGTAAGGCTATTGTGGAGACCTTAAGCAAGGTGAGCAAACTGACCACAGCAACTTGATACAGGAAGCCATTCAAATGAGTGGAGTTAAAGGAGTGTGTTTGTAGGAAGGAATCATACTATTAGAGTATTAGACACTGTCCTATGCAGCCAGGAGAAGGTGAACCCACAAGGTTTTGCTGCCCACTCGATGCCAAGATGAGGGACATCTCCCCAGGCTGGAGAGGAACAGAGTGGCAGAGGGAGGATCCAGTTACCAGAG
Source organism: Pristis pectinata (assembly GCF_009764475.1). NCBI lineage: Eukaryota > Metazoa > Chordata > Chondrichthyes > Rhinopristiformes > Pristidae > Pristis > Pristis pectinata. Next base: position 62,843,628 of record NC_067415.1, on the reverse strand, counting down.
TGCACTAAGAATGGTCTAAGAATGGGTTCCAAGGCTGAAAAAGTTTAGTAATTCAGGTCTATACTGAAAAGCAGAACCACAAAGGTAATAGTCTCTGGATTTTTTTCCAAACCACAATCAAAGTGGCACGTGGTTAGTAGGATCAGAGATGTGACTGCATGGGCCAAAGAATGGTGTGGAAGAAGCAGGTGTCAACTCAGGGGGCACTGGCAATAGTGTGGGGAAGGAGAGAACTGTATTGTTGGAATGGACTATACCTGAACCATCCTGGGATCAGAGTTGAAGGAAATTGGTAAAACAGACTTTGAACTAATTAGGCGAGGGACTGGGGGGTGGTGGGTGGGGCTCCCTGTGGAGGGAACTCAAGAATGGTGAAAAGGAACAAAAAAGAAACAGAGTAAGAAAACCACTGGGATAAGGATAACCCCAATCAGGAAGGGATGTAGTGCACAAACAGCAGCAACAAAAAAAATCCCAGAAAACTTTGACAATTAGCAAAGCCTTTGATGTCTATTAAAGTTTTTCAAGCTTCTGAGTGTCCCTGACATTCACAGTTAAAAACTATTAAAATGAAATAAACAATTAAAAGAATTAAAGAATTATATTTTATAATAAAATCAGGTAAAACGTTTAAATAAATAAAATGATAATCAAGCAAACACAAATAACTGAACAAAAATATTTTAGATCATGTAACTTGCCTTATTTTGACTTTTCTTCTTCACTATTGTACAAATCCCAATTCAAATAAATGGTATATGTTAACACAGGATCTGACAGCAGATACCCCAGCATTGGCGATTAGTACTGGGAAATCTCAGCAAGTTCTGGCTCCATGAAGAGTCCAGCACCAAGGCACAAATTGCCAGTGAAACATTGCCAGAAACTGCTAGAAACTCTCACTTGATCAGGCAGCAAATATCAAATCAGACCTGCTGAGTGTGGTAATTTCAGTTTTTATTTCAGATTTCTTTCATCAGCAGTTATTTGATTTTCAAGTTTTGGTGACTTTGAAACCAGCCAGCACTTGTTCCCAATGTGAAACCCCCTGTATTTACCAGCAAAAATTGCCCAGTAAGAATATCTGTATCTTTACTGATACCTCAAGAATATAACTTCCTCAATTTTAGTTAAAATGTTGGAACAGTGGTTGCTTTATAATACCTACTGGTCCATTGTTTTCTTTCACTTCTGTTGGGGCAATTACAACAGTATTTACAATGATCTGGTGTCCCTATTAGGTACGGTGTCCAGATAGATGAAAATCTCCTGGGAGGGTAAACTATATCGTTAGAACTGACTTGTAATCAAATAACCAGACAAAGCAGAATCGAATGAAATAGTACTTCATTTGAAGTACTTGGCCAGATCAGTAGTTTTAAGCAAACTGGCTACTTAATGGAGAGTATAAATACAGTGTGGGGAAATTTCCATTTGCATTACTGGGGATTTAGAAATGACTTCTAGAGCACTTTTGGATGGAATCATACAGTTATATGGCATGGAAATGGGCCCTCTGGCCCAGCTTATCTATGCCAGCCAAGATGTCTATCCAAGTCAGTACCATTTGCCTGCATTTGGCCAATATCCCTCTAAACACTTTCAATCCATATGCCTGTCCAAATTTCTCTTCAACATTGTAATTGTACCAACCTCTACAGCTTCCTCTTAAAGCTCATTCCAGATACCCACTGCCCTCTGTGTGATAAAGTTGCATCTCACATCTCCTTTAAATCTTTTCCCTCTCATCTTAAATCTATGCCCTCTAGTTTTAGACTCCCCTATCCTGGGAAAAAGACCATTCACCTTACCTACGCCCTTTTTGATTTTATGTGCTTCTATAAGGTCACTCCTCAGCCTCCTATGCTCAAGGGAGAAAGTCCTCCCATATCCAGCCTCTCATCACTCAAGCCCTCCAGTCCTGGTAACATCCTCGTGAATCTTTCCTGCACCCCTTCCAGCTAAATGACATCCTTCCTCTTGCTTGGCAACCAGAACAGCACACAATAATCCAAGTGTGGTCTCACCAATGACTTGTACAATTGCAACATGATGTCCCAACCCCTGTATTCCATGCCCTAACTGATGAAGGCAAGCGTGCCAAATACCTCCTTCACCATACTGTCTATCTGTTTTGCCACTTTCAGGGAACTATGTATCTTTACCCCTACGATTCTCTGTTCTACGACACTCTCCAGGGCTCTACCATTTACTGTGTAAGTCCTGCCCTGGTTTAACTTCCCAAAATGCAACACCTCACACTTGTCTGCGTTAAATTCCATCTGCTATTCCATGACCCACTTCTCCAGTTCATCTAGATTCTGTTGTAATCATAGATAATCTTCTTTGCTGTCCAGTATACCACCAACTTTGGTGTTATACACAAACTTCCTAACCATGTAAACAATAATTTCCTTTATACAGATAACAAACAACAGTGGACCCAGCACCGATCCTTGTGGTACATCAATGGACACAGGCCTCCAATCTGAATAACGACCCTCCACTACCACCCTCTGTCTCCTTCCACAAAGTCAATTTAGTATCCAATTGCCCATGTGATCTAACCTTCGGACTAGCCTACCACGTGGGGGACCTAGTCAAAGGTCTTGCTAGAGTCTGTGTAGACAATGTCTACTGCTCTGTCCTCATCAATCCTCTTCGTCAGCTTTTCAAAAGACTCAATCCAATTAGTGAGACACGTTTTCTCACGCACAAAGCCATGTTGACTATCCCTTATCAGTCCTTGGCTTTCCTAATGCCAGTCGATTCCTTCTCTCAGAATCCCCTCCCATAACTTTTCCACCACTGATGTTTGGCTCACTGGCCTGTAGTTCCCTGGCTTGTCCTTGCATGAAGGCACTACTTTAGCCCTCCAGTCTTCCAGGACCTCACCTGTGGCTAAAAATGATGCAAATATCTCTGCCAGGACCCCTGCCATTTCTTTGCTAGCTTTCCATAATGTCCTAGGATACGATACACTTGATCAGTCCCCGGGGATTTATCCACCTTAATATGTCAGCACCTCCTCTGTTATAATGTGGATATGTTCCAATACATCACTATTCATTTCCTGTAATTCCTTAGCTTCTATGACCTTCTCCATGGTAAATACAGAAGAGAAATATTTATTTAAGACCTTGTGCACCTCCTGTGGCTCCACACGTTGATGACCACATTAAGGGGACCTATTTTCTCCCTAGTTACCTTTTTGCTTTGAATATACTTGTAGAATCTCTTATGATTCTCCTTTACCTTATATGCCAAAGCTATCGCATGACCTCTTTTTGCCCTCCAGATTTCCCTCTTAAATGTATCCCCACAGCATTTCTCTTCCCCAAGGGATTCACTTGATCCCAGCTGCTATACCTGACATATGCCTCCTTAATTTTCCCAAACAGTACCTCAGTATCTCTCAGTGACCAGGATTCCCTAATCCTGCCAGTCTTGCCCTTCACTCTAACAGGAATATGTCTCTGAACTCTCCCCATCTCACTCCCACTTGACAGACATCCCTTTACCTGCAAACAGCCTCTCCCAATCAACCTTTTCAAATTCCTGTCTAATACTCTCAAAATTTGCCTTGCCAATTTAGGATTTTGCTTGGTATCAGCTGTGAAATTAAATCTCTGATTACAAAAAACAATTCATATTTTAGAAGAAAAGTGTTATAATATATTATGAGATTTAGGTTATGAGATTACAGTAACGTAGCGATTAGCACAACGCTATTACAGCTCCAGTGATCGGGGTTTGATTCCCATCGCTATCTGTAAAGAGTTTGTATGTACGTTCTCCCGTGTTTGCGTGGGTTTCCCCCGGGTGCTCCGGTTTCCTCCCACATTGCAAAGACGTACGGGTAGGTTAATTTGGGTTTAAAATGAGCGGCGCGGACTCGTTGGGCCGGAAGGGCCTGTTACCATGCTGTAAATAAAGTTTAATTTAAAATTTAATATCAGTATGCACTTTAATTAGAGAACACCATCCTCTTACCCCTTCTGAAGAACCATGTTTCTTAGTATCAGCAAATTTCTGCTCTTTTGTAATCCTGCACTGCTGATTTGACTCATCTCGATAATCACTTTGTGACAGCTGATTGTTGCAATATTGTGGCCATACTTTATTACACTTATCTGGATGTGCTCCAAATTACCAGAAGGCAAATGAACAAAGTATGCAGATATCATGGACATGATATGATACCAAAGGTCTGAAGGCACTCCACTAAAGCAATTATTTCTGACATTAAATTTCTACTGTTGCTTTGGAGTATCATAAAATTGCAACCAAGCCCTCCTCTGATATGCAGACACTTTTATTAAATCACTGTTTAGCTTTGTTAGAAGTTATTGGTTAGAAAGTAATTGTTTTATGGTCACAGTATTTCAGCAGTGAAGAGTACTCAGTGGCTCATAAAATAAACACAAAATGTACAATTCATCAACTCTGATTACTGAATCACCTGCAAAAAGTCCATGAAAGTATAGGGCAACAAGTCATCCAGGTGGCCAACATCTTTGGAGAAACGATTCAGGATCCGACCTGAAGGAATTAAAAATAAGTCACTGCAAAAATTTAAAATAATACTTATTCTTACAGTACTCTTTCAGTTAATATGATTCAGCTTCTTTCAGCTCTTAATTTTCCTCATAAAAAATACTTATCCAGGTTTACAAATGTGCCATCATCTGGCAAGACACTTTACAATATCTAAAACCAACAGAACAATATAGAGCTATTGAGAAGGGGCATTGAGTATAAAAGATGACAGTCCTGTCGCAGCAATATAAAACCTTGGTTAGGCCATATTTGGAGTATTGTGTGCAGTTCTGGTCGCCGCATTATAGGAAGGATGTGGAGGCTTTGGAGAACACGCAGATGTTCACCAGGATATTCCCTGGACTGGAAAGTATTAGCCCTAAGGACAAACTTTAGATTGTTTCTGCTGGAGTGTAAAAGGCTAGGGGGCTACCTGATGGAAGTACATAAAACTATGAAAGGCATAGATAGGGTAGGTAGTCAGAGTCTTTTTCTCAGAATGGAAATGTCAAATACTAGAGGATGTAGGCTTAAGGTGAGAGGGGGAAAGTTTAAAGAGATATAAGAGGCAAATTTCTTTACACAGAGAGTGGTAGATGCTTGGAACATGCTCCCAGGAGAGGTAGTAGAAACAGATCTGATAGCAACATTTAAGAAGCATTTAAACAGACACAGGAATAGGCAGGGAATAGAGGGATATGGATTTTGTGCAGGCAGATGGGATTAGTTTAATTGGCATCATGGTCAGCACAGACAGTGGGCCAAAGGGCCTGTTCCTGTGCTGTACTATTCTATGTATGTGGAAACAACAGCCTCGAAATTGGATCTATTTGCATGTTTTTTAATGCACAAATTGTATTTAAACGAAGTTTCACCTGGAATAGACCATACTACTGGTAATTTACAGGTAAAATTCACCCTCGGGAAATTGGCCCAGACACTTCTGCCAACTGACATTTTCTCGGTGTCATTCATGCACCTAATGATATCACAGATCTTGCAAGGTACATTTCTTCCACTGGTGGCACTAATTAGAGCCATTATGGCAATCTACAATCTTCACTAAACACCCACTGTAAAACTCTTCACCCAGGGATCAGCAAAGAAGTGGCAGTTAAGGAGCCTGCACTGTGAGATTGACATTTTGCACAGAGCAGCTGCCAGCCTCAGGATGGTCAGGATCATGAAATCTGCAGCAATAATGTTCCACTTAATCTTCACAGTGTTTGTGAAAATCAAATTTGAGCTGTATGCTGCATTCACTGACCACTTGATCGCAATATTGTGAGCTAATTGATGGCAGAGGAGTTGAGTGGGCAGACTAGCATGTGGGAGGAGTATCCATACATGTAGGAGATTGCTCCACTCCCCCCACGTGTATTTTTTTGCTTCCATTGCAGCCTATTGTACAGCAGTACTAAGTTCACAATGGGGAGAGTTTTAATAGACCTATTCCAATGATCAGTGTGGCCAAGATGTAGTACCTATGAGTTCTTCATGGAACTCTTTATCAGGTCCCATTTAGTGCATGATGCTGTGTGCCAAATGCCACAGTCCTGCTTCTGATGTGTCTTTTGTCCAACTTCAGAAGTGTTTTCAAGGGATCCGAATGGGCTTCAGAGGTATACATAGAACATGGTTGACCCACAAAAAGATGATGAAATTAGGGAATTAGGAGAGCCAGGAGGGGCCATGAAAAGTCCTTAGCAAGTAGGATTGAAGAGAATCCCAAGGCATACACACATCAAGAGCAAGGGGATAACTGGGAAGAGGTAGGACCACACAAGGATAAAGGAGGGAACATGTGCCTGGAGGTGGAGGATGTGGGTGAGGTCCTAAATGAGTACTTTACTAAGGAGAGGATATGGAGTATAGTGAGATCAGTGTGGAATGTGCTAATATTCTAGGACACTTTGAGATATCAGCTGCTTTTTCAGTTATGCTGACAGCAACATAAAATGCCAGCTGGCAGAACAATATGCCGAAAGCTATGACTTTCACTGCCAATTCCAGACTACTGGACTACTGTTTCTTGATGCATTGTGGTAGGCTACATATATTTTTGTTCTGGGATGGCATTAACAGCTGGGAACTTCCTACTTTCTGGGGTATGTATGGTTCGGTGAGAAGTTCCCAGTTTCATCTGAAGAGAAATAAAAAGGTCATAACTGCACAATGTTTCAAATGAAGGATCACTCCATCACTCCTGATGATAGCTCATCAATTCAAAACATTGCCTCTCTTTATTTCCCCACAGTTGTTGCTTGACTTCCAGATGGTATCTCCAATATTTCCTTTTTTATTTTAGCCTCACATGAATCTCACAATCTTTTGGCAGGTTTTTGAATGGCATTAGAGGGCCATGGAACAAAATCTTAATACTCAAAGGATTGCACTAATGAACTTCCAGGTCTTCATTTCTCCACAGATGCTCCTTGACTATTGTTTTCCTAGTAACCACCGTTATACAAGCCCAACTTCATTATACTTATTTTTCATATTTTCTTGCAACACAGGAGGCCATTGAGCCTATCGAGTCTATGCCAACTTTCAGAGCATTCCCATCAGTCCCATTCCCCTACTCATTTCTCTGTAACCTATTTTTTTCTCACATGCCCTGAGTCTCCTTCCACTCTCTACTCTAGGGGCAATTTACAGTAACCAATGCCTACATCCTGTGAATGAAGAAAAAGACACTCGAGCACTTACAAAATTAGTAGCCATGAATATTACTTGTCCGTACATGACAATGCTTATTACTATTACACTTATTATTACATTATTATGCTTGTGCAGCAAAACAAATAATTTTGTTATCAACCACTTAAACCAGGAACTGATTTTCAAGGTCAGGTCAGATGCACACTACATGGAAAGGAAATAAACGCCATCTCTAGACAGATACTCCAATAGATCTCTTATGGCATTGTTGATGGGTAGTTTGGACCTTACAGTATAGTTTCTGATCTTTACCATAGCCCTTATTAAGAACTCCTGTTCTTATTCTAAAATGATCTTCCACCCCAGCCATGAATTAGATGATCCAGAGAGACCAACTGAGAATGAATGTTGTCTAGAAATCCAATTGCATAAATGCATAATAATTTCTTCATTTATGCAACTAAATATCTTCCTTTCCCAGAGTAAAACATAACAAAGACCACCTGGAGTGAAATGCAACAATGGCCATTTCCAGATCATTTTTCATCACTCTGGAAATTTGATGGGGCACTTGGTTGTCTATCAAAGGTTGATTCATTCTCAGTGTAACCCTCTGGAGAGACTGCAGGCAGACTTGGACCACGTTGTCCTGAGAACACCTCTCACTGAAATTCCTCAGACAAACTCATGGTCACACTACAGTCCTGGTCTGGGATGCCTGTTAGGTAGAAAATTTACTTATCATTCATCTTTCACACATCCCTGCCTGTACTACACTGAAATACCCCATCCATCAGTAGTTTAGAGTCATACAATCGACAAACCGGCCATTTGCCCATCAAGACCACGCCGACCAGTGGGCATTCATCTGTACTAAACCCATTTTCCAGCACTTGGTCCATTGCATTCTATGCCTAGGCAATTCAAGTGCATGTCAAGACATTTCTTAAATGCTATCAGCAACTCTGCTTCCATCACTCTCTTAGGCGGTATATTCCAGGTACTCACTACTGTCTAGGTGAGAAAGGTCCCCCTCATATCCACTCTAAATTTCTTAACCCTTACCCTAAATCTATGTCCTCTAGTTTTATTTACCTGTAATATAAGGAAAAGTTGCCTGCAATCTACCCTATCTATACTCCTTATAATTTTATATACTTCAATCATGTCCCCACTTAACCTCCTCCTCTCCAGAGAAAACAGAACTAGCATCTCCAGTCTCTCCCCATAACTGAAATGCTTCATCCCAGGCAACATCCTGGCAAATGTCCTGTGCACCATCTCCAGCGCTATCACATCTTTCCTTTAGTGTGGTGACCAGAACTGCACATAGTACTCCAGCTGAGGTCCAGACAAAGTTTTATAAAGTTGGAGCATAACCTTCCTGCTCTTGCATTCAATGCCTTGACTAATAAAGGGCAGTATCCCTTATGCCTTCTTAACCACGTTACCTACCTGCACTGTAACCTTCAAGGATCTTTGGACTTGTAACCAAAGTCTCTCTGTTCCTTAATACTCCCTACAACCTTGCCATTCATGGTGTATGTCTTAGCCTCATTAGTACTCCCAAAATGTGTCACTTCACATTTAATCTGATTAACCTCTATCTGCCATTTCTCAGATCATTTTACTAACACATTGATCATCTATCAATCTGTCTTTCCTGAATATATTTCATTCTGATGGTACCTTTTGCATTTTTGACTGTTCTCCTATTTCATCTTTCTGGTTTCTAGCAGCTGTATTGGTCCTTTACCTTTCTCTTTTTCTCTCTCTCATGTTGTATAAAGTGACTTTTTGAGGCAGTGAAAAATTGCTTGCTCATCTCCTGAATGAAATACAATCCCAAAGGCAACCAAACTCATTCTGGTGAAGGGAAGACATAGAGAGATTCCAGAAACATCCCTGGCTTTAAGATATTGGTTCATTAATCCACCGGATCTTGCTTATCTGCACTTCAACACCATTTACGTGCCTTTGCTCCATGTCTGATTGTAGAAACTAGAGTACTTGAAGAGCGAGATTGAAAAGAGGCAAGATCTACGATGGGAGCATGGGCAATAGTGAAAAAGAGCAACAGAAGACAAGAGAAACTGGTGCAAGTCAAGGAATCAACACTTGACTACAAAACTCCCCAAAATTAAAATCAGGAGAGAAGAAACTGGAGAACTGTGTGAAGCCAATCAATGTCAATATGCATGAGATGCTTTAAAAATGGGTAACATTAAATTATCAACATCCTTTCTTAACTATACACTTTACAAACACTTCTGAACTTTGCTAACATTTATTTAAAACTTACAAGCAAAATATTTCAGTTCCATCCCCATAATGCTGCAGTTATGAGCACATAAATTGAAAAAGACAAACAATCAGCTGGAAGAACTCAGCGGGTCGAGCAGCATTTGTGAGAGGAAAGGAAGTGTCGTCAATGATTCAGGTTGAAACCCTGCATCAGGACTGAGAGTGGAGAGGTGAAATGGCCATCATAAAGAGGGGAAGGGGAGTGGTGAGAAAGGAGTCCAAGGTGGTTGGCGGACTGAAGAGGCAGGTAGTGTCAGGTAAGGAAGGGGAGTGGGGGTGGAGTTAAGAGACAGTGGCAGGTGAATAATAGATGAAGGCAGACAAAGAGAGAGAAGAAAGAGGAAAAAGGAAAAAACAGATGGAGCAGTGGGGTGGGGGGGTGGGAGGGGAGTGTGAAGATTGGAGACAGCTGCTGGAGGGAGATAAGCAGAAACACAAAGCACTACCAGTGCTGGACTCTGATAAGTAAAGGAGCAGATAATGGGAACCACTGGGGGAGAGGTGAATGGCAGTTGGAACCAGAACCAGATGGGGGAGGGGATGGGGAGGAACCTGTTGGTAAACTGTGTGGAACCGGGAGGGGGACGAAGATAGGTGAGAGGGGGCTGGGCTGTATAAAGGGAAAGGGGTGAAAAATAGGAGGACCAGAGGAAGATTGGGAGAGGGGAAAAGGGGAAAAAAGGGTGACCTAAATTTGGAAAATGTTTCCCCTTCCCCCCTTCACTCCCCCTTCCTTTGTATTTTTTTCCTTTTTCCTCTTTCTTCTCTCTCTTTGTCTGCCTCCATCAATCATTCACCTGCCACTGTCTCCCAACTCTGCCTCCACTCACCTCCCATACCTGGCACTACATGCCCATTATCTTACACCCCTCCTTAGTCCACCAATCATCTCCTTCACAGATGCTGCTTGACCCTCTGAGTTCTTCCTGCAAATTGTTTGTCACTTCAGATTCCAGCATCTGCAGTCTCTTGTGTCTCCAGTCAAAAGAGTCAACCTTGGAATGTTGGAAAGACTTTGTAAACTGACAGTAGTTAATCAAATCCAGCATTCATCAAACTCTATTAATCATAACTAATATCAAATTAAAAGCAATTACTCACCATTTCACAAAAGTACCAAATTGAAGTGCTCTGCACACAATTGGCACTACTTTATGGATAAACATTGCCTTATCTAATCTAAATAATGATGCATTACATTTCCTTTATTTCTGCAATGGTTTTCTACTTCAATGAATATGGTTTTGTTCTGCAATAAAAACATTTGCACTATACAGTAATTAAGAATCATTTTATGAGAATCACTCGTAATGAGATTAAATATGTTTGTGAAACCATTAAGCTATAATGATACCAATTTATGGTTTACAGGTGTTCACTTGCACTTTTTCCTGTTATCAATTTTTAGCCATCATGTACATAATGACTCTACCACACCTGTTTAAATCTGATTACCATTTATTTAATTTGGAAATTATCCCAATTATGCTCTTAGCAGTTAGCAATATACGTTTTTGAAATTATTGTTAAAAACAACAGAATAATATACATAATAATTTGAGGGCTATATTCAGAGCTTCTTTGGAGAAATACATTTTTCACCCACATCAAGATTGCATTTATTACTGTGAAGTAGTCCATTCCATATTACATTATTAAATTATCGAGTCATAATAAATATATCTATAGACCTCCAATTTGGCACATTCTCACAATGTCAATAAATAATTGCTAATGTATCAATTCTGGTAACCCACCCAGTAGCATTGAAATATGAGGAGCAAGAATGGACAGGTAAAGCTGGAACCTTTGGAACAAGTGTACACTATTTGCCCCCTTAAGCCATTCAATAAGATCATGGTGTATCTGCACTTAACCTTTTTACCTGCCTTTGCTCTATTCATATTCATATGCCATGTATCTTTTCTGAATTTATTGTCCACAATTTCAGATGGCATCTAATCAAGATCCTGTATAACTTAAGCTTCATTTGGTCATTTTAGCATTTCAATCACAACAGGCATTAATATCCTGTAGCTCAGGACATGTTGGCCTTTTAGTCTTCAACTATTATAAAAAAAAAGAAACCTTATACTTCCTAACACATTCCATCTACCGTACCTTGGCTCATTTAATTAGTCTGTTCAAAATCCCTTCATAATTCACTCCATTCGTCACACAAAACAATTTAAAACTTTGAGAACTGTTCCAATAGGCAATACAACAGAACTCAACAGAAATTGACTAAATAGCCTCAATCACATTATTAGGGAAAAGGATGGAGCAAAATTGTTGCATTTTTCTTTCTCATTAGTCAAGTACAACAATTAGTCAAGATCAACAGAAGCAAAACTAATTATTCCAGGATTATCCTTGGGCAGAATTTTATTTACTTAAAAACACATGGGGAAAGAACAAAATTAACTTCTGTTCATTGAATGAAAATAATGGAACGTTTTGTGTTTTTTCCAATATGCCTACCTCAAATAGGAAATATAAAATATGAATTGAATTACCTATTGTACATATCAACAATTGTTCTAATATGATGTAGACAAGGTTTTTGAAACATAACTTCAAAACTGTATAGATTGTTAAATGGTCAAACTGTTATAAGTAAAGTTATAATAATTTTAAACACAGAAGATTACTTTTGTGAAATGTGCATAACAAAGAGCTGTTATTCTCTGAATGTCAACTAACTTTTCTTTAAACAACTAAACTCTTTGGGTGTAACATTCAAAAACATCTGTGATAAATGCAAGTTTCTGAAATATTATAATTTATTTTCAATTGCTCATGTTCTAAATCACTTTGTCATTTTAACTCACTACTATTAAGACTGACGAATAAGTAGCAAGAATGATCTATGCTGATGAGTGAAGGTCAAGGTTGTACTCAACAGTATTCAGCATAAGTTTCAAAATATTCCTTAACCGCAGTTTGTTTTATCAAAGTCACTGATAACATAACACAGATCACTGTATAATTGTATTATAATAAATATAAATTCCATGATATTTGAAGTTCAAGTACACCCCCCATTAAGCTATTCTTCACCATTACACCCTGAAAACAATTAATCTCTACTATAAAAACAATATGATGTTTGTTTAAAAGTCAACAGTCAAACAAGTCCAACCACACCTACTCCACTAGGGGACTATTGTAAATTAATAATGGACTCGCCATGCATTTATTGGGTCAAATTACAGCACTATATATGTCACATTAACACAAGTTAAAATATCGAACAAGTAATAACACACAAACAAGGATGAAAGGTAATTAGAAACAGTTAAAAAGCCTTTGACAACCTAAGTGGTGTCAAAGTCAATCATGGTACCTGGGGAACAGGGATTAGATCCACAGCCTGAGGCCTAGTCATTGCTTTTGGACTGCTCTACTTGCAGGATGGGTATGATGACGAGGCTTCAAACTCACATAGATCCTTGAGATGCCAAATATTAGTGTGGCTGCTGCAAATTGTGTGAGGGTAGAGCATTGCTTCAAAATAATATTTTTGATGAGGTTTCAAAAGGGAACTGCCAACAAGGTACTTGCTACAGGTGAGCAAGTCGTGCTTTCTGCACAGTCATGTAGAAGTACAGAATGTGCTGCAGGTCAGGTACCAGTACATTAACACTGACTCCAGGGATGGGGAACAAACTCATCAGCTAAAAGCAAGCATGCACATCTATCTGGGTTCTCAGCTTCACACCAGCTGGATGGGATTGCCAATCTAGATAGAAAAGGTAAGTGAAGGTAAGCGCTTTTTCTCTATATTTTGATAAATATTAATGTTGTTAATTAATTTACATCAGCTAAATGTTTCAAATTAATTTTGAGTGATTTATCCAGTGTAGTCTGCTGAGAACATGAATTAAATGATGTTATCTTTCATGCAGTGATAGTTTACTCTACTCCCTATGCACTGACAACTGCGTGGCCGGATTCTGCTCTAACTCCATCTATAAGTTTGCAGATAATATCACATTAGTGGGCTGGGTCTCAAATAATGATGAGAGAAGGAGATAGAGAGCCTAGTGACATGGTGTCATGATAACAACCTTTCCCTCAATGTCAGCAAAACAAGAGAGCTGGTCATTGACTTCAGGAAGGAGGGAGGTGCACATGCTCCTGACTACATTCACGGTGCTGAGGTCGAGAGGGTTGAAAGTTTCAATTTCCTAAGAGTGAACATCACCAATAGCCTGTCCTGGTCCAACCACGTAAATGCCACAGCCAAGAAAGCTCACTAGTGCCTCTACCTCCTCAGCAGACTGAACAAAAATTGGCATGTCCTCTTTGACTGTTACCAATTTTTATCAATGTACTATAGAAAGCATCCTATCCGGATGTATCATGGCTTGGAATGGCAACTGCTCTGCCCATGACTGCAAGAAACTGCAGAGAGTTGTGGACACAGCTCAGCACATCAGGGAAGCCAGCCTCCCCTCCATGGACTCTGTCTCTACTTCTCGCTGCCTCAGTAAAGCAGCCAACATAATCTCTCTTCTCCCCTCTCCTATCAGGCAGAAGATACAAAAGCCTGAAAGCACGTATCACCAGGCTCAAGGACAATTTCTATCCCACTGTTATAAGACTATTGAATGGTTCCCTAGTACGTTAAGATAGACTCTTGACCTCACAATCTACCTCATTATGATCTTGCACCTTATTGTCTACCTGTACTGCACTTTCTCTATAACTGTAACACTTTACTGTGCATTCTGTTATTGTTTTACCTTGTACTATCTTAATGCATTGTGGTGTGTAATAAATTGATCTGTATGAATAGTATACAAGGCAAGCTTTTCATTGTACCTCAGTACATGTGACAATAATAAACCAAATTACCGAATCATTAACATGTACGACCAATAATAGGGGACCCCACTTTTAATGTTACATTTCTGCAGAACAACATTAATGCAGTTAAGCTAAGAGTTCTATGACTTAAATCTTGTGACGGTGAAGGATTAAATTTAGATCATGTGATTTGAAAGGAAACCTTGTTGTTCCCTTGCATAAGCCTTTGTCCTTCTTGGTAATACCATCTGGGAAGTGCGAGACTTGCCTAGATGAGTATCTGTACTGCATTTGTGAATGGTGCACACTGAAGCCATGATGTTCAGGCGGTGGGATGCATAAATGTATAAGGTGGTAAATAGAAAGCAATTCAAATGGGTTGCTTCATGCGTCCAGCTTCTTATATGTGGTTGGAGCTGCACCTGTGGGCTGTGTCTTCTGTACTGTTTGTACATTGATTGAATGTGCAGTAGATCTATGATATTGCTTATTTAGCTTTCAGAAGGCTCTTGACAAAAAGGAAAGAACCTATTATACAAAACTAAGAACACAAAACTAAGAAGTTGCAATGTAAAAGCGATTCATCAAATGGTTGAAAAATGTGGCAGAAAAGATAACCATGAATATGATAATGTCAAAACTAGGGGAGCAATTCAGCTGCATCCAACAGAATTCAGTGTTTCATCTCTGCCAGGATGCAGCAGAAGTATAAATCATGCAAAAGTAAAAGAGAAATGCTTGATGGATATCCATATGATTCATTCTAGCAATTCTTCCATATAAATATATACAGGTGGCAACATGAGCCCTACAAGTATGACCTTTGTTGTGGAAACACAAAGTGACTTCCTTAAAGTGTACAGAAGGGAAATATATAGAGTTATACAGCACAGAACAGGACCCTCTGCCCAATTTGTCCATGCCATCCAAGCTGCCTACCTGAGCTAGTCCCATTTGCCTTCATTTCGCCCATAACCCTCTAATATATTTCTTTAACCCTCTAATATATATATCTTTTAAACGTTGTAATTGTACCTGCCTCTACCACCTCCTCTGGTACCTCATTTGACATCTGCAAACTTACTGCCAACAAACTGCCAACTACATTGTCATCCAAATCATTAACATGCATGACACGCAATAGGGATCTCAGTACCAATCCCTATGACACACTACTGGGCACAGGCCTGCAATCTGAAAAACAACGTTCCACTACCACCCTATGACTTGTTCCACCAAACCAATTATGAACCCAATTGGCTAGCTCACCCTGGATCCCATAAGATTTAACCTTCTGGACCAACCTACCATGCAGGATTATTTCAAAAGCCTTGCTCAAGTCTACATAGACAATATTTTACCACCCTACCCTCGTCGATCCTCTGAATTCATGTGACGTGATTTACCATGCACAAAGCCATGCTGACTATCCCTAATCAGTCCTTGCATTTCCAAATGCAGATAAATCTTGTCTCTCAGAATCCCCTGCAGTAACTTTCCCACCATGGATGTTAGGCTCACTGGCCTTTAGTTCCGACATGTCCTTGCAGCCCATCTTACATAAAGGCACATTACCCACTCTCCAGTCTTCTACTACCTCACCCCTGGCTAACAAAGATTCAAACAACTCTGTCAGGGCCCAGAAATTTCTTACCTTGCTTCCCACAACGTCCTAAGATACAGTTGGTCAAACTCATCATTGATGTTGTGGAGATAAAACTATCACTGGCATGGAAGATAATACATAGTTGAATTCGTGTTCTCAGTAGACCACATTGGACAAGTCACTCAAGTAAATTCTCTCAAAGTTTATTTAATCATCTAAATTTGATAACTTATTCCAGAGCAATGCGAACACACTCCAAAGTATTTGTTACTTGGTATAAATTTTAAAGGTAAGTTGATGAGAGATCCGCAACCATCCCAATTTCAATCGGCTGTCTCAATTTTTCAATCATTTATTAAGGGAATGGAAAGTAATAGGTAGACAATTTAAAAACTCTGTTTGAATATGTTTGCTTGCAGATTATGAACAGATAGCTCTACAATCATGGAGAGATACAGCATGGAAACAAACCCTTTGGCCAACCAACTCTGCACTGACCATCAGGCACCCACTTTTATACTAACCCCACCCCAATAAAATTTATCCTCCCCATATTTCCAGCAACTCTCTCCCGAATTCTATCACTCATCTATACACTCAGGATAATTTACTGTAGTCAATTAATCTACCTTTCATTTTTTTTGATGTCAGAGGAAACTGGAGCAGTCAGAGGAAATCCATCTGGTCACAAGGATAATGGGCAAACTCCACCCTCACAACACTGGAGTGATTGAACCCAATTGCTGGAGCAGTGAGGCAGCAACTCTACCAGCTGCATCACTGTGCTACCATTGATGCACTTACTCATCTGATTTTACTTCTGGTTGCATTAAGTAATAATGTGAAGGAGCAAAGTTCACACCAGTATTTTCTTTTAGAACACTCAGTCAAGGCTTCAGTTGAAGACTGGACTCACTTTCCTTTCCTTCAGTTTCAATCCTCTTTTCCTCATTAATTCTCTTCAGATCATCCGTGAATGCTACTTATTGTCCAATCATATCAACTTTTTTTAGCCTCCAATCTTGAACTTCTTTTAGACTGTATGCCCTCAAATTACACATTAGTGCAATCAATGAACAACGCCTGAATTCTGTTCTGTTTACTACGCCGGAGGCCATTTGGTGCATAGATTCTGTAGCGGTCAAAAACAGCTACCCAACCTAATCAGACCTTCCATCAGGATGGACAGTAACTACAGCCTCAATGGTGGGAATGTGGCCTGGGAGAGAATACTGAAGTTACTTCATTTATCCTTTCAATGAATTTGTAAGTTTCTGACTAGGTGGTATCTTTCCAGTGCCTCAAAGTACCTGCTGTAGGTAGTTCAGGTTCAGAAACATATGGGAGGCTGCCCAACAGACCACAAGTTTGTGACAGGTTTAAGATCTGGATCTTCAAATACACTTTTCTTCAGTCAACTAAATGCTGTGGTGACACACTGAAGGTGGTGGTGAATTTCATCATCGATACTTATCTTCAATGAGAGGTGGCCCCTGAGATATGGGATATTTATTCCATCAATCAAGAGGGACTGTGGAACAGCATCCTCAAATTTGGCTGCCACAGAAATTCTCCATCTTATATTTGGTCCATGATATTACACAAGTTGTGATACTAAACAATGGGTCAACAGCAAAATCAATCTCATTGAAAAGTGGTTTAGCATGCTGGCCTTCATTAGCCATGGGATTGAGTACAGGAGTTGGGACATTATGTTGCAGTTGTATAAGTCTTTGGTGAGGCTACACTTGGAGTACTTTGTACTATTTTGGTCGCTCTGTTAGAGAAGCAACGTGGTTAAACTCGAAAGAGTGCAGAAAAGATTTATGAGAATGTTGCCAGGACTCGAGGGCTTGAGTTATAGGGAGAGGTTGGCCAGTCTAGTTCCTTGGAATGTAGGAGAATGAGGGGCGAGCTTATAAAAGTGTTCAAAATTATGAGAGGCATGGATAAGGTGGACAATAACAGTCTTTTTCCGAGGGTAGGGGAGTCCAAAACTAGGGGGAATAGATTTAGGGTGAAAGGGAAAAGATTTAAAAGGGGCCTGAGGGACAACTTTTTCATGCAGAGGGTGATGAGTATATGGAATGAGCTGCCAGAGGAAGTGGTTGAGGTAGGTACAATTGTATTATTTAAGAAGCACTTAGACAAATACATGGAGGGGAGGGGCTTAGAAGGATATGGGCTGAATGCAGGAAATTGAGACAACGTGTTCGGCATGGACTTATTGGGCCAAAGAGCCTCTATCTGTGCTGTATTACTTTAAATGATTTTTGTACCGATGGGTGCAATGGTTGGCACACACGTGATGAGCTTGTTTCTCTGCTGTATGACTCTATGACTCTAAAACATTTACTCACTTCCTTCACATATAGGTCAGCTTTTTGGTTCTTAATAGGCTCTGATCTGTTCTTAGATATCTTCTTTGTCTTTCTGGACCCATAAAATATATTTCGATTTTCTTTGGTTTGATTTTCCAATATATCTTTATGACCCCAAAAAAAGCTAGAGGAACTTAGCAGGTCAGGAAGGAAATGAACAGTTAACGTTTCAAGTCGAGACCCTTCATCAGGACTGGAAAGAAAGGGGGGGTCTAGCCAGGGCAAAAAGGTGAGGGGAAAGGGGTGGAGCAAGAGCTCATGGGTGATAGGTGGATCCAGATTGGGGGGGGGGGGGGTAACTTTTTATTCTGGCTATTTCCCCTCTTTTCTTCCAGCCTAATGAAGGGTCTCGACCTGAAACGTCGATTGTTCGTTTCCCTACAGAGATGCTGCCGAACCCGCTGAGTTCCTCCAGCTTTTTGTGTGTTGCTCCAGATTTCCAGCGTCTGCAGCCTTTTGTGTCTCCTTCTTCGTGACCCATCTTTGTTATCCTTTAACTTGCTCTTTTCCACATGTTATTCCCATCCAGTCTCTCTACTGTATGAACCCCTGATGTCTGACATAAAGTCCACTTTTTTTTTGCCTTTTGCTACATACCCTCTATAAATTTTGTGTAAGTCTATAAATAAGAACAGGCAGGAGCAAGTTAATAGACGTGATGGGATTTTAATGCTGGGAGTATTAAGGGTAAGGGTGATGAACTTAGAGCATGAATCAGTACATGTTGTGGCCATTACAGAGAATTGGTTGAGAGAAGGATAGGACTGGATGCTTAATGTATGAGGGTTTCGATGTTTTGGAAAAGATAGAAAGGGATGTAAAAGTGGGGTGGGGGGCTGGGTAAGTTACACTATTAATCAGGGACAACTCAGAGAGGACATAATGGAGGACTCAACCGCCAAGTCTATATGGGTAGAACTCAAAATAAAAAAGGTGCAATCACTCTGATGGGGTTATACGACAGACCTCCCAATAGCCACCGGGACATTGAGGAATAGATATGCAGGTTGTTGTCGTGGGTGACCTCAACTTCCCCAATATAGACTGGGACCTCCTTAGTGCAAGACATTTAGATGGGGCAGGATTTGTTAGATGCATGCAGGAGGGTTTTTAAAATCAATATGTAGATAGTACAACAAGAGGAGGGGCCTCACTGGACCTGGTATTGGGAAATGAACCTGGCCAGCTGACTAAACTTTCAGTGGGAGAACAGCTACGGAACAGTAACCACAACTCCTTAAGTTTTAGATGGCTATAGATAAGTATGGACCTTATGGGTGAGTACTAAATTGGAGCAGGGCAAATTACAAGAGTATTAGGCAGGAACTAGAGAGTTAATTGGGAATAGCTGCTTTTGGGGAAGTCCACATCTGACATGTGGAGGGTGTTTAAAGACTATCTGCGCAGAGTACAGGACTGGTATGTCCCAGTAAGAAGGAAGGACAAGGATGGCAAGGTAAGGGAACCTTGGATGTCAAGAGAAGCAGTGAATTTAGTCAAGAAGAAAAAGAAAGTGTATGTAAGGTTAAGGAAGCTAAAATCAAATGGAGACCTTGAGGATTATAAATAAGCTAGCAAAAGCCCTCAAGAAAGGAATTACGAGAGCCAGGAGGGGCCATGAAAAGTCTTTGGCAAGCAGGATTAAAGAGAACCCCAAAGCATTCTATACATACATCAAGAACAAAAAGATAACTAGGGAAAGGGTAGGACCACTCAAGGATAAAGGAAAGAACATGTGCTTGGAGGTGGAGGATGTGAGCAAGGTCCTAAATGAGTACTTTGTGTCAGTATTTATCAAGGAGAAGGACGTGGACGATAGTGAGTCAGCACGGTGTGCTAATATGCTAGGATATGTTGAGATAAAGGAAGTGGTAGTGCTGGGTCTCTTAAGGAACATTAAGGTGGATAGGTCCCCAGGGCCTGACAGAATATACCCCAGGTTATTGAGAGATGAAAAAGGTGAGATTGCTGAGGCCTTGACCAAGATCTTCACGTCCTCTGTAGCCACAGGTGAGGTCCCGGAGGACTGGCAAATATGTAAAGTTGTTCCACTATTCAAGAAAGTAAATAGGGATAATCCTGGAAACTATAGATCCGTGAGTGTCACATCAGTGGTAGGGATGCTATTGGAGAGGATTCTTAGGGCTAGGATTTATGAGCATTTGGAAAAGCATGGCCTAATTAGGGGCAGTCAGCAAGGCTTTGTGAGGGCAAGTCATGTTAAGTTTTTCAAGGAGGTGACAAAGGTGATTGATGAATGTAGAACTATGAATGTTGTCTACATTGATTTTAGTAAGGCGTTTGACAAGATCCCTCATGGTAGGCTCATCCAGAAGATTAAGATGCATGGGATTCACAGTGATTTGGCTGTTTGGATTCAGAACTGGCTTGCCCATAGAAGAGAGAGGGTAGTGGTCAATGGAACTTATTCTAGCTGCTGGTTCATGACTAGCGGTGTTCCACAGGGATCCAAATAACCTGTGTTATTTGCGATATATATTAATGACCTACATGAAAATGTGGATGGGTGGGTTAGTAAGTTCACAGAAGATGCAAAGATTGGTGGTGGTGTGGATAGCATAGAAGATTGCCAAAGGAAACAGTGGGATGTAGATCAGTTTCAAATATGGACAGAAGAATGGCATATGGAGTTGAATCTAGCCAAATGTGATGTGTTACACTTTGGGAGATCAAATGTAAAGGGATTGTACACTGTTAATGGCTTGTTGTTGGGGTCCAAATCCATTGTTCCCTGAAAGTGGCTGCCCAAGGTGATACAGGGGGTAAAGAAGGCATATGGCATACCTGCCTTTATTAGTCGAGGCAATGAGTTCAAGAGTCAGGAAGTTACATTGCAACTTTATAAAACTTTAGTTACACAGCATCTGGAGTATAGCATTCAGTTTTGGTCGCCCCATTATAGGAAGGACATGGAGGCTTTGGAGAGGTGCAGAAGAAGTTTACCAGGATGCTGTCTGGACTAGAAGGCATGTGCTATGAGGAAAGGTTGGACAAACTTAGGTTGTTTTCTCTACATTGTGGGCTGAAAGGCCTGTTCCTGTGCTGTACTGTTCTGTGTTCTTATGATTGAAGTAGTATTGTTTTGTAACAGTCTGCCCTTTGACCTGACCCATTTTCTTAGTACAAGTTTATTTATGCAGATCAGGTTCCCAGCAGGATCTCTGCCACTATGGCAGCCTACTGCAACCCTGTCAGTGCTGTAATAGAGCAACCATTGTTGCATGCCAAGAGTCAGCTGGTTACTATGTTACACACATTAGTGTATGTCAGAGGGCAGGAATGCAACAGCAAAATTTAGTATTCTATTTTAATCCTGATTCCATTGCCAGGACTGTAAAGTTCAATCCATGATAATTTCACCCCCGCATTAACTTTAAGTATAGAAACAGAAACATAGAAAAACGACAGCACAATTCAGGCCCTTCGGCCCACACAGCTGTGCCGAACATGCCCCTACCCTAGAAATCACTAGGCTTACCCATAGCCCTCTATTTTTCTCAGCTCCATATACCTATCCAACAGTCTCTTGAAAGACCCAATCGTATCCGCCTCCACCACCGTTGCTGGCAGCCCATTCCATGCACTCACCACTCTCTGAGTAAAAAACTTAGCCCTGACATCTCCTCTATATCTACTCCCCACCACCTTAAACCTATGTCCTCTTGTGGCCACCATTTCAGCCCTGGGGAAAAGCCTCTGACTATCTACCTGATCAATACCTCTCATCATCTTGTACACCTCTATCAGGCCCCCCTCATCCTCCGTCTCTCCAAGGAGAAAAGGCCGAGTTCCCTCAGCCTGCTTTCATAAGGCATGCTCTGCATTCCAGGCAGCATCCTTGTAAATCTCCTCTGTACCCTCTCTATGGCTTCCACATCTTTCCTGTAGTGAGGTGACTAGAACTGAGCACAGTACTCCAAGTGGGGTCTGACCAGGGACCTATATAGCTGCAACAATACCTCTTGGCTCCTAAGTTCAATTCACCGATTGATGAACCACAGAGTCTACCTGCTTAGCCGCTTTGAGCATCCTATGGACTCGGACCCCAAGATCCCACCGATCCTCCACACTGCCAAGAGTTCTACCATTAATGCTATATTCTGCCATCATATTTGACCTACCAAAATGAACCACTTCACACTTATCTGGGTTGAACTGCATCTGCCACTACTCAGCCCAACTTTGCAGCCTATCTATGTCCCTCTGTAACCTCTGACAGCCCTCCAAACTATCCACAACACCCCCAACCTTCGTGTCACCTGCAAACTTACTAACCCACCCCTCCACTTCCTCATCCAGGTCGTTTATATTTATCACAAAGAGTAAGGGTCCCAGTACGTATCCCTGAGGTACACCACTGGTCACTGACCTCCATTCAGAATACGACCCTTCAACAACTACTCTTTGCCTTCTGTGGGCCAGCCAGTTCTGGATCCACTCTGCAATGCCCCCTTGGATCCCATGCCTCCTCACTTTCTCCATAAGCCTTGCATGGGGTACCTTATCAAACGCCTTGCTGAAATCCATATACACTACATTTACTGCTCTCCCTTCATCGATGTGTTTAGTCACATCCTCAAAAAATTCGATCAGGCTCGTAAGGCAGGACCTGCCCTTGACAAAGCCATGCTGACTGTTCCTAATCATATTATACCTCTCCAACTGTTCATGAATCCTGCCTCTCAGGATCTTCTCCATCAGCTTACCAACTACTGAGGTAAGACTCACCAGTCTATAATTTGCTGGGCTATCCCTACTCCTCTTCTTGAATAAGGGAACAACATCCGCATCCCTCCAATCTTTCGGAACCTCTCCCATCTCCATCGACGACGCAAAGATCACCGTCAGAGGCTCCGCAATCTCCTCCCTCGCCTCCCACAGCAGCCTGGGGTACATCTCATCTGGTCCCGGCGACTTATTTAACTTGATGCTTTCCAAAAGTTTCAGCACCTCCTCTTTCCTAATATCTACATGCTCCAGCCTTTCAGCCCGCTGCAAGTCCCCACTACAATCCCTCAGATCTTTTTCCGTAGTGAATACTGACGTAAAGTATTCATTAACTACCTCCGCTATTTCTTCCAGATTCATACACACTTTCCCACTGCTGCACTTGATAGGCCCTACCCTTTCGCATCTTATCCTCTTGCTCTTCACATTCTTGTGGAACGCCTTGGGGTTTTCCTTAATCCTGTCCGCCAAGGCCTTCTCATGCCCCCTTCTGGCTCTCCTAATCTCTTTCTTAAGTTCCTTCCTTTTAGCCTTATACTCTTCCAGATCTCTAACATTACCTAGCTCTCGGTACCTTTTGAAAGCCTTTCTTTTAGTTCCTGTATCCTCTCGTGATTCCCCTGTCTCATCGGAACACGTCTATGCAGAACTCCACACAAATATCCCCTGAATATTTGCCACATTTCTTCCGTACTTTTCCCAGAGAACATCAGTTCCCAATTCAATCTTCCAATTTCCTGCCTGAGAGCCTCATAATTCCCTTTATGCCTTTCTAGTCTGTCTGTTCCTCCCTCTCTCCAGTGCTAATGTAAAGGAGATAGAATTATGATCACTATCACCAAAATGTTCACCCACTGAGAGATCTGACACCTGACCAGGTTCATTTTTGTTTCTTTCAGAAAGAATGGCTTCAATTTTAACCATTGCACAACGACACCCATCACTATCCCACCCACCTTTGTCTGGCTAAAATTGTGTACATACAAACTAAAGGTAGGCCAAGCTGACTTACTGGTCTGAGGTTGTTCCATTCTTGCCTTACAGCATTACACTTTTGATGATGGAGGAACTCAGCGGGTCAGGCAGCATCTATGGAGGGAAACAGACAGACGATGTTTCAGGTCCACTGTCGTCGAATGTTCATTCCCTCCACTGATGCTGCATGAAGCGCTGAGTTCCTCCAGCATCTTGTGTGTTGCTCCATATTCCAGAATCTGCAGTCTCTTGTGTCACTGTTACATTTCTGCTGGCTTCAAACAGGTTTCTGAAATCCTGCACTTTCTGGAACTTGTGAACCAGTCAGATAACTCAAATTTTAATTTAAAAAATTAAGTCAGATCCCCTAGAAGGCCAAAAGGAACATAAGAACACAAAAAGCAGCAGTAGTAGGTCATCTGGCTCTATGAGCTGCTCCACCGTACATCAAGACTTTCTATCTCAGTTCCATGTTCCACTTCCATAATATCTAGAAGTCTTTTGATCGCTATTTTGAATGAACTCAATGACTGAGCCCCAGGGTTGGAGAATTCCAAAGATGCATCACCCGTTGAGTGAAAAAATTCTCTTCATTTCAATCCTAAATGGCCTGAAACAGTGACCCCCTTCTTCTGGACTCCTCAGCCAGAGGAAGCATTCTCCCTGCATCCATTGAGCTGGAAGCAGGGAGAATTTTTCCTCTAGGTATTTAGTAAGTTTCAGTGAGATACCTCACTCTTCTAAACCCTGGAGAACACAGGCCTAGCTTCCTCAATCTCACGCCATACAGCAAACCTACCATCTCAGGAACCAGCCAGTTGCACTCTCTCTATGGCAAGTGTATCCTTTTTTAGGTAAGGAGACCTAATGCAGCATTACCCTAGCCCCTAGCTCTCCACCAATTCCTGCCCCCTCACCCCAATCCTCAATTCATAGAACATAGAACACTACAGCACAGTACAGGCCCTTTGGCCCACAATGTTGTGCTGACACTTTATCCTGCTCTATGTATTTAACCCTTCCCTCCCACATAGCCCCCTTTTTTTTATCATTCATGTGTCTATCTAAGAGTCTCTTAAATGTCCCTAATGTATCTGCCCCCACAACGTCTGCCAGCAGTGCATTCCACGCACCCACCACTCTCTGTGTAAAAAACTTACCCATGACATCCCCCTTATACCTTCCTCCAATCACCTTAAAATTATGTCCCCTCATGTTAGCCATTGTCGCACTAGGAAAAGGTCTCTGACTGTCCACTCGCTTTACGCCTCTTATCACTACAGACCTTTACTCCTACTGACCAACTAGCATAGTTCACACAGAACTTCAGATCCCTGCACTCTTAGAGTGAGCCATATGCTTTAGTGTTTCACCCTCTCCCACTTTCATGTCGTAGAAAGTGGGACCACGTCCATGCCAACCAGTGAGACCCATCCATAAAGGTCCCTGATCTAACCAACTTTCCCAACCTTTGATAACTTCATTTTTAGTGTTTCAATGACCAATATCTTATTTTTTGTCTTTCAGTACACTTTCCCTATTAATTCAATTTCCCTCATCGTGCTTAACACTTCCCCTGACAAAATTCCAGACCAAGTTTTTGCAAGACTTGAATGTTATTTTGCAATCCTGAACTTTTTTTTCTTTTTGTCTGGCATTTTATTTCTCTTTTACTTTTCTATTGAAAGCATGGTGATAGATCCTTACTTCTCCTTATTCCTCAGCCAAGCTGTAGCCCTGAAAACAACTGGCAACCAGCTATTCAACATCAAGGGCTATCTGAGAATACTCAAATTCTCTTCTGCCAAACCTCCATTCCTCTAACAAATTATCCCTCTATAACCAAGGGAGCTAAGAAAGTTGAACATTTGGTTGAAATTCATTAAATCAGAATTGAGTGTTGAACCCAGGATTTTTTCAGTGATTTGGTTAATCAGAAATTTATCTAGTTAAGTAATCATGGAGTCCATCTTGGCTTTTAAACACTAAGGTTGGCATTGCCTGAATTACTGTGCCTTCCTTATTAATCTTTTCTAATCTGATATAGTCATGTTACAAATTTCTATAAATGTGTGGTGGAGAGCATTTTGGCTGGTTGCATCACAGGCTGGTATGGAGGCTCCAATGCACAGGATCGCTAGAGACTGCAGAGGATTGTAGACTAAGCCAGCTCCACCACGGGAACAATGCTCCCCACCATTGATGGCATCTTCAAGAGGTGGTGCTGAAAGAAGGTGGCATCCATCGCTTAAGGACCCTCACCATCCGAGACATGCCTTCTTGTTACTACCATTATGGAGGAGGTACAGGAGCCTGAAGAAGCCACACTCAACGATTCAGAAACAACTTTCTCCCCTCCGCCATCGGATTACTGAATGGTCCATGAACCCATGAACACTATCGTGTTATTCCTTTTTTTACACCATATTTATTTAAGTAATTTATAGAAATTTTATGTCTGTATTGTATTGCTGTTGCAAAACAACAAATATCACGTCATGTAGGTCAGTGATAATAAATCTGATTCTGATGTATGAGAAGCAAAATATTAAGGAGTTTTAAAAGACAAAATAGCAAAGTTTCATTCCAAATGAACTCAGTTTGACAGGCCTGATAGCAGCATATGAACTCTTGATATCATAAGGATGTGCTGTATGTAAAAGCACATCCACAGTAATGCACACTTCAAAGACCACAAATTCAGGGTTTAGGAAATTAACAATTCAAGATCACAAGACAAAGGAGCAGAAGTAGGCCATTTGGCCCATCAAGTCTGCTCCGCTACCTCACCATGAGCTAAACTATTCCCATCTAGCCCCAATGTCCGGCCTTTACCCCATATCCCTTGATACCTTGACTAATTCGATACCTATCAATCTCCTCCTTAAACACCCCCAATGATCAGGCCTCCACAGCTGTATGTGGCAACAAATTCCATAAATCCACGACCCTCTGGCTAAAGAAATTTCTTCTCATTTTTGTTCTAAATGGGTACCCTCTAGTTCTAAGACTGTGCCCTCTAGTGCTGGACTCACCCACCAAGGGAAACAACTTAGCCACATCTACTCTGTCCAGTCCTTACAACATTCAAAATGTTTCTATGAGGTCCCCTCTCATTCTTCTGTACTCCAATGGGTACAGACCAAGAGCCAACATTTGCTCATCGTATGTAAGCCCTTACATTCTGAGAATCATCCTCGTATGTCTTCTCTGAACCCTCTCCAACATCAGTACATCCTTCCTTAGATAAGGGGCCCAAAACTGCACACAGTATTCCAAATGAGGTCTCACCAGTGCCCCACAGAGCCTCATCAACACCTCCTTACTTTTATATGTTATACCTCCCGAAATGAATGCCAACATAGCATTCGCTTTTCTTACCACTGATCCAACTTGGTGGTTAACCTTTAGGGTATCCTGCACGAGGATCCCCAAGTCCC
The DNA here is from genome assembly GCF_009764475.1 of Pristis pectinata. Classification (NCBI taxonomy): domain Eukaryota; kingdom Metazoa; phylum Chordata; class Chondrichthyes; order Rhinopristiformes; family Pristidae; genus Pristis; species Pristis pectinata. The sequence continues at coordinate 62,816,161 of NC_067415.1, read as the reverse complement.
TTTGCACTTCTGTAATTTGAATTTTCTCCCCATCTAGATAATAATCCGCCCTTTTACTTCTTCTTCCAAAGTGTTCAACCACACATTTCTCAACATTGAATCTCATCTGCCATTTCTTTGCCCATACTCCTAAACTGTCTGTCTCTCTGTAACCTTCCTGCTTCTTCAATACTCCCTACTCCTCCATCTATCTTGGTGTCATCTGCAAATTTAGCCACAAAACCATTTACTCCATAATCCATATCATTGATATACAGTGTAAAAAGAAGTGGCCCCAACACTGACCCTTGCGGAACACCACTGGTAACCCGCAGCCAGCCAGAACAGGATCCCTTTATTCCCACCCTTTGCTTTCTGCCTATCAGCCAATGCTCCACCCATTCTAATATCCTTCCTGTAATTCCATGAGCTCTCATCTTGTTAAGCAGCCTCTTGTGCAGCACCTTGTCGAAGGCCTTTTGAAAATCCAAATACACAACATCCACAGCCTCTCCCTGATCCATCCTACTTGAGATTTCCTCAAAAAACTCCAAAAGGTTGTTCCCTTCATGAAACCATGCTGGCTTGGACCTATCTTGTCATGCACCTCTAGGTATTCCATAAACTCGTCCTTGAGGATCGACTCCAATAACTTTCCGACTACCGATGTCAGACTAATAGGTCTGTAATTTCCCTTATGCTGCCTCCCACCTTTCTTATACAGCGGAACCACTGTATAAGCTTTACTTTCTTCTCTGAATAACATAGAAGACAATTCTTCAAAGGACTGCCCACCATCACTATTTTTTTTACTCTTTAGTCACTGATAATTGCCATTGATCAGGTCAACTGTTCTGATGATAAAGCTTAAGTGACTCAAATGCATGGCAATGTGTTCATACATATAAACAATAGTAACTTTTTGCAACAGCTACAAAACATAGAGAACACCATCCCCTTGTGGTCGCTGTACATAATCACAGCTTTTTTTCTGCCATGCTAGTCTAAACTTTCTGAAACAGAATGTTGAAAAGTAAGTGGAATTCAAACCTTACCTACAGGATTTCTGTCGAAGAATAAAACTGGAGCTCTAATAATGGATGTAAACATTTTGTTATGCAAATCCTGCGATGCATCAACCAATATTTTGAAAATGAGCAAACTTCCGGCAACTCCAAAGAGCATCACAGCTATTGTTAAACCTGAGATGAGAAAATAAAAAAATTCTTCCGTCAAGCTCATCAATTGATTCTAAAGCAATAATTTTATTTATTAGTATTTGTAGTAAATAACAAATTGAATTACAAATCTGCAGTTTTCTGAAACACTCTTTTTTAAAATTTGAATTTAGATTCAAATTTTGGTGGGCTTCACAGGATTGCCTTCCTATGGGCCTGATCTTCTGATTAAAAGTATCAATTCCTTATGAACAGTGGACTTTTATCTGTGTAACAGTGCAAATATTCAGGATCTTTAAAGAGGTTGGAAGACCTGAACTTCAGCAAAGCTCACTGACACCAACACGACAATGGCATTCCATCACAGGTCTTCTCGTGGAGTCCAAAGGGGGGGCCTCAAACATCTGCAGAATTCCCAGCAAAGGTTGAGAATCTGTCCATTGAACCAGCTTCTGATTCAGATGGCATAAATCCATTGGCTGTATTGATTTTTACAGAGAAAAATTGGCCTGAGAGAAACAAACTGCTGGAGGAACTGAGCGCTTTGAGCAGCATCAGTGGGGGGGAAAGGAACTGTCGATGTTTCGGGCTGAAACCCTGCATCAGGACTGTATAAAGAGGAGAGGAGGAGGGGTGAGACAGGGGCCAGTAGTTGATAGGTGGATTGAGGAGCAGTGAGAATGATGGACAGAAGAAGCCAGGTGGGGGATGGAGGGGGTAGAGTCAGGAGAGAGAGGCAGGTGGGTGATAGGTAGAAGCAGGCAAGGCAAATAAAAGAGGCAGATGGAGCAAGGTGAGGGGGGAGAGGGTGAAGGTGTAGAGAGGCTGGACAGTGGTAAGCATGGACACAAGGGCTACAAGTGCTGAAATCTGATAAGTAAGGAACAAAATAATGGAACCCTTTAAGGGAGAGAAGAGCAGATGGAACCAGCTGGGAAAGGGGATCCAGTGAGTGAAATGTGCAGGTAGTCGAACCAGGAAGGGGCTAGGGACAAAAACACATGATGGGGGTGTGGAGGGGAAAGAGAACAAAATTGGGAGGACCAGAGGAGGATCAGAAGGAGGGGGGGAGATAGGAGGTAAGGGTTACCTGAAATTGGGAAATTCAATGTTCATATCCAGGTGAACAGGTGGGTTGAGGAATGAGAAGGTGAGTTGAAATGATGACCATTGGGGACAAAACACAGGTGCTCTGCAAACCGGTCGACCAGTCTACACTTGGTCTCACTGACATACAAGAAACCACATTGGGAGCACCAAATGCAGTAGACAAAGAAGTGTACATGAATCTTTGCTTCACCTGGAAGGGCTATTTAGGTTCCTGGATGGTGGTAAGGGAGGAGGTGCAGGAACAAGTGTTGCACCTCCTACTGTTGCAGAGGAAAGTATCAGGGGTCAGGAAGGGATGGGTGAGGGAAGAGATGAATGGATCAGGTAGTCACAGAGAGCACGGACTCTGTGGAAAGTGGAAAGGGGAAGATTTGGCTCAATACACAAACAGGACTGTTCTGGTAGATCCGTTGCTTCTGCCTGCTCTTGCCCCACTGAACCTATTGCTCATACCTTGACTTTATCCTATCTCCCCTTGTCTAGTCCCTTCCCATCTACATCCAGGATACCTTGCATGTCCTTTGACAACTTCTGATTCCCAGGCACCCACCACCTCATCTTCACTATATGTGTCCAGGTCTTCATGCACCTCCATCCCCCATCAGGAAGATCTTCAAGCTTTTCACTTCCTTCTGCAACAAAAATCCAACCAGGTCCCCTCCACCAACACTATCATCTGCCTGGCAGAACTTGTTCTTACTCTGAAAAGCTTTTCTTTTGAATCCTCTCACTTCCTCCAAAGGTGGAGCCATGGGCACTCAGATGTGCTCCAGCTACGTTTGTCTTTTCGTTGGCTACGTGGAACAGTCCTTGTTCCAAACCTTCTCTGGTACCACTCCCCAACCCCCCATAACGTCACCAACTGTATCGGCACTGATTCCTACAGACATGCGGAACTCAATTTTATCACCATCACTACTAACTTCCATCCCTTTATCCAATTCGCTTGGACCATTTCTGACACTTCTCATCCTTTTCTGGATCTCTCTGCCTCTATCTCAGGAAACATGATATTTAGTATAAACCCACTGACTCCCACAGCTATCTTGACAACACCTCTTCCCACCCTTTCCATAAGGCAGAGGAGCAGAATTAGGCCATTCGGCCCATCAAGTCTGCTCCACCATTTGATTACGGCTGATTTATTTTTTCCTTTCAACCCCATTCTCCTGCCTTCTCCCAATAATCTTTGACACCCTTACTAATCAAGAACCTATCAGCCTCCGCTTTAAATATACCCAATGACTTGGTCTCCACAGCCACTTGTGGCAATGAATTCCACAGATTCACCATTCTCTGGCTAAAGAAATTCCTCCTCATCTCTGTTCTAAAGGCACGCCTAATGGTGCGAGTGTGGAACGAGCTGCCAGTGGAAATGGTAGAAGCGGTTTCAATTGTAACATTTAAGAGAGGTTTGGATAGGTACATGGATGGGAGGGGTTTGGAGGGATATGGTCCAGATGCAGGTAGATGGGACTAGGCAGAAGATCAGATTGGCATCGACTAGATGGGCCAAAGTTTCTGTGCCATAGTACTCTATGACACTATGACATCTTATTCTGAGGCTGTGCCCTCTGGTCCTAGACTCTCCCACGACTGGAAACATCCAGTTTCCAGGGTTTCGTGGGTTTCACTTCAGCAGACATCGGGACTTCGGACAGATAAGTTTTTCTTCTTTTATTGTACAGGGTTTTTATTATAAGGTTTAGTTTTATAAGGTTCTTTTTCATAAGTTTTTATATAAGTTTTAATCGGGAATAATGGGGACTGGACTGCACAGGCACATGACGTCAGCAGGTAAGGCGTGGGCAGTTTAAAAAAGCGGGTAGAAAAAAAACGGAGGTTTCGTGGGTTTCGCTTCGGCAGACGTCGGGACTTTGGGACAGATAAGTTTAAAAAGCAAACCGCCATATCCAGCGGGCAGCATTGGAGCGGGCAGCTGAGTGAGAGGGAGCAGAGTGTTTTGGGCTTTGGCTCAAGGGGCTTCGGCGTAAAGGGGCGAGGAAAGGTAGGTGACTTGAGTTAAGGAAGGGGTATGAGTGTGGTTTCCTGTACTCGGTGTCAGGTATGGGAGTTCCCGGAGTTTCCCTGACTCCAGGAAGGCTACATCTCCACCATGTGTGTTGAGCTGCAGATCCTGAGGGACCGTGTTAGGGAACTGGAGATGCAGCTCGATGAACTGCGTCTGGTCAGGGAGAGTGAGGAGGTGATAGAAAGGAGTTATAGGCAGGTCATCACACTGGGGCCACGGGAGTCAGGCAAGTGGGTCACAGTTAGGAGGGGGAAGGGGAAGAGTCAGGTACCAGAGAGTACGCCTGTGGCTGTACCCCTTGACAATAAGTACTCCTGCTTGAGTAATGTTGGGGGAGACAGCCTACCTGGGGGAAGCAACAGTGGCAGTGTCTCTGGCACAGAGTCCGGCCCTATGGCTCAGAAGGGTAGGGAAGGAGAGAGGAGGGCACTAGTGATGGGGGACTCTATAGTTAGGTGGGCAGACAAGCGATTCTGTGGACACAGGAAAGAAACTCGGAAGGTAGTTTGCCTCCCAGGTGCCAGGGTCCAGGATGTTTCAGATCGCGTCCAAGATATCCTGCAGAGGGAGGGAGAACAGCCAGAGGTCATGGTACATATTGGTACCAACAACACAGTTAGGGAAAGGAATGATGTCCTGAAAAAAGACTATAGAGAATTAGGAAGGAAGTTGAGAAGCAGGACCGCAAAGGTAGTAATTTCTGGATTACTGCCTGTGCTAAGTGACAGTGGGTATAGGAACAGAAAGAGGAGGAGGTTAAATGCGTAGTTGAGGGATTGGAGTATGGAGCAGGGATTCAGATTTCTGGATCATTGGGGCCTCTTTCGGGGCAGGTATGACTTGTTCAAAGAGGATGGTTGCACTTGAATCCGAGGAGGACCAATATCCTGGCGGGAAGGTTTGCTAAAGCCACTGGGGAGAGTTTAAACTAGAATTGTTGGGGGGTGGGATCCGAACTGGAGAGACTGGGGAGAGGTGTTTGGCTCTCATATAGAGAAAGCTAGTAGTAGGTACGATAGCCAGGTGATAGAGAAGGGACGTGCTCAGACAGGTTTGAGATTTTAACGCAAGGAGTCTATTTTAACGCAAGGAGTATTGTGAACAAGGCGGATGAGCTTAGAGCTTGGATCAATATCATCAATGATGTGGTGGCCATTAAGGAGACTTGGATGGCTCAGGGACTGGAATGGTTGCTTCAAGTGCCGGGTTTTAGATGTTTCAGAAAGGACAGGGAGGGAGGCAAAAGGGGTGGGGGAGTGGCACTGTTGATCAGAGATAGCGTCACTGCTGCAGAAAAGGTGGACGTCATGGAGGGACTATCTACGGAGTCTCTGTCGGTGGAAGTTAGGAACAGGAAGGGGTCAATAACTTTACTGGGTGTTTTTTATAGGCCGCCCAATAGTAACAGGGATATTGAGGAGCAGATAGGGAAACAGATCCTAGAAAGGTGTGAGAATAACAGTTGTTGTGATGGGGGATTTTAATTTCCCAAACATCGATTGGCATCCCCAGACAGTGAGAGGTTTAGATGGGGAGGAGTTTGTTAAGTGTGTTCAGGAAGGATTCTTGACACAATATGTAGATAGGCCTACAAGAGGAGAGGCTGTGCTTGATTTGGTATTGGGAAATCAACCTGGTCAGGTGTCAGATCTCTCAGTGGGTGAACATTGTGGTGATAGTGATCATAATTCTATCTCCTTTACGTTAGCACTGGAGAGAGATAGGAACAGATAGACTAGAAAGGTGTTTACTTGGAGTAAAAGGAATTAAGAGGCTCTCAGGCAGGAAATTGGAAGATTAAATTGGGAACAGATGTTCTCAGGGAAAAGTACGAAAGAAATGTGGCAAATATTCAGGGGATATTTGTGTGGAGTTCTGCATAGGCATGTTCCAATGAGACAGTGGAGTCACAAGAGGATACAGGAACCATGGTGTACAAAGGCTATAATAAATCTAGTCAAAAGGAAAAGAAAAGATTACAAAAGGTAGGTAACGTTAGAGATCTGGAAGAGTATAACGCTAATTGGAAGGAGCTTACGAAGGAGATTAGGAAAGCCAGAAGGGGACATGAGAAGGCCTTGGCGGGCAGGATTAAGGAAAACCCCAAGGCATTCTACAAGTATGTGAAGAGCAAGAGGATAAGATGCAAAAGAATAGGGCCTATCAAGTGCAGCAGTGGGAAAGTGTGTATGGATGTGGAAGAAATAGCAGAGGTACTTAATGAATACTTTACGTTAGTATTCACTACGGAAAAAAAAGATCTGGGGGACTGTAGTGAGGACTTGCAGCAGGCTGAAAAGCTTGAGCATGTAGATAATCAGAAAGAGGAGATGCTGAAACTTTTGGAAAGCATCAAGTTGGATAAGTCGCCGGGACCAGATGAGATGCACCGCAGGCTGCTGTGGAAGGCGAGGGAAGAGATTGCGGAGCCTCTGATGATGATCTTTGCATCGTTGATGGAGACAGGAGAGGTTCCGGAAGATTGGAGAGTTGCGGATGTTGTTCCCTTATTCAAGAAAGGGAGTAGGGTTAGCCCAGGGAATTATAGACTGGTGAGTCTTACCTCAGTAGTTGGTAAGCTAATGGAGAAGATCCTGAGATGCAGGATTTATGAACATTTGGAGAGGTATAATATGATTAGGAACAGTCAGCATGGCTTTGTCAAGGGCAGGTCCTGCCTTATGGCCTGATTGAATTTTTTGAGGATGTGACTAAACACATCGATGAAAGGAGAGTAGTAGATGTAGCGTATATGGATTTCAGCAAGGCATTTGATAAGGTACCCCATGCAAGGCTTATTGAGAAAGTAAGGAGGCATGGGATCCAAGGGGACATTGCAGAGTGGATCCAGAACTGGCTGGCCCGCAGAAGGCAAAGAGTGGTTGTTGAAGGGTCGTATTCTGTGTGGAGGTCGGTGACCAGTGGTGTTACCTCAGGGATCTGTACTGGGACCCCCACTCTTTGTGATTTTTATAAACGACCTGGATGAGGAAGTGGAGCGGTGGGTTAGTAAATTTGCAGATGACACAAGGTTGGGGGTGTTGTGGATAGTTTGGAGGGCTGTCAGAGATTACAGAGGGACATAGATAGGATGCAAAGTTGGGCTGAGAAGTGGCAGATGCAGTTCAACCCAGATAAGTGTGAAGTGGTTCATTTTGGTAGGTCAAATATGATGGCAGAATATAGTCTTTATGGTAGGACTCTTGGCAGTTTGGAGGATCAGAGGGATCTTGGGGTCCGAGTCCATGGGACGCTCAAAGCGGCTACGCAGGTTGACTCTGTGGTTAGGAGGGCATATGGTGTACTGTCTTTCATCAATCGGGGAATGAATTTAGGAGTCGAGAGGTATTCTTGCAGCCATATTGGTCCCTGGTCAGACCCCACTTGGAGTACTGTGCTCAGTTCTGGTCACCTCACTACAGGAAGGATGTGGAAGCCATAGAAAGGGTGCAGAAGAGATTTACAAGAATGCTGCCTGGAATGCGAGCATGCCTTATGAAAGCAGGTTGAGGGAACTCGGCCTTTTCTCCTTGGAGAGACGGAGGATGAAGGGGGCCTGATAGAGGTGTATAAGATGATGAGAGGTATTGATCGGGTAGATAGTCAGAGGCTTTTCCCCAGGGTTGAAATGGTGGCCACAAGAGGACATAAGTTTAAGGTGCTGGGGAGTAGGTATAGAGGAGATGTCAGGGATAAGTTTTTTACTCAGAGAGTGGTGAGTGCATGGAATGGGGCTGCCGGCAATGGTGGTGGAGGTGGATACGGTAGGGTCTTTTAAGAGACTGTTGGACAGGTTCATAGAGCTGAGAAAAATAGAGGGCTATGGGTAAGCCTAGTAATTTCTAGGGTAGGAACATGTTCGGTACAGCTTTGTGGGCCGAAGGGCCTGAATTGTGCTGTAATTTTTCTATGTTTCTATCCTCTCCGTGTCTACTCTATCCAGGCCTTACAATATTTGGTAGGTTTCAATGAGATCCCCCCTTGTCCTTCTGAACTCCAGCGAGTACAGGCCCAGAGCCATCAAGTGCTCCTCATGCGTTAACCCTTTCATTCTTAGGGTCTTTCTCATAAATCTCCTCTGGACCCACTCCAACACCTGCACATCCTTCCTTAGATATAGGGCCGAAACCTGCTCACAATACTCCAAATGTGGACTGACCAATGCCTTATAAAGCCTTAGCACTACATCCCTGTTTTTATATTCTGGTCCTCTTGAAATGAATGCTAACATTGTATTTGCTTTCCTTACTCAACCTGCAAGTTGACCTTTAGGGAATCCTGCACTAGGACTCCCAAGTCCCTTTGCATCTCCGATTTCTGAATTTACTCCCTGTTTAGAAAATAGCCTACGCCTTTATTCCTTCTACCAAAATGCATGACCGTACACTTCCCTATGCTGTATTCCATCCGCCACTTCTTTGCCCATTCTCCCAACATGTCCAAGTCCTTCTGCAGACTTCCTGCTTCCTCAATGCTACCTGCCCCTCGACCTACCTTTTTATCATCTGCAAACTTGGCCACAAAGCCATCAATTACAGCATCCAGATCATTCACGTATAACAGGAAAAGTAGCAGACCAAACACAGATCCTTGCGGAATAACACTAGTCACCGCAGCCAACCAGAGGAGGCCCCCTTTATTCCCACTCTTTGCCTTCTGCCAATCAGTCAATATTCTATCCATGCTATTACTTTTCCTGTTATACCATGGGTTCCTATCTTGTTTAGCAGCCTCATGTGCGGCACCTTGTCAAAGGCCTTCTGAAAATCCAAGTAAACAACATCCACCAATTCTCCTTTGTATATCCTGCCTGTTACTTCCTCAAAGAATTCAAACAGATTCGTCAGGCAAGATTTCCCCTTAAGGAAACCATGCTGACTTTGGTCTATTTTACGACGTGCTTCCAAGTACTCCAAAACCTCATCCTTAATAATGGACTGTAACATCTCACCAACCACTGAAGTCAGGCTAACTGGCCTATAATTTACTGTCTCTTGCCTCCCTCCCTCCTTAAAGAGTGGAGTGACATTTGTGATTTTCCAGTCCTCTGGAACCATTCCTGAATCCAGTGATTCTTGAAAGATCACTGCTAATACCTCCACAATCTCTTCAGCTACCTCTTTCAGAATCCTGGGGTGTAGTCCATCCGGTCCAGGTGACTTGTCTACCTTCAGACCTTTTAGTTTCCCAAACACCTTCCCCGTAGTAATAGCGACTACACTCACTTCTGCCCCCACTCTCTCAAATTTCTGGCACGTTGCTGGTGTCTTCCACAGTGAAGACTGACACAAAATACTTATTCAGTTCGTCCGCCATTTCTTTGTTCCCCATTACTAACTCTCCAGTGTCATTTTCCAGTGGCCCAATGTCCACTCTTGCTTCTCTTTTACTCTTAACATATCTAAAAAACTTTTGGTATCCCCTTTTATATTATTGGCTAACTTACCTTCATATTTCATCTTTTCTCCCTTTATTGCTTTTTTAGTTGCCTTCTGTTGCATTTTAAAAGCTTCCCAATCCTCTAGCTTCACACTAATTTTTGCAATACTGTGTACCCTCTCTTTTGGTTTTATGCTGTCTTTGACTTCCCTTGTCAGCCACGGTTGCCTTATCCTCCCTTTAAAATGCTTCTTCTTCTTTGGGATGAAACAATCCTGTGTCTTCCGAATTACTCCCAGAAACTCCTCTGATTGCTGCTCCACCATCATCCCGGCTAGGGTCCCCTTCCGATCAACCTTGGCCAGCTCCTCTCTCATGCCTCTGTAGTTACCTTTACTCAACTGTAATACAGACACATCCGATTTTAGTTTCTCCCTCTCAACCTGCACAGTGAATTCTATCATATTATGATCACTGCCTCCTAAGGGTTCCTTTACCTTAAGCTCCCTAATCAAATCTGGTTCCTTGCATAACACCAAATCCAGAATTGCCTTTTCCCTCATGGCTTGACCACAAGCTGCTCTAAAAAGCCATCTCATAGGCATTCTACAAATTCCTTCTCTTGGGATCCAGTACCAACCTGATTTTCCCAATCTACCTTCATAGATCGTGGGATTTCTACCTGAAATCCCAAATGACCACTGTAACTTTGCCCTTCTTACATGCCTTTTCTATCTCCTGTTGTAATTTGTACCCCACATCCTGGTTACGATTCAGAGGCCTGTATATAACTCTCATCAGGGTTTTTTTTACCCTTGCAGTTTCTTAACTCTGCCCACAAGGATTCTACACTTTCTTATGTCACTTCTTGCTAAGGATTTGATTTCATTTTTTACCAACAGAGCCACTCCACCCCCTCTTCCCACCTGCCTGTATTTTCAATTGGATGTTTATCCTTGGATGTTTAGCTCCCAGCTGTGATCTTCTTTCAGTCACAACCCTGTGATGCACACATCATACCTGCCAATTTCTAACTGTGCTATGAGCTCATCTACCTTATTTTGTATACTGTGTGCTTTCAAATATAACACCTTCAGTCTTGTATTCACCACCCTTCTCAAATTTGTCTCCATGTTACCTGAAGTTAAATACTTATCCCTTTCTAAACTTTCTGTCTTACTCTTTATTCTGGAGATTTCAGTAACCTCTACTGCACTCTCCTTCCCTTTTACTTTATCCATACTTTTCCAATCTGGGGAACACACACCCCTACTATTTAGCTTAAAGCCTTATCCATGGCCCTAGTTATGCAATTCACAATATGCAATTTCTGCTCTAATCCCCCTCCCCAAACAGAACAGAGATAGTTCCACTAATCCTCACATTTCACCCTACTAGCCTCCCTGTCCAGCACATCATCCTATGTCATTCCTGCCAGCTGCAATGGGATCCTGCTATTAGCCCAATCTTCCCCCTCCTACCCCTTTCCAACTTCCATATGTCCCCACCCACCCCTTCCTGACACCCGGCACTTTGCCCTGCATCCGTAGGAGGTGTGACATATGTTCTTACCCCTCCTCCCTCACCACTATCCAGGGGCCTAAACAGCCCTTCCAAGCGAGGCAAAGATTCATGTGCACCTCTTCCAACCTCATCTACTGAATTTGATGTGGCTAATGGCAGGATCTCATTGCAGCTGACGGAAATGACATAGGGTGGTGCTCCTGATGTGGCCTCCTCTACATTGGAAAGACCAAGCACAGACTATGTAACCAACTTGCAGAACACCTGTTCTCTGTCTGCAATAGCCATCCCAAGCTCGCAGTTTCAATTTACCTTCCCATTCCCACACGAACCTGTCCGTTCTTGGCTGCTTCCACTGCCAGGGTGAGACCCAATGCAAGCTACAGGAACAATGCTTCATATTCCGCCTGGGTAGTTTACCACCAAATGGTATGAACATTGGGGAGGAAGGGGTTAGGTAGTCTTAGGCGTGGTTTAAATGTCGGCACAACATGGTGGGCCGAAGAGCCTGTATTGTGCTGTATGGTTCTATGGTTATCACCCTACAACCTCTGTCTCCACCTTCACCCTCCTCTCACCCCCATCACCATCAGCCCCTTTTTTTTCCTTGTCTGCTTCCAACTATGACTCACCTCCCTCTGCCTCCCAATTCCACACTCCCCCTTCCCTACCTGGCTCCTTCTGCCCAACATCCTTCACCCTTCCTTGGTCCAGCTATCACCTACCAGCCCTTGTCGCCCCCTCTCCTCTTTGTACTGTTGATCTTCCCTCTTCACTCTCAGTCCAGATGCAGGATCTTGACCCGAAATGTCAACAATTCCTTTCCCTCCGCAATTAGCATCAAGATCAGCACAACATCATGGCCGAATAGCCTAACCAATGCTGTACTATTCTATGTAGATGTTAGTCAACCCACTGAGTTCTTCCAGCAGATTGTTTTTTGCTCCAGATTCCAGCATCTGCAGTTTCTCGTGTAGCCTGAAAGAAGGTTCACTTATATGTATTTAATTAGTGATCTCATATTTTAGGGGTTTTATTTGTTTCATATTTCGAAATTTAGCATCCTAAAGATGATGCTTAATTGGCTCACAAAGCATTTCTGGGAGCAGAGCCTATCATTTTCCATCATATGTTCCCTGTGCTTTGCTTCAGCTGGTAATTGGTCCCCCAACTCGAAATTGCATCCATTGGCCCACTCCAGCTAAAACCTAGTTTCAAATCCAGCTGACTTGCAACCCTATGTGGCTCATTAGCCTACCAATTATCTGGGCTATGACATGCAATTATGGATTATGAAAGTGAATTCTACAATTAGGCTTCAATTTTCAACTGTAATATTGAAAGCCAAATGAATCCTACTGTAAGACTTAATTTAAGGCAATTCTTCAGTATGGAAGTGCTGCTATTACTCAGAGACCTATTTTTCATATGAGATATTTATTCACCTCAAATGGTTCAGGTTGATATAAAAGATCATGTGTAGAAACATAGCTTCGGCTGTTTGCAGTAAATGTGCAATACAGTAGAAATTGCATGTTCTCTCAAAGTATTCAAGCTCTACCATTTTACCTGGGTTGTTGAGATCATGTCTTTCACATACTTTTTTTTCTCAACATGTTGTTTTATTGCTCTGAAATTTTACAGAATGTCGATTTATCCTGCAAGTTCTTTGAGAGGAAGATGGGAAACAGTTCATAGGTAAGAGAACTTTGACTTCCTTTATCTGTCTTCACAGGGAGGAAGTGATAGAAGCCTAGCAGCAGGTCATCTGTTTGTCCTCCAGATAAAGAAATACCAGAAGGAACACCTACTCACCACCTTCTTTATTTACCTGCATATGTTCCTAAATAGAAGTTAATATCCAGTTGCTGGGTTGAATTATTTGGACCAGCTCCTTGAGTAGTATTCAACTTTTCTTGGTTTGTAGCCCTGTAAAACATAATAGTACACACATTGTTGTATTTTAGCACCAAGCCAAAACTTCATACAAAAATCTTTCTTTGTGGCTTCACCAATGCTCTGAACTCACTATGTTGTGTTGAGTACTCTTCCTCAACACTAAAGTTTTCAGTCAGGGTTCTGGTGAGACAATGCAAAATCCTTCTTATAAGCTACAAGTGCCTGAAGTCTATATGAAACTATTTTGTAGGTTGTCAAATTTGTGGCAAATGTTCAAGAATGCATTTACATTTGTCACGGATACAAAGGTGTATTTTAAGACTTGCAGAGGTTTCAGAGATTTTTATTAATTTTTTTTAGGAAAATCCCAAACGAAAAAGCTTGAAAATTACTGAGGAAGAAGAACATTTAAATTCAACCATAATGCTTCGGAAAAAACATGCTTGCAATCTGATTTATTCCCTTTACCATTACAAACAATAAATTTTTAAAAGTATTTGTTGATGGTAATGTTTTTCGATTTTAATTAGCCACCTTCAATGTGATTATATTTTCATGAATCCATGATGAGGATTGGAATACAAGGAAATAGACATGATGAGGCAGCTAAATAAACACACCTGAAGTACTGCATTTCTAGACAGAATTAAGTGAAGAATTTCAGCTGATCAGAGAAGCTACGTGGATTAGTTATATGCTTAACCACCCTGTTTGATTTTCTAAACAAGGTGACGACAGTCATGAACAGAGGTACGGCTGTACGTGTTACTTATGTGGACTTTCTGAAGCATTTGATTAATTCCATATCACCCCCAGCTCCCATAAGTGATTATATGGAATGAGCTGCCAGAGGAAGTGATGGAGGTTGATGTAATTACAATGTTCAAAAGGCATTTGGACAGGGATAGGAAAGGAGTAGAGGGATATGGACCTAATGCAGGCCAAAAGAATCAGCTGCCATGTATGAGTTGGGCCAAAGGGCCTGTTTCTGTGCTGTACAATTCTGTGACTCTGTATTTGGGATGTGCTATCAAAGCTGCCTGGGCAAGTAACTGTAAAGCATATTGTGAATGCTACATACTGCAGCCACTGTGTGCCAGTAGTGTCAGGAATGAATGTTTAGGGTAGTTGATGTGGTACTAATCAGGTGGCTGCTTTGTCATGGATAGAGTCCAGTTTTTTGAGGTTTTTCAGTGCTGCACTCCACCAGGCAAGCGGAGATTATTCCACCACACTCCTGACTTGTGCTTATAGATGGCAGAAATGCCTTGGGATGGCAGTAGTTGAGTCACCTGCCACAGCATACTCAACCCTTGGGGCCATGATATTTATGTGATTAGTTCAGGAGAGTTTCTGGTCAGTGGTGACCCCCAGGATATTGATGATGGGGTTCTTGCCAATGGTAATGGCACTGAAGGTCAGGGGTAGGTGGTTAGGGTCTCTTGTTGGAGGCGTTTATTGCCTGGCATTTTTGTGGCGCAAGTGTTAACATTAATTGCAATTTATCATCCCTTAAGGGTTGGAACGTGATGTGAAGGGCAGGCATAAACTAGTAATGAGGAGATTATTAATCTACGGATAGGCAACCTCATTTGAATTTAGGACCAAAACCAGGGCTTGTTGATGAAACCAGAACAAAATACACAGCAGAGAATGATCATACTTGGGAGCAGATACCCTTCACGTTATCTACTTCTTAGTTTCACACAATTTGAAAAAGTGCTCAAAATGGATAAAATGCTATGAATAATCTTCCTGGCACTGATTCAGGATTACTCCAACAAATTCAAAGAAATATTATACAAATCAAGAAAATTATTCTTACCAATGTGACAGCCACCAATCCTGAAGGATATAGGAAACCTGCAGGAAAATGAAACAAAATCTAATAATCAGTAATGAAAAGTTATTATAGCTCGAAGTTCATTGTGATTATAAAGTTTATTGCCAACAATATTGAATGTGGAAGTTAGCAAACTGTATAACTGAAACTTCATCCACTATATTCACCCCATCCACGTCCTGCAGTAATGCATTACTCAGGAGCAATGTCTATGCAGGCATCATGGCCCTATATAATTGTAGTTAGTTATCTTTACTCTTGTAGTCAAATACCCATGCAATAAAGGCCAAAATGTCATTTGCCTCCCGATTTCAACTTTTACTTTCTGCTATCTAACCACTCCCAGTCCCGAGGCTTACTGATTTTTCTGGTGAATTTAAGGACTCCTTTCTTGTATTTAATACTACCTGAAATCCATGATTCAACCATTTTTTTTCTCATTATGTCCTTGTGCCTTAAAGGAATGTGTATTTGTTGCGAATCATGTATTATTTGTTTAGATGTTAGCCATTGTAAGTGCACCATCATATCCGTTAATGTTGTTTACCAATCCACCACAGCCAACGTGCCCAAATTACTTTCATAGTTTCACTTGTTTAGCTTGAACATCCTGATTTGATATTGAACTATATCACCTTCACACAATATATAATTTTATCATATTATGATCACTTTTTCTGAGGGTCCCTTTAGAACATAGAACAATACAGCACAATACAGGCCCTTTGGCCCACCATGTTGTGCCGACCTTCAAACCACACCTAAGACTATCTAACCCCTTCCTCCCACATATCCCTCCATTTTAAATTCCTCCATATGCTTATCTAACAATCTTTACAATAAGTTTATTGATTGTCACATTCTTATTGCGCATTAACAGATCCAAGATAGTCCCCTGGATACTAATTCCAAACCCTGATTTTCTGGGTTAAATCCCTTTCTCCTTACTATATCATCTCACCAGTTACAATCAATGTTATCACATCCCTTCCCTATTCTGCCCATCTTTTTTAAAAATCTAAAGCCTCATCTTTTGGGAAACAGAGATCATGCAACTCAGCAAGGCAAGAGTGGTGCATGTCAGACATTTTGTGCATGGCATGACTGTTGAGTTTTGAACATGCTGACTTGTTGGAGAAGAAGGCCAGTAGGATGAACATTAAAGAAGTCAGTACTAGAGATGAAAACATGCATATAATGATTTTTCTTGTGGGCCAAACCCGTTGACATTGCATAGGATGAAATAAACAGATTTGGTGAATTTCCATCAAACCCAGTTTGGTTAGATGATTCAGTCAGAGAAGGGGATGGAATCAGAAGTAAGGCAGTGGAGTTGTTAGAAGGATCCAATATGTTTTTATGTACTGTATGTATTTTTGTTATAGGGAAGTTGATATCATTCATAGGCAGTTACTTCCCTCAAGGATGTGGTAGTGAGCTGCTTTAAACTGCTGCAGTCAATGTGGTGAATGTATACCCACAGTGCTTTAAGGATTTGAAATCAACTGAGTAAGTAGTCCGGAAAAAAAATTGAAAATAAAAATTAGTCTCAGCAACGGTGATTATGAAACTACTTGCCTGTCCCAAAATCCATCTAGTTCACTAATAATAGAACATAGTACAGCACAGGAACAGACCCTTCGATGCTGTGCCAAACTAATTAAACTCATAATTAAACTCCCAACTAAACTAATCCCTTCTGCCTACACAATGTCCAAATCCTTCCATTCTCTGCACATTCATGTGCCTAAGAGCCTCTTAAATGCCTCTATCGTATTTGCCCCCAATACCACCAATATTCTTCAGGAAAGAAAATCTGCTGCCCTGATCCTGTGTGGCTTATCTATGACTCTGGTAATGGTAATTGTAACAAAAATAACAGGTTAGAATACAATATGAACATAACTGGACTTAACCCTCCCGGCATCAACGTCAGATTTGGACATGGCAATTTAACGCCCTGCCCAATCAACTTTGCAATATCTCCTTTAGCTTCATGACTAAAGTCTAAATTCGGCAAGCTGTTCCACATACTGGTCAAGTAACAGCTTGAAATAGCTTTAGAACCTAAAATCCAGACTCCGCTATCATAATCTCTGAACATATCCTGTCCCATCAGCACAACAGTCCCTCAGAGGTGGCAGCGTAATGGTATATAGTTGGGAAGCTATAGTGAGCCTTAATATTCACTCCAAACTCCAGGCTTATGAAATTTCATAAGAACAGAAGTCATAACAAATAGAAACAGCAGTGGGGGACTCTCTTGGTGGCACTAGATGGAGTAGGTCGCATCTTGGCACTGCTCCACTCACTTTTTAATTTTTTGTACACCACCCCCAATAAGACTTTTAAAATACTTTTATAAGATTGGATTTTGATTTTTAACTGCCGGAAATGAACACCGGAGCTAAAGGTGCAGCTGAAAGAAAGGGGAATGGAGATCCTCAACTTACTTTGGAAGCTATTTCTAAACTCCTGGATAAAAAACTTGATCAGAAAT
Source organism: Pristis pectinata (assembly GCF_009764475.1). Classification (NCBI taxonomy): domain Eukaryota; kingdom Metazoa; phylum Chordata; class Chondrichthyes; order Rhinopristiformes; family Pristidae; genus Pristis; species Pristis pectinata. Next base: position 62,798,717 of record NC_067415.1, on the reverse strand, counting down.
TATCCACTTTGGAAACGCTGTTAAAAGAGATTGAAGACAGACAAACAACATTTAAACAGGAAAATGTTAAACAACAGCAATTAATTGCTGAACTGGATGAAGCTGGCAAAGAGAGAGATCGTAGACTGAGCTCACTGGAAAAGGATTTAACTGCGACCACCCAAATACTGGAACAGCAAAGACAGAAGATTATTGATTTAGAAAGTCGAAGTCGGAGGAACAATTTGAGGATTATTGGCCTTTGTGAAGATGCTGAAACTGGTAATCCTATTGACTTCTTTTCCAAACTTCTGATGGATGTGTTTGGCTCTGAAGTTTTCTCTGTACGTCCCATACTTGATCGTGCTCACCAAACTTTAAGACCAAAACCCCCGGCAGAGCAAAAACCATGACTAGTAATATTGAGATTTCACTATGTGAGTATAAAAGAGCACTTGATTCGAATCACTCATCATCAAGGAATGATCCAATATAAAGATTGCAAGTTTCGTCTGGTTGAAGATTACAGCCCAGAAGTTATGAAGGAGAGATTGCGTTATAAATCGATTTATGTCGCGGCTTTATCAAGGGAAGTATCAACCTGCATTGCTGTTCCCAGCTCGCTTGAGGATTATACTCCCTGACAAATCATGCAAATGGTTGAATTCAGTGAATGAAGCTGAAGAATTTCTCAAAGATTAACTCTTGACTTCAGAAGGTTAATAAATATGCTATTCTTTGATTTTTATACCTATTTGGTCTACAAGGTAATAACTAACTCACAGATTTGAATGTTTTAAGTCCGGAGATCTTTTTCTGCCCTCTGTTAACACTTTCGTATTTGGTTCATCATGTTTCTATTTTACAATTCTTTTTTTCCCTTATATTATTCTACTTTAATATTTTTAATGGTTTATTTTTGTAATAATTAAGAATCTGACTGGGTGATTGATTGCTTTTTTTCTTTTGAAATAATAGTAAGATTGTATTTTTTAAATGTCGACTGTCAGTATTTTTGACTGCGTAGAATTTTCTCAGCAAGCCGTTTTCTCTCAATGTTTATAATTCCGAAATGTTTTTTGGGTACTTGTACCTTCATGTTTTGACTACCGGTGGTGTTTTGCATTCCTTTTAACTTGTAAATCTGCCACCAAAAGAGGTGGGGTTAAGGGATTTCATGAGTAGCATTCTGGCTGTCTATTGGCCAGTTTTCGGGCTTTTGTGGATGGGGGGTGGGGCTGTTTTTAGTTTAGTTTTTTTCTTCTTCTGGACTGATTTAAAACTACAAATATGTCTGAATTGTCGTCATATCCAACTCCTCGTTGAACTCTTTTTCCTCTTCCTATTAATGAGTCTCCTATGCAGCAAGGTTAACCCTTTACACACCATATGCTTTAGTCCATTAAAATGGATAATATGATTAATTTTGTTTCATGGAATACGAATGGTTTAAATAATCCAATTAAGCGGAAGAAGATCTTTAAAGTTTTTCATAAACTGAACACTCAGATTATTTTTGGTCAGAAGACTCATATTAGGAGAGAGGATAATCTGCGCTTCTTTAGATTTTGGAGGGGTCAACAGTTTCATTCTAATTTGCAAGCAAAGGTGAAAGGAGTCTCTATTTATATAGACTCCTCAATTTCATTTGTTCATCATGAAACAATCTTAGACCCGAATGGCAGATTTTTAATAATTACTGGCTTACTTCATAACAAAAAAGTTGTTGTAGTTAATGTTTATGCACCTAACGTTGATCAACCCGAGTTCTTTAAACATTTATTTGCATCTTTTCCTAATTTAAACGAATATACGTTGATTATGGGTGGAGATTTCAATTGTTGTTTAAACCCTTCAATGGATAGGTCTGCGTTGAATCAAGTACTTCCAAACAAATCTGCTGTCTTTATTAATTACTTTTTAGTTGATTTCGGATTTTTAGAAGTTTGGAGATTTCTACACCCATATGATAAAGAGTTTTCATTCTTTTCTCATGTCGATCACAACTACTCTAGAATTGATTACTTCTTTATCGACTGTCAATTAGCTCCATTTGTTATTGACTGTAAGTATGATGCAATTGCCGTTTCTGATCATGCGCTGTTGAAACTATCAATCAAATTAGTGGACGTAGCCTCTGGTGCCAGACAATAGCGACTCAATTCTTCTTTACTTCGGGATTTAGACTTCGTTCATTTTATTAAAGAACAGATTCCCTTTTTCTTCTCAACTAATTCTACGGAAGAAATTTCCAGTGGGATATTATGGGATACCTTTAAAGCTTATATCTGTGGTCAAATTATTTCATACTCTGCTGGATTGAAAAAATGAACTAATAATGAATTACGCATATTGGTTGTTAAGATTAAAGAAATCGATAAAAAATACTCTGAAGCTCCCAATTTGGAGCTTTATAAAAAGAGAATTGAACTTCAATTGCAACACAGTTTACTATTAATATCTCCAATTGAAAATCAACTACTCAAAACTAGGAGTCAGTTTTATATATATGGTGATAAATCTAGTAAATTATTGGCCAGCCAACTGAAAGCTGCTTCGACTAAATGTCAAAAGTTCGTAAACGAGATGGTAATTACACGGTGGACCATTATCAAATTAATAAATCTTTTCAAGAATTTTATACTTCTTTATATCAATCAGAATTTCCTGAGGATTCTACATCAATGCACGAATTTTTAAGGAATTTGAAGATCCCGAAATTATCACTTAATGAATGTTTAATATTGGATGCACCCATTTCGGAGGAAGAAATAAAGAAAGCAATTTCTTCAATGAATTCGGGTAAAACAACTGGTTCCGATGGGTATACAGTTGAATTTTATAAATCCTTTTCTGATCTTCTCTCTCCCTGGTTAGGTAAAATTTTTAGAGATGCCCTATCAGCAGGTAAATTACCACAATCCTTTCTTAATTTAAATTTTATTTTTTAAATTTTATTTACAGTGCGGTAACAGGCCCTTCCGGCCCACCGAGTCTGCGCCGCCCATTTTAAACCCCCAAATTAACCTACCCGTATGTCTTTAGAATGTGGGAGGAAACCGGAGCACCCGGAGGAAACCCACGCAGACACGGGAGAACGCACAAACTCCTTACAGACAGCGACGGGAATCGAACCCCGATCACTGGCGCTGTAATAGCGTTGCGCTAACTGCTACGCTACCGTGCCGCCCATAAAAATAACCCACGACCCCCAGGTATGAAGCAACTATCTCTTTAATTCTTAAAAAGGATAAAGATCCTACTGAATGTGCATCTTACAGACCTATCTCTTTATTGAATGTGGACTCCAAAGTTTTTTCCAAAATATTGGCTTCTAGACTGGAAAAGGTACTTCCACAAATTATTTCTGATGACCAGACAGGATTTATTAAAAATCACTATTTGCATTTTAATATTAGGAGGTTAATGAATATTGTATATACCCCCTCATCTACAATTCCAGAATATGTTATCTCGCTAGATGCTGAGAAGGCGTTTGATAGAGTCGAATGGGAATATTTATTTAGCACGCTTGAGAAATGTAATTTTAGCCCAAATTTTATACCCGCGATTAAATCGATATACCATACACCTTTGGCTTCAATACTTACTAATAATCAGAGATACCCCTTTTTCAGGCTTTTTCAAGGTACTAGACAGGGCTGCCCTTTAAGTCCTTTATTATTTGATATTGCCTTGGAACCCTTGGCAATTGCCTTTCGGGACTCTTCTAACATATTTGGTATCACTCGTGGAAAGGGGACACATAAGATATCACTATATGCAGATGACCTGTTACTTTATATCTCTAACCCTGAGAAATCCATCCCTGCAGCATTATCACTGCTTGCTCAGTTTAGTGTTTTCTCTGGTTATAGATTAAATCCTAATAAGCGTGAGCTTTTCTCATTAAATATGCAAGTCCCAATTTATAGGCAATTACCATTTAGATTAGTGACTGATTATTTTACTTATTTGGGTGTTAAAATTACCAAGAAGCACAAGGACTTATTCAAAGTTAACTTTTTACCCTTAATCGATCATGTTAAACAATTGTTTACTAAATGGTCTCCATTGTCTCTATCATTGATTGGTCGAATTAATGCGGTTAAGATGAATATTTTACCAAAATTTTTGTATTTATTCCAGGCGGTTCCAACCTTCATCTCGAAATCCTTTCTCGATACTATTGATTCTAAAATTCTTTCATATATATGGCAGAATAAAAACACAAGGTTAAGTAAGAAACTCTTACAGAAATTACAGAAGGATAGCAATATGACTTTGACTAACTTTAAATGTTGCTACAGGGCAACTAATATTAGATACTTAATTTTTTTGGACACAAGATTTTGATGTAATTCAATGTCCCCGACGGGTGTATCTTGAGTATGAGTCTGTGCAAGGGTTTTCATTAGCTTCTATTTTAGGAGCCTCACTCCCTTTTGCACTTACTAAATTGAGTAAATAAATGATTAGCCCAATAACTAAACATACAATACGAATATGGTTTCAATTTCGTAAATTTTTTGGATTGAATAAATTCATTTTATCAAGTCCTATCCAATCCAATTTTTTCTTTCAACCATCCAGAATTGACTTAGATTTTTCTTTATGGAAAATGAAGTGAATAACATGCTTTCGTGTTCTATTCATTGATAATTGTCTTTTGTCTTTTGAACAGTTGTCTAATAAATACGATTTGCCTAGATCATATTTTTTTCAATATTTACAGATCAGAAATTTTTTAAAAGTTATTTTACCTACTTTTCCGACACCACATAAAATTGAAATTACAGAAAAAATTTTAGTTTTTAATCCTTATCAGAAGGGCTTGTTAGCAATAATTTATGATCTGATTATGAAAATACGTCTAGAGACACTTGATAAAATTAAGAATGAATGGGAAAGAGAACTTCAGATACTGTTAACTATAGAGACATGGAAGAAAATTCTCCAGTTAGTTAATACATCTTCAATGTTAGTTAATACAGTTTAAGGTGGCTCACAGGACCCATATGTCCAAGGATATGCCCGTTTTTATCACCATATTATTTCAATTGTATTGAATATTGATTTACAACCTCATCCTATTACTGCAATTTTTGGGTTACCAATGATGGATTCCAGCCATTTATCCGCTTCAGCTTGTCGTACGATTGCATTTGTTACATTAATAGCCAAGAGATCCATTCTATTTAAATGGAAGGATCCTATACCTCCTACCACATTTCAATGGTTTTCTCAAACTATAACATGTTTGAACTTAGTAAAAATTAGGAGTGGTACTGTTGATCCTTTGCTTAAATTTGAGGAAGTTTGGAGTCCATTTATTCAGTATTTCCATATGATGTAAGCAGACCTTTATTGAATCCCTTTCAATAACCTCTTATTTGAATATAGAGGAGCGGAGCTAATGGCATAATAATGTTTTTTTTAACCGAAGAAATAACAGTCCAGCTTTTTGTTTTGAAGTTTTTAGTTTGCTTTTGTTTATTATTTTTTTTTAACTTGGGGGTTCTCTTTTCATATAATTAAATTTCTTTTCAAATTTTTTTGTATCATGTTCACTTAGTAAGAGATTGGGAGGTTCAGATTATATATTTTACTCCCTGTGAGTGTATATGTCAACTGTTATTATTGTAATCCCGATCTCTTCGCACCATCACTATTGCTATGTATATTAATTTGAAATTTAATAAAAAGATTGAAAAAGAAAGCAGTAGGCCATCTGGCCCTTTCAGCCTGCTCATCATGGTTGTTTTATACCCGAGTTGTATGTTCCAGAGCAATCTACATATTCCTTGATCCCCTTAACATCCAGACCTCTGTTTTGAATGAACACAAATAATTCCTAAGGTTCACCATCCTCAGAGCTAAAAAATTTTTCTTTATCTCAGTCCACCCTTTATTCTCAAATTGTACCTCCCAGGTCCTGCAGACATCAATTCTACCTGCAACTGGCCTGCCAGGCCCTTTAAGAATTTTGTAAGATTCAGTGAGATCTCTCATTTTTCTGAACTGTAAAGAATACAGTCCCAGTCTATTCAGTCTCTCCTTATATTACAAACCTGGAATCAGTCTAGTGAATCTTCGCTGCTCTCTATACCAAGCACATGTTTCTTAGTTGTGGAGATCAAAACTATACATAATACTCCAGGTGTTATCTCCTGAAGCTGCTGTTCAACTGTAATAAGGCTTCCTTGTTCCAGTAATCAAACCCTTTTATTATAAAGGCTAACATAACATTTGCTATTCTAATCACCTGCTGTAGCTGCATGCTTGCTTTGGTGACTTATAATAAGCACACCCAAGTCCCTTTGAACATCAACAGTACTTAATCTCTTGCAACAAAACAACCTGCTGGAGGAACTCAGGGACTCAAGCAGCATCTGTGGGAGGAAAGGAATTCATGATGTTTTGAGTTGAAACCCTGTATCAGGTCTGATCAGGGCATCATGTCAAACATAGGCAAATAAACCTTCAACTGATTACTACGTACCATGTTCCCATGTCTGTTAAATCAATACTCCTCCATGTTGAGCAATGTTTGGAAGAAAGATTGAGAGGAGCAAAGGCACTGAATGTCCTCTGAGCAGCGATTTAAATGTCTTCAGGGAGGTGGAGTGTGGCCCTTATTTGAGACTGCCAAACATTTTTTATTCCCTCCAGGGTATCCCATAGATATCAGGAACTACATCCATACTACAGTGGTGGAAGAAGTGAATATTTGTAATTGCCAATAAGGAGCTGATCACAGAGACAATTTATCCCAGACAGTACTGAATTTCTTAAATGTGCTCAACTGGGCAAATGGAGATCTTTCCATCACAATCCTGACCTGTGACTGAAAAGCAGTGGAAAAACTTTAGAGAATCATGAGATTAGGCACTCACCGCAAAATACCCAGCCTCTGACCTCATGTATGTAACTGGTCTTGATAAGATATAAGAGTCAGAGTATGGAGACAGGACCTACCAGGTCTGTGCTGACTACCAAGCAGCCATTTACACTAATTCCTATTTTATTCTCCCCCATTCCAATAAATGTACCCCCCACAACCACTGCCCACCAACCTCTTAATTCTATGACTTGCCTATCTATATACCTGGGCAATTTACACTGTTGAACATCGAGTCAATGATTATCCCAGGACACCGATGGTATGGGTCTTGAATGTACCATTGAATCACAAGAGGAGGTGATTAAGCTTTCTTGTTTAAGATATTCATTGCCTGACATAAGTTTATTCAATAATTATTAGCTGAAGTCTGGATGTTGTACAGATTTTGCTACCCACATGAATTAGCTGATTCACTACCTCGAGAACCTCATGTAGATCTCAATGATGTAGAATTCTGAGTATAAAATGACACGTCTGATCATGTGACAGAAAGAAGATAAAGACAGTAGTTCAGCATAGCAAACTGCCCTGCTTTTCTTAGAGATGCAGGCAGTGAATTGTTTGACCCTTAACTACTCTAACCATTTTTCTTTCCTCCAAGGTACATTTTCTCTCTAATTTCTCTTTGAGTTGAATACAACTTTCTTAATGCTCAATGAGAAAAATATTTACATACATTATTTAATGAAAAGGCAACTAAATTTGTGCCCGATGTAAATGAGGAGGTGAGTACATTTCTTTGAAGAACTGCAGGATGTGGGCAGTGATGAGAAAGAAATTCTTGTCAAACAAACCATGCTGTATTGACAAATTTAATTTCTTTAAGCCTCATTATCAACTACTACAACAATTTCCAAGTTCATTATGATCATTTACCTGTGCCAACAAATTGAGACCGATGGCAATCAATATGATAAAATAATTAGCTCCAGCTAGAAAATACTTCTTATAGACTTTAAAACCAATTGATCCTTCAGATCGACTCTCTTCCGGTACTGCTGTGAGTACAGACTCTCCCTGTCAAACAAACAAGTGGCATAAAGATAACAAATCACATGTTACATTTTTTGTAACTACAGAATGTCCATAAGTCAGATAATAATGTTAAAATATCAAAATACTGTAACAAATCTGTTAGTTATATGTCAAAAATATAGATTTGTTAACAAACTGAAAATAATTATATAAATACATTTTCCACGAAGTTACTGGTGCTGAAAATTCATAAAGCTGTTTGTGGCTTGATATTTTCATCAGGGTTGGATTTCTGCCAGACAGTACACTGCATGCTGACCATGCTGTAACATACAGAGTCAATATATTACCGTACCTGATGAAAGAACCATAAAAATAAATCATTGGTATCAGTTAGTGCTGAGGTGGGCAGAAGGAAAAGAGAGAGAAAAAAGAGGGAGAGAAAGAAAAGAGAGAGGGGGATAGAAAGAGAGAGGGAGAGAGAGAGAGGGAGGGAGAGGGAGGGAGAAAGGGAGGAAACACTGCAGATAAGTAGTGTATGATTTATTAAAGTGATCAACTACATCAATAACTGAACAAATAATTCTCACAACTTCTCCATATTTCATCCCAGTTCTATGTCACACATAGGTAATGTGCAATAAAGAGCTCAGGTAAATGGTAAGAAAAAAGAGATGAACCAGAATAGTTTTGGAATGCTGCAAGCCAAGGTTTGAGGACTAAGTGTGATGAGACAGAGCCTAGGGAACTGCTGGGGAGAGAACAGGCAAGGAGGATGACAAGGAATGAGAATACAAGATCATCACAGTAAAGGAGATGCAGGAACAGCAGTGGTGGAACAGGTGGTTGACACAGTGATGCAGCAAGTGCAGCTTCTGCCTCACAGCTCCAAACACTTGGATTCAATCCTGATCTCTGGTGCCGTCAGTACAGGGTTTTCATGTTTCCAGTGTATGAGAATTGGGTGCTCCAGTTTCCTTGTGCATTCCAATGACTTGCAGATCAGTAGGTTGAACAGCCACTGTAAATTGCCCCTAACGTAAAGGTGAGTGGTAGAATCTGGGGGAGCTGATGGGAATATGGGGAGGGTAAAATATGGGATTAATATAGGATTCATGTCAATGGATGCTTGAATTCAGTGGGCCAAAGGGCCTGTTTTCATGCTGTATGACTTTATGATTCTATGGCAAGGGGACGCAAAGTTAAAACCAGAAGAGTGAAAAGGAGCACAAAGATTGAAAACAGAAAAGGAGAACATTAAGGGCAAAGCATCAAAGAGATGAGGATGAAGTCAGTGAGAAAAACCAACAAAGGTAAAGTCCACAGTAAGAAGATTGAGGAAGGAGAAACTTAGGAATGATTTTTGCAGCCATAAGATTTTGATGAAAACAATAAACTGTACTACTCTTGTATCCCACTCACCATTTTACCATCTTCCTTATCCACCCTCTATACATTGCGTTCCAACCTAACTATGAATATGAAAAGAATAGTTTGGAGTGGTACAGTGCTACAGTAAAGGCTACAGTGGTCTGCAGAATAAAAGAAGTTAACAATATGTCCTCAGAAGTAATGCATGGCATCAAAATAAGCGAATGAGTTCAAACTTCCCCTGTAAAATCCTGCAAACCAGATAACACAACGACTCAGGAATTTGCCTGTTCCAGTTTTCTAGCAAATTCCCTAATGCTGTTTTGAAAAGCTCTAAAATGACTGCAAAATTCATAAGCGCCTGTGTGGACACTTGGTCATGTAATGGTGATTACTTCTAGCTGAATTTCTCAAACTATTAAGCGCACATACTCAAAGCTCTAGAGGAAGTAAAGGGTTAAGAAATTGTGACCGTACATATAACTAATGAAAAAATACCACGCATGCAAGCCCCTGACTCAAGACCAGGTGGTTGTCCTAAACAATCAGTGTGAGGTTTGTCTTAAAACAATGAGTGTGATGGTTGTCTTTGTATCTTAAGCTCCCCAATGGAAATTGGTGTAGCCGCATTGTTTAAGTGTGTGACAAGAACTGTATAAATTAATGCCTGCCTCTCTGAATTGTGGAGACCTCCAATAAAGACTCTGCATGAGAGCTAGAGGAGAATTCTCCCTTGCAGTATACTGCTAATAAATGCGTTTTAACAGAATTAATCCGTGGCACTGTGTGATTTTGCAGCAGGCAGGAGTGAGAACTTAAAATTGGGATAACAATTTGGCAAGCCAGCCAGGAGTCCAAGACGAGGTCTCGGAAGCGGCGTGACCGATTGACAGGCATAACGACTACCTGAGACAGAAGGGTCCACAAGGTAAGATTCACCTTGATCCCTCTCAGGGAGTCGGACACCTGATCAATCCCTTCGCTTATCGAATATCCTCTGACGGACTCCTCGCAAACCTGAGTGCCACAGGTAAGAGGAGGTTAGAGTCCTCCAGATAAATTATCTGAGGTTCGAGTCCTTGGAGTAATAACGGTAAGGGGTTTGAGTCCACAGTTTTGGGTTTTAAGGTTGTGAATTTTAAGGTTTTCAGTTTTAAGTTTTGAGATCGGTTCTGCAGTACGACCACCCTGCCTTAGACTGGTTCTTAAGAGGGGAAATCCCCCACGGAAAGGTCAGGAACCTGAAGTGGATGAAAGAAAGAGACCGATCTTATAGGTAATCGTAGTGATTTGTACCTTACGGTTAAAAATGGGGCAAACTCTCGATAAGTCTGGGTCCGATACCCCACTATCTAAATTATGTAAAAACAACCCGAAAAATGAGAATAACTTCCGTAAATTATCGGCATGCCTCAATAAGAAATTGGGAAAAGAAATATGGCCATTAGGGGGAACTTGGGATGTGGATAAGTGTCTAAAGGCAGAAAAGGCGATTTGGGAATGCAATACAGGAGAAAAATGGAAAATATTAATGTCTACTTGGAGAACAAACGGCCGAAGGCCTGACAAATAGATCTAAACAGAGTAGTTGGGAACATAATGCACGTAGAAGGAGTATGTGATGAGAAAGGAAATCCCAAGAGTTGGGGAGTTCTGAAGTCTCAGTGTGGAGACCACGATACTGAGAGAAGCAGAAGGGAGAAGGAAGGAGTAGACTAGGGAAAGAAGGAAAAACGTAGGAATAAAAATAGAGAAAATAAGGACAAAGTGGAGGTACCTCCCGACATGTCTGGCGTGCCCCTGTTGTTCCAAAGTAATGATATGGACGAAAATGAGGAGGATTAGATGGTCCGACCCACAGCCCCTATCTACACCCCAACTTCACTGCTGCCCCCATGTAATGTAACTAGTCCGCAAACCGTTCCAGTCTCACCACCAACGACTGTTAGCCAAGTCCCGTCCCAAGGACAATTCCATGACCCTATTGCGTCCCGAACTAGAAATCAGCTTAGACGGAGAGGAAGCCCACATACGAATGGTTCCTAAGGCCACAGACAAGCGACGGGACTTTATAGTAGGGGACAGACCTTTAGTAGATCCTCAGTTGGACACCAATTATGACTCCAATTCTACCACTGATAAGGACGACCCGAAAGATCCCGACCCATTACCTATGTTGAATGAGGTAAAGGGAGCCAAGGCTGAAAGACAGTTCCCTAATAAGAGTGTTCCCAATCCCAATCCAGCCCAAGCGAGCACTAATCCTACAATCCAAATATACACCCCTTAGAAGACTCAGGAGATGTGCCTAATCATGAGTAAGGCGCCCAACCATAAAAACAACCCAGAGGATTTTACTTAACACACTCCATTCTTGGCGATACGGAATACCTCCACAGAAAGTAAAACGAACCCAGAACCAGGTGAAATTTCTGGGCACCCTTTTAAGTGCAACTGAGCGGCAGCTCACTCCTGAACGTATTACACCCATTATTGCTACTCCACCGCTCTCTACGCCGAAGGGTACATGCGCCTTCTTAGGTTTAGTAAATTTCTGCAGACAATGGTTACCTAATGTGGCCCTCCTTACTAAGCACGTCACACCCCTGGCTTCAAGCCAGTCCTTGGTACCTTTTGAACTTACAGAGGAACAAAAGGAGGCCTTTGATAAGCTCAAACAGGCCCTTGCCAGCGCCCTGGCCCTGGGACGCCCTCTATATGATCGCCTATTTCAGCTTTTGGTGAATGTCCTGGAGGACTGCACTACAGCTGTCCTTACCCAAACCCATGGGGATAGAAAAAGACCAGTGGCATATTACTCCACTCGGTTGGACCCGGTTGCTAGGGGGCTCCCGCCGTGCTCACAGATACTTCCAGCGATCTACTCCCTGGTAACAGCAGCCTCCAATGTAACCCCGCAACAGTCAGTGGTTGTTTATTCCTCCCATACCGTAACGGCACTCCTGACCTCCCATCAGACACAACACCTTACCCAGGCCCACTTAAACAGATATGAGGTAGCACTCCTGAACAACCCACTCCTCACTTTTGCCTACTGCACCACCATTAACCCTGCCACCTTTCTAGAGGCCCCACCTGAGGATCTTGAAGATTCACCACATGACTGTTTAATGCGAAACCATTTTTTGACTACACCCCATCCGGACCTTATGGATAAGGCCTTCCAGTCAGCAGACGTAAACCTGCATGTCGACGGTAGTTCCCTCGTTTCTGCCTTTGCGGCTACGCCATAGTAAACAACTCTAATGTTGTGGAGTCTGCGTCTTTGCAGCCTCCAGTCTCTGCCTAAAAAGCAGAACTCTTTGACCTGACCAGAGCTTGTATTTTAGCCAAGGACAAAGTAGCTAATATCCTTATTGATTCCCGCTATGCTTTTGGAGTTGCCCATGATCTTGGCCAACTATGGATGCACAGGGGATTTCTGACCTCTACAGGTAGCCCTACACAGAATGCGGCTTACGTAAAGAACCTCCTCCAAGCCATCCTCCTCCCTAATAAATTGGCCATCATCAAATGCTCAGCTCACCTCTCAGACACCTCCCTAGTAACACAGGGCAATAACAGGGCAGATGCAGAGGCTAAATTGGCACCAGGGGACTAATATCGTTTCGACTGTGGAAAAACAGGCGGTTGCTTGTAAGCCAACAATAACGCAGGGCACCCCAGACATGGTCACTGTACAGCACTTACAGGGGGACGCCCCTGACTCAGAAAAACAAGTATGGAAGGTGCGCGGGTGTACGCACTCTGCGCCACATGGCCTCTGGACTACTCCAGTCGGTCAAGTATGTATACCTGATACCTTGTTACCAATGCTTATTGACTGCCTGCATTCTGACACTGTAGTGTGAAAGGTCATGGCTGTCATGTGACAGTGACAACACTGACCGCTCTGGTCAGATGAAAGCATTGCTCATTGGGTCAGAAGCGACACCACTGTCAATCAAGGCTTGGCTCCAGCCCACCCATCAAGTATACACCTGAACAATTGGCTCGTTTATGGCTTGGTGCCAGCAAAGACCTTTGTCCTTGCTGGCACCGAGCCATTGGACCTTTTGAATTTCCTGGGCTGGACCAGCCCCAGCCCTCCAGCACTATAAAAGTGCTACATGTTCCTGGTTCTCTCTCTCTTCATTGCCCCAGGAATCGTGGAACAATGCTGGAGGCCATTGGTAAGAGCGTGCACTTCCACAAGGGTTAGGGGCGTCCTAGTAGATTCCAGGGAGCGTTAGAGCCGATGCTTGTAAGTCAGGGGGTCAGTCACCATATTGTTTATCCCTTGATCATTTGTAACCAGTTTGTTGTGTGTGTGTGTGTGTGTGTGTGTGTGTGTGTGTGTGTGTGCGTGCACGCATGCGCAATCTCACCCCGTTGCGATTTCCCTCACGTTCGCGATCTCCTGCGTGTGTACAAGTGTGCATCCGTTCCCATTTGTTCTGTCCCCACGTTTGTCTTTGTGAATTAAATCATTTTTAAAATTCCAAAGACTGTGTCTGGAGTCCTCTATCTTTAAGACCCCTAAGAACCTCTTCTCACAACAGACACCCACCTTGGCAAGGAGGGAATGAGTAACATTTTACTATGTACCTGGTGGCACCCCAGATTGGAGGAAGCAGCACAAGGCAAAATACAATCGTGTTTAATATGCCAACAAACCAATGCTGGGAAAGGGGTGAGGTGCACTCCAGGCAAAACCCCCTTGCCAGGTGGTCCTTTTGAATGTATACAATGTGATTTTATTGAATTACCGCGTGTACATTGTTATAAGCACTGTCTTATTTTTGTTGATGTACTTAATAGGTGGATTGAAGCTTTTCCAACCACCAACAATAAGGCCTCAACGGTGGTAAAGTTATTGTTTACAGAGATCATACCAAGGTTTGGGGTACCCTGACAGAAGTTCAGACAATGGTCCCCACTTCATAGGGAAAATAAATAAGGAGTTGTGCGAGGGACTGCATATTGAACAACAGTTCCATTGCACCTACCACCCTCAGGCAGCGGGTATAGTAGAATGAGCCAATGGCACCCTGAAGAATAAATTAACTAAATTAGTGTCAGAGACAGGTCTAAATTGGCTGAAGGTTCTCCCATTAGCTTTATACCACATGAGAATTACCCCCACTCGGCCACCGGGGTGTTGGCTACCGAAATTGTCTATGGACGTCCGGGAAGAACCCCATGGGACGCTGACACCCAGCCCCCCCACCCAGGTTGACCTTAACATCATGGGGAATGAACTACAAAGGTATTTCAGACAGCTTACTTAAAAATTTCTTCATTCACAGGTGAAGAGTGCTTTTAAACCACGGGAAGGACAGGATGCGGAGTTGCCTGACCTGGAAATTGGAGATTCAGTACTTATAAGAGATTGGGAACGCCCTAAATTGGGACCCCGGTGGAAAGGCCCCTACCAGATACTGCTCCAAACTCCTACAGCTGTGAAAGTACAGGGCTAGGAACGCTGGATTCATCTGAGTGACTGGAAACAATGGCCACCGGAAGGAAAATGATGTTTCTTAGATTTGGACTCCTTACCATTACCGGTACTCTTGTGTTGGCATTACAGGAAAATTTGTTTTATAAGGCACATATGCAGCTACATGGAAATCGCACCGTTTGCTACCCCCTGGCAAAATCAGTGGAAGGTCTTTTTGTAGCCACACCAAGTTGGAGCCCCAGGTCTCTCTTAAAATATGAATATTCAGAAACAAAGTGTATTGGGCAGAAGGGACCTTACGGGAGGGTGTTGCTGGGTAAATGTTTGCAAAGAACAATAACACATCCTAGTAGCACAACTAGCTACCAGTCCTTCCCCCACTGCTTTGACGGTAGAGGATGGGGTTGTGGGATAGCGATCGCATGGCACACAATATCATGTGCCACCACCACCTGTATAGAGAGAATATGTGAATTTAGGGGAGGGTGGTTTAGGTGTGAGTGTGCCACCACTAGGTGTGTTAAATTACTTGCAGGGGAGTGATGGGTTTGTGGGGAAGGGAACGGAACCCATGTGAAATTATCTCATGTCTCTTTGGAATGGTTAACCAGGGAAAATCATCTGAAAAATCATGGAAGGAACGTTACTGGAATCTCTTGGTATTCTCAGATGCCTAGTCCACAGCAAACAGGTAAGGTAACCTGTTACTGGGCCAAGGAAGGGTACGTGTTCCTTTTCAATGGTACTTATACTACTACCACCCCCACTCTGCCAGCCTTGTTTGCAATAGGAACGATTGGGCCGGTCATGGTCCCCTGCCCCCAGAAGGCTCATGTCTGACGAAGACTCGTGGCGCAGTCAGTAAGTGAGAAGTTCTGTGAAGAATGGAGGGATCCTGTTACGATGGGCTCCCACTTATCGTCATTAGGCTATGAGTTTCTGAGTACTCTCTCTCTGGGGGGTTCGGCAGGAACTATAGCCACAAAAAACCGGAACTACCTTATTTGTGGACTGACCGTGCTGGGAAACAGTTCCATAAAGGGCCTGGAGGCAGTGAACCAGGAATGTCTCTTATAGGGTAAAACTGAGGTGATTGTGGAGATACGACGTAAACAAACTTATCTGGCCAATGAGTGAATGGGAGCAGTTGGAGAGTGAGGACATACATAGACATAAGAACACAGACAAAAGAATGTAGGAACTGCAGGACAGGAAAACATGCCCAGCAGGTCAGACTGGGTATATCCTCCACTCCCAGAGGGAAAAAAGAAACAAAAGGGGCTATTAGAACCATAGAACACTACAGCACAGAAAACAGCCCATTCGCCCCTTCTAGTCTGTGCCGAAACGTTATTCTGCTAGTCCCACTTACCTGCACCCAGTCCATAACCCTCCAGACCTCTCCCGCCCATGTATCTATCCAATTTATTCTTAAAGCTTAAGAGTGAGCCCACATTTACTAAATCAGATGGCAGCCCATTCCACACTCCCACCACTCTCTAAGTGAAGAAGTTCCCCCTAATGTTCCCCCTAAATCTTTCCCCTTTCACCCTAAAGCCATGTCCTCTTGTACTTATCTCTCCTAATCTAGATGGAAAGGCTCACATTAACTCTGTCTATACCCCTCATAATCTTGTAAACCTCTATCAAATCTCCCCTCATTCTTCTACGCTCCAAGGAATAAAGTCCTAACCTGTTCAATCTTTCCCTGTAACTCAACTCCTGAAGACCCGGCAACATTCTAGTAAATCTCCTCTGCACTCATTCAATCTTACTGATATCCTTCCTATAGTTAGGTGACCAGAACTGCACACAATACTCCAAATTTGGCCTCACCAGTGACTTATACAACCTCACCATAACATCCCAACTCCTATACTCAATACTTTGATTTATGAATGCCAGGATGCCAAAAGCCTTTTTTTACAACCCTGTCTACCTGTGACGCCACCTTCAGGGAATTACGTATCTGAACTCCCAGATCCCTTTGTTCCTCTGCACTCCTCAGTGCCCTACCATTTACTGTGTATGTCCTACCTTGATTTGTCCTTCCAAAATGCAACACCTCACTTGTCTGCATTAAATTCCATCTGCCATTTTCTAGCCCATTCTTCCAGTTGGTTCAGATCCCTCTGCAAGCTTTGAAATCCTTCCTCGCTGTCCACTACGCCTCCAATCTTAGTGTCATCAGCAAACTTGCTGATCCAATTTACCACATTATCATCTAGATCATTGATATAGACAACAAACAACAATGGCCTCAGCACCGATCCCTGAGGCACACCACTAGTCACAGGCCTCCAGTCTGAGAAACAATCATCCACTACCACTCTCTGTCTTCTCCCACACAACAAACAAATTGAGCTAATATCACAGATGGACAACTAATACAGACAGAGATCAATTTTTCTGAAGTTGTACAGTTCACTATGAAGTCCAGAAGGTTGCAATGTGTCCATATGGAAGGTGAGGTGTTGTTCCTCAAGCTTCCATTGGACCTCATTGTAACAGTACAGAAGGCCACAGGCTGATAGGTCGGAGTGGAAGTACGATGGAGCATTAAAGTGGCAGATAACAGGAAGCTCAGGGTCACCCTTGCAGACTGAATGGAGGTGCTCCACAAAGTGATCGCCTAATCTGTATTTGGTTTCTTCAATGTAGAGGAGACCATATTGCGAACACTGAATACAATACACTAGATTGGAAACACAAGAGATTCTGCAGATGCTGGAATCTGGAGCAACGCACACACAATCCTGGAGGAACTCAGCAGGTCAGGAAGCATCTATGAAAGGATATAAACAGTCGGTGTTTCGGGTCAAGACCCTTCATCAGGACTGATGAAATCTTTACCAGGATAGTGTGTGTTACACTAGATTGGAAGTATTGCAAGTGAATTGTTGTGTCACTAGAAATACTGTTGGGTCCCTTGATGGTGAGAAGGAAAAAGGCGAATGGACAAGTGTTGTATTATCAGTGATTGCAAGAGAAAGTGCTGAAAGAAGGGGGTGATTGGTGAGAATGGAAGAGTGGACTGCTGAAGGAACTGGTCCCTGCAAAATGCTGAAAGAGCCTCCTCTTTCAATGAGGCAATGGGAGCGGAGGCTATGGAAGTGGATGAGATGGGGTCAAGGGCTTTGTTAACAATGGTAGAGAGGAAACCATTACAGGAGGAAGGAAGACATTTTAGAGGTTTATGTATGGAAAGTTTCACCACTGGACTAAATACAATGGAGATGGAGGAACTGGGAGAATGGAACAGAGTCTTTACAGGAAGCAGGATGGAACAAAGAACAGGCAAGATAGCTATGGGAGTGAGTAGGCTTGTGATGGATGACAGTAGATAGACTGTCTCCTGAGATGGAGACAGAGCAATCGAGAAAACGAAGGGAAGAGTCAGAGATTGACCATGTGAAGGTAAGGACAGGGTGGAAATTAGCAACAAAAGTACTGAAATTGCCAAGTTCTGCACGAGTAGAGGGACCACTAATGCAGTCACTGATGTATCAGAAAAAGAGTTGAAGGAGTGGACCCCAGTAGGACTGACACAAAGACTATTTCACATATCCCACAAAAAGACAGGCCTAGTTTGTGCCCATGTGAGATCCCATAGCTACATCTTTGATCCAGGGGAAGTGAGTGGAGCTGAAGGAGAAATTGTTCAATGTGAGAACAAGTTAGTGGACATGTGAGAGAGAATCAATTACAGAGAAATAAGTATGGGAATGGGATTTCTCTGAGAGATGATTGGTTTCTTTCTATGTCACAATAGAATAGGATACTGCCTTTTTTGTCAGATATTATTTTCTTGCTTTTGCCTCATTTTTCATTTGATGAACATAGAACCACTTCCCTATTTGCAAGATCTCTCCTGGCATTTCTTGCCACTACATTATGAGGGGGTAACTGACTGACGGTATGGTGACCGTAATTTTGCAGAACTATTTGAGCACTTGAGCAGCAGTGATGTATTAAGGTTAATGAAGTTTCATTTGCTTTTTATAAAAACATACATGGCACTGAACATTCTTCCAAAAGTTATGGTACACTCCTGCCAATATTTTTGATTTTAACCAGCTTGACGATACCTATTCTACTTTGCTCCATAATGGCTCCTACTTTGAAACTCTAAGTCAAATTACATCCATGATTTTCACAGATGCTTCACAAAGTGAATCGTTTTACTTACTGGTAGTTCAACTGAGCCCTCTTTATGCGATTGTGTTGAAGATCCCAATGACAAAACTGAGCTCTGAGAAATCGTACGTTCCTTTCTGACTTTTGTGGTAGAATGGGAAACTGTCTGTTCATCTTCTTCATGTTGTTCTAGTAGATAAGCAAAATCAACTCCAGATTTTTTTAGCTGATTTAATTTTCCCCTTTCAACCACTCGACCCTGAAATTAATTTTCAACATGTAATTCAATCAATTGAAATTTAGGATGTGATTTCCTAAAGTATAATTGTGTAGTAATTTTAGGAAATCCTGCTCCTAGCATGAACCCAGAATATAGACTGGGAATTTGAGCACAAGCCTCCACAATCGTTTAGCCATTAATTTAAGCAAACTGAAAGTTAAAGAAGCACATACCACAATTCCAAATATAAAATAAAAATAAAAACACTCTGATCATGACAAAGAAACAGAGAAAGACATTTCATTAGGCCAAGACAGATCCAAATTACAAAAAAGCTCGATTGTAAGTAATTGGCTATTTTTCAATGTTAAAAGCAAACATGTCAATTTGATTGCCTGATGCACATTGTCTATATATTTTTACAAAGAGACACATGGTTCAAAGAAGAAACTTACCTCTTTTAATATGATAATTTGGCTAGCAGCACTTAAATATTGAAGCTGGTGGGTTACCAGAATACGAGGTTTATTTTTCAGAACTCCTGTTATACACCTGCAGTACAAGAATAAGAAATAAGAAAAATCAGCATCTTTATACTACCATCTGTGATACCATGATCCTAAATTTAAATTCCAGTTTGCACTTTGTTTGTTTGTTTCAAGGTGATTTTAGTGGTGCTGAACAAGTTGGAGAAGAGTTGACAAGTGAAGAACCTGTCTATATAAAAGTCTGCATGGCAATACAAGGAAAATGCTACTGAGTATATTAGTATAACGAGAAGATTATTTGAAATAAAAATGAGTGGTGATCAGTGGGTCATGTTCAAGGTCTTATAGCATAGACATAGGCCCTGCGGCTCACTGTGTCTATGCTGGCCATAGTACATATCTACACTAATCCCATTTCTCAGCACTCAGCTTACAGCTTTTCTATGGCATGGTATTTCACATGCTCACCCAAATGCTTCTTAACTGTTTTAAGAGTAGCCATTTTCATCACTCCCTCAGGAAGTGCGTTCCAAATTCCAATTCCAATTTGGAACTGGAAATTGCCCATAGAATTTCACGCTATGGGCAAGAAATTCTTCCTCAAATCCCTTCTAAATCTTCCAATATGTTTGGTATCCCCTCTCTGCAGCATTATAAAATTTAGGAAGAATATCCTTTGTGACATTGAAACTGTATGAACTGGCAAATGCACAACTTATAAAACTGTTCAATTATAGGAGTTTCTTCAATCATTATTTTGAAGGGAGGAAAAAGAATTTGTTAGCAGCATCATGATATCTAGACTAGATCCAAATTGCAAAAGCCTGGAGAAGCTTGACTCTTAGTAACTAGCTATTATTCAATAGGGAAAGCAAACGTATACCAGTATGAATGCCTCGACTCCCATATTTTAAAACAAAACTTGCCTCTTTTAATATCATAATTTGGTAATGTTCAACCACCTTCTAGGTGAAATAATTCTCCCTTAAATCCCTTGTAAATCTTCCACCTCTTACCTTAAGGCTATGCTCTCAGGTTACAGATACTTCTATCTCTGCTCCTCATAATCTCTTATCCTTCAATCATGTCACTACTAAGCCTTCTTTACTTGAAAGAAAACAGACCCAGCCTACCCAGTTTCTCCTCATAGCTGAAATGCTCCATCTCAGCCAACATCCTGATGAAGTTGCTCTGCACCCTCTGCAGTGCAAATACACCTTTCCTATAGTATGACAACTAGAACTGCACAAAATACCCACCTGTGGTCTGACTAATGTTTTATATAGTTGTAATATAACTGCTACATTCATTACTCTAATTTCAATGCTCTAGTTAATGAAAATAAGCATTCTGAATGCCTTCACCACCACCTTATCTGCCTGCACTACTGCTTTCAGGGATCCTGGACCATTAACACCAAGGTCCCTCTGTTCCTCAGTACTTTCTAGGATTGTTCTATTCATTGTGTATATTCTGGATTTATTTTCCCTACTAAAATGCATCACCTGGTGTGGTAAAGAAATCGGTACTGAGACCTCACCTATTTATAATTTACATGAATGAAGGCATTGAGTGCATTGTACCCAAACTTGCAGACAATATAAAGATCGGTAGAAAAATAAATTGGAGGAGGACAATAAATGTCTACAGATGGACACAGGTAAGTTAATTGAATGGGTAAAAAGTTGGCAGAGTCATAGAAAGTCATAGAGTTCTACAGCACAGAAACAAGCCCTTGGGCCCAAATTGGTCCATGCCGACCAAGGTACCCCATCCAAGCTAGTCCCATTTGCCAGCATTTGGCCCATAACCTTCTAAGCCTTTCCAATCCATTACCTGTCCAACTGTCTTAAAAATTATTATTGTACCTGCCTCAACCACTTCCTCTGGCAGCTCATTCCACATACATATCCCCCATTGTGTAAAAAAAAGTTGCCCATCAAGTTCCTATTAAATCTTCCCCTCTCACCTTAATCCTATGTCATCCAGTTCTTGATTCCCCAATTCTGGGGAAAAGACTGAGTGCATTCATCCTATTTATGCCCCTCATGATTTTATACACCTCCATAACATCACCTCTCAGTCTCCTATGCTGTCCAACCTCTCCTTATAACTCAGACCCTCAAGTCCTGGCAGCATCCTTGTAAATCTTTTCTGCACTCTTTCCACTTTAATAAAATCCTTCCTATAGCAGGGCAACCAAAACTGAACACAATACTCCAATGCATTCTTACCAGCGTCCTGTACAAAAACACCATGACCTCCCAGCTTTTATACTCAATGCTTGACTTATGAAGTCCAGCATGCTAAAAGCCTCCTTCACCATCCTGCCAACCTGTGACTCCACTTTCAGTGAACCGTGTATTTATACTCCAAGGTCCTTCTGTCCTACAAGACTCCCCAGGGCCCTGCCGTTTACTGTGAAAGTCCTACCTTGATATGACTTTCCAAAATGCAACATCTCACATTTATCCAAATTGACTCCATTTGCCATTGCTTCGCCCACTTACTCAGCTGATCAAAATCCCCTTGTAATTTTTGATAACCTTCTTCATTGTTCACTATACCACCTATTTTAGTGTCATCTGCAAACTTACTTAACGTGCCTTGTATGAAAAAAACAAGATGTTAGAGGAACTCAGCAGGCCAGGCAGCATCCGTGGAAAAAAACAGGCGGTCAACGTTTCGGGTCAGGACCCTTCTTCAGGAATGAAGATAGGAAAAGGGGAAGCCCAATATATAAGGCGGAAAAACAGAGCAGTAAAACAGAACAGTACTGCTCTGTTTCTTCCCCCTATATATAGGGCTTCTCCTTTTCCTATCTTCAGTCCTGAACAAGAGTCCTGACCCAAAACATTAACCGTCTCTTTTTCTCCACAGACGCTGCCCGGCCTGCTGAGTTCCTCTAGCATCTTGTTTTTTTCATCTAGATTCTAGCATCTGCAGTACTTTATTTCTCAACCATGCCCTGTACACTTCTATGCAAATTGTTGATATAGATCACAAACAACAATGGGCCCAGCACTGACCCCTGAGGCACACCATTAGTCAGGGGCCTCCAGTCTGAGAAACAACCTTCCGTCATCACCCTCTGCTTTCCACAATCAAGCCAATTGTGTATCCAGTTAGCCAGCTCTCCCTGGATTCCATGTGATCTAACCTTCCAGAGCAGCCTACCATGTGGAACCTTATCAAAGGCCTTACTGAAGTCCATATAAACCACGTCTACCACCCTCCCCTCACCAACTTTGTTGGTTGCATCATCAAAAAACTCAATCAAGTTTGTAAGACATGATCTCCCAAGCACTACCCCTAATCAACCCCTGTCTTTCCAGCTGTACATACAGTGGCATGCAAAAGTTTGGGCACCCCTGGTCAAAATTTCTGTTACTGTGAATAGCTAAGCAAGTAAAAGATGACCTGATTTCCAAAAGGCATAAAGTTAAAGATGAAACATTTCTTTAATATTTTAAGCAAGATTACTTTTTTATTTCCATTTTTTACAGTTTCAAAATAACAGAAAAGGAAAAGGGCCCAAAGCAAAAGTTTGGGCACCCTGCATGGTCAGTACTTAATAACACCCCCTTTGGCAAGTATCACAGCTTGTAAACGCTTTCTGTCGCCAGCTAAGGGTCCTTCAATTCTTGTTTGGGGGATTTTCGCCCATTCTTCCTTGCAAAAGGCTTCTAGTTCTGTGAGATTCTTGGGCCGTCTTGCATGCACTGCTCTTTTGAGGTCTATCCACAGATTTTCAATGATGTTTAGGTCGGGGGATTGTGAGGACCATGGCAAAACCTTCAGCTTGTGCCTCTTGAGGTAGTCTATTGTGGATTTTGAGGTGTCTTTAGGATCGTTATCCTGTTGTAGAAGCCACCCTCTTTTCGTCTTCAGCTTTTTTACAGATGATGTGATGTTTGCTTCCAGAATTTGCTGGTATTTAATTGAATTTATTCTTCCCTCTACCAGTGAAATGTTCCCCGTGCCACTGGCTGCAACACAAGCCCAAAGCATGATCCATCCACCCCTGTGCTTAACAGTTGGAGAGGTGTTCTTTTCATGAAATTCTGCACCCTTTTTTCTCCAAACATACCTTTGCTCATTGTGGCCAAAAAGTTCTATTTTAACTTCATCAGTCCACAGGACTTGTTTCCAAAATGCATCAGGCTTGTTTAGATGTTCACTTGCAAACTTCTGATGCTGAATTTTGTGGTGAGGACACAGGAAAGGTTTTCTTCTGATGACTCTTCCATGAAGGTCATATTTGTGCAGGTGTCGCTGCAAATTAGAACAGTGCACCACCATTCCAGAATCTGCTAAATCTTCCTGAAGGTCTTTTGCAGTCAAACAGGGGGTTTGATTTGCCTTTCTAGCAATCCTATGAGCAGTTCTCTCAGAAAGTTTTCTTGGTCTTCCAGACCTCAACTTGACCTCCACCGTTCCTGTTAACTGCCATTTCTTAATTACATTATGAACTGAGGAAACGGCTACCTGAAAATGCTTTGCTATCTTGTATAGCCTTCTCCTGCTTTTGGGCATCATTTATTTTAATTTTCAAAGTGCTAGGCAGCTACTTAGAGGAGCCCATGGCTGCTGATTGTTGGGACAAGGTTTGAGGAGTCAGGATATTTATAAAGCTTTGAAATTTGCAGCACCTGGTCTTTCCTAACGATGACTGTGAACAAGCCATAGCCCTAAGAAGCTCATGAAGGTCTGAGACCTTGGTAAAAGTTATCTGAGAGCTCAAATCTCTTGGGGTACCCAAACTTTTGCATGGTGCTCCTTTCCTTTTTTCACTCTAAAATTGTACAAAACAAAAATAATACACTAATCTTGCTTAAAATATTGAAAAGAATGTTTCATCTTTAACTTTATGACTTTTTGAGATCAGTTCATCTTCTACTCACTTAATTATGCACAGTAACAGAAATTTTGACCAGGGGTGCCCAAAATTTTGCATTCCATTGTATATCTTATCCCTCAGAATCTTCTCCAGTAACATGTAAGACTTACTGGTCTATAGTTCCCAGTTGTTCTTTGCCACCCTTCTTAAATAAAGGCACAACATTTGCTGCCCTCCACTCTACCGGCACCTCACCCGTGGCTAACGATGATGCACATATCTCAGCCAGGGCTCCCACATTTTCTTCTCCAGCCTCCCACAGTGTTCTTCGATATACCTGGTCAGGCCTTGGAGATTTGTCTACCTTCATACCTTTTGAGACATCCAGCACCTTCTCTACTGTAATGTAGACTATCCCCATTTACTTTTCCTCATTCCAAAGTCTTCATGTCTTTCTCCATGGTAAAAACAGAGGAGGAATATTCATTAAGGACCTTGCCCATCTCCTGCGGCTCCATGCAAATGTGTCCCCTTTGGCCTTTAAGGGGCCCTATTCTCTCTCTAGTTACCCCTCTTCCCTTAATATACATAAAATCTCTCTGGATTTTCCTTAATCTTCTCTGCCAAAGTTATCTCATGCCCCCATTTTGTCCTTCTGATTTTCTTCTTGAGTACACATCTGCATCCCTTATACTCCTCCAGGGTTTCACTTGATCCCAGCTGCCTGTACCTGACCCACACCTCCATTTTCCTGGCCAGGGCCTCAATATCCCTCATCATCCAGGGTTCCCTACTCCTACCAGCCTTGCCCTTCACTCTAACAGGAACATGCAGACATTGAGTTTTCACTATCTCACCTTCAAAAGCCTCCCACTTGCCTGTGGTCCCTTTGCCCGCAAACAACAGACTCCAATCAATCTCTATCCCACCTAAAACACCTGAAAGAACATTAAGCTACTAGTTCTGTCCCTCCCTCAGCTACGTTTCCATAATGGCTATAACGTCCCAGTCCCACATAGCTATCCAAGCCGCCTTACGTCTAAATTCATCCACCGAGTGTAGCGGGTGGAATGGTGGTGTAGCGGTTAGCGTAACACTATTACAGCACCAGTGACCCTGGTTCAATTCCTGCTGCTGTCTGTAAGGAGTTTGTACATTCTCCCCATGTGTCTGCGTGGGTTTCCTTTAGGTGCTCTGGTTTCCTCCCACATTCCAAAGACATGTAGATTAGGAGTTGTGGGCACGCTATGTTGGCGCTGGAAGAGTGGCAACACTTGCAGGCTGCCCCCAGCACATTCTCAGTAATGCAAAAAGACACATTTCACTGTGTGTTTCGACGTACATGTGATTAATAAATAAATATTTAAATATCTTGCACGGAAATAAATGCAATTTAATTCAACAGGCTTTCCTCGCTCCTGGCCATTCTCCTGCCTGTCATGCCTATTCAATTTGCTGTCACTGACTTCTACATCACTTCCAGCCTCTCATTTGCCTTCCTGATGCTTGGGATCCCACCCCACTACCAATCTAGTTTAAACCCACTCTAGCAGCATGAGCAAATCTGCTTGCTAGGATATTGGTGACCCCAGCTCCTCCACCTGCTACCCCCCACCCCCCCCACCAGTTCAGGTGTAACCCATCCCTGTTGTACAGGTTACCACTGCCCCAGAAGAGATCTCAATGGTTCAAAAATCTGAATCCCTGTCCCCTACACTAATATTTCAGCCATGCATTATTTGCCACAACCTCCTATTCTTACCCTCACTAGCATGTGGCACTGGAAGTAATCCAGAGATTACTACCTTTGAGGTCCTGCTTTTTAACTTCTTCCCTAGCTCCCTGTATTCACTCCGCAGGACCTCATCACTTTCTCTACCTATGCCATTTGTGCCAACGTGCACAATGACTTCTGGCTGCTCACCCTCCCCCTTGAGAATGTTCTGTAGCCCCTCCATTACATCCTGGACCCTGGCACCAGGAAGGCAACACACCATTCCAGAGTCCCTTTTGCGGCCACAGACTCTCCTGTGCGCCCCCCTAACTATCGAGTCCCCTATCACTAGAGTCCTGTCTGCCTTCTCCCTTCCCTACTGAGCCCCAGAGCAAGTTCTGTTTGGAGGATGTCTAGCAAGTGCGAGGCTTTTAAAAATAAGGTGGAGAGAGTTCAGGGATAGCACGTTTCTGTTGGACAGAAGGGCAAGGCTGGCAGGATCACTGAGGGATATTGAGGCCCTGGTTGATGAGGAATAATGAGGCACCAGTCAGGAAACAGGAGGCATATATCAGGTATAGGCAGCTGGGAGTACTTAAGAGATCTAGAAGTACACTTACGAGGGAAATGAGGACAGTAAAAAGAGAACATGAGATATCCTTGGCAGATAAGGTAAAGGAGAATCCTAAGAGCTTCTACGTATATTGGGAGCAAAAAGAAAGAATAGGTCCCCTGAAGGAACAATATGATCGTCTATGTGTAGAGCAACAGGAGATGGGCAAGGTCTTAAATGAATATTTTTCGTTTGTATTTACCATGGAGAAGGTCTCAGAAGCTAAGGAATTAAGGGAAATGAATAGCGATATATCAGAACATATCCACATTACAACCAAGGAGGTGCTGGTGGTCTTAAGGCATATTAAGGTGGATATATCTCTGGAGCCTGATCGTGCATCCTAGAACATTGTGGGAAGCTAAGGAAGAAATTGCAGGGGTCCAAGCAGAGATATTTGCATTATCTTTAGCCACCAGAAGACTAGAGGATGACTGATGTTGTGACTTTATTTAAGAAGGGTTGCAAGGACAAGCCAGTGAACTACTGGTCAATGAATTGGGACGTCATGTTGCAACTGTACAAGTCATAGGCGAGACCACACTTGGAACACTGTGTGCTGTTCTGGTAGCCCAGCTGTAAGAAGTGTGTCAGTAAGCTGGAAAGGGGTGCAGAAAATATTCACAAGGATGTTACCGGGACTGGAGGGATTGAGTTATAAGGGAGGCTGGATAGGTTGGGGCCTTTTTTTCCCTGGAGTGTAGGAGGCTGAGGGGTGACCTCATAAAGGTATATACAATCATGAGGGACATAGATAAGGTATATGGTCACAGTCTTTTTCCCAGTGTATGTGAGTCTAAACCTACAGGACATAGATTTAAGGTGAGAAGTGAAAAATTTAAAAGGGACCTGAGGGGCAACTTTTTCCACACAGAGGGTGGTGGGTAGAAGGACTGATTTGCCAGAGGAAGCTGTAGAGGCAGGTACAATTGCAATGTTTAGAAGACATTTGGACTGGTGCATGGATACAAAAGGTTTAGAGCGATATGGATCAAACACAGGCAAATTGGACTAGCTGTGATAGACATCTTGGTCGGCATGGATGAGTTGGGCCAAAGGGCCTGTTTTTGTGCTGTATCCTTTACACTGTCCACAGCTCCACCAATCTTGGTGTCACCTGCAAACTTGCTAATCCACCCATCTACATTTTCATCCCAGTCATTGATTTATGTCACAAACAGCAGAGGTCAGAGCACTGATCCTTGCAGAACACCACTGTTCATGTACTGGTCAATACTTATTAGATTCCAGCACTTGTAGCCTTTGTGTCACTGCTTATCACCCACCAGCCTCTTATCTCCACCTTCACTCTCCCCTTGCCCAACCTAACTCTGTCTGCACTTTTTTTCACCTTGTTTGCTTCCACCTATCACCCATCTGCCTCTGTCTCTCAACTCCACCCCTCCCTTGCTCCTCTTTATACCAGCTATCTTCGCTCTCCACCCTCGGTCCTGATGCAGGGTCTCTATCCCCCCACAGATGATGCTCAACCATCTGAGTTCCTCCAGCAGTTTGTTTTTTGCTTGGACAAATTTACATCCATGGTAAAGATAAGCTGGGTGGGATTAGGGAACTGGAAACTGTCTAAGTGGCTGAGGGCACCAGAAGCATTATGGCTGCAAGTGGGAAGTGGACACGGGGCAAAAGGATGGATTAAAGGTAAGAAGAAACAAGCTCAATGGGGCCAGAGCAGGTTGAATCAATGGGTCAGCCAGTCAGTCCTGTCTATGGCCACTTGCACTGTAATAATGAGGTCCAATGCAAGCTTGAGGAACAGCAGCTCATCTGTCTGGGCACAGTGCAGCCTCCACAAAGCATGTCTGTGACCTTCCAGGAATACATTTATTGCACCATGGTACAACATCACCCATCAGTACAGGTGTTTTCACCTCCAGAGAGTGCACCTACATGCAGGAGGGATTTTTCTGCACAATCAATGAATGGTCACTTCTGACAACTCCAACAAAGAATAGAATTAGTTAGGTGGAACAAATGCCCATATTACACAAATATCACTGAGTTGCACTTGGCCAAACGAATATCTTAACAAAAGTTTTTGCTGTGTAGTATTTAAACTCCAACATAATATGTTTAAGATGACCTGCAGCAGTGTGGCAAAAGGATTAAGTGTTGGGGCAAAGGAACAGCCTTGTTTAACATCATTCTTCACTGAGAATAACTTAGTTCTTGACTCACAGGTTAACAGCATGGATTGCCATCGTGGAGCAGATGTAAGATGGAGACAAATTTCTGTGGGCAGCCGAATTTGAGGAGAATGTTCCACAGCCCATCCCATTGATAGAGTCAAAGGCTCATATATAATGACTGGTGCTGCTCCATGCATTTTTCTTAAAATTGCCACACAACAACAATCACCTCCACTATGCCTCTCGAGACAAAATCCACAAATGAATTTGGGAGGCATCTCTTCAGCCAGTGGGAGGAGGTGGTTGGCAATGGCACTGACAGCCCTGTGGTGGACAGCATGGAAACTCTTCTGTAGTTATCACAGCCAAACTTGTCTCCTTTCTTGAAGATGGTCATGATTATAGCACCTTTGAGCTCCCCTGGAATATTTTCCTTATCCCAGTTGCCCTGGAAAACATGAATCATTTCCCAGATCTAGGGAGCCACCTCTCAGCAAAGACAGACTTTGATGATGAAATTCACCACTGCCTTCCATGCACCAACACACCTTTGATGGAGAAAAATGGTAATTGTAGATCAAGACCTTAGATCTGGCACAAAACACATGGTCTAACAGATAGCAATGATCCTGTCCCCCCTACATGCTTCTTATATCTGGGCCACCTACAGCAGGTATCTCAAGAAAATTATCTCAAGAAAAACAAACTGCTGGAGGAACTCTATGGTTCGAGCAGCATCTCCCATAGATGCTACTGGACCCGTTGGGTTCCTCCAGCAGTTTGATTTTTGCTCCAGATACCAGCATTAGTAGTCTCCTGTGTCATCACAAATAACTGGTTCTGCAAAATCTTCCAAATTCACTGAACAAACAAGTGAACCAATGGCAAGTCCTCTCAATATTCTCAATATTCAGGCTATGTTGGGCAGGCCACACTGGCTGATACCAGAATTCCAATCCATCATGGAGACAGAGGGAAAGATTGAAGAATCTACTCAAAGTCTCCATCATCCTCACTAACTCTGAGAATCTCTCAACCATGATCACTCAAACTGAAGAAGAAGACTTCAGTATGGTGTTGAGAACATCTAGAGCACACAGAGGGCCAACAGAAGCAGTAGAAGGAATGCACCATAGTCATAGAGTAATACAGTACAGAAACAGGCCCTTCGGCCCATGCCACCTGATCTCCAGCCTTACCCATGAACTACCCATGCACACATCAGCCATCATCTGTGGAAGTCCATCGTTCTGACATTAATCTCATTAACCATCTCAGAACCCACAAAACCTGAGTGAAGTAAGCCAGTCTCAAGGTTCTGCATTTGAAGAAGAAAAAAGGTGGAGTGCAAAACATTATTCTATTCGTCTGAATGCTGCTGCAGGACCACCTTTTATTGACAGGATTTCCACAAAGAGGAAGACAAGTGAGTTGACATCTACAGACTGTTGCCCACAAGGAACCTTTTAAGGACTGGGAGGAAATTCAGGCAACACGAACTTCACAAGATGAAAAGCTCATCGTGACAGTGTGCCTACCCTAGCAGAGCATCAGATTAGATACTAGAATTGTGATAAAACAAATCAGATTCAAGCTCACAGTTCATGAAGGAAGACGCCTAGTACTACTGGGCTGAACTCAAGCAAAAGGAAAAGGACAGCTACTGTCATTTGGTCTCAGATCAAGTATAGTCAGCACTACTGGTTTAGAGATAACAAACGAGCCCCATAATAGCAAAGCAGTCTGAAGAAGGCTATCAGGAAAGCACTTTGAAGTGCTTAGAACAGTGACAAACGTAACAGACTGGCTCCAGGAGGTGAGTCGCAGCATGGAAAAGCTGGCATGCAACCAGGAATCTCACTTCTACTCTCAAAGTAATTCACATTTCTGTGGCAGGCAAAGGTAAAGCTGAAGAATCACAACAGCTGAAGGAACAAGTTCCTGCTCCAGTCCCAGTCCTCCAGAAAGGTTGATTTCCAGAGACAGCAGCTTGCTGCTCTTCAGGATACCAGTGCAGCTATCAGAGAGCAGTTAGTCATGTTCAACATCTATTTGCTGTGTTTACCAGGATTCTGAAGGTGATGACAGCAGTGAAATCTGGGTAACACCTGATGCACATCCCGCTGTCTGTCTGAAGGTCCATTTGACAGTGCAGGAAAGAAAACTTGCCCTCTTTCTGGATCTATCTTGCAGGCTCTGGAACAAGCACTGCCCTTGCTCATGCATCCAAGCTTGCTTACCCACAACTGCAATCATATAGCTAGCCCATCATATACATGGTGTCTTTGCAGGCAATAATAAAGGGACATTTGTAACCAAAGCCCAGGAACATAAAAACATAGAAAACCATTGCATGACTATTCCACTTGGTCCTTCAAGCCTGCTCTGCCATCCAATGTGATCATGGTTGGTCATCCAAGTTCAGTACCCTGTTGCTGCTTTTTCCCAATTCCTGCTTTTTCCTAATATCCCTTGATACATTTAGCCCTAAAAACTACAAAAGTTTTCCTAAAAACTACACCTAAGTCATTTTTTAATATACTTAATGATTTGGCTTCACCAATATCTGGGTGAAGAAATTTCTCATTTCTGGGCTTTGAGTACAAGAACTGGGACATCATGTCACAACTATACAAGACATTGGTGAAGCCACCCTTGGAGTATTGTGTGCAGTTCTGGTTATCGAGCTATAGGAAGGATGTCATTAAGTTGGAAAGGGTGCAGAAAAGATTCACAAGGATGTTACAGGCTTGAATTATAGGAGAGGCTGGATAGACTGGGTCTTTTTACCTGAGGCATAGAATGTGGAGTGGTGACCTTATAGAGGTATATAAAATCATGAGGGGCATAGATTTAAGGTGAGAGGAGAAAATTTAAAAGGGACCTGAGGGGCAACTTTTTCATACAAGCTAACAGAGGAAGTGGTAGCCATGGGTAGAATCACAATGTTTAAAAGACATTTAAACAGGTACCAGAACAGGAAAGGGTTAGAGGGATATTGGCCAATGCAGGCAAATGGAACCAGCTCAGGTAGGCAGCTTGGTCAATATGGATAAGTTGGGCCAATGGGCCTGTTTCCCTGCTGTATAACTTTATGTCTCTATGACTCAAGCCGGGACTTGTCTGTCATTGGGAACATCATTCCTGCACCCAGTCTGTCAAGTCCTGTTAGAAATTTGTAATTTTCTATGAACTTCCTGTATTGTGGAGGGTCGTGGCTGTCACGTGACAGCACTGCCCACTACCTGGTCAGAAGACACGCCACTGCCAATCAAGGTTTGGCCCTGCCCCACCCATCAGCGCACACCTGACCATTGGCCCCTTTAAGTACCTTTGTACTTGGCCTCGGGCCATTGGCCTTTGTAATCGATTAGTCCTTGCTGGCACCGAGCCATTGGCTTTTGTAGATTACCTGCGCTGGACCCCCCCAGCCCTCCAGCACTATAAAGGGCGCCACATGCTCGGCTCTTTCTCTTTGCCATCTTTGAGGGACCACCCTGCTTCACTCCAGGCCGAGTACCATGGAACAGCACTGGAGAAATCGCTGGTGAGGTGTGCATTGTGAAAGGGTTAGGAGCATTTTAGTTAGTGTCCCTAGTAGCCTAGAGCCATGCTTGCACTGAGTCAAGGGTTGTCAGGTATCATATTGTTTTTCCTTGATTGTGTGTGCCTAGTTCGTTTTGTGTGTGTGTGCGCTTTATCCCCAGTGCGATTTTCCCAAACTCGCTATAAACTGTGCGTGCGTGTGTTATCCCCATTACCATTTTCCCACGCTCGTCTTTTGTAAATAAATCATTTACTGCCAGACTGTGTTCAGAGTCCTTGCTTTTGAGACCCCAAATCTGTCTCCTCACTCACAACACTTCCCCTCTCATTCTTCTAAACACGAGTGAATATTAACCAAATGAACCTAATCTCTTCATATGTCAGTCTACTGAATCTTTGATGCACTCCCTCCATAGCAAAAACAACCTTTCTCCGATGAGGGGATCAAAATGCATGCAAATGCAGACACCAAGTACCTGCAGCAAGACATCCCTGCTACTGTACTCAAACTACCTCACCATAAAGGCCAGCATACCATTTGCCTTCCTAACTGCCAGCTGCGCCTGCATGCTTACCTTCAGCAACTCGCATACAAGGACACCCAGGTCTTGTTACACCTCCCTTGTTCCCAGTCTATTACTGTTTGGATAACAATTTGCCGCCTTCTTTCTGCCACCAAATTGGATAACATCACATTTATCCACATTATATTCCATGAGCGATATTATAACAAGAGCCATGGTATTACTAAGAGGTTAGGGAAGAGCTGGACGAAATGAGATTTATTGAGATTGGTATAGTACATGAACAAAGCTAGCCTTTCAGCAGCCAGGCAGCAGTCACAGGGACCATGGCATGGTGGTGGGATTTCCAAACCAACATGGAAAACCACTAGAACCAAGAAGCAGAAAGTAACCAGTGATTATAGTTGTTGCTAATGTAAGTTTGCTTTGTTTCCAAATATGTAGTGTTACTTTAAATTGTTATTTGTCAATTTGTGGAGCAAATACTAAACAAAGCCATTCAAATTTAATTGATTGTACATATAGTGTGCATGTTACTAATGTTTTTCATTCTTCAGCTCCTTTATCTTATCTAACTAAGATAAGATTCGGTTGACTGAATTGGAGCATTCCTGCCTGTGATCATATGCTGCAAGAGTATAAATGCTCCCATTTGTGGGTCATTCTTGTCCATTTCTCTTATTTACATCATTAATTTTTGAACTGAGAGAACTGTGTATTAGCCAACCTATTCTGGCATTTCATGACAGCAAATTTATCATCCCAGCTACTTTATGGAGTCTGGCATCAGAAACCAATCAATACCGACACCAGCAGTCTATTATTGTCAGGCTCTCGTACCAAATTATGATTCAATATCAGCAATAGTAGTGGACTGGTGTAGGACCTTCAGAGGTTACCATGGTGAATAACAAGAGAGGCAGTGTTTCTTCAGAATTCCAATAGTACATAGAACATAGAACAGTACTGCACAGGAACAGGCCTACTCGGCATCGTTAGCTTAATTAGGTAGGCCCACAGTGTTGTGCTGAAATAATTAAACTAATGATGCCAAATTAAAATAATCCCTTCTGCCTGCACATGGTCCATATCCCTCCAATCTGCATATTCATAGAGTCATGACAGCAGGGAAACGGGCCAACCAAGATTCCAATCTAACATAGTCCCATCTGTCCATGTTTCGCCTATATCCCACTAAACCTCTCCTATCCACATACTTGTCCAAGTACCTTTAAAATATTGTTCATGTACCTGCTTTCAACCACTTTCTCTGGCAGTTCATTCCATATACTGACCATTCTCAGGGTGAAAAAGTTGTCCCTCAGGCTCCTATTAAATTTCTCCCCACTCACCCTCTCATTCTTGATTCCCTAACCCTGGGAAAAAGATTGTGTGCATTCACCCTTTCTATACCCCTCACAATTTTATACACTGCTATAAGATCATACCTCATTCTCCTACACTCCAATGAAAAAAGTCCTGACCTGCTCAACCTCTCTCCAGTCCCTTCATAAATTTCCTCTGCACTCTTTCCAGCTTAATGGCATCTTTCCTTTAGCAATATTCCAAATGTGGCCTCACCAATTTCTTGTACAACTGCAACATAATATTCCAACTTCTATACTCAGTGCCCTGACTGATGGAGGCCAGCATGCTAAACACCACTTTCATCACCCTGAATACCTGCAATGCCACTCTCAAGGAACCATGTACTTGTACTCCTAGGTCCCTCTGTTCTACAACACTTCCCTGGACCCTACCATTCACTGTCAAAGACCTACTCTCATTTGTCTTCCCAAAATACAACATCTCACACTTATTGGAATTAAACTCCATTCGCCATTCCTCAGCCCGCTTAAGCAGCTGTTCAAGGTCCCTCTGTAAATCTTGATAATCATCTTTACTGTCAACAACACCACCTGTTTTAGTGTCATCTGCAAACTTACTAATCATGCCTTGTACATTCTCATCCAAATCATTGATATAGATGACAAATAGCAATGGGCCAAGCACCGACCCCTGTGGCACACCACTAGTCACAGGCTTCCAGTCTGAGAAACAACCTTCCACCATCACTCTCTACCTCCTACCATCAAGCCAATTATATATTCAGTTAGCTAGCTCTTCCTCAATCTCAAGCAACCTAACTTTCCACAGCAGCCTACCATGCGAAACCTTATCAAAGGCCTTACTGAAGTCCATATAGAACCATGTCTACTGCCCTGCCCTCATCCACCTTTTGTTTACTTCTTCAAAAACTCAGTCAAATTCGTGAGACATGATCTCCGATGCACAAAGCTGTACTGACTATCCGTAATCAACCCATGTCTTTCCAAATACTTGTATATATTATCGCTCAGAATCCCCTCTAGTAACTCACTTACCACAGCTGTTAGGTTTACAGGTCTAAAGTTCCCAGGTTTCTCTTTACAGCCCTTCTTAAATAAAAGCACAACATTAGCCACCCTCCAGTCTTCCGGCACGTCAGCCCTCCAGTCTTCTGGCACATCTGTCCCTTTCCATAACTAATTTAAAAGTAATAGAGCTATAGTCACTCATCCCAAAGTGCTCCCCCACTGAAACCTCAGTCACTTGTCCTGCCCCATTTCCCAAGAGTAGGTCAAGCTTTGCCCGCTCCCTGGCCTTCAATATATTGTGTGAGGAAACTTTCCTGAACACACCTA
Source organism: Pristis pectinata (assembly GCF_009764475.1). NCBI lineage: Eukaryota > Metazoa > Chordata > Chondrichthyes > Rhinopristiformes > Pristidae > Pristis > Pristis pectinata. The sequence continues at coordinate 62,763,114 of NC_067415.1, read as the reverse complement.
ACAAATTCCGCTCCATCTAAGCCCTTAGCACTATGGCAGTCTCAATCTGTATTTGGAAAGTTAAAATCCCCTACTATGCCAACCCTATTATTCCTGCAACTTTCTGCAGTCTCCCTGCATATTTGTTCCTCTGATTCCCATTGACTATTAGGGGCCCAATAGTACAATTCCAACAAAGTGATCATCCCCTTCTTATTTCTCAGTTCCTCCTATAAAGCCTCACTGGACAATCCCTCAGTAATTTCATCTCGGACTACTGCTGTGATGTTCTCCTTGATGAGAAATATAACTCCCCTTCCTCTTTTTCCTCCACCTCTATCCCGCTTATAGCACCTGTACCCTGGGACTGTCACCTGTGCCAGTCCTGTCCCTCCCTTAGCTATGTTTCTGTAATGGCTATAATATCTCAGCTATCCATATCTCAGCTATCCTTACCTGTATCCATATCTCAGCTATCCTTACCTGTCAGGCCTCTTGCCTTGAAATAAATGCAGTTTAATCCAACAGTCTTTCCTCGCTCCCTGTCGTGCTGCTGCCTGTCTTGTCTACTGGCCTTACTGTCATTGAATTGTGTCTCAACTTCCAGCCTCCCATCTGCCTCACTTCTTTGGATCCCACTCCTCTGCCAATCTAGTTTAAACCCTCCCTAGTAGCACCAGCAAATCCACCTGCTAGGATATTGGTTCCCCTTCATTTCAGATGCAACCCGTCCCTCTTGTACAGGTCACCTCTGTTCCAGAAGAGATCCCAATGGTCCACAAATCTGAATCCCTGCCCCCTGCACCAACTTTTCAGCCATGCATTCATCTGCCTTATCCTCTTATTCTTACCCTCAGTAGCTTGTGGCACAGGGAATAATCTAGAGATTACTACCTTCGAGGTTCTGCTTTTTAACCTCTTTCCGAATGTTCTATATTCATTCTACAGGACCTTATCCCTTTTTCTACCTTCATCATTTGTGCCAATACGCACAAAGACTTTGGCTGCTTACCTTCCCCCTTGAGAATGTTCTGCAACTATTCAGAGACATCCTTGACCCATCCTTAAGTCCTGGTGACTCAGACTGCTGCTGCTGATCTCTCTTAAACGGTCATGCCCAAACAGTATCCAAAACAGTATACTTGTTTTCAAGTGGAAAAACCACAGGGGTATCCTACACTATCTATCTACCCCCTCTACCTTTCCTGGTGGTCACCCAACTACCTGCAGCCTGCACCCTAGGTATGACTACTTCACTGAAATACTTATCTATGATGCTCTCAGCATTCTGGATGATGTTAAGGACTACACCTGTGGGAAGTGTGTCCAGCTGCAGCTCCAGTTCTAGCTCCTTAACATGGTCAGCTAGGAGCTGCAGCTGGACACATTTCCTACAGGTGTAGTCCTGGAAGTCTCCCTGACCAAGTTTGGTTCTAGAAAAACCTAAAATGAATGTCATTCAGTAGGGCTGGTGATTAAGTATCACTTGACAGGCCTGTTGATGACATCTTCCATTACTTGGCTGATGATTGAGAGTTGACTGATTTAGAAGTTTGGTTTTAGAGTCATAGAGTAATATAACATGGAAGCAGGCCCTTTAGCCCAAGTCATCTGTGCCGACCAAGGTGCCCACCTAAACTAGTCCCATTTCCCCTCGTTTGACATGTATCTCTCCAAGCCTTTCCCATCCATATAATTTATCCAAATGTCTTTTAACTGTTGTTATTGTACCTGTCTCAACTACTTTCCCTGGCAGCTTATTCCATATACAGTACATATCACCAGCTGTCTGAAGAATTTGCCCCTCAGATCCCTTTTAAATCTTTCCCCTCTCACCTTAAACTTATGCCCTCTAGTTTATGTTTTCCTTTCCCTGGGAAAAAGACTGTATGCATTTCCCCTATCTATGCCCCTCATGATTTTATACACCTCTATAAGGTGTATAAGGTATTTTGTCCAGCTTTTTAAGAGCAGATGCCAGTGTTGTAGGGGTACTGGAACAGTCTGGCTTGAGATTTCAAGTTCAGGGTGCACAGATGAAAACTTAATTAAAGTACTTCTAATTACAAACAAGTTACCCAAAATGTATTGGTCTGATCACACTAGTTATTCTGCAATTCCAAAGCTACTCACTGTTCAAATAGGTGTTTTCCAACTTCAGCATCGACAGCACTGAGAGGATCATCAAGTAAGTAGATATCGGCATCTTGATACACAGATCTTTAGTAAAAATAAAATTGATTAAATTTAAATAATGCAATTTTACTTCTTTGTTCATACCCAAATTGAGCAGTCACAAGTTCTTCATATGTCTCAAGATCAATTTATCCAATTTATCAATTAATTCCCAAAATGCTAAGTAATTACTGCAAGTCCACTATCCCATTATTAAGTGATAGAAGATTAAGATGCATGGGATCCACAGTGACTAGGATATTTGGATTCAGAATTGGCTTGTCCATAGAAGACAAAGGGTAGCAGTTGATGGGACATATTCTGGCTGGAGATCTGTGACTAGTGATGTTCTGCAGGGATCTGTACTGGGACCTCTACTGCTTGTGATATATATAAATGTCATATTGTTCCTATAGCAATCTGATCTTGTTCCTCAAGAAATATCCTCAAGTGAAATCTATTTGCTTAGTCAGTAATTCAAAAACATTGAGATTTCTCACATAACAAATCAGCTCTTGAATTTGCTATAATTGAAAATGTTCAGCCTACACTTAGTGAAAGCATAATTTTCTTTAAAGATATTCATTAAATTTGCCTAGTGTTCTATGAACCTGTCCATATTTGGTATAGTATGGACTTCAATTACCTAGCCAAATTCACTCTGGCTTTCTGTCCTCCACTGAGTGTAACTCCACGGTCTCCAATCTGAGTTAGGTCACCATCCTGAAGTAGCTCCAAATCCTATAAATTGCACAATAAATGAATAAATAAACATTTTCACGTTTTAAATAAATATTCTGAATTATCTTTAAATTGATTATATCACTAACAAGGTTTGAAATGACCATACTTGATTTCATACATTTAAAACAGATCTGATAATTTAAAAAGACTATTTGTGAGGCAGAACTATTGTTTACAAATTTGGCCTCAAAGTAAATAGATTAAAAAACTGGACCCATTAGCATCTTACTTTAATGAGTGCATGATCATTTCTAGGCGAAATTGTGCCCGTCAATATCTAAACAATTCAAATAGTGTTTTTGACTTTTCTCCAGCATTAAGTCGGAGATCAAAATGTTCACATTTCTACCCTTACTTAAACTTAAGATGTTGGATGCAACCAAAGGTCAAAGGACAACTGAGAGTACATCACCCTATTTTGTTGCCTGTATCTACTTAAGGACACAGTGTAATGTTTTATGTCTTGCACTGTACTGCTGCCCCAAGACAACAAATTTCACAACATATGTCAGTGATGATAAACCTGATTCTGATGCTAATGACATCAGAACTGTCTCGGCAGGAGCTTCATAACTCAGAATAGACTATTCAAACAACTTTCAAAGTTCAAAGAGTGTGCATAAACTAAGAGGAGGGGGGTGTTTTTTCAGCATTTTGTAAGTTGGTAAATTAGTTTATTATTGTCACATGTACTGAGGTACAGTAAAAATAATCCTTGTTTTGCATGCTATCCATACAGACCATTTCATTATAACAATGCATTGAGGTAGTACAAGGGAAAAATGCAGAACAAAGTGTTACAGTTAGAGAAAAAGTGCAGTGCAGGCAGACAATAAGGTGAAAGGCCATAACAAGGAAGATTGTGAGGTCAAGAGTCCATCTTGTTATACTATGGGACCCTTCAACGGTCATATAACAATGGGAAGAAGCTGTCCTTGAGCCTGGTGGTACGTGCTTTCAAGCTTTTGTATTTTCTGTCCGATGGGAGGGGGAGAAGAGAGAATGTCTGGGGTGGATGGGGACTTTGATAATGTTGGCTGCTTTACCAAGGCAGCAAGAGGGAGGGAAGGCTGGTTTCCGTGAGGTGCTGCGCTGTGTCCACAACTCTCTGCAGTTTCTTGCTGTCTCGGGCAGGGTAGCTGCCTTACCAAGCCACGATGCATCCAGATAGGATGCTTTCTATGGTGCATCTGTAAAAATTGGTGAGTGTCAAAGGGGACATCCCAAATTTCTTTGGCCTCCTGAGGAAGTAGAGGCGCTAGTGCACTTTCTTGGCCGTGGCAGCTACATGGTTGGACTAGGACAGGCTAGTGGTGATGTTCACTCCTAGGAACTTGAAGCTTTCAACTTTCTTGACCTCAGCACAGTTAATGTAAACAGGAGTGTGTGCACCACCGCCCCTCCCTTCCTGAAGTCAATGACCAGCTCTTTTGTTTTGCTGACATTGAAGGAAAGGTTGCTGTCATGACACCATGCCACTAGGTTCTCTATCTCCCTCCTGTACTCCGAATTATCATTATTAGAGATTTGGCCCGCTATGGTGGTGTCATCTGCACACTTATAGATGGAGTAAGACCAAAATCTGGCTATGCAGTCGTGAGTGTATGGGGAGTAGAGTAGGGGGCTGAGGATGCAAACTTGTGGGGCACCAGTGTTGAGAATAATCATGGCGGAGGTGTTGCTACCTATCCTTACTGATTGCGGTCTGTTGGTCAGGGAGTCAAGGATCCAGTTGCAAAGGGAGGTGAAGAGTCCAGGTCTAGGAGTTTGGAGATGAGTTTGCTTGGAATTATAGTATTAAAGGTCAATAAACAACAGTCGTGATGAATGGTCTTGGCCCGATACGTCAACTGTTCATTTCCCTCCATAGGGGCTGCCTGACCTGCTGAACTCCTCCAGCATTTTTTGTGTGTTGCTCCAGATTTCCAGCATCTGCAGTCTTTCTTGTGTCTCCAATAGTCTAACGTAACTGTCTTTACTGTCCAGATGCTCCAGAGATGCGCTTAGAGCTAGGGAGATGATGTCCACTGTGGACCTGGTTCAGCGGTAGGTGAATTGCAGTGGGTCAAGATTGTCTGGTAGATGGGTGGTAGGAGAATTAGGGTGGAGATAATAGGCATGTGAGAGAGAATGGGTCACAGGAACTAAATGGGAGAATGGGTTTGATGACAATGTTCTGAGACCCAGCATCGACGTGATGGGCTGAAGTCATTGAGAAAATATGAGAAATGTGGACACCATGAGAAACTGTGAGAAATGTGGACACATCCCTGCATAAATACAGTGACTATGAGACTTCTGATGCTACGGCGAGATAAAATGCAAATTGTGAGATATTGCATAGTTTTGCTTGGTTGCTTGGAATGAAGCTGATGTGAGGAAGCTGAGAATTAAGATGACCGTGACCTCCACAGACTGAACAGTTCAGGCACAAGAGCAAGCTTGAAGGTCTTCTCACAGCATTTCACATATCTATGTGATGGTAGTCTTGGAAAATCTAAGCTTGCAAAAACATTGTTTATCAGAGATCCAACTATACGTGCTGCCTTTGTTGGATTTGTCTCTTTGCAGATGGACATGTCCTTGCACCCTGATTAATGGTCCTTGACCCTGCCTATGTGGTCAATTGTTGCTATAGGTCAACACCTCCAATAATGAAATATAGTCAGTCATGTCACCGCTGCGAGGCATCCATTGAACAAGCATCTCAGCAGCTGCCAGTTGTGGCAGGGCTTACATGCTATAATGAGCTACAAAACAAAGTCAGGTAGCACCGCCGAGAACAGCGCATCCCTTCTTGATGAGCTTAATGCATTCTATGCACATTTTGAACAGAAGTGGAATGGAATGACAGCCTCCAATGCATCTGAACCCACGGTCATCGTTGCAGACGTCAGATCAGTCTTCTGGAGAGCGAACCCACGGCAAGCACCTGGCCCGGATGGTGACCCCCAGCCGTGTCATTGGATCCTGCACAGATCAGCTGATGGGGGAATCTGCAGACATTTTAACCTCTCTCAACTTCAATATGAGGTGTTGAAGTAGGGAGTGGTTCTGAAACCTACCCTTTTCAATGTAGATCATTGAAGTCCTTGGGTTTTATCAGTGTTCCAGATCACCAAATCTCTGGTACGATTTTTTGACTAATACTTATTTCAGTTCCCCATTCTCACTAGAGTCTTGAATCTCTCATATATCTCACAGGGCTTCTGTCTCTTAATTCCATGAAGACATACACATTGTTTAATTCCTTTGTCATTTCCTTATTGCCCAACTTTAAATTCTCCTGTCTCTATCTGTAAGGGTCCACATTTACCCTTGCTAGTCTTTTCCTTTTTACATACCCATAAAAGCCATTTTTTGTCCCTCACCAATCTACTCTCATCTTCTACCTTACCTTTCCTAATCAGTTTCTTGGCCATCCTTTACTGAGTTCTAAACTACTTCCCATCCTTAGGCCTACTGCTATTTCTGGCAACGATATAAATTTCATCCCTTAATTTAATAAATTATTTAATTTTTGGGGTCAGCCATGGATGGTCAAATCATTTTTCTTTTTGGGGTTTTGTGCTTTAAAAGGATTTTTATTTGCAACTTATGCATTATTCCTTTAAATGTTAACCACTGCCTGTCCAAAATTATATCTGTCAATGTATTCTCCCAATCAACAAAGCCAACTCACTCCTCATGCCTTCATAGTTAAGATCTTAGTCTCAAAAATGAACTACATCACTTTGAAATTTAACATTTTGCCATACTATGATCATTCTTCCCCAAAGGCCTGCTGAGAACAAGAATATCTATTAACCCTTTCTCATTGCACAAAACTAGTTCTAAAACTGTTTTTCTCTGCTTGGTTCCCCGATAGACAGCAGAACCATAGAACAATACAGCACAATACAGGCTTTTCGGCCCACCATGTTGTGCCGACCTTTAAACCATGCCAAAGACTATCTAACACCTTCCTCCCACATATACCCCTATTTTAAATTCCTCCATATGCTTATCTAACAATCTGCCTCCACCACTACCCCAGGCAGCGCATTCCATGCACCAACCACTCTCTAGGTGAAAAACCTCCCTCTGATATCTCCCTTGAACTTCCCACCCATTACATTAAAGCCATGCCCTCTTGTATTGAGCATTGGTGCCCTGAGAAAGAGGTGCTGGCTGTATAGTCTAACTATTCCTCTTAATATTTTGTATACCTCTGTCATGTCTCCCCTCATCCTCCTTCTCTCCAAAGAGTAAAGCCCTAGCTCCCTTAGTCTCTCCTCATAATCCATACTCTCCAATCCAGGCAGCATCCTGGTAAATCTCCTCTGCACTTTTTCCAACACTTCCACATCCTTCCTACAACAAGGTGACCAGAACTGGACACAGTACTCTAAGTGTGGTCTAACCAGAGTTTTGTAAAGCTGCATCATTACCTCGCGGCTCTAAAACTCGATCCCACGACTTATGAAAGCTAACATCCCATAAGCTTTCTTAACTACCTGACCCACCTGTGAGGCAACTTCCAGTGATCTGTGGATATGAACCCCCAGAGCCCTCTGCTCCTCCACACTGCCCAGAATCGTGCCATTAACCTTGTACTCCGCCTTGGAGTTTCTCCTTCCAAAGTGTACTACCTCACACTTCTCCAGATTGAACTCCATCTGCCACTTTTCAGCCCAGCTCTGCATCCTATCAATATCCCTCTGCAAGCTTCAACATTCCTTCACACTATCCAAAACACCAATGACTTTTGTGTCGTCTGCAAACTTGCTAACCCACCCTTCTACCCCCTCATCCAAGTCATTCATAAATATCACGAAAAGTAGAGGTCCCAGAACCGATCCTTGTGGAAAACCACTGGTCACAGCCCTCCAATCCGAATGCACTCCCTCCACCACAACCCTCTGCTTTCTACAGGCAAGCCAATTCTGAATCCACACAGCCAAGCTACCCTGGATCCCATGCCCTCTAACCTTCTGAAGAAGTCTACCATGTGGAACCTTGTCAAATGCCTTACCAAAATCCATGAAGACCACATCCACTGCTCTACCCTCATCAATCTTCCTGGTCACTTCCTCAAAGAACCCTATCAGGCTTGTGAGACATGATCTTCCCTTCACAAAGCCATGCTGGCTGTCCCTAATCAGTCCATGATACTCAAAATGCTCATAAATCCTATCTCTTAGAATCCTTTCCAACAGCTTGCCCACCACAGACGTAAGGCTCACTGGTCTGTAATTTCCTGGACTATCCCTACTACCTTTTTTGAATAAGGGGACAACATTTGCCGCCCTCCAATCCTCTGGTACCATTCCCGTGGACAACGAGGACTCAAAGATCCTAGCCAATGGTTCAGCAATCTCCTCCCCCACCTCGCGGAGCAGCCTGGGGAATATTCTGTTAGGACCCAGGGACTTATCTGTCCTAATATTTTCTAACAGCTCCAACACATCCTCTCTCTTGATATCTACATGCTCTAGAACAATAACTTTACCAAAACTGTCCTCAGCGTTATCAAGGCCCCTCTCCTTGGTGAATACTGAAGAGAAGTATTCATTGAGAACCTCACCCACTTCCACAGCTTCCAGGCACATCTTCCCACCTTTGTCTCTAATCGGTCCTACCTTTACTCTCGTCATCCTTCTGCTCTTCACGTACGTGAAAAAAGCCTGGGGATTCTCCTTAACCCTACTTGCCAAAGCCTTTTCATGTCCCCTTCTTGCTCTTCTCAGCCCTTTCTTAAGTTCCTTCCTTGCCACTCTATATTACTCATGAGCCCTGTCTGATCCTTGCCACTTACACCTTATGTATGCTGCCTTCTTCTTCCTAACTAGTTGTTCCACCTCTCTTGTCACCCATGGTTCCTTCACCCTGCCATTCTTTCTCTGCCTCACCAAGACAAATTTATCCCTAACATCCTGCAAGAGATCCCTGAACAACGATCACATCTCCATAGTACATTTCCCTTCAAAAATGTCATCCCAATTTACACCAAGTTCTAGCCTTATAGCCTCATAATTTGCCCTTTCCCAATTAAGTATCTTCCCATCCTCTTTGCTCCTATCCTTGTCCATGACAATGCTAAAGGTTAGGGAGCGGTGGTCACTGTCCCCCAAATGCTCACCCACCAAGAGATCTGTCACCTGACCCGGTTCATTACCTAATATTAGATCTAATATGGCATTCCCTCTAGTTGGCCTGTCAACATACTGTGACAGGAATCCGTCCTGGACACACTTTACAAACTCTGCCCCGTCTAAACCTTTGGTGCTAAGCAGGTGCCAATCAATATTTGGGAAGTTGAAGTCTCCCATGATAACAACCCTGTTATTCTTGCGCCTTTCCAAAATCTGCCTGCCAATCTGCTCCTCAGTATCCCTGCTGCTACCTGGGGGGGTTGGGGGGTGGCCTATAGAATACTCCCAGTAGAGTAACTCTTGTTGCTAATTTCTACCCATACTGACTCTAGAGAGGATCCATCTACATTATCCACCCTTTCTACAGCTGTAATAGTGTCCCTGACCAGTAACGCCACCCCTCCTCCTCTTTTGCCCCCCTCCCTATCCCTTTTAAAACACTGAAAGCCAGGAATATTCAATATCCATTCCTGCCCTCGTGACAGCCAAGTCTCCGCAAGAGCCACAATATCATAGTCCCAGGTTCTTATCCAAGATCTCAGTTCATCACTCTTATTCCTGATACTTCTTGCATTTAAGTAAATGCACTTTAGCCTATCGACCTTTCTACTCTTATACCCTGTACTCTGCTTCCCTCTCCTCAAAGCCTCTCTACGTTAGATCTGACTTTTCCACATCCACTTCTTCCTCTGACCTATCCCTCTGGTTCCCATCCCCCTCACAAACTAGTTTAAACCCTCCCGAACCACCCTAGCAAACCTACCTGCAAGGATATTGGCCCCCTTCGGGTTCAGGTGTAACCTGTCCACTCTGTACAGTTCCCACCTTCCCCAGAAGAGATCCCAATGATCCAAAAATCAAAACCTTCCCTCCTGCACCAACTTCTCAGCCACGCATTTATCTGCCATCTCCTCCTATTCCTACCTTCACTATCACATGGCACTGGCAGCAATCCTCAGATTGCTACTCTTGAGGTCCTGTTCATCAGCCTTCTACCTAGCTCCCTAAACTCACTTTTCAGGACCTCATCCCTCTTCCTACCTATGTCGTTGGTACCAACATGTACCACAACTTCTGGCTGTTCTCCCTCCCGCTCAAGAATACTGTGGACCCGATCAGAGACATCCCGGACCCTGGCACCTGGGAGGCAACATACCAGCCGGGATTCATGCTCACTTCCACAGAACCTCCTATCTGGTTCCCTGACTGTCGAGGCCTCTAAACTACCGCCCTCCTCTTCTCCTCCCTTCCGTTCTGAGCAGCAGGACCGGTCCCAGTGCCAGAGACCTGGCTACTGCTGCTTGATCCCAGCAGGTCATCCCCCTCAACAGCTTCCAAAGCGGAAAATCTGTTATTGGGGGGAACAGCCTCCGGGGTCCTCCATACTATCTGCCTGTTCCCTTTCTTTTTCTTTTTCTCTGCCCTGACAGTCACCCTTCTATCTGCTTCCTGGACCCTAGAAGTACCTGCTCTAAGGGGGGGGGGGGGGGGGTGACTGTCCCCCGATGCACAGTATCTACATAACTCTCTCCCTCCCTGATGCTTCGCAGTGTTTGAAGCTGCGACTCCAGCTCATCAATTCTGAACCAAAGTTCCTCCAGCCTCCAGCACTTACTGCAGAAGTGGTCACCATGCACCCTAGCAGGGTCCACTAGCTCCCACATCAAGCAGCTGCAGCACATCACCATCTCCTTCATCTGAACTATTCTTTCCCTACCTAGTTTTATCCTAATTAAAACTTATAACAATAGCAGGTAAACCTTACCCTTACTTACCAGCTACTCACCCACCTCTCCCCTTTACCGCCGAAGCCCATTGAGCCAAAGCCCAATCACTCTGCTCCCTCTCACTCCACTGCCCGCTCCAAACGCTTCCCGCTGGATATGGCAGTCTTCTTTTTAAAATGTTCGCGCGTACCGACTGATGTCACGCGCCTATGCAGCTACTCCCTGCTATCCACGAACCGTTAGGAAAAAAAAACTTATCTGTTCGGAACTCCTCTGCTGATTCCGCTCGCTCGACTCTCGCTCCTGAGCGAAAACGCCGAAGACTTTCCTTCTCTTTTTAAACTATTCGCGCGCTATCCGGAACCATTAGGGAAAAAAACTTATCCGTTCAGAACTCATCAGTTGATTCCGCTCGCTTGCCTCTCGCTCCCATCAAAAACGCTGAAGACTTTCCTTCTCTTTTTAAACTGTTCGTGCGCTACTGACTGACGTCACGTGCCTGTACAGTTACTCCCAGCTATCACAGAACATAGAACAATTACAGCACAATTCAGGCCCTTCGGCCCACAAAGCTGTGTCGAACATGTCCCTACCCTAGAAATTACTAGGCTTATCCATAGCCCTCTATTTTACTCAGTTCCATATACCGATCTAACAGTCTCTTGAAAGACCCTATCGTATCAGCCTCCACCACCATTTCCGGCAGCCCATTCCACACATTCACCACTCTCTGAGTAAAAAACTTACCCCTGACATCTCCTCTATGTCTACTCCCCAGCACCTTAAACCTGTGTCCTCTTGTGGCCATCAATTCAGCCCTGGGAAAAAGCCTCTGACTATCTACCCTATCAATACCTCTCATCATCTTATACACCTCTATCAGGACCCCCCTCATCCTCCGTCGCTCCAAGGAGAAAAGGCCGAGTTCCGTCAACCTGCTTTCATAAGGCATGCTCCGCATTCCAGGCAGCATCCTTCTAAATCTCCTCTGCACCCTCTCTATGGCTTCCACATCTTTCCTGTAGTGAGGCGACCAGAACTGAGCACAGTACTCCAAGTGGGGTCTGACCAGGGACCTATATAGCTGCAACAATAGCTCACGGCTCCTAAATTCAATTCCCCGATTGATGAAGGACAATACACCATATGCCTTCTTAACCACAGAGTCAACCTGCGCCGCCACTTTGAGCCACTTTGATCCTCACACCGTTAGGGAAAAAAAACTTATCTGTTCGGAACTCCTCTGCCAATTCCACTCGCTCACCTCTCGATCGAATATTTGAATTGATCTTCCCAATTACCTCAGCAAATTTGATCCCTGCAATCATGTTCAGGTTAAAGCATCTCATCATTACTGTGAGAGCCTGTTATATGCACTTCTAAACCAATATCAAAACTTTATTTTGGTGGCCTATGAATAACTCCAATCAATGTTCTCTGGCTTTTGCTGATTTTTACATCTTTCCTACTATTGTCCCATTGATGCCACAACAAACCTCAAAAAAATAGGCCCACAAGTAGAAAATACTAAAAATACTGAATAGGTTAAGCTGAAAGGTCTTTAATTTGAAAAATTAACTGTAATTTTCCCTTTACTAATACCTACTATCTGCAGTATTTTCTGTTTTATTTCAGATTTCCTTTTGCACAAGTGAACATGCATTTGATTTCAGTAGCTCACTTTTGCTTAATGAGATCATTGTATCCGCATTATTATTGTTAATACTGCTTTAGATTTTATTGTTTAAGGATTTTCTTTTATATTCACATCATTTTTCTAGAATAGCCTTACTTGTTTGTAAGTACTTTAAGCAGGAAGAGCAGAAGAACGGCTCTCAGGCAGGAAATTGGAAGATTAAATTGGGAACAGATGTTCTCAGGGAAAAGTACAGAAGAAATGTGGCAAATATTCAGGGGATATTTGTGTGGAGTTCTGCATAGGCATGTTCCAATGAGACAGGGGAGTCACGAGAGCATACAGGAACCGTGGTGTACAAAGGCTATAATAAATCTAGTCAAAAGGAAAAGAAAAGATTACAAAAGGTACAGAGAGCTAAGTAATGTTAGAGATCTGGAAGAGCATAAGGCTAACAGGAAGGAGCTTAAGAAGGAAATTAGGACAGCCAGGAGGGGACATGAGAAGGCCTTCGCAGGCAGGATTAAGGAAAACCCCAAGGCATTCTATAAGTATGTGAAGAGCAAGAGGATAAGATGTGAAAGAATAGGGCCTATCAAGTGCAGCAGTGGGAAAGTGTGTATGGATCCCGAAGAAATAGTGGAGGTACTTAATGAATACTTTACATCAGTATTCACTGCGGAAGAAGATCTGGGGGATTGTAGTGTGGACTTGCAGCGGGCTGAAAAGCTTGAGCATGTAGATATTAGGAAAGAGAAGGTGCTGGAACTTTTGGAAAGCATCAAGTTGGATATGTCGCCGGGGCCGGATCGGATGTACCCCAGGCTGCTGTGGGAGGTGAGGGAGGAGATTGCGGAGCCTCTGACGATGATCTTTGCATCATCGATGGGGACATGAGAGTTTCCAGAAGATTGGAGGGTTGCGCATGTCGTTCCCTTATTCAAGAAAGGGAGTAGAGATAGCCCAGGAAATTATAGATCGGTGAGTCTTACTTCAGTGGTTGGTAAGCTGATGGAGAAGATCCTGAGAGGCAGGATTTATGAACATTTGGAGAGGTATAATATGATTAAGAGTAGTCAACATGGCTTTGTCAAAGGCAGGTCCTGCTTTACAAGCCTGAATGAATTTTTTGAGGATGTGACTAAGCACATCGATGAAGGGAGAGCAATAGATGTAGTGTATATGGATTTCAGCAAGGCACTTGATAAGGTACCAGCAAGGCTTATTGAGAAAGTAAGGAGGTATGGGATCCAAGGGGACATTGTAATGTGGATCCAGAACTGGCTGGCCCACAGAAGGCAAAGAGTGGTTGTTGAAGGATCATGTTCTGCGTGGAGGTCGGTGACCAGTGGTGTACCTCAGGGATCTGTTCTGGGACCCTTACTCTTTGAGATTTTTATAAACGACCTGGATGAGGAAGTGGAGGGATGGGTTAGTAAATTTGCAGATGACACAAAGGTTGGATGTGTTGTGGATAGTATAGAGGGCTGTCAGAGGTTACAGTGGGACATAGATAGGATGCAAAGTTGGGCTGAGAAGTGGCAGATGCAGTTCAACCCAGGTAAGTGTGAAGTGGTTCATTTTGGTAGGTCAAATATGATGGCAGAATATAGTCTTAATGGTAGGACTCTTGGCAGTGTGGAGGATCAGAGGGATCTTGGGTCTATAGGACACTCAAAGCAGCTGCGCAGGTTGACTCTGTGGTTAAGAAGGCATATGGTGTATTGTCCTTCATCAATCGTGGAATTGAATTTAGGAGCTGGGAGGTATTGTTGCAGCTATATGGGACCCTGGTCAGACCCCACCACTGTGCTCAGTTCTGGTCGCCTCACTACAGGAAGGATGTGGAAGCCATAGAAAGGGTGCAGAGGAGACTTAGCAGGATGCTGCCTGGAATGCGGAGCATGCCTTATGAAAGCAGGTCGAGGGAACTCGGCCCTTTCTCTTTCGAGCGAAGGAGGATGAGGGGGAACCTGATAGAGGTATATAAGATGATGAGAGGCATTGATCGGATGGATAATCAGATGCTTTTCCCCAGGGCTGAAATGATGGCCACAAGAGGACATAGGGTTAAGGTGCTGAGGAGTAGGTATAGAGGAGCTGTCCTCTATACCTACTCCCCAGCAACTTAACCCTATGTCCTCTTGTGGCCAGCATTTTTTACTCAGAGAGTGGTGAGTGTGTGGAATGGGCTGCCAGCAATGGTGGTGGAGGCAGATACGATAGGGTCTTTTAAGAGACTGTTGGATAGGTACATGGAGATGAGAAAAATAGAGGGCTATGGATAAGCCTAGTAATTTCTAGCGTAGGGACATGCTTGGCACAGCTTTGTGGGCCGAAGGGCCTGAATTGTGCTGTAGGTTTTTCTATGTTTCTATGTTTCTCACAGGTGCTCCTGTGTATTATGAATGAATTACATATACACCTAATCCCAGATCTTTGAATTTATTGTCCTTGTCAACTATTTCCTGCTGTCTGGACTTCTCAACTGGACCATCAAGCAGTAACTTCATTTTCCAGCTGCAAAACAACTGCAGAATATAGAAAACCCAAGGACAACACTAGCCAATCTGTATCATAAATACCTCAAACCAAGATTAGCAAAGGTAATGTGGGTCTCTTTCAGACTGCCATTTCTTTAATCCCCAATATAGTTTCCCCATTTCAGAAGAAAGAGCAACATCACAGTCTCTCGAAAGAAGCGCCTTTGAAGTTTTGCCTTTAAATATTGCTTCTTTATACTGGATGCAACTTATTTAATAAATCTGCTGTACTTATAACCAAAATATTTGTATCCATGGTGATTTGTCGTAGTCATGAACAAGTCTCTTGAATTAAATTAGATTAAAATATAAACTAGCAAATTACACCTGGTATAGTGGGGTTGTTGTACAAGTAGAGATTAAACAGACTATACTAGTTCAGAAATATGAGAGATGATCCCATTGAAGTATACAGAATTCTTAAGGGGCTTGATAGGGTAACTGTAGAGTTGATGTTCCCAGCCAGATGTTTAAAACAAGAGGTCACAGTCTCAAAATAAGATATCAGCCATTCAGGACTAAGATGAGAAGAGATTTCTTCACCCTGAGAATTGTGAATCTATGGAGTATCCAACAGCACTAAGGAGTGTATTCAATGTGGACATTGATAGATTTTTAGATACGAAACTCATCAAGGATTATAGGGTTAGTGCAGGAAAGCTGCACTAAGACAAAAGATCAGCTATGATCCTATTCCTGCTTCTATTTCTTATTCTCATAAGGACCATACAGGATGACATTGAGAACTTTAAGTCATGCATTGGGAGCTCTCAAAAGTCCGGCATGAATAGTGGAAGATGTGTACCACCTTGCAAACTACCCATCCACTCATCCCATCCAGCATCTCTGTCCCCGCTGTGGCAGAGTCTGCAGGTGCCACACTGGCCGCATGAGCAACCTAAGAATCTAGAGAAATGGAGAAAAAGGAAGAGCTACTCACTCTTGAGGGACTGCCTAAGATGCAAGATACATAAAAATATTGCTAATATTAGTCATATAAAGACAACGATAAATTTCATTTTATTATTTATATATCACCACAAACAATGGATGCACCGATTGCTTTCGTTCTGTCATTATGAAGACAATTCTCCTTCAAGATATTTAAATGGTTTGCAACAAAGCAATTATGTCGACATCAGATCTAGTATAGGCAAGATTTGATACTCACTTTCTTCAGGGCACAAGCTGTGATGACCTTTTCATATTTTGCTTTTTGGTATTCTTTGCCAAATAGGATATTGGTCCGAACAGTACCAGGAAATACCCATGGCTGTTGTGCACAATAACCTATTTTGCCTTTAACATCCAGGATACCACTTTGTTTTGAAAGTTCTCCGAGTATTGCAGCAAGAATAGAGGACTATGATAAAAATTTGATAATGCAATTATTAAACATCTGTTGAAATCAAGATTCAAGAATTAGTATTCAATTTGCAGTTGTTGATCAGTATAAGCACAGTGCGATACAATTATTAGGACACTGCTCTTTCAGGAAGCCCAAGAAATAGAATTTACTCCTGCTCAATATTCTTCAAGGTTAAAAATAATATTCCAAAATACAGAAACAAAAAGGGAGAGTGGGAAAGCAGGATGTAATAATAAAATCTTCCTTTTAAGAAAATATTGTACAAGAGTCACAGAAGTGATACCTCTTTATAAATGAGAAGAACAAACTCGAAAAGAGACAGAAAAACATCCAGTAAAATATATATACTCCCAAAATAATGTACACGAATATAAAAATATTCTGGTTCCATAGATTACATGTTTATAACTTAAAGAATGGAGTAAAAACTTAACACTTC
Organism: Pristis pectinata; assembly: GCF_009764475.1. Taxonomy (NCBI): domain Eukaryota; kingdom Metazoa; phylum Chordata; class Chondrichthyes; order Rhinopristiformes; family Pristidae; genus Pristis; species Pristis pectinata. The sequence continues at coordinate 62,746,368 of NC_067415.1, read as the reverse complement.
CATTATTAAAACTCACTTTGCCAGCACCCACAGGTCCAATCACAGCCAGAAGTTCCCCTGGTCTGATAGAAAAACTAATATTTTGCAGCGATGGAGCTTCCATTGTCTGATATGAAAAAAGGGAAATAATAAATAAACAGAAGTAACATATAAAATGAATGAAACAAAAACTCTAAATTTCATACAGCACTTGTTGGTTGATAATGGGTAAATTTGGGGATCACAATTCAAAAACTGACTGGGATTCCATCAGACTTAATAACATTATTTTAACTAATGTACTTGCATTTTCTCGTATTCATCCAAAAGTTCATTATATTTTTACGTAGTAGCATAGTGGAATATGCACTGATAACTATTTGAAATAGTGAAAGGTTGCATGCAAGCAATAAATTTTGCTCAAAACAAAGTACATCTTTAACTCACAAATGAGAAGCAGCATCATTGATGGTAAATAAATATAAGGAAACAGATATTGTTGATATCATGATATGTTAATAATGCTGGACATTAATTAATAAAATGCAATATTTTGCAAAAGAAGAAAAATGAGGTAGTGTTCATGGGTTCATGGACTTTTCAGAAATCTGATGGCTGAGGGAAAGAAGCTGTTCTTGAAACATTGAGTGTGGGTCTTCAGGCTCCTGTACTTCTTCCCCATGGTAGTAACATGAAGAGGCATGTTCCTGTTTGTGAGGGTCCTTAATAATGGATGCTGCCTTCTTAAGGCACCGCCTCTTGAAGATGTCCTCGATGGCGGGGAGGGTTATGCCTGTGATGGAGTCTACAATCCTCTGCAGCCTCTTTCAATCCTGCACATTGGAGCCTCCATACCAGGAGGTGCTGCAACCAGTCAGAAGGCTCTCCACTCACAGAGTCTCAGTGACATATGAAATGTCCTTAAACTCCAAATGAAGTAGAGCCGCTGGTGTGCCTTCTTCGCGATTGCATCAATGTGTTGAGCCCAAGATAGATCCTCTGAGATGTTGACGCCCAAGAACTTGAAGCTGCTCACCCTTTCCACTGCTGACCCCTCAATGTAGACTGGTGTGTGTTCTCCCAACTTCCCCTTCCTGAAGTCCACAATCAATTCCTTGGTCTTGCTGATGTTGAGTGCGAGGTTGCACCACCACTCAACCAACCGATCTATCTCACTTCTGTACACCTCCTCATCGCCATCTGAGATTCTGCCAACAACAATGGTGTCATCAGTGAATTTATAGATGGCATTTGAGCTGTGCCAAGCCATGCAGTCATGAGTGTAGAGTGAGTAGAGCAGTGGGCTAAGCATGCATCCTTGAGATGCACCTGTGTTGATTATCAGCGAAGAGATGTTACTACCGACATGCACTGACTCTAGTCTCCTGATAAGGAAGTCAAGGATCCAGTTATAGAGGGAGGTATGGAGACCAGGTTTTTAAGCTTATTGATTAGTACTGAGATGATGATGGTGTTCAGCGCCGAGCTGTAATTGATAAACAGCAGCCTGACGTATGCTTTGCTAGGTGCTCCAAAGCCGAAAGGAGAGCCAGTTAGATTGCGTCCGCTGTAGACTTGTTGTGGCGGTAGGCAGTGAGAGGTTGAATATGTCCTTGAATATTCCAGCCAGTTGGTCGGCACAGATTTTCAGTACCCTGCCAGGTACACCATCGGGGCCTGAAGGCTTGCGAGGTTTCCCCCTCTTGAAGGATGTTCTAACGATGGCCTCTGAGACAGAGATCACAGAGTTGCCAGATGCTGTGGGGATTCGTACAGGCGTAGTGTTGTTCTCCCTTTCAAAGGGTGCATAAAAGGAGTTCAGCTCATCAGGGAGTGAAGCATCACTGCTATTTATACTGTTAGGTTTCGCCTTATAGGATGTAACGGCGTGTAAACCCTGCCACAGCTGTCGTGCATCCAGTTGGGTCTCTAACTTCACACGGAATTGCCTTTTTGCTCTCACGATGGCTTTCCGTAGGTTGTACCTGGACTTCTTGTTGGGTTCTGGATCACCAGTCTTGAACGCCACAGATCTAGCCCTCAGCAGATGTGAATCTCTTGGGTCATCCAAGTTTTCTGGTTTGGGAAAACTTGCTATGTTCTCCATGGCACACTCTCATCCATGCAGGTCTTGATGAAGTCAGTGACGACGGTGGCACATTTATTCAGATCCGAAGATGAATCCTTGAAGATGGTCCAGTCCACCAATTCAAAGCAGTCCTGTAAACGCTTCTCTGCCTCCCTTGACCATACCTTCGTGGTCCTCACCACTGGTGCTGTGGTCTTCAGTCTCTGCCTATATGTCGGGAGTAGAAGTACAGCCAGGACTTGCCAAAGTGTGGGTGCGGGATGGCACGGTAAGCATTCTTAATGGTGGTGTAACAGTGATCGAGTGTGTTGACTTCTCTGGTTCCACAGGTGACATGTCGGTGGTGGTTTGTCAGAGACTTCGTCAAGCTGGCCTGGTTGAAGTCCTCCGCGATGATCGGGAAGGCATCAGGGTGCACTGTCTCGTGGCCGTTGATCATGGTGCTCAGCTCTTCTAGTGCCAGCTTGATGTTTGCCAGGGGTGGAATGTACACCGCTACCAGGATAACAGCAGAGAACTCCCTCAGCAGATAAAACGGACGACACTTGTCGGCCAGATGTTCCAGGTCGGGGGAGCAGGACTGAGATAGAACCACCACATCTGTGCACCACGATGAGTTAATCATGAAGCAAACGTTGCCGCCTCTAGCTATACCTGGTGCTGCCACCCGGTCCGTGAGGTGGATGGTGAAGCCCTCGGGATGGAGTGCTGTGTCCGGAGTGCTGGGGGTGAGCCATGTCTCTGTGAAGCAGAGTATACAACAATTCCCAATGTCCCTCTGGTAATGTTCCCAATGTCCCAATGTCTTGCTGAGGTCTTCAATTTTATTTTCCAAAGACTGTACATTAGCCAGGAGGATGGTAGAGAGGTGGGGTCTTAGGACCTTACGTTTCAGATTTACCTGCAGCCCGACTCTGTAGCCGCATTTTCTCTAACAATAGAGGCTTACCCTGAGCTTGTAGCTGCTGCGCTCACTGGGTGGTCTGCAGTCATGAGTCTGTCAGTTCTTAAGATGGCTGTTTTTTTAAAAGACTTGAAACAACGTTGCTTCAAACATTGTCTCCGAAACAATGTCTCTGTGGCTGCAGATTTCAGCTGTAGTAGTTGTAAATGGGAGTATTTTATAATTTCCTTGAGAGCTGCACACAAAAAGTTGCCTCTCTCTGGCGCCAACTTAAAACACTAATTAGACCACAATTTAAGCATTAAGTATTAAGCATTAAGCTGTTCTGGTCACCAGATTTCAGGAAAGATGTGACCCTGCAAGAGATTTACAAGGGTGGTGTAATGGCATGGTTAGCAGTTCATAGCTCCAGCAAGATGGGTTCAATCCTGACCAGTGTGGTCTGTGCAGAGTTTGTACTTTCTCCCTGTGACCACATGGATTTCCTCTGGGTGGTCTGTGTCCCTCACAACTGAAAGACATATAGTCAGTAGGTTAACTGGTCACCATAAATTGTGCTTTAATGTGAAGGTAAGTGGTGAAATCTGGGTTGGGTGGGGGGAGAGTTTATGGAATGTGGGGATAAGCAAATGGGATTAGTGTAGGATTGGAAATTAATAGGGATTGGATGGTCTGGTACATAGTACATGGGCCAAAGGGCCCATCTCCATCTTGAGTAACTCTATGTTATAGGGAATGGAAAATTATAATGATGAGAAAAAGATAAACAAGAGTTGTTTTCCTTGGAATACAGGAGACTGGTAAGAGAATTAATTGTGATGTATAAAATTTTGAGGCAGCTAGAGAGAATAAATAAGAAAGACCTAAGAAGAGTCAAAACCCAGGGAATATAGATTTAAAATAATTAAAGCATTAAATGAGGATTTTGTTTTCACACAGGAGTTGGTAGGGTGGTGGTGGAAGTCTGGAACTCAAAACGTGAAAGGGTAGTAAGAGCATTTAAACATAACTGGAATGAGTACTGGAAGAGGCACGATCTGCATAGACTGCAGACCAAGTGCTGGGAGGTGCGTTCTTTTGACAGGCATGGACACACCAGGCCAACTGATTTCTCTTTGCAACAAATGGATGATTTCTCAATCATCCATATCTCAACTGAACAAAACGAGAAATACACAACATCCAGTCAGAAGAATTTTTACCCAAGTTGGACATGAGACGACAATGTTATTTTCACTTTCATATCACAATAGTAACACTTACACAGTTCTCTTTTTAACACAAGAGCGCCCTATGGCAATATTCTTTACTCACAGTGGAATTTCCCCTTCAAACTAAATATGCAATGAGAGCAAACACTTAAATTGAGATACTGGTTCAGATTAACACAGTGAAAAAGTTCAGATTCAAGATGAAATAGAAAAGTGTTTCCACTCAAGTTTAATTAATAAGAGTTAAAACCAGATTAAGTAATTTTAGAGAATCAAAGAAACTTATGACATAGGAAGCCAGCCAAAACAGACTTTGACTAATCCCTTTTTCCAATTCTTGATCCATAGCTTTGCAAGTTATGACTCTTCTATTGTTCATCCAGGAGCTCCTCAAAAACACCGGTAAAAGTTTCTGCATCTACTACCTTTTCAGTGAGCTTCAGATCCCCACTACTTGTTCAGTGAAAACATTTTACTCAACATTTTTCTCAAACATTATTAACTTATATCTTTGCAGGACTAGCATGACCTCCTTGTCTATGCCTCAGGCAATAAGGGCAAGTACAGAAAAGCTCCAATAATCCACTATCTGACCAAACTGAGTCAAGAGATGGAGAATCAAAGGTAAGCAGGAGTGTAAGAGTCGGGGAGGGGGAGCAAGTGGAGGAGTGGAATCAGTGAGTTACAACCTATTTCTGCATCATATGATTTTGGAAGCAACAGTTCAAAATTAGTTACAGAAGTTGGTCTGTTCAGATGCTGGCCAGAAATCAAGTCTTAGTGTAAAAGAGCAGAATCAATAGAGCTGGGACTGCTGTGATTCAGATTTTTGAATCAATAACTGAACAACTGCTCTTCAGAAATTAGCTATGAGCCTAAACAAGAATCCTAGAGCAGGGTCCCAGTCCAAATCAAGTCTAAATCAGTTGTACCTAAAACAAAGAGCCTACTGTTTACTGCCAACCATGCTGTTGTTTGCCTGACCAGCTGACCAAAGGAGTAATCTATGCCAGGGGATATGAGCATGATCCTAAGTGAATACTTCTCATTGGAATTCACTAGTGAGAAGGATATGGAGGCTGGAGAGTTAAGGAATGGGATACACTGATATTCTGGAGCACAGCTTTATCAAGAAGTAAGTATTAGAAATATTAGAGCACAATGGAGTGAATTAAGCCCCAGGGACTGAAAGGATGTTTCCCAATTGTTTCAGCTAACAAAATATTTATCTGAACATAGAACACTACAGCACAGTACAGGCCCTTTGGCCCACGATGTTGTGCCAACATTTTATCCTGCTCTAAGATCTATCTAACCCTTCCCTCCCACATAGTCCTCCATTTTTCTATCATTCATGTACCTATCTAAGTCTCTTAAATATCCCTAATGTATCTGCCCCCACAACCTCTGATGGCAGGGCGTTCCACGCACCCACCATTCACTGTGTAAAAAATTTATCTCTGACATCCTCCTTATACCTTCCTCCAATCACCTTAAAATTATGCCCCTCCTGTTAGCCATTTTCGCCCTGGGACAAAGTCTCTGACTGTCCCCTGAGTCTGTGCCTCTTATCATCTTGTACACCTCTATCAAGACACCTCTCATCCTCCTTCTCTCCAAAAAAAGCCCTAGCTCACTCAACCTATCCTCATAAGACATGCTCTCCAATCCAGGCAGCATCCTGGTAAATCTCCTCTGCACCCTCTCTAAAGCATCCACATACTTCCTATAATGAGGTGACCAGAACTGAACACAATACTCCAAATGTGGTCTAACCAGAGTTCGATAGAGCTGCAACATTACCTTGCGGCTCTTGAACTCAAAACCCCGATTAATGAAGGTCAACACACCATATGCCTTCTTAACAACCCTATCGACCTGCGCAGCAACCTTGAGAGATCTATGGACATGGACCCCAAGATCCCTCCGTTCCTCCAGACTGCTAAGAGTCCTGCCATTAACCTTGTATTCCACCTTCAAGTTCGATCTTCCAAAGTGTATCACTTCACATTTTTTCCGGGTTGAACTCCACCTACCACTTCTCAGCCCAGGTCTGCATCCTATCAATATCCTGTTGTAATCTACAGCAACCTTCTACACTATCCACAACACCACTGACCTTTGTGCTATTAGCAAACTTACTAACCCACTCTTCCACATCCTCATCCAAGTCATTTATAAAAATCACAAAGAACAGGAGTCCCAGAACAGATCCCTGCGGAACACCACTGGTTGCCGACCTCCAGGCAGAATACGCTCCATCTACCATCACCCTCTGTCTTCTAAGGGCAAGCCAATTCTGAATCCACACAGCGAAGTTTCCCTGGACCCATGCCTCCTGAATGCCTCCTCCCATTTATCTGAAAGACCAGAATTCCATATATGCAGTCCCCAGTGCCATTATAAATTACGTGAATCTTTCCAGTCCAAACTAGAGACCATCAAAATTTCGGCTTTTAAAATTTTTCAACTATTGTTTAGGTTTGGGAATTTGAAATGGAAAAAGGCACTATATAGAGTAATAGGGTCACAGAGGCTTACAGCACAGAAACAAGCCCTTTAACGCACCATGCCTAAACCAACAATCATGTTGTAAGAGTACCTGCCTCCTCCATTCACTCAGACAGTGTGCTCCAGATTCCTCCTGGTGAAAGAGTTCTTATTCCAATCCCCTCTAAGCTTCATCTCCCTTACCCTAAACCCCATATCCCTTATCCTAAACCTACGCCCTCTAGAACATAGAATAGTACAGCACAGGAACAGGCCCTTCAGCCCACGATGTCTGAGCCGACGATGATACCAAACTAACTAAATCTATCCAACTGCACATAAAGTCATAGAGTCATACAGCGTGGAAACAGGCCCTTTGGCCCAACTTGTCCATGCCAACTGTGTTGCCCAGCGAGCTAGTCTCATCATCCAGTGTTCAATCCATAGCCTTCTAAACCTCCCCTATCAATGTACTTATTTAGATAGCTTTTAAATGTTGCTGATGTGCCCACCTCAAGCACTACTTCTGGCAGCTCATTCCAAATACGCAGCATCCTTCGCGTGACAGAGCTACCCCTGGTGTCCTTTTTAAATCTCCCGCCTCTGATTTTAAACCTATGCCCTCCTGTTTTTAGCAACAAAAAACCTGCAAAAAAATAATGTGCTTTCATCCTGTCTATGCCCCTCATGATCTTATATACCTCTGTCAGGTCACCCCTCAGTCTCCTATGTTCCAGGGAATAAAGTCCTAGCCAATGCAACCTCTATGTGTAACTCAGGCCCCCAAGTCCAGGCAACATCCTGGTAAATCTTTTCTGCCCTCTTTCTGGTTTAATAACATCTTTCCTACAACAGGGTGACCAAAACTGTACACAATACTCTAAGTGCAGCCTCACCAATGTCTTACATATCTACAACGTAACTTCCCAACTCCTATACTCCTTGCCCCGACTGATGAAGGCTAGCATGCCAAATGCCTTTTCACCACCCTATCTACCTGTGATGCCGCTTTCAGCGAACTATGCACTTGCACTCCTAGGTCCCTCTGTTCCATAACACTCCCTAGCACTTTACCATTCACTGTATAAGTCCTATCCTGGTTTGATCTCCCAAAATGCAATACTTCATGTTTATCTGGACTGAAAGCCATTTGCCAATCCTCAGCCCACATACCCAGCTAATCAAGATCCCCCTGTAATCTTTCGTACCCTTCTACACTATCTACAACACCACCTATCTTAGTATCATACGCAAACTTACTAACTATGGGAAATACATTCCCATTCAAATTGTTTTTATAAATTGCAAACAAATGTCCCAGCACCGACCCCAGTGGCACACAACTAGACACAGGCCTCCAGTCTGAGAAGCAACACTCGGCCATCACCCTCTGCTTCCTCCCACTGAGCCAATTATGAATCAAATCGGCTATCTCCCCCAGATCCTATGTTGGTATATCCTGACCCTCAAAATCCCCTCCAGCAACCTACCTACCACCATTGTCACACTCATTGGCCTGTAGTTTCCTGGCTTGTCTTTGCTACCCTTTCCAGTCCTCTGGAACCTCACCCGTGGCTGTAGAAGAAGCAAAAATCTCTGCAAGGGCCTCTGCAATTTCTTCTCTAGATTCCCACAAGGTCCGAGAATGCACCAGATCAGGCCCTGGGGACTAAGACACCTTAATGCACTTTAAGGCCTCCAATACCTCCTCCCTGCTAATTTGGATGTGGTCCAAGACATCACCACTCATTTTTCCCATTTCCTTAGCTTCCATTATTTTCTCCACAGTAAAAACTGAAGAGAAGTATTCATTAAAAATCTTGGAGACACAAGAGATTCTGCACATGCTGGAATCTGGAGGAACCACACAAAATGCTGGAGGAACTCAGCACATCAGGCAGCACCTATGAAGGGAAATAAATAGTCGACATTTTGGGTCGAGACTATTCATCAGGGCTCCTGATGAAGAATCTCGACCCGAAACGTTGACTGTTTATTTCCCTCCATAGATGCTGCCTGACCTGCTGTGTTCCTCCAGCATTTTGTGTGTGTTGCATTAAAATTCTCACCCTTTTCCTTTGGTTCCACACATAGCCATGCTGATCTTTAAGGGACCTGGTCTCTCCCTAGCTACCCTTTTACTCTTAATGTACCTATGGAATCTCTTGGGATTTTGCTTCAACTTACCTGCCAGATCCTTCTCATATCCTCTTTTGCCCTCCTAACTTCTCTCTTAAGTGCACTCTTACACTTCTTGTAGTCATCAAGAGATTCACCTGTTCCCAAATGCTTATGTGTAATATCCCTTTTTAACCAGAGCCTCAATATCTTACAGTGTATATCCTTCTATTATCTGCCTATTCATCTGTCGAAATGTCTCTTTAACATTGCAGACATATCTGCTTCCATCACTTTCTATGGTAGTGCGTTCCAGGCACTTCCTACTTATGTAAAAAGCTTGCCATATTTAAAGGAAAATCCTTTAAATTTCCCCTCTCAACTTAAAACTAAGTCCTCTAGTATTTCACATTTCCAACCTGGGAAAAAGACTCCCTACCTGTGCCTCTCACAATACTTCTATCAGGTCGTCCCCAGTCTCTGATGCTCCAGAGAAAACAATCCCAGCTAGTCCAACCATTCTATTTTGCTAATATTCTCTAATCCAGGCAATATTCTGTTGAACCTCTCCCCCACCCTTTCCTAAACCTCCATATTCCCCCTGTAATGTGGCAACCAGAACTGCACATAATACTCTATACATGGTAGTGTAGCAGTTAGCGTAATGCTATTACAGCACCAGCAACCCAGGTTCAATTCCTGCCGCTGTCTGCAAGGAGTTTGTACGGTCTCCCCGTGTGTCTGCGTGGGTTTCCTCCGGTTTCCTCCCATATTCCAAAAGACCTACAGGTTAGGAGTTGTGGGCATGCTATGTTGGCGCCGGAAGAGTGGCGACACTTGCGAGCTGCGCCCAGCACATTCTCAGTAACGGAAAAAAAAGATGCATTTCACTGTGTGTTTCGATGTACATGTGACTAACAAATAAATATCTTATCTTATGTGGCCTTACCAAAGTTTTATACAACTGCAACATGACTTCCCAACTTTTGCCCTCAATATCTCAACTAATGAAGGCAAGCATCCCATTTGCCTTCTTTACCATCCTTTCTACTTACATTGACATTCTGAAGCAGCTATGAGCTTGCATCCCAAGATCCCGCTGTACATCAATGCTCTTAAGTGTTCTGCCGTTTACTGTATACTTTCCTCTTACATTTGACCTCACAAAGTACAACACCTCATACTTGTCCAGATTAAACTCCATCTGCCATTTCTCTGTCCACGTTTCCAACTGGTCTATATCCTGTTGAATCCTTTTACAATCTTCTTCACTATGCACAGCTCCACCAATTTTTGTGTCATCTGCAAACTTTCTAATCAGCCCACCGACATTTTCATCTGAAACATTTATATAGATCACAAACGACAGAGGTCTCAGCCTTCCAGAACACCTCTGATCACAGATGTCCAGTCAGAATAAAATCCCTCCACTGCTACTCTGTGACTTCAATGGCCAAGTCAATTTTGAATCCAATCTACCAAATCACCATGGATCCTATGTGCCTTAATCTTATGGATCAGCCTCCCATGAAGCACCTTGTTGAAAGCTTTAGTACATCTACTACCCTATCCTCATCAATCATCTCTGTCACCTCCTCAAAAAACTCAATAAAGTTGTAAGCTATAACCTCCCCTGCACAAAACCATGTTATCTCTCCTGAATAAGTCCAGGCTTTGCCAGAAGTGAGTGGATTCTATCCCTAAGAAACTTCTCCAATAATTTCCATCTTATTGATATAAGGCTCACTGGCCTCTTGTTTCCTGGTTTGTTGCTACAGTCCTTCTTAAACAGAGGAATAACATTGACTATTCTCCAGTCCTCTGGGGCATCTCCTGTGGCTAAAGAGGATATAAAGATCTCTGTCAAGGCACCAACAATCAACCTCCTGCAACAAACAATCTGCCAAAGGAACTCAGCGGGTTAAGCACTATTTGTGGGAGGAAAGGAATTGCCAATGTTTCTGGTCGACCCGTAACATTGACAATTCCTTTCCCCCCATAGATGCTGTTTGACCCGCTGAGTTCCTCCAGCAGGTTGTTTGTTGCTCCAGAGGGAGTCCCAGTCAATATAGGAGAAATCAGCTAGAGCTACCCTGTTGCTTTTACATCTTCCCATAATCCGCCTACATATCTATTCCCTTACCTCCTGTTAACTAGTGGGAGGCCTATAGTATAACCCCATCATAGTGATTGCACCTTTCTTATTCTTGAACTTTACCCACGTTGCCTCACCAGGATGTCCTCTCTAAGTCCACTGTAACATTCTCCCTGATCAGTAGTGCAACTGCCCCACCTCTTTTATATCCTCTCTATCGCGTTCGAAACATCTGAATCCTGGAATATTGAGCTGCCAGACCTGCCATTCTCTCAAGAAAGTCTCTGTTACAACATTGTATTTACATATACCAATCCAGGCACTGAGTTCATCAGCCTTACTCATAATACTCCTTGCAATGAAAAAAGACACTTTAGCCCATCTGCTCCATTGTGCTCATTAACCCGGCCCTGCCTGTCCTTTCTTTCAGACTTACTTGACCTAACCTCTAACTTCCCCTCAATCCCTCCACTTTCTGACTTTATACTCTGGTTCCCACACCCCTGCCACAATAGTTTAACCTCCCCTGCACAAAACCATGTTATCTCTCCTGAATAAGTCCAGGCTTTGCCAGAAGTGAGTGGATTCTATCCCTAAGAAACTTCTCCAATAATTTCCATCTTATTGATATAAGGCTCACTGGCCTCTTGTTTCCTGGTTTGTTGCTACAGTCCTTCTTAAACAGAGGAATAACATTGACTATTCTCCAGTCCTCTGGGGCATCTCCTGTGGCTAAAGAGGATATAAAGATCTCTGTCAAGGCACCAACAATCAACCTCCTGCAACAAACAATCTGCCAAAGGAACAGTAGCACTAGCAAACATCCCTGCGAAAGTATTGGTGCTCCTCTGGTTTAGGTACAACCTGTCCTTGTTGTATAGGTCCCACCTGCCCTGGAAGAGACCCCAATAATCCATGGACCCGATGCTCTCCCATCTGCACCAGCTCCTTAGCCACGCATTAAACTGTATTATCTTCCTACTTCTTGCCTTACGGGCATGAGGCACCCTCTCCAAAGCCATCACATCCTTCCTGTACTGTGACAACCAGAACTGTAGATAATATGTGGTTTAAGTTTTAGATACCTCTACTATGAGGGAAAAGATTCACCCTATCTCTGCCTCTTGTGATTTTGTACAGCTTTATCAGGTCATAAAGCTGACTGACCTTTCAGTAGGAGAACATTTAGGGAACAGTGACCACAACTCCTTAAGTTTTAAGATAGCCGTGAATAAGGATAAGTATGGACCTTATGGAAGAGTATTAAATTGGAGCAGGGTAAATTACAAGAGAAATCCTGGAAATTATAGACTGTTAAGTCTCATGTCAGTGCTAGGGAAGCTATTGGAGAGAATTCTTTGGGATATGATTTATGAGCATTTGGAAAAGCATGGCCTAATTAGGAACAGTCAGCATGGCTTTCAGCAGGGCAAGTCAGGTCTTGAGATTTTCCTTAATTTTACCTGTCAGATCCATCTCATACCCTCTCTTTGGCCTCCTGATTTCCCTCTTAAATGTATTCTTAATCTTTTTATAGTCATCAAGGGATTCATTCGTCCCCGACCTCCTACACCAATGCATGCATCCTTCTTTATCTTGACTAGAGTCTCAATATCTCTCATCAGCCAGGGTTCCCTAAACTTACCAGGTTTACCCTTCAACCTAACAGGAACACGCTGCCCCTGGTCTCTTGATATCACACTCTTAAAAGCTTCCCACTTGCCAACCCAGACCAAACCTGTGCTGCACCTGGCAGGAATATCTTTAACAGCCTCGTGCTGCTCAGGGACACCATCGCCTATGTGCAGGATAGTGGGGTGGACATCTGCCTGGTTAGCTTGGACTAGGAGAACACCTTCGACAGGATATCACACATGTACATGTTGGACATGGTCTCCAAAATGGGTTTTGAGGAGGGAATCAGGAATTGGATCCAACTGCTCTACACAGACATCAGTAGCACAGTCCAAATCAATGGGTGGGAAACAGACAGCTTCCCCATTGTCTGGAGTCAGGCAGGGCTGCCCTCTCTTTCCTGTCTTGTTCGTGTGCTGCATAGAACCCTTTGCTGAATCCATCAGGAAGGACGAGAGCATCAGAGGGGTGACGTTGCCAGGCAGTGAGGGCAGCCAGGTGAAAACCTCCGTGTACATGGACGACATCACCGTCTTCTGCTCGGACCCAAGGTCAGTTCGCAGATTGATCAGCATCTGCGACCAGTTTGTGTTGGCATCAGGGGCCACAGTTAACTGCACGAAGAGCGAGGCAATGCTCTTTGGCAACTGGCCCCACCGATCCAACGTCCCCTTCACCGTCAGGCCTGACTACCTGAAGGTGTTGGGGATCTGGTTCGGAGGGGCTGGGGCGTGCAACAAAAATTGGCTGGAGCGGATTGGGAAGGTGAAGCAGAGACTGGGACAGTGGGAACAGTGCTCCCTCTCAATAACTGGGAAGAACTTGGTCATCAGGTGTGAGGCGCTCTCAGGGCTGCTATACTTGGCGCAGGTGTGATCTGTTCCTTGCTCCTCTGGCTTGGAAATCACCTGTGCTGTCTTCCGGTTCATCTGGGGATCCAAGATGGAGCGGGTCCGATGGGACTCGCCATACACAAGTCCCTGGACAATGGGGGCAAAAGTGTCCCCAATGTCACCCTCATCCTGATGACCACCTTCGTCTGTGGCTGCATCAGGCTGTGTATGGAACCAAAGTATGTGGGCACCAAGTGTCACTATGTGCCGAGGTTCTACCTATCCCCGGTGTTGCGAAGGATGGGCCTGGCCCTGTTGCCGCTCAACGCCCCAGTCAGCTGGATGTTGCCGCATGACCCATCCTTCGTAAAAAAGTTCTTCCAGACCAACACCTTTGACCACAAGTCTATCAGGCAGCAGCCAGCACAGAACATCCTGCAGACACTGAAGAAGAAGGTCTCGATGGATACTGTGGGGTGGTTCCCTGAGCAGACTGTCTAGAACATCTGGCAGAATGCCTCATCGCCAGAACTCACCAACAAGCACCAACACCTCGCTTGGCTGGCGGTTAGAGGGGCCCTCCCAGTCAGATCCTTCCTGCATGGTCGAAACATCAGTCCAAGTGCGCGCTGTCCCTGGAGGACTGCACTGGCGACGAGATGGTCGCCCACCTCCTTGTGGGCTGTGGGTTTGCGAGGAGGGTGTGGCGAAAGATGCAAGGGTCCTTGTTGCATTTTATCCCCAGCAGCTGGTTAACAGAGGATTCTCTGATCTACGGGCTGTTCCCGGGGACACACACAGAGACGGGTATCAACTGCTGCTGGAAGGTCATCAACTCGGTGAAAGACGCCCTTTGGTCTGCCCGAAGCTTGTTAGTCTCCCAGCACTGCCAGATGTCCGTAGGGGAATGCTGCCGACTGACACATTCCAGGCTGCAGGAGTACGTGCTGAGGGACACACTGAAGCTGGGTGCAGGCAATGCAAAGGCTCGGTGGGGAAGGTCTACAGTTTAGGGTTCTTCTGCCACTGGAGAGGGAGGGGTGGGGTCGGGCAAGAAAGCCCCATATTGTAAATACAGGATTGGGGTAGCACCCCAGGGAGCCACACGAGTGGCAACAGTGCAGTGGTTTTTATATAAAAAGGTAACACTAATGATTGATCCGTACATGAATGTAAAGGTTTGCACTGTTTTATTGTTGTATATAGTGTTTTTTATGATGAATAAAGTTTATTTTGGAATAAAAAAAATCTTTCCTGTCCCTTCAAATGGGCTCACCCAATCGACTTCTGCTAGATCCTGCCTAATTCCCCCAAAATTAGCCCTGCTCCAGTTTAGGACCCTGTCCTAATCTTTTCCATCACCACCTTAAAACTAATAAGAGTTATGTTCACTAGAGCCAAAGTGCTCCCTGACTGCCATTTCAGTTACTTGCCCTGCCTTATTCCCTAAGAGGAGGTCCAGTATTGCACCTTCCTGAGTAGGACCCTCTAGATATTGACTCAGGAAACTATCCTGGACACATTTCACAAATTCCACCTTGTCCAGGCCAAGTCAATACCGGGGAAATTAAAATCTCCCACGAATACAACCCTATTATTACAGATCCACTAAATAAGCTGAAATCATAATTTCAATTGTATTCTCAATCAAAAAGCAGTGAATCTAGATAAGTAAATGGAAAGTTTTCCAAACCGGTATTTAAATTTCATTACATGAACAGAGTACATTTCATCGACAGACATTAGGAAAAGTGTAGCTAAGTATAGCTAAACTGAAAAAACATTGTGCCCTTGTCTATGAATATTTTTAGAGAACTGACGTTGATAAACTGTCAACAACCTGAGATCTGGAGAGACAAGCATAGATCACCAATTTTACTTAAGTTATCCTGAAAGCCAAAGTATGGCTTGCAATTATGAAACGTACAGCAGAAAACTGGGATAACACAAATGTACAGATGTGATTAGTTGTGAGTGAAGCAACAAGCATGGTAAATTTATACTAAAGAACATGTCCCAGACGTATAGTTAGGAACAACATGTGAAATGATTAATGTAGTCCAGATGAGAGAGACAAGTGATTAAATCAAAGCAATGATATACTCTACAGGAAAACAGATTTTGAAACAATCAAGACGAAAGCAAGCAAATAATTTAGAAATTGGTGGTCTGGAGTTAATTGTGAGAACTCTAAGCTGTCTTCAAGATGGGAAGTTGCAAGAAATAGTATTAGCAGATAAAAGTAAGCTTATTGATCAATAAAACTTACAAAGACATTAGAGCTTGTGAAGAGACCAATTCACTTTTACACACTTCTACACACATTGGGTTGTGACCTATTTGTGCCCATCAGCTCTCTTGGCATTGCACTGAAAGCAACAATTGGAAATTATTTGCAGAAGTTATCAATGAAGTATAGACATAAGCAAGAAAACAGGTCTTAGTATAGCAAAGCAGAATTGATAAAAGGATTAGGGAAACAGGTACAATTGCAATGTTTAAAAGACATTTGGACAGGTTCATGGTTAGGAAAGATTTAGAGGGAATTGGGCCAAATACAGGCAATCGGGATGAGCTCGCATAAGGAACTTGGTTGGCATGGACAGGTTGGGCCAAAGGGCCTGCTTCCATGCTATATAATTCCCTGACTTATTAACTCTATAGTTCCAATAGAATCTGGAAGAACAGCAGAAATGAGCCAAGAAATGACAGATGGAATTTAACTGGGACAAGTGTGAAGTGTTGCTTTTTGAGAAGTCAAACCAGGACAGGACCTAGACAGTAAATGGCAGGGACCTGGGGAGAGCTGTAGAAAAGAGAGACCTAGGGTGAGAGAAAAGTGACAACACCAGTGGACAGGATGGTGAAGAAGATGTTTCATGTTTGCCTTCATCAGTCAGGGCATTGAGTACAAGAGCTGGGAAGTCATGTTACACCTGTACATTGGTGAGACCACAGTTCTGTTCATCTATCTATAGGAAAGATATAATTAGGAAAGAGTGCAGAAGAAATTCACTAGGATGTTACTGGACTGCAGGACTTGAGTTATAAGGAGAGACTGGATAGGCTGGGGCATAACTGATGCATAACTCCTGCATGAAGTTCAAGAAGTTTCAGTACCCCTGCTACTTTTCATACAAGGAAGTGCTGCTTTAAACAAAAACATGCTTATACTGCTGCACCAGGATTAGAAATTTTGATTTGATAGAAGTGAATGGACTATTGTGTTTTAACTTTCCAAAAATGAAGCTACTAAATTTCTTGGTACCAATCACTAAGGTGATTTTGTTGTTTTCTCTGTTTGCCAAAGTAGTTCTGGGTCCTCCATACATATATGATAACATGGAGGAGCCCAGACATTGACAGTGACATCAAATTGTATTTGCAAACTTGTATCCCATGTAGAAGTAGATATTCACAAGATAAATAAAGCCTGCTTCAACACTATCTAGTCAGGTCAATGATAGTAATGGATCCTCCTACAAGCAGGCCTTTTTATTTACTCCTCACTACCTCATCAACTCTACTGCTCTACCTTGCTGTAGATTTCCCCCAGACCCTAACCCCTTGGTATCCCAAACATTTCTTGCCCCAGCACCTCATGACTCCCACAAAATACCTTAACCTAAGCCTTCAGGTTTCAATTCTCCCCATTCCCTGAACCCACCCTGGGGCCCTCATATATCAGCAATCTGCAACCTGTTCAAGTGCCTCCACTAGCTTCACAGTGATCTTTCCTCTACTAATGCAATGGCAGAGGTAACAAAGGAAAGACCTGAGGATATAGGGCAGACCACTAAAGACAATTCCTTTACAATGGTATGATGTTTTTAGAATCCTCTGTTCAAGGGGGTTGAGGAAGATCAGTCATTAAGTATACTCTGGCTGAAATCAATCTTTTAAGGAAATCATTGGGAATTAAGAAGGAAAGTAGAATTGATGTAGGATCAACAATGATTTTGCTGCACACCAGAGCAGGCTCATGGTCCATGTGGCCTAATCCTGTTTATGTTCTTATGTGCTGGGACTAAAACATTCACACAAAGGAACGAGAAGTCCAATAGAGTGATAGAGTTACGTAACATGGAAACAGACCCTTCGGCCCAATTTGTCCATGCCCACCAAGATGCCTCCCTGAGCTAGTCCCATTTGCCTGCATTTGGCCTGTATCCCTCTAAACCTTTCCTATCCATGAACCTGTCCAAATATCTTTTAAACACCGCAATTGTACCCACCTCTACCACTTCCTCTGGCAGCTATTTCTATATACCCACCACCACCTGTGTGAAAAATTGCCCCTCAGCTCCCCTTTAAAGCTTTCCCCTCTCACCTTAAGCCAATGCCCTTAGTTTTCGACTCCTCTACCCTGGGAAAAAGACTATGACAATCAACCTTATCTATGCCCTTCATGATTTTATAAATCTCCGTAAGGTAACCCCTCAGCCTCCTTTGCTCCAGGGAAAACAATCGCAGCCCATCAATCTCTCCTTGCAACTCAAGCCCTCCAGTCCCAGCAACATTCTTGTGAATCTTTTCTGCATTCTCTCCAGCTTAATGCTTCCTTCCTATAGTATGGTGACCAGGACTGCACACAATATTCCGGGTACAGTCTCACCAATGTCTTGTACAGCAGTAACATGATGTTACAACTCTTGTACTCAATGCCCTGTCTAATGAAGGCAAGCATACCATGTACCTTCTTCACCACTTTGTCTACCCATGTCATCAGTTTCAGGGAATTATGTACTTGCACCCCTACACCTCTCCCTGTTCTACACACTCTGCAGAGCCCTGTCATTTACTGTGTAAGTCCTGCCAACTTTAGAACTGCTCTGATGGCTGGAGCCCTGCAATGTGTGGCAGAGCATGCTTCATTATTCATAACTTTCTGCTGTATGCTGCTTCGTCTTGTCATTACCTTAACAGTAGACAGCTAAGGACTTGGAAGAGGGGGAGAGGAGGAGGTGGAGGGGGAAGTGAAAATTAAGATGTCGGATTTGTGGGGACAAGGGATTAGAGGAGTTGGGGAAGGTGAGAAAAAGGAGACTTCTGTCTTTTTTTCCATCACCAAACTGCTGAAGGTTTTAAACCACAGATGTTTTTGCGGGGTTGGGAGCAGGAGGCAGGAGAGCTATAGCTTACTAGTGATCCATAATAGATAATTTAACTGATCTCTCGCTCATCCTGCAAAGCAGCCAGGTTAATGTAATGTCAAGTATCAGTCGCATGCAGGTAAGCGGGTTGTCAACATAATTGAGAATAGAAGAAAGAATTTGAGAAAGGTTATTAATAAACAAGTAGTTCCATGGAGAATGTTAAACTTCAATTTTGATTTAATTTCAGAAAAAGCTTTCATTCTACATTTTCTTTTTACCTTATCCCAATAGCATGTGAGATCTTGTAAGTGAACTGAATAGACATTTTCACTGTTATTCACACCTTCGTTGGGTTTTTTAATTTCGTCAAGGATCAAAAATTCCTGTTGAATTCACAAAACAGAAGTCTATTACAAATTACAAAATATTAACATTGTAAAAAACAATTTTAAAATATAAAATAATTTTAGACAAAAACAAAGAATTCCAGTGACACTGCTATTTTCTGTTTCTTTTTCAGGTTTTCTATCATATTCAGTATTTTGCTTCGAAACAATTTTTTGAATTAAAAATTGCTAAACCTGACAACAGGTTTTAAAAAAATACAGTTTACTAAGTTTGTATGTACACCTGTTCATAGAAATCCTGAACTATAATTTGACTCTAATAAACCTTGTCTTCAACAACTTTGTTTTAAATTAACATTCCTGCTTTTTGAATGCAGAATTTCAGTGACAATGGCTTCTTTCAGCCTATAGGTAATTTAATTTGCATCAAGATGCAACTGATACAAGCAATTTTTTTCTAAATAAATGAGAAGGACAATCACAAAACATCAGCTCCCTTGACCAAATAAGTCTGAGCTTTCAGCATTTTCAGCATTCATGCCTCATTTTCAGTTTTATAAATTCTGCTGATTATCAGTCCATTTCCACAATTCCAAGAGCAAAGCCATGCCTACCTGAGCTAGTCCCATTTGACTGCATTTGGTGCATATATCTCTAAACATTTCTTATCCATGTACCTGTATAAATGTCTTTTAAACATTATAATTCTACCTGCCTCTAACACTTCCTCTGGCAGCTTGTTGTGTGAAAAGGTTGCCCCTCAGGTCCCCTTTAAATCTTTCCCTTCTCACCTTAAACCTATGCCCTCTAGTTTTACACTCCATTAACCTGAGAAAAAGACAGTGACCATTCACCTTATCTAATCCCCTCGTTATTTTATATACCTGTATAAGGTCACCCCTCAGCCTCCTATGCTCCAGGGAAAACAGCCCCAACTGTAGTGAGTTGGTTAGAAGGCAAGAGAATGGTTACATTCTGCTCATGATGGTATACAGAATTAATTAAACTAGTAATTAAATAACTAACTAAACTAATGCCTTCTGCCCACACAGTGTCTATATTCCTCCATTCTCTGCACTTTCATGTACATATCTAAGAACCTCTTAAATACCTCTATCATATTTGCCTCCACTACCACCCCTGGCAGTGCATTCCAGGCACCCACCACTCTCTGTGTAAAAAACTTGCCCCAGATATCTCCTTTGAACTTACCCCATCTCACCTCAAATGCATGGCCTCCAGTATTGGACATTTCGACCTTGGGAAAAAGATACCAGCTGTCTACTCTATGCCTCTCATAATATTATGAACTTCTATCACGACTCCCCTCAGATACTGCTGCTGTAGAGAAAACAACCTAAGTTTGTCCAACCTCTCCTTATACTACATGCCCTCTAATCAAGGCAGAATCCTGGTAAACTTCTGCACCTTTTCCAAAGCCTCCGCATCCTTTCTATAATGGGGCGACCAGAATTGAATGCAATACTCCAGATATGGCCTAACGAGAGTTTTACAAAGCTCTTCCTGATCCTTGAAGTCAGTACCTTGACTAATAAAGGCAAGCATGCCATACGCCTTCTTCACCACCCTATCTACCTGTGCAGTCACTTTCAGGGAGCTATGGACTTGGACGCCAGGATCCCTCTGTACATCAACACTGTTAAGGGTCCTGCCATTTGGTACATTTGACCTCCCAAAATGCAACACCTCATATTTGGCCGGATTAAACTCCATCTGCCATTTCACTGGCCATAATTGTAACTGCTTTATCCTTTGGCAATCTTCTACACTATCCACAACACCAACAATCTTCAAATCATCTGCAAAGAGGATGTGACAGGTGGTCTTCCCCAGGCTGTGTATTCTGGTCTTAGTTTTTCATTACATTATTGATTCCACTGTCGCCACAGCTCTCCTGCCTCTTCTACCACCATACAGCAAAAGCATCCATGATCCACAAACTTCCCTCTGGCTCTACTTCTTTGAGAAACCATTGTCTTCTCCAGTGTTCAGAAGTCAATACAGGTTCTTATATTAAAAACCTACATTAAAAACAAGAAGATAACTAGGGAGAAGGCAGGTCCACTCAAGGATAAAGGAGGGAATTTACGTTTGGAGTCAGAGGATGTGGGCGAGGTACTGAACGAGTACTTTGCATTGGAATTCACCAAGAAGAAATATATGGAGGATAGTGAGATTAGTGTGTGTCATGCTAATGTGCTGGTAGTTTTGAGATTAAGGAGGTGGTGCTGGGTCTTTTGAAAAGAATCAAGGTGGATAAATCCCCAGGGCCTGACGGGATATATCCCAGGTTATCGAAAGAGACAAGAGATGTGATTGCTAGGCCCTTGATGAAGATCTCTGTATCCTCTCTAGCAAATGGTGAGGTCCTGTAAAACTGGAAAGTAGCCAATCTCGTTCCTTTGTTCAAAAAAGGAAATAGGGATAATCCAAGTAATTATCAGCCAGTAAACCTCACGTCAGTGGTAAGGTAGCTATTGGAGCTTCTTAGGGATAGGATTTATGCGATTTGCAAAAACATGGCCTGATTAGCACCAGTCAGCATGGCTTTGTGCAGGACCGGTCATGTCTTACAAACTTGATTGAGTTTTTTGAGAAGGTGACAAAGGTGATTGATGAGGATAGGGCAGTGGATGTTATCTATGTGGATTTTAGGAAAACGTTTGACATGGTCCATCATGGTAGCCTCATCCAGAAGACTAAGATGCATGGGATCCACGGTGACTTGCTGGTTTGGATTCAGAATTGGCTTGCCCGTAGAAGACAGAGGGTAGTGCTGGAAGGGTGTTATTCTGGCTGGAGGTTTGTGACCAGTGATGTTCCACAGGGATCGCTGCTGGGGCCTCTTTGTGACAATATATAAATGACTTGGATGAAAATGTAGATGGGTGGGTTAGTAAATTTGCAGATGACTCATCGATGGCTCATTCCTGCTCTGTCTGAAAATGGTCAAGCTCTGAAATGACAACTTTCTAGAATATGCTATCCACATAACATTCAGCTATCCACATAACTGTTGTGTTGCCAAATGTTGCTCAAGGTCCAACATCTGAATCTTGCACTCATTCAGTGGACAACACTACCTGAACATGGTTGTCCTGGATAAGAGAAGCATCCTGGATTTCCCACACAGCACAGGATATGCATTCTGTGTGACCGATGAACCTGCCATGCCTCCATTTACAAGAAGAGTTAATATCCAACTCCTCACCCAGGTCATCATTACATTACTCCTGACTGTTTTACTGGTTGAATAGCCTGATTAATTATTAATTCAACCTTTCTTTAAAAACTCACCCTCACCACCAATTTCCCTTGCTCACCAAATTCCTATTCTTTACATACCGTAAAAGCTGCATTCTGTTGAAAATATACTCCATGCTACACACCCCATTTGAACCATTTCAAAGCGTAGACAGTGACCTTATCTGGATACCCTTATGCTGGAAATCCAGAATAAGAGATCATAACCTTAAAATTAAAGCTAGAGCCACATAGAGATAATGTCAGGCTGCATTCCTTCACTCTGTGGAAAGCAGAACATTTCTCCTCAAAAAAGCAGACTAGATTAATTCAAAATTACAAATCTGAGATTGGTAAATCATTAGGTAAAGCTATTTAGGTCATGGAATCAAGGAAAAACTGGAGTTAGTATAAAGGTTAGCCAGAGTCTATTTGAAATTGGAGGACGAATAGCCTGGTCCAACTCCAATGTTCCCAGCAGGGTCTTTTTTTATTATTTCTCCAACTTTCTGCTTGAGAAATATTCATTATATCTTCTGTGCTTACTGCTAGGATTGAGTACCGTAACCTGTAAAGCATTTGTTTTCTGTGCAATAATATCCTTCACCTTGTGCATGAAAATTCAAAGCAATAAATTTTCCCTTGCAAAGAAAAACTAGCATGAACTTTTATTTTCAATAGTTGACATACCTTTATCCTTCTTATGCTGATCAATCCCTCAGAAACAGTTTGAATAGCTGCTGGGAAGAATAAGGTGACTGTGAGTCTCACAGCACCATACAGTGATACTGTGACAAACACACGGCTTGCTGTGATAGTGTTGCCAAGTAGCACATACACCAGGAATGTAAAAAATAATATCATCTTGCTTGCTATAAGGAATGAGGCCATGTTCAAGGCACGCAGGTAAGAGCTTTGTAGAACCTTAGCAATCTCCTTCCTGAAATATAGAACACATTCATTTGTTTTCCTCACAATAATTTATTTATGTATGTTCATATTAAAAGGTTTTATTTAAGATTAAACACTCAGCTGAGGAACTGTTTTATCCAGTTTAAGTACACATTTACGTTAATTAATGAGACTGCAAGTGTTTCATCTTTTTATGAGCACAACAAAACCTCCCCATCCATAAGAACGTAAAATACGTATTTACTTTCATGGTGTTGCTTACTTCCATGACAAAAATAATCCTGTAAAATGTGTCAAACCATTGCACTGAGCATCAATGCTGTAATGCTAAAAAAACTACAGACACTTATATAAGCTGTAGGCAGCACAGTGGTGCAACAAGTAGAGCCGCTGCCTCACAGCATCAGAGACCCAGGTTCAATCCTGACCTCGGGTCCTGCCTGTGTGGAGTTGGCACATTCTCCCTGTGACTACCTGGGCTTCCTCCAAGTGCTTCCCAAAGGTGTGCAGGTTAACTGGCCGCTGTAAATTGTCCCTTGTGTGTAGGTGAATATTAGAAACTGGAGGGAGTTGATGAAAATGTGGTAGTATAAAAAAAGCAGGATTAATGAAGGATCAGTGTAAATTGGTGGTTGACGGTTAGCGCAGACTCAGTGGCCCAAAGGGCCTGTTTCTGTGCTGTACCTCACTATGACTCTATTTTCTTTCTTATTGTCCTCCTCCAATGTCCTTCCTTAAGACTCCCTTTCTGAAGCAGGGCAACTCACCCTGCATTACAATTCCACACATTACCCAGCCATCTCCCCTAGCCTTGTACTTAACTTTTGCCAATTCTGTCTTCTCCCTTAGCTTTGTACCTAACTTTTGCCAATTCTGTAAAAATTTGCATAAATAAAGCAGCCAACTGTATTCCTCTCCAGAATTTGCCTAATCCCATACCAAACCAGAATGACAACTTTTTCCCAGGGTTGGGGTACATAATAGGTTTAAGGTGAGAGAGGAAAGAGTTAAAAGGGACCTGAGGTGCAACTTTCTCACACAGCGGGTGGTGGGTATATGAAAAGAGCTGCCATAGGAAGCGGTAGAGGCGGGTACAATTACAATGTATAAAAAAAGACATTTAGACAGGTACATGGATAGGAAAGGTTTAGTGAGATATGGGCCGAAGACAGACAAATGGGACTACCTCAGGTAGACAACTTAGTTGGCATGGACAATTTGACTGAAGGACCTGTTCTCAGTGTTGTATAACCAATCCTTCCTATTGTGTGGCAATCAGAACTGCACACAATAGTCCAAGTGCAGTCGGACTCATGATTATTATAAAGTTGCAACATAACTTTCCACGTTTTATATTCTCTGTCAAGACCAACGGAGGCAATCATGCCACTTGCCTTCTTCAAGCTTGCTGATAATACCAAAAATAGGTGGAAGGGCATATTGTGATGAGGACACTGTGAATCTGCAAAGGGATATAGATAGATAGATGGACTGGCAAAACTCTGGCAAATGGAGTTTAATATGGGAAGTGTGAAATCATCCACTCTGGCAAGAGAAATCAAATGGCAGATTATTATCTAAATGGAGATAGTCTGCAAATGAGTCAAGTTCAGAAGGATCTAGGTGTTCTAGTGCATGAATCACAATAAGTTACCAGGCAGGTCCATCAAGTAGTTATGAAAGTAAACAGGATGTTGGTCTTCATTGCGAAGGAGTTGGTGTTTAAGAATAGAGATGTTCTGTTACAGTTTACAGGGCATTGGTAAGACCATACCTGAAGCACTGTGCATAGTTCTGATCCCTTTATCTAAATAACAATACAGTAGAATTGGAGGTAGTCGAAAGGAGATTCATTAGGCTAATTCTGTTGAGGGGTTTATCCTATCAAGAGAGTTTGGGTTTGAATTCCTTAGAAAAATGAGAGTGACCTTATTCAAACATATAAGATCCTAAATTGGCTTGACAGGGTAGATGTTGAGATGTTTCCACGAGTGGGAAAGTCATGAGCAAGGGAACATAGCTGCAAAACAATGGGCCAGTCGCTTAAAACGTAGGTGCAAAGAAATTTCTTCTCTCATAGGATAGTGAATCTCTGGAATTCTCTGCACCTGGGTGGTGGAGGTCATATCATTGGACATAATTAAGGTAGAGATAGATACATATTTGAAAAGTAAGTGAATTGAGGGTCAAGGGGAACTGGCGCAGAAAAGGAGTTGATGTCAACATATATCAGCCATGATGATATTTAAGGGTGGGGCATGCTTGAAGGGTCAAGTGGCCTACACTTACTCCTATTTTCTTGCATTTTTGTGTTTACCACCCTATCTACTGGTTTCAGAAAGCTATGGACTTGAACCCCAAGGTCCCTCTGTTCATTAACATTCCTTAGCAACCAAGCACTCACTATATCCTTTCTCTTATTTGCCTTCCCAAATTGCATCACCTCACACTTGTTGTGATTGGAATCCATCTGCTAACACTTCGCCCAACTTTCCATCTGATCTATATCCTGCCTTAGACAATTTTCTTCACTATCCACAAGACCACCAACTTTGTGTCATCTGCAAACTTACTCATCATACCTTTTACATTCACATCCAAGTGGTTAACATATAGCACAAACAACAGGGGCTCCAGCACCAGTCTCCCTGCGTACACCACTGGTCACAGACTTCCAATCAGAAAAGCATCCTTCTATCACTACCATCTGCCTTCCATCACCAAGTCAATTTTGTACCCAATTTTGGACCAGCCTACCATGTGGGCCTTTGCCAAATGCCTTATTAAAGTCCATACAGACAATGCTTAGTGTTCTTCCTTCATCAGTCTTCTTCGTTACTTCTTCAAAGAATTCACTCAAATTACTGAGATGATTTTTGCCATACAAAGCCATGTTGATTATCCCTGATCAACCCCTGCTTTTTCAAATGTACTTAAATCCAGTGCCTTTTCTCCAAAAAATTCCCTACAAATGACATAAGGCTCACTGGCCTGTGGTTACCTGGCCTATCCTGGCTGTTGTTCTTTTAGAACTACATGAGCTATCCTCTATCTTTTGGCACCTCATTAATGGCTATTGAAGATGCAAAAATCCCAGCTATCTCCTCCTGTGCTTCCCATTACAACCTGGGATGGATCTGATTTAGCCCTGGGGATTTATCAACCCTTATGCATCCCATGACATCTAAGACATCCTCTTTCTTAATACTGACTGCATCCAGATTATCCATGTGACCCTCCCTGGACTCAGTGTCTTCCATGTCCTTTCCTTGGTGAATACAAATGAGAAGTATTTATTCAGGACCTTGCCCACATCGCCTACTATGTCTCCACACATAGATTACTGCTATGGTCCCGAAAGCAACCCATTCTTTCCCTGGCTACTTTCTTGCTCCTGATATATTTTAGAATAGCTTGGAATTCTCCTTAATCTTACATGCCAAGGACATTTCATGGCCCCTCTCTGCCCTCCTAGTTTCTTAAAGTTCTCTTCTGCACGCTATATCTTCTTCATGAGGCTCTCTCGATCCCACTTGCCTATACCTAGCATATGTTTGCTCTTTTCATCGTGATCAAACATTCAATATCCTTTTTCATCCAAGGATTCCTAATCTTGCCATCTTTACTTTCATCCTTACCACAACATGTTTTCCCTGAACTCTTTTAAAAGACTCCCACTTCTCAGCTATCATTTTACCCAGAAGCAACTGCTCCCAATGTACTTTCCAAAAGTCCTTTCTTACCATGTGTGGAACGAATAGTGACTTTTAAAATATGTTTTCCCTATTTCGATGAGATATGCTAAAAGGCTGAAAAATGGTGAAAAATGTATCACCTTCTGGATGGCCATTATGCTTTGATTATGTGCTCAGACTTATTATTAAGTGGCTGAATGAGTGAGAAACCCAGGAACCATTATTCTCACACTATATCTGGGAGGCTTCAGAACCGACCCTGAGGAAAAGCTAATGGCTGTATCTGAAACATGAACCCATAATTTAAGCATAACAAAATCCAATACTTGCAGCAGTTGTTATACACTGAGATTTATTTATTTATATCTATGGACAATTCCAGAATTCTTGGACCAATTACCAAATTACAAATTACCAAAGATGAGGTATTGGCAGTCTCAAAGCACATTAAGGTGGATAAATAGTGCATCCTTGGACCTTGTAGGAAGCTAGGAAAGAAATTGTGGAGGCCCTTGCAGAGATATTTGCCTCATCATTAGCTATAGGTGAAATGCCGGAAAACTGAAAGGTGGCTAATGTTTAAGAAAGACAGCAAAGACAAGCCAGGGAACTACAGGCCAGTGAGTCTGACATCTGTAGTGGGTCAGTTACTGGAGGGGATTTTGAGGGACAGGATCTATTAACATTTAAATAGGCAAGTTCTAATTAGGGATAGTCAGCACAGCTTTGTGCATGGGAAATCGTGCCTGACAAATCTCTTAAGAGGTTTTTGAAATGCTAACCAAGAGGATACAAGAGGGCAGGTAGACTGGCTGCTCCGGAAGGTTTGATCACATAGGATCCAGGGAGAGCTAACTAAATGGATACATAATTGGCTTGATGGTAGGAAGCAGAGGGTGATGCGACAAGGTTGTTTTTCAGACTGGAGGCCTGTGATGTGCCACAGGGATTGCTGCTGGTCACATTGTTGTTAACTTAGAATATAGGACAGTACAGCACAGGAACAGGCCCTTCGGCCCACCATGTTATACCTAACTAAACTAGTCCCTTCTGCCTACATAAATTCACATCCCCCCATTCTCTGCACATTCATATACCTATCTAAGAGCCTCTTAAATGCCTCCATCATATTTGCCTCCACCACTACCCCAGCAGCACATTCCAGGCACCCACCACTCTGTGTAAAAAAAAACTTGCCCCGCACATCTCCTTAGAGCTTATCCCCTCTCACCTTAAATGCATGCACTCTAGTATTAGACATTTCAACCCCGTAAAAAAGAACCACTTGTCTACTCTATCTATGCCTCTCATAATCTTCTAAGTTTCTATCAGCCTCCGGCACTCCAGAAAAATACAATCCAAGTCTGTCCAACATCTCCAAATCAGAATCAGGTTTATTATCACTGACGTATGTGTAGTGTAAAAGGTCATGGCTGTCATGTGACCGTGACAACACTGACCCCTCTGGCTGGGATAACACCATTGAGCACATGACCGAAAGTGACACCACTCATTCAAGGTTTGGCTCCACCCCATTAGGTAAACACCTTTGTCCTTGCTGGACCACCCAGCCCCCCAGCAGTATAAAAGTGCTGCATGTTTGGTTTTCTATCTCTTTCCTGTCTCCGAGGACGTTGAGGTAAGCTGTGCACTACTTCAGGGCAGTTAGTTAAAGACTCCCGAGACCAAAGAGCCAACGTTTGTCCAGAATCAGGGTGTCCAAACATTGTATTGTCTATTCCTTGATCATTTGTACCCAGTTATTGTGTATGTGTGTGTGTGTGCACCTCACCCTCTGTCGCGATTTCCCTCCACATTCGCAATCTCCTGCTTGAGAGTGTGTGAGTGTGCATCTGTTCCCATTCATGCTGTCCCCACGTTTGTCTTTGTTAATAAACCATTTTTAAATTACAAAGACTGTGTGTCCAGACCTTTAACTTTAAGATACCAAAAGAACCTTTCTCACAACAGTATGTCATGAAATTTGTTGTTTTGCAGCAGCAATACAATGCACAGACATAAAAATTACTTATAGCACATGTCCTGTAATCCAGGCAACATCCTGATAAACCTCTTCTGCACCCAAAGCCTCCACATCCTTCCTACAATGGGGTGACCAGAATTAAATCAGATGCGGCCTAACCAGAGTTTTATAAAGCTGCAACATAACTTCCTGACTCTTGAACTCGATGCCTCAACTAATAAAGGTAAGCATGCCATATGCCTTCTCTACTACCCTGTCAACTTGTGCAGCCACTTTCAAGGAGCTATGGACTTGGACCCCAAGATACCTCATTTATTTAAACAATTTGGATGAGAATGTACAAGGCATGGTTAGTAAGTTTGCAAATGACATTAAAATAGGTGGTATCGTAGGCAGTGAAGAAGGTTATCAAAAATTACAGGGGATCTTGATCAGTTAAGTAAGTGGGCTGAGGAACGGCAAATGGCATTCAACTAAGGTAAGTGCGAGGTGTTGCATTTTGGAAAATCAAACCAAGGGAGGACTTTCACAGTGAATAGTAGGGCAGTTGTGCTAGACTTTGGTGAGACCTCACCTGGAGCATAATGTACGGTTTTGGTTACCCTGTTATAGGAAAGATGCCATTAAGTTTGAAAGAGTGTAAAGAAGATTTATGAGATGTTACCAGGATTTGAGGGCCTCAGTTATAAGGAGAGGTTGGGCAAGCTTGGAGCTCAGGAAACTGAGAGGTAACCTTATAAAAATGATAAAATCAAGAGGGGCATAGATAGGATGAGTGCACACAGTCTCTTTACCAAAGAAAGTAAATCAAAAAGGGACCTGAGAGGCAACTTCTTTACATAGAGTGTGGTGGGTACATGGAATGAGCTATCCGAGAAAGTGGTTGAGGCAGGTACATGAACAACCATTTAAAAGACTTTTGGACAGATCCATTGATAGGAAAGGTCTAGAGGGATAAGGGCAAAACACATGCAAATCTGGCCAGCTTAGATGGGCATCTTGGTCGGCATGGACAAGTTGGGCCAAGGTTCTGTTTCCATGCTGTATTATTCAATGACTCTAGGACTAACAAAAATTTTTCTGGAATATCAATCTTAAAATCAATTTTAAAATCAACAAAACTTTATATATAATTGATAGAAAATTGTCAGACAAACAATTAATATTTACTGAGTGAGCATTAACATCTTTAAATGCCAATACATTGTTCAAAACTTACTTTCTAATTTGAGTAATCAAACTTGTAAAGGGTTTTTCCCATGCATACATCTTGATGATTCGCATTCCTGATATCACCTCATTCATCGTTCGAATTCTGCTATCTGTCAGCACTGCAGTTTTGCTTCTATGAATAAGAGTTTGTGGAAAGAAACATTACTGTACATGTGGTAACATTTTAACTACTATAATTTAACTGCAATAACCAGACGATCTAGAGGTTATTGTAGAAAAACTATCTTCCACAGGTACATTAACATACACACACAAACATACAATATAAAGGACAAAGGAGTGATTTGGGCTATTCTGTTTGTGCTAACTTTTGTAAAATACCCAGCCGATACCATTCCCTTCTCCTTTTCCATACAATTGGAATGTAATCATTTATCCAATCCACTTTGAAAATTACGTTTTGATGTGTTTCCACCAATGTCTTCCAGTTCATAAAATTGGATCAATAAATTTTGGATAATTGCAAATCATAAACATAGCTCCCATTTTCTGCAAATGATAGGCACTAGTAATGATTATTGCAGTTGTCACTTACAGCTCTTCCATTTCCATTTTTGTTTCCTTTTTCATTAGCACCCAGTGTTGGGCAATCACCTTTGCAAAATCATGAAGTGGAACGTTTGAGATAGAAGAAAATGGGATGCCTCCTTTGGTGCATTTTATGGGCATGGTTTGTGTGGCCACATTCACATGATGATTTTAAAATGCAGGAAACCATGTTAACTTGTAATGTCACCCCCTGAGAGAGCTCAAACTGATTCCATATTGCAATTACAAATAAAATTTAATTTATTTCTGCTAATATACATGCTTCTTTCCTAAAGTCTATTATAAACATTGGTTGGAACTGACACCATTGGAACAGGTACTGATGTTCCAACATGGCCGGGTTCCTGATGCGAGTCATAGAGTTATACAGCATGGAAAAAGGCCCTTCAGCCCAACTTGTCCACACTGACCAATGTGGCTTCCCATTTGCCTGCGTTTGGTGTATGTATGCTAAGCCTTTCCTATACATGTACTGTCCAAATGTCTTTTAAACATTATAATTGTATACGCCTCAACCACCTCCTCTGGCAGCACGTTCCATATACCCACCATCCTTTGTGTGAAAAACGTGCCCCTCAATTCCCCTTTAAATCTTTCCCCTCTCACTTTAAACCTATGCCCTCTAGTTTCAGACTCCCCTACCTTGGGAAAAAGACTGTGACAATCCATCTTATTTATGCCCCTCATGATTTTATAAACCTCTGTAAGGTTATCCCTCAGCCCTCTTCGCTGCAGGGAAAACATCCCCAGTCTATCCAGTCTCTTCTTATACCTCAATCCCTCCATTCCTGGTAACAACCTTCTGAATCTTTTCTGCACCTTCTCTAGCTTAACCACGTTTTTCCTATAGTATGGTGACTAAAACTGCACAAAATATTCCAGGTGCCATCTCACCAATGTCTTGTACAGTTGTAACATGATGTCTTAATTCTTTTACTGTAATGGTGGGGATGCCCTGCAGGTCAGGTAGCAAGATGATGTAACCAGTGCTAACAGAAACTAAATGACCAGCAAGTCATGGCAGCTCTTCAAGTGAAGTGTCAGTTCTTGTTACACTTGACACGATATAATAGACATATTATAGACAGTATGCCAGGGTGATTAACTAGATTGCTACTCAGGCAGTTTCCTTTGTAGTCACTTACAACAAATTATCAGAAAGCAGAATACTATTGTAGAAATGTGTCTATTATACAAATAATGTGTTTGGCTATCCTTTATGCTATTTCAGTAGGTGACTGGATTCCACAGGAAAAGCAAAGCATATGAGGACATATGTGAGGTCAGCGCAAGAACAGAAAAAATTGAGGTAAAATGCACCATGATGTTCCTAAAGTCTGCTCTGTATTTTAATAGTATTGTGACTGATTTTTTACTTTAACCACACTTTCCTGCATCAATTCCTTTAATATCTAAAAATCTGTCAATTTCTGTCCTGAAAAACCTGCAAGAGCAGCAGTACCTGGCAATCGCAAGAGGAAGCAAGAGGAAACAACGTCAGGCCTAGAAAAGCCTACGAGAACCATAAAAAGTGAGGTAGATGCAGCAGGAGCCACTGTCTTAGGAGTGGCAATTTTGAGAGGGCCTATGAAGCGCTGCTGTAAGGTTAAAGTGCAGGCTTTGGTGAGCATTGGGGTTCAGTGAAAAGAATGAGAAGCGATGTTTTTGTGCTCTTCTCTTTCTTTCTTAGCAAAAGAGACTGGGATAAAAGGTATGGAAGCTAGGGCAGTGTTATGCTCTTCCTTCAGGATATGGGAGTACATCCAATATCCCTGTGTGTCAAGCTGCAGCTCCTGACAGATGCATAGAGCATTTGTACTTGCAGCTGGACTTGCTAAGGAATATCTGGGCTGTGGAAAATGTGACAGATTTAACAAGTTGGTCACACCATACGTACAGAAGAGAGGAAATGGGTGACTTACAGGAAGGCAGGTAGGTAGTGCAGGAATCCCCAATGGTCATTCACATCTAAGGCACATATTTTTTTTCTCCAAACATACCTTTGCTCATTGCGGCCAAAAAGTTCTATTTTAACTTCATCAGTCCACAGGACTTGTTTCCAAAATGCATCAGGCTTGTTCAGATGTTCCTTTGCAAACGTCTGACGCTGAATTTTGTGGTGAGGACACAGGAAAGTTTGGAGAAAAAAGGATGCAGAATTTCATGAAAAGAACACCTCTCCAACTGTTAAGCACGGGGGTGGATCGATCATGCTTTGGGCTCGTGTTACAGTCAGTGGCACGGGGAACATTTCACTGGTAGAGGGAAGAATGAATTCAATTAAATACCAGCAAATTCTGGAAGCAAATATCACACCGTCTGTAAAAAAGCTGAAGATGAAAAGATGATGGCTTCTACAACAGGATAATGATCTGAAACACACCTCAAAATCCACAATGGACTACCTCAAGAGGCACAAGCTGAAGGTTTTGCCATGGCCCTCACAGTCCCCCGACCTAAACATAATCGAAAATCTGCGGATAGACCTCGAAAGAGCAGTGCATGCAAGACGGCCCAAGAATCTCACAGTTTGGGCACTCTGCATGGTCGGTTCTTAGTAACACCCCCTTTGGCAAGTATCACAGCTTGTAAATGCTTTCTGCAGCCAGCTAAGAGTCTTTCAATTCTTGTTTGAGGGATTTTTGCCCATTCTTCCTTGCAAAAGGCTTCTAGTTCCAGACCCTTTTCCTTTTTTGTTATTTTGAAACTGTAAAAGATGGAAATAAAAAAGTAATCTTGCTTAAAATATTAATGAAAATGTGTCATATTTAACTTTATGCCTTTTGGAAACCAGGTCATCTTTCACTCACTTAGCTATTCACAGTAACAGAAATTTTGACCAGGGGTGCCCAAACTTTTGCATGCCACTGTATAAGACTGTTGCCAAGACTTGAGGGCCTACAGTAAAGGGAGAGGTTGCATAGGTCAGGACCTTATTCAATGGAGCTGGGGAGACAGACAGGTGGTCTTAAAGAGGTGTATAAAATGATGAGGAGCATAGATAGGGTGAATGCGCAGTCTTTTTCCCAGAAAATGGCAATCAAAACCTAGAGGGCATAGGTTTAAAGTGAGACGGGAAAGATTTCAAAGGGATCAGAGAGGCAAATTCTACACACAAAGGGTGGTTCAAATATGGTACGAGCTGCCAGAGGAAGTGGTTAAGGCAGATACAGTAACAAGATTTAAAAGACACTTGGACAAGTACATCGATAGGAAGGGTTTAGAGGGATATGGGTCAAATGCAGACAAATGGGACCTAGCTTAGTCATCTTGGTCAGCATGGATGAGTTGGGCCTGAAGGTCTTTTCTGTGCTGTATTATTTTATGTTGGCCCTGCACTATCCCAATCTCATTTTTAAAAACCTCCTATTTGCCAGGCAGTACTCCTGTGATATCCTGCTCTTTAACCTTCTGCCTAACTCCCTAATTCACTTTGCAGGACTTCATCTCTTTTCCTGCCAAGTTCTGGTTGGCTACCGGTTACTAGTGGCGTTCCGCAGGGGTCGGTGTTGGGGCCGCTCCTTTTTACCTTGTACATTAACGATTTGGATGATGGAATAAATGGTTTCGTGGCTAAGTTTGCGGATGACACCAAGATAGGTGGAGGAGTAGGGAGTATTGAGGAGATAGGAAGGTTGCAGAGAGACCTAGACAGTTTAGGAGAATGGGCAAGGAAATGGCAGATGAGATTCAATGTTGAGAAATGTGCAGTTGTACACTTTGGAAACAGAAATAAGCGGGCAGATTATTATCTAGAAGGAGAGAAAATTCAAAGTACGGAAGTACAAAGG
This sequence comes from Pristis pectinata, assembly GCF_009764475.1. Classification (NCBI taxonomy): domain Eukaryota; kingdom Metazoa; phylum Chordata; class Chondrichthyes; order Rhinopristiformes; family Pristidae; genus Pristis; species Pristis pectinata. The sequence goes on along the minus strand of NC_067415.1, from coordinate 62,712,143 downwards.
GACTTGAGGGTACTCGTGCAGGATACCTTAAAGGTTAACCACCAGGTCGGATCGGTGGTAAAGAAAGCGAATGCTATGTTGGCATTCATTTCAAGAGGTATAGTGTATAAAAGTAAGGAAGTGTTGATGAGGCTCTACGGGGCACTAGTGAGGCCTCATTTGGAATACTGTGTGCAGTTTTAGGCCCCACACCTTAGGAAGGATGTGCTGACGTTGGAGAGGGTTCAGAGGAGATTTACAAGGATGATTCCAGGAATGAAAGGGCTTACGTATGATGAGCGTTTGTCGGCTCTTGGACTGTACTCACTGGAGTACGGAAGAATGAGAGGGGACCTCATAGCGACATTTAAAATGTTGATAGGAAAGGACAGAGTAGATGTGGCTAGGCTGTTTCCCTTGGTGGGTGAGTCCAGGACAAGAGGGCACAATCTTAGAATTAGAGGGTACAGTTTCAAAACAGAGATGAGGAGAAATTTCTTTAGCCAGAGGGTGGTGAATTTGTGGAACTCCTTGCCACGTACAGCAGTGGAGGCCAGATCAGTGGGGGTGTTCAAGGAAGAGATAGATAGATATCTGAATAGTAGGGGTATCAAGGGATATGGGGATAAGGCCAGAAATTGGGATTAGAATAGTTTTTTTTCTCCCCCCCCCCCCCATTCCCCATTTCTCATTTCCTTTTTTCCCTTTTCCTTGGAGCAGACTCGATGGGCCGAATAGCCTGCTTCTGCTCCCTTGTCTTGTGATCTTTGGTCTCAATATGGACCATGTCATCTGGCTGCTCGCCCTCCCTTTTCAGAATGTCCTGTGCTTTCTCAGAAACACCCTTGCATTTTTGACCCTAGCACCAGGGAGGCAACACACCATCCTGGAGTCTTTCTTGTGGCCACAGAAATGCCTGTCTATGCCCCTGACTATAGAGTCCCCTATCACTACTGCTCGCCTAGACTCACCTACCTTGCTGTGCAGCACAGCCAGACACGGTACCGTTTCAAGGGACCATCATTTACCTGTCCTCAGTAATGGAGCTCATGGAAGTAGCAAACTAATGGACTCCCTTATAGATCAGTACTGTGTCCCTTTCTCTTAGAAATTAGACTCAAGGACATGGCTGTGCTAACACCATTACACAATCTGAAAACTGTGCCCGTCAAGAAGCCAATCCATTACTTTAAAACACTAAGGTGTAAAATTCACCGTGTTCACTGAAATGACACCTACAATACAGTACGTGTTGGGAAAACAGTGTAAAATATGTGAATTCTCAATCAGCATCATCTCCATATCACACTAAATTGATAAGCTCTGGTAGTAGGAATCCATCCTGAAACTTTGTGCAAAGTTACCCAAGTATGGAACAGTTGAATGCTCATATCCAGGGGACAGCATTTTCTAGCTCCGTGGAACCATTGGCATTCTTGAAGTAGCAGGTGCACTGTAGCTACAGTGTGCACTGCCTACACCATACACTGCAGTTGCTCATCACTTCAACGTCACTTCAACATCTCTCAAACCCAGAACCTCAACCCCAAAGGAAACAAGAATAGCAAGAACATGAAAACATCACCAACATCTTTATATGGAATCATAATGTCATTCTCTTATCAATGTTGGATCTAAATCCTGGGATCCAGGCAATACCAAGATTTTAGTTAATTAAAATTGATAAGGGACCTGCTTGAAAGCGCATGGAGGGGTTGGAAAGTTGTAAGATTCATGCTCAGCATGGCAACATGCCAATGCTCATCTTCTGCATAAAGCATGCAAATACTAGTAATTAATTATTTATTAATAAATATTTTTTATTAATCCAATAAATACTGGATTAATGGGCTAATAATCCAGTCCATTATTTAAGACAACAGCTTGTTCATTAGCATTTTAATTACTATCATGCAAATATGTTGTGAGTGGGTGTTGTGGATAGTTTGGAGGGCTGTCAGAGGTTACAGAGGGACATAGATATGATGCAAAGTTAGGCTAAGAAGTGGCAGATGCAGTTCAACCCAGATAAGTGTGAAGTGGTTCATTTTGGTAGGTCAAATATGTTGGCGGAATATAGTATTAATGGTAGGACTCTTGGCAGTGTGGAGGATCAGAGGGATCTTGGGGTCCAAGTCCATAGGACGCTCAAAGTAGCTGAGCAGGTTGACTCTGTGGTTAAGAAGGCATATTGAATTTAGGAGCCGAGAGGTATTGTTGCAGCTATATAGGTCCCTGGTCAGACCCCACTTGAAGTATTGTGCTCAGTTCTGGTCGCCTCACTACAGGAAAGATGTGGAAGCCATAGAGAGGGTACAGAGGAGATTTACAAGGATGCTGCCTGGAATGCGGAGCATGCCTTATGAAAGCAGGTTGAGGGAACTCGGCCTTTTGTCCTTGGAGAGACGGAGGATGAGGGGGGACCTGACAGAGGTATATAAGATGATGAGAGGTATTGATCAGGTAGATAGTTAGAGGCTTTTCCCCAGGGCTGAAATGGTGCCCACAAGAGGACATAGGTTTAAGGTGCTGGGGAGTAGATACAGTGGAGATGTCAGGGGTAATTTTCTTACTCAGAGAGTGGTGAGTGCATGGAATGGGCTGCCAGAAACGGTGGTGGAGGCAGATACGATAGGGTCTTTCAAGAGACTGTTAGATAGGTACATGGAGCTGAATAAAATAGAGGGCTATGGGTAAGCCTAGTAATTTCTAGGGTAGGGACATGTTCGGCACAGCTTTGTGGGCCGAAGGGCCTGAACTATGCTGTAGTTTTTCTATGTTCTCTATGTTCTATTACGGGAGCAAGTTATGTTAAAATGAAGCTGATGCTGGAAATTAGAACACTCGTGAATTTGGACAGGTGCAACCTTGCCTGTATTCAGAATCATATCCAATAAACTGGCATTAATTCAGCCCCCTTAGCTCCAGACTTGATCCAAACATGGACATACAAGGTGAATACCAAAGGTGAGATAAGAATAGCTACCATCAACATGAAGATAACGTGAGACAAAATATGGGATTAAGGTTTCCTGATAAAACTGATTTACTTGGAACCAAGGATAAAACTCTCCACGAACTTCTTTGGCAGCACTTCTCAAACTCACAACCTGCACCATCCAAAAGCAAAAGAGCAGTGGGTGCATATCAGCACCATCACCTCAAAATCATACATCATCCTGATTCAGATGCTGGGTTGTTCTGGGTTGAAATCCTGATACCTAATAGAATTGTATGTGTACTTCTACCAACAAGGACTGCAGAAGTTTAAGATAACTGTCCACCACAATTTCTTAAGAGCAACAAGAAATGGCCAGTGGATGGTTGCCTTTCAGCAATGCCTACACATGAAGTTGAAATTTGGGATGTAAAAAGAATCATGCTGAAAACTTATGCTCTAACAGATTCAATACAAAATAAGATTCGAAATAACCGTTTAGAAAAATGTATAATCAGAAATCTTTTAATTTGCCATAAATAAATCATGGAAAACTTATACTTCAAAAATAGGCATCTGTAAAAGGATACCTCAGAACTGAAAACCACTTCCCAAAGATGGTTTGCACCGGCATCAGGATCAGTAGAACAGCTATTCCAGCCAAGCAAGATGGTCCTATTTCATGCCACAGCAGTGCTATCACTGCAATTACTTGCAGTGGTCCAACCCATAGGAAATGTAGAAATATGGTTGCCTGGAACAGTTGAGGTAAGACATAGCAGCATTATAAAAAATATCCATGATGGAAGTTTTCAACATGAAGGCAAAATATAACTTAAAAAGACAACACCATTAACCTTAAAACTTCACTGCAGTTTATAAGCAGAATAGCATTCACATACCAAAATTAAACTTTAGACAAATGTTTAAAGTTCATACTTGGTTTTGTATTATCAGTTATTTCAGGTCATTGGTTCAAACAAGGAATTAAATTTTTTCCATAAAATTGCTGACATTCAAAAGAAATTATTCCAAGTTTAGGTCACTTTTTTTTATAAGTTGGACTTGATTTATCTTTACACAGGTGGAACCAACACTTTCTAAGAGCGATGGATTACCTACACCCAGAACTGGAATACAGGAAGTCCCCGGGTTACGAACGAGTTCCGTTTTTGAGACTGTTCGTAACCCGATTTTGTGTGTAACTCGGAACAGTGTCTGAGCATGCACACTTGGCCCAGGGATCGCGGCCGCACATGTGCACTTGGGCCAGGGAACGCAGCCGCACATGGCCCCGGCTGCACATGCGCACTTGGCCCGGGGTTCCCTGGCCGCATGTGCTCACTTGGCCCGGGGTTGGGCCAAAGAAGGTGTACCGCTGCCGTGGTAGGATCGGGGGCCAGGCCCGCTTACGAACCGACCACGAAGGTCGGTTTGTAAGTACGGACGTTCGTAAGTCGGGGACTTCCTGTACTGCTATTTGAAAGAGGTTGTTGGGAGACGGCATTCCTATGTCTCCGATTTCATCTTTACCTCTATTTTGCTGGCACAATAACCCAAAGAAGGAGACTTCAACACCCTATCCCCTGTTCCTCTCTGATTAGACACCAACGTTGCAACACTATTGTTTTTCCCAGCTTTTAAGGATGTCAGGCCTAGGATTAGCAGGAGATCCTTTGACCTGTAGGAACATGACTCTCCTATGTTATTTCCAAGTGTTGAGTTTTGCCAGGACTGGATCATAATGAGGTTAAATTAGAGCACAAATGTCCTGGCACAACAAACCTGGGACATACTGGTTCATAGATAGACTTGGCGTAGTTCACATGTATTGTGTCTGCACTGTACCCGACAGGAAGCAGGAAATTAGATAGTCATCCCAATATTTAAAAAGCAAATTTGCAAATCAACCACAACAATGATGCGGAACATGGTTAATAGGTCACCTGTCTATTTAAGTTATTCTTTATTTAAATTTTACTTTCATTATGGCTTTTAGTTTTGTTCTGAAAACCAAGAAGGTGGGTTACAAGGAAAGGAAAAAAAATTACAATTGTATTTTTCCACCCAGAGGGTGATTGCAACCTGAAACACACTGCTTGAGAAAGTAGTGGGTGCAGGTACTCTCACAAGATTTTCAGAAGTATCTGGACGAGTACTGAGGCATAGAAGACTACTTGATGGTCGGCGTGGACATAGTGGGCCGAAGGGTCTCTTTCTGTACTATTTGACTCTACAATTCTGTGATTATAATGGACAACTCATCATCCTTGCTACTTGATTACTTAATACTACATGCATTACTTAATACCTGATCGAACTTGTTTACATCATTGGATAAGAGGTTCACTATCTGGCCTGTGGTTGTTTTTGCCAGCGCAATGTTATTGAGACGCAGTGCCTGAAACACATATAAAAAGCTGTTATGTATTTTGAATTAATGCCAATAGTTTCAAAGTAACAAAAGTTGTGTGATTTAAAAGCAGTTACCTATTTGTTACATTAATGTGAGCAGGAAGTGCTTATGTTGGCTTCCCACTTTTTTTTACAAGGCTTACCTCTGTGTATGACATCTAATCAGAAATGTTATTGGCCCAGATTTACTAAGTTTTTCTGGAAGTCTGCACAGGTTGCCAGCTTTTCTCAGCATATGTGTTAGAGTGGCTGGAGCTGCAGGTAGACTTACTCAGGAGCATCCATGATCCTGAGAGCATTATAGCCAGGAGCTTTAATGAGGTGGTTACACCTAATGTGCAGGGAGCAAGTGGTTGGGTTATCACCAGGAAAGGTATAGGGGATAGGCAGAGAGTGCAGGATTCCCCTGTTGCCTTTCCCCCCACTAACATGTATATCATTTTAGATACTGGTGGGGAGAACGGCCTTTCACTGGAGAGCTGCAGCAGCAGCAAGTGTGTGGTAGAACAACTGGCTCTGATGCAGAGCAGGGGAGGGTTGACACAAGGACTGCTGCAGTGATAGGAGGCTCGATAGTTAGGAGTCAATCAGGAGATTTTGTGGCCACAACTGAGACTCCAAGATGGTACGTTGTCTCCTGGGTGCCAAGGACAAGGATGCAGAACATTCTCAAGGGGGAGGGTGAGTATCCAGTTGTTGGTACACATTCATACCAACAACATAGCTAGAAAAATGGATGAGATCCTGCAGAATGAATATAGGGAGCTAGGCAGAATGTTGTAATCACTGGATTACTCCCAGTGCCATGTGCTAGTGAGGGTATGAATAGTAGGTCAGGGCAAATGAATGTGTGGTTGAGGGGCTGGTGCAGGGGGGAGGGATTGTCCTTGGACTATAGGGACTTCTTCTAGGACAAGGTGACCTGTACAAGAGGGACGGGTTGCACCTGAACTGGATGGGGACAATATCCTGGCAGGGAGATTTGCTGGAGCTACTCGGAAGGGCTTTATGTAGTCTGACAGTGGGGTAGGACCCAAATCAGTCATGTGGCAGGTGAGAAAGTTGAGGCAAATATGGTCAGGCTCATACTTATTAACTACAGCTCCACCTTCAATACCATAATTTCAAACAAGCTCATCTCCAAACTCCTAGACCTAGGACTCAGCATCTCCCTCTGCAAATACGTAGATCCTTGACTTCCTGACCAACAGACCATAATCAGTAAGGATATGAAGCAACACCTCCTCCACTATTATCCTCAATACCGATGCCCCACAAGGTTGTGTCCTCAGCCCCTTACTTTTCTCCCTATGCACTCATGACCATGTGACAAAATTCTACTCTAAATCTATTTACAAGTTTGCAGATGACACCACTATAGTAGATCAGATCTCAAGCAATGATGAGCTGGAGTACAGAAAGGAGATAGAGAGCCTAGTGGCATGGTGTCAAGACAACAACCTCTGCCTCAGTGTCCAGAACTGAAGAGTTGGTCATTGACTTTAGGAAGGGGAGCAGAGTACACGTATCAACGGTACTGAGGTGGAGATGGTTGAGAGCTTCAGGGTTCTAGGTGCAAATATCACCAACAATTTGTCCTGGTCCGGCCACATGGATACTATAGCCAAGAAAGCATATCAGCACCCCTACTTCCTCAGAAAGCGAAGGAAATACGTCTCCAATGACACTCACCAATTTTTATAGATGCACCAGAGAAAGCATTCTATGCGAATGTATCCCAGCTTGGTACAGCAATTGCACTGCTCAAGACTGCATGAAATTGCAGAGAGTTGTGAATGCAGCCAAGTCCATCTCGCAAAGCAGCCTCCCCTCCATTGATTCTATCGACCTGCTGCCTGGGGAAAGCAGCCAATATAATCAAGGACCCCTCCCAGCCTGGTCATTCTCTCTTCTACCCCCCCACCCCTCCATCCAGCAGAAGGTACCAAAGCTTGAGAACACATATCACCAGGCTCAAGGCCAGTTTCTATACCACTGTTATAAGACTCTTGAACAGACCTCTTATACAATAAGGATGAGCTCTTGATCTCTCAATCTAGTGTTACGAACCAGCAACAAAATAAACACACTGAGTCATGATTCAGTGATAAAAACTATTTTATTAATCACTACTTGTAATAATACGTAAAATAAAAGTAAAAATGTTAGTATGTTAGAATTCAAAAATGTTAAACCTTGAACATTAACCCCAAAAACTAAACTCTTCATGTGTGTGTGGCAAAGTCCCAAACTCCAAGTTCAGGAATGGTTCTTAAAGTTCAGTTCCGCAAGCCATAAGGTGAAACATGAGCAAAGGCTGCTTTAACAACCACCGTTGTCTGAAGGTAAGACGTAGATGTAGAGAAACATAGAGAGAGTAATTACGAAGTCCAAATGTTCCACGATGGAACCCAAACGACACTTCAGTGTTTACTCGGTAGTGACTTCCTCACCCCGAAAAGCATCCGAATCGTGGTCGTCCACACACAAATACCTGTTTCCTTCTACAGGTCAGCAACAAAGTGAACTCCACCGGATTACTTCCAATTTCCATACATGGATTTCTGTGGCAGACACAGTTATTGTTTCTCATCCATCGATAGAGAAACTAGCAGGCTGGTGTCTCTCTCCCTTCTCTCTCTCTCTCCCTTCTTCTTCTGACTTCTTCAACAACATCATTACGTCCTTTATCTTCTATTGATGTAAGCACGCCCCACACACACACACACACACACACACACACTCTATCTTAAAGGGACATTCACTGAGTCCGTAACACTAGCTCATTGTGGCCTTTGCAGTTTATTTGTCTACCTGCACTGCACTTTCTCTGTAACTGTATATGCTGTATTTTTTTTCCTCTCATGTACTACCTCAGTGTCTATATATATGGTGTGATCCATCTGGATAGCATGCAAACAAAAGCTTTTCACTGCATCTCAGTACATGTGACAATCATGTCAGTAGTGTCAGTTGGGGAGCATTTTGGGTCCAGTGACCATAATTCTATTAGTTTTAAAATAGTTATTGAGAAAGATAGGACGGATCCACAAGTTAAAGTTTTAAATTGGGGCAAGGCCAATTTTGGAGGCATCAGTCGGGATCTTGCAGAGGTTGAATGGGTGAGACTATTTGCTGGTAAAGGGATGACTGGCAAATGGGAGGCTTTTAAAAGTATAATATCAAAAGTCCAGGGGCAGCATGTTCCTATGGGTGAAGGGCAAGGCTGGGAAGTTTAGGCTGACAAGAGATACCCTGGCTGACAAGAGATATTGAGGCTTCAGTCAGGAAAAAGTAAGCATACACTGAGCTTAGGCAATCGGGAAAAAGCGAATTCCTCTGACTATAAGAAGTGTTAGGGGTACACAAGAGGAAAATCAGGAGGGCAAAAAGAGGGTATGAGATGAATCTGGCAGGTAGGGTTAAGGAAAATCACAAGAGATTCCAGAGGTATTTTAAGAGTAAAAGGGTGGCAAGGGAGAGAATAGGTCACCTTAAAGATTAGCATGTGTGGAGCCACAGGAGGTGGGCGAGATTTCTAATGAATATTTCTCAACAGTTTATACTGTGGAGGAAATGATGGATGCAAAAGAAATGAGGGAAATGAGAGATGATGTCTTGGATCAGATACGAATATCCAGGGAGGTTATGGCAGCCTTGGGGTGCATTAGGGTGGATAAATCCCCAGCGCTTGACCGAGTGCATCCACAGACCTTATGCAAAGCTTGAGAAAAAATTGCAGAGCCATTGCAGAGATATTTGCTTCATCTTTAGCCACAGGTGAAGTTCCAGAAGACTGAAGGGTGGCTAATGTTCTACCAATATTTAAGGAGGGCAGCAAAGACAAGCCAGGGAACTACAGGCCAGTGAGTCTGACATCTGTGATGGGTCAATCTTGTACTGGATGGGACAATATCTATCAACAGGATCTATCAACATTTGGATAGGCAAGGTCTAATTAGGGATAGTCAGCATAGCTTTGTGCATGGGAAATCATGTCTGACAAATCTCTTGAGTTTTTCAAAGAGGTAACGAAAAGGATAGAAGAGGGTAGGGCTGTGGACTAGCAGCTTAATGTTTTGGGGTACAAGTGGTTTAGGCGGGAGAGAGGCAGAGGAAAGAGAGGAGGATGAGTTGCATTTTTGATTAAGGGGAATGACACAGCAGTAGTCGCAGATGAAATTACTGAAGGATCATCCGGTGAGGTGGATACCTATGGGTGGAGCTGAGAAATAAGGGAATGATCATATCATTGGGGTTCTACGACAGGCCCCCAAATAATCACTGGGAATTAGGGGCACAATTATGTAGGGAGACTGTGGAGAGCTGCAAGAATAATAGGGTGTCATAGTAGGGGATTTTAACTTTCCTAATATAGACCATACTGTTATGGGCTAAGATAGGGTGGAAGTTGTTGTGTGTTCAGGGAAGTTTCTTTGGGCAATATATAGAAGGCCTTACTGTTATACACGTCCTTATAGAGGTGTATAAAACCATGAGGGGTATAGATAGGGTGAACTCACATAATGTCTTTCCAAGGGAAGGGAAAGTAAAAACTAGAGGGCATGGGTTTAAGGTGAGGGGTGAAAGATTTAAAAGGGACCTGAGAGACAACTCCTTCATGCAGAAAGTTGTGTGTATATGGAATGTGCTGCCAGAGGAAGTGGTTGAGGCAGATATAATAACAACATAAGACATTTGGATAAGTATATGGATATGAGGGATTTTGAGGGATATGGGCTAAATGCTGGCAAGTGGAACTAATTTGGATAGCACCACGGTTGGCATGGACGGGTTGGGCCACAGGGTCTGTTTCCATGCTGTATTACTCTACGATTCTACAGTAATAAACCAAATACCAAGTTAAAACAAGCAAGTTCAGTGGGCAGGGCATGTAGGAAGAGGACAGGGAGCAAGGAAGGTCTGATAGACTAAAGTGCATTAATTTTAATGCAAGAAGCCTTACCGGTGAGGCAGATGAACTCAGGCATGAATAGGTAAATGAGACTTGGATATTAATTTTAGTCCTGCAGTTGGAACTTTCACTGGAGAGATTCAAGGTTGAAGCTCTATGAAAGATCAGCATGGATCTAAAGCATTCAGGAAAGTCTAGAGAAATTAAAGAGGAGACTGAAGTTTCAAGAACAGAATTCAGGTGGTTTATAAAAAAAAGATGGTTTTAAAGTGCTGGGTAGCATAAAAGGAAACAATCAGTTTGAATGACACCAGGAAGAGAAGTGATGATCAAGAGTTTAATGAAATTTTATGGTCAAAAGAAGCTTGAAATAGGCAAACTGAGGAAGGGTGAGTGGAGAAGTGGAGAGGAGAGGCAGAGAACAAATGAGATTAGTGTAGAAGGATGCTTGATGGCGAGCAGAGACATGGTGGGCTGAGAGACTTGCTTCCATGTTACACTATTCAGTCAGCTTAACATTGATGATGGCAAAGCCTTTAGAAATATCAATTGAGAGAGCATTGATTATCACCTGGAGAAAAAGGAATTAATTAAGGCAAGCCAACACAGATTTGTTCAGGACAAATCATGTTTAACCACCTTGACTGTGTAACACATAGAGATGATGAGGGTAATGAAGTCTATGTGGTGTTTTGATAAGGCACCATACAATAGCATTACTGACAAAGCTGAAGCATATGGCATAAAAGTGTAGCCATGTGGCTAATAGTTAAACCTCCACCAAATCTTATGTGAAAACTAAGTGAAGCAGACAACTGAATAAGCAGAAACCAGCCTGGCAAATTAGCAGAATAACTCATTACGTGTAAGTAACAGTGTCTTCACCTTTTCAATTGACTTAATTTGAGGGTTCTGAATATTCTAGAAGATCAGGAGAAAACAAACAAAAGAAGAAACATTGAGCATATAAGTAGTTCCAACCCAGGAACAACCATTACAGAAGGAGGACCCTGAGTTCTGAACGAAGAGAAGACGACAACCCATCTCACCAGTTCAACCCTCGTGGATTGCACCTAAGTTCAAGCCATAGGTTTATTTTTAACGTAATGAGTACCAAGCTAGACGAGTGAGTTAAATGCAAAGTTTCAACTTATAAGGATTGATTGAATGTCTTTAAGTGATTTGCATAGTAATAAAGCCCAAGTTGTAAAAAGTTACAGAGAAAGGCCCAGTGGGTAGAACTAGTGAGAGGCTCCATTAGAGAGTAGGTGTGTTCATTGTGAGCTGAATGGCCTCCTACTATACTGTAACCATTCAATAACATGGGGGCAAGTATAATTATTTTGTTGTGAAGCAATTTTGTCATGTGCATAGATCAAAAATTAAGTAATTCTAACCTTTGCACCTATATAAAGTGGCAATCATTAACAGTGAATTTCTTACCTTTTTGTAAATCATATGGCACATTGCTATTCTTAGTTTCATTCCGCTCCTTTGTACATGAAAGAAATAGAGGTGATGGAGAACTGCCAAAAACAATGTACAAAGCGATAGGCCAGCAGCATATCCAAAGGCAATTTTAGAAGCCTCTGTATCATCCATATTGTAATTTTCAAAATAATTAATAATTTTTCCCAACATAATAGGCTGAACAACTCTTATTATTTCCTGAAAAGAAAGACAAAACAAATCAACAATATATTTTGAAAAACTCAAATATTGGAACAAAAATAAAAAGCTATCATATTAGGACTATTTTTGTTAAGTATCTAACATATTTTTCTTTTGAAAACAAATCAAAACAAAACCAACCTAAGTATTTTTGGTTATAAAATTTAATCAAAAAATTTGATATGTCTTGTAAGGTAGTGGGGTTGTTTCTTCAGAAGAATATATTCAAAGCATTTCTCCCATCCGCATCAGCCCCCACCTTTGCTTGTATTTGGAAGAGAATACTTTACAGAGGGGGATAATTTTTCCATATTGTAAAATGTTTTCCTCCTTGAGCATCCTTTAGTCTTTCATTTGATAATGAATTAATGTAACATGACTCATACAGAAGTGAGTAAAGATAGGGGCAAGAGATTCCTCAGGTATTTAGACTAACTCCCCACGATTTTACCTTCTGAAAATGGTCATTTATGGATGGGCTCTCCTGTCTCCTGAGCCAAAAATGGCTAGGGTTCCATGTTCAAGGGGCTAAATTCACACCCACAAGAGACAGGCAGCCTCCAGGGAAATGCCTTCGGTTCTCTGACAACTACAGTGGCATGCAAAAGTTTGCGCACCCCTGGTCAAAATTTCTGTTACTGTGAATAGTTAAGCAAGTAAAAGATGACCTGATTTCCAAAAGGCATAAAGTTAAAGATGACACATTTCTTTAATATTTTAAGCAAGATTACTTTTTTATTTCCATCATTTACAGTTTCAAAATAACAAAGAAGGAAAAGGGCCCGAAGCAAAAGTTTGGGCACCCTGCATGGTCAGTACTTAGTAACATCCCCTTTGGCAAGTATCACAGCTTGTAAACACTTTCTGTAGCCTCCTAAGAGTCTTTCAATTTTGTTTGAAGGATTTTCGCCCATACTTCCTTGCAAAAGGCTTCTAGTTCACAAGATCACAAGATAAGGGAGCAGAAGCAGGCCATTCGGCCCATCGAGTCTGCTCCAAGGAAAAGGGAAAAAGAAATGGGGTGGGAAAAAAAGAGAGAAAAAAAAACTATTCTAATCCCATTTGCCAGCCTTATCCCCATATCCCTTGATACCCTGACTATTTAGATATCTGTCTATCTCCTCCTTGAATACCCCCACTGATCTGGCCTCCACTGCTGTGCGTGGCAAGGAGTTCCACAATTTCACCACCCTCTGGGTAAAGAAACTTCTCCTCATCTCTGTCTTGAAACTGTACCCTCTAATTCTAAGATTGTGCCCTCTGGTCCTGGACACGCCCACCAAGGGAAACAGCCTAGCCACATCTACTCTATCCTTACCTGTCAACATTTTAAATGTCGCTACGAGGTCCCCTCTCATCCTTCTGTACTCCAGCGAGTACAGTCCAAGAGCCGACAAACGCTCATCATACTTAAGCCCTTTCATTCCTGGAATCATTCTCGTAAATCTCCTCTGAACCCTCTCCAACGTCAGCACATCCTTCCTAAGATGCGGGGCCCAAAACTGCGCACAGTATTCCAAATGAGGCCTCACTAGCGCCCCGTAGAGCCTCATCAACACTTCCTTACTTTTATACACTATACCTCTCGAGATGAATGCCAACATAGCATTCGCTTTCTTAACCACCGATCCAACCTGGTGGTTAACTTTTAAGGTATCTTGTACGAGTACCCCCAAGTCCCTTTGTACTACCGCACTATCAATCTTCTCTCCTTCTAGATAATAATCTACCCGCTTATTTCTACTTCCAAAGTGTACAACTGCACATTTCTCAACATTGAATCTCATCTGCCATTTCCTTGCCCATTCTCCTAAACTGTCTAGGTCCCTCTGCATTCTTTCTATTTCCTCTATGCTCCCTACTCCTCCACTTATCTTGGTGTCATCCGCAAACTTAGCCACACAACCATTTATTCCATCATCCAAATCATTGATGTACAAGGTAAAAAGGAGAGGCCCCAACACCGACCCTTGCGGCACACCACTAGTAACCGGTAACCAACCACAACGAGATCCTTTTATTTCCACCCTTTGCTTCCTGCCAACCAGCCAATTCTCCACCCATTTTGCTACCCTGCCCATAATTCCATGACCTCTCGTCTTATTAATCAGTCTCTTGTGAGGCACCTTATCGAAGGCCTTTTGAAAGTCTAAATACACAACATCTACCGCCTCTCCCTTATCCACCCTACCTGTGATTTCTTCAAAAAACTCCAATAGGTTGGTCAGACAGGACCTCCCCTTCACAAAACCATGTTGACTAGGTCCTATCTTGCCTTGCGCCTCTAGGTATTCGGTAACCTCCTCCTTGAGGATTTACTCCAATAATTTTCCCACCACTGACGTCAGACTAATAGGTCTGTAATTGCCTTTGTGCTGCCTCCCACCTTTCTTATACAACGGAACTACATTTGCTACCCTCCAGTCCTCCGGAACCATGCCAGAATCTATCGATTCCTGAAAAATAATCGCCAACGCCTCCGCTATCTCCACAGCCACCTCCTTCAGAACCCGGGGATGCACCTCATCCGGTCCGGGAGACTTATCAGCCTTAAGCCCCTTTAGTTTTCCAAGCACCTTCTCCCTATTAATCTCAATTGAACTCAGCTCCAATTCGTGAGACTCCTGACTAATGGGCACATTGCTTATGTCCTCCACGGTGAAGACCGATGCAAAATATTCATTCAATTCCCTTGCCATCTCACTATCATCCATTATAATACCTCCTGCACCGTTATCAATTGGTCCTATGTCAACCCGTGTCTCTCTTTTATTCCTTATGTATTTAAAAAAACTCTTAGAATCCTTCCGAATGTTGTCCGCCAGCTTCCTTTCGTAACTCATCTTTGCTTTCCTAATGACCTTCTTAGTTTCTCTCTGCAGATTTTTAAAATCGTTCCAATCTTCTGTTTTCCCACTAATTTTTGCTATTTTGTACGCCGCCCCTTTTGCTTTTATTTTATCCTTCACCTCCCTCGTTATCCACATCTGTGCCTTTTTTCCATTCAAAACCTTCTTTTTTCTTGGAATGTATCTGTCCTGCATTGTCCTTATTTCCTGTAGAAATTTCTTCCATTTTTCCTCTGCCGTCCCTCCAGCTAACTTACTCCTCCAATCAATTTGGGCCAACTCATCTCTCATACCTTTGTAATTTCCCTTATTCCACTGAAATATCGATACACCAGTTATCAGCTTCTCCTTCTCAAACTTGAAACTAAACTCAATCATATTGTGATCACTTGTTCCCAGTGGTTCCTTTACCTTTAGTTCCCTAATCACCTCGGGTTCACTACACAGCACCCAATCCAAAACAGCCGATCCCCTGGTGGGCTCCTCAATAAGTTGCTCCAGAAAAACATCCCTTAGACATTCCACAAACTCACTCTCCTGAGTACTACCGCCTTGCTGCATTTCCCAGTCCACCTTCATGTTAAAATCCCCCATAATTATCTTCACATTGTCACTCTGACATGCTTTTTCTATCTCAATCTGCAACTTATGGTCCACTTCCTGACTGCTGTTCGGGGGCCTATATATGACTGCTATTATTGTTCTTTTACCCTTGCTATTTCTCAGCTCCACCCATAAGGATTCCACCTCCTCTGACCCAATGTCCTTCCTTTCTATTGATTTTATATCGCTACTAACCATCATGGCCACACCTCCCCCTCTGCCTACCCTCCTATCCTTCCTATATACTGTATACCCCTTGACATTCAGTTCCCAATCACATCCATCATGAAGCCACGACTTAGTGATTGCAACGATGTCATATTTATTAACCTGTAGTGCCACTAGGTCATCTACTTTATTCCTGATGCTACGTGCATTTAAATATAGTATGTTTAGACTGGTATCTGCTATTGATTTTATTGTACCTCTATTGATCAGCAGATTATCCTGACTTTCTACCTGTCCATCCTTCTTACTATCTTCGCTACCTACTATCTTAGACATGTTCGTGTAGACCTCATCCCCTATCCTAACATTCGGTATCCGAACATCCTCATCCCCGATCCTAACATTCTGTATCCTAACATCCGGATTTGTTGTACTTCTATTATTCAGTAAATTATCCTGACTTATCACCTGCCTGTCATTCTTGCCATCCTCAATGGATTCGTTTCTATACACTTTCTCCCTCACCTTAGCATCTTGTAACCTAGCATCCTGGTTACCATCCCCCTGCCAGATCAGTTTAAACCCTCCCCTACAACTAAATTAAACATTCCCGCCAGGATATTGGACCCTTTGGAGTTTAGATGCAACCCATCCTTAGCAAATAGGTCTTGCCTCCCCCAAAAAAGGTCCCAGGTATCCAAGAATCTGAAGCCCTGCCCCTTGCACCAGTCACTCAGCCACGCATTTAACTGCCAGAGCTTTCTATTCTTCCTGTCATTGATACGCGACACGGGTAGTAGTCCTGAGATTACTACCCTTGAGGTCCTACTTTTCAACCTTCTCCCTAATGCCTTGTATTCCTCCTTCAGGACCTCTTCTCTTTTCCTACCTACATCATTGGTACCTACATGTACCAAGATTTCTGGCTGCTCACCCTCCCCCCTCAGAATATTCTCGACACGGTCTGTGATATCCCGTACCCTGGCACCAGGGAGGCAACACACCATCCGAGACTCATTATCGCTATCGCAGAATCTCCTATCCGTACCCCTTACTATCGAATCCCCAATAACCACTGCATGTCTCTTCCTCTGCTGGACCACAGTATCAGACACGGTGCCAAGGTCCTGGCTGCTGAGGTCGTCCTCTATGAAGTCATCCTCTCCAACCGAATCCAAAATGAGATATCGGTTTTTGAGGGGGACTGCCACTGAGGTGCTGTCTACATAATCTTTATAACTCCTGTCTATCTCCTGCTCGCTCTCCCTAACCAACCGAAGGTCATCCAGCTGCTGCTCCAGACTCTCAATCCGTTCCTTGAGGAGCCGCATCTCGGTGCACTTTGCGCAGATGTAGTTATCAGGGAGTTTGGTCGTCTCCCAGGGGCCCCACATCTGACACTCCAAACACAACACTAATCCCAGATGCATACTGCTGAATATCACTGAGCTCAACACTAAACTAAACTAATAACTCACCCCTCTCTATAATCTCGCCTCTTTCCCGCTCTCGCCGAAGCCCGTTGAGCCAAAGCCGAACCCACTCTGCTCCCTCACACTCAGCTGCCCGCTCCGACGCTGCCCGCTAGATATGCTAGTCTGCTTTTTAATCGCCCGCGCGCTTCCGGGTGACGTCACGCGCCTGCGCAGTCACTCGCCGCTGTCCCGAACGCTAGAAAGAGAAAAAAAAATAAACCTCGTTATTTTCCGGCAATCTCCGCTCTCTCGTCGCTGGAAAGAAAACTTGAAGGCGAACCTTCGACTTTTAAATCGCCCGCGCGCTTCCGGGTGACGTCACGCGCCTGCGCAGTCACTCGCCGCTGTCCCGAACGCTAGAAAGAGAAAAAAAAATAAACCTCGTTATTTTCCGGCAATCTCCGCTCTCTCGTCGCTGGAAAGAAAACTTGAAGGCGAACCTTCGACTTTTAAATCGCCCGCGCGCTTCCGGGTGACGTCACGCGCCTGCGCAGTCACTCGCCGCTGTCCCGAACGCTAGAAAGAGAAAAAAAATAAACCTCGTTATTTTCCGGCAATCTCCGCTCTCTCGTCGCTGGAAAGATTCGTTCTGTGAGATTCTTGGCCCATCTTGCATGCACTGCTCTTTTGAGGTCTATCCACAGATTTTCGATGATGTTTAGGTCGGGGGACTGTGAGGGCAATGGCAAAACCTTCAGCTTGTGCCTCTGGAGGTAGTCCATTGTGGATTTTGAGGTGTCTTTAGGATTGTTATCCTGTTGTAGAAGCCATCTTCTTTTCATTTTCAGCTTTTTTACAGACGGTGTGATGTTTGCTTCCAGAATTTGCTGGTATTTAATTGAATTCATTCTTCCCTCTACCAGTGAAATGTTCCCTGTGCCACTGGCTGCAACACAAGCCCAAAGCATGATCGATCCACCCCCGTACTTAATAGTTGGAGAGGTGTTCTTTTCATGAAATTCTGCACTCTTTTTTCTCCAAACATACCTTTGCTCATTGCAGCCAAAAAGTTCTATTTTAACTTCATCAGTCCACAGGACTTGTTTCCAAAATGCATCAGGCTTGTTTAGATGTTCCTTTGCAAACTTCTGACACTGAGTTTTGTGGTGAGGACGCAGGAAAGTTTGGAGAAAAAAGGGTGCAGAATTTCATGAAAAGAACAGTGTAAAAGATGGAAATAAAGAAGTAATCTTGCTTAAAATATTAAAGAAATGTGTCATCTTTAACTTTATGCCTTTTGGAAATCAGGTCATCTTTTACTCGTTTAGCTATTCACAGTAATAGAAATTTTGACCAGGGGTGCCCAAACTTTTGCATGCCACTGTACATCCAGCAAAATGGCTATATGAAAGACTGATCTCAAGGCATTGCTGAAACTGTAACGCATAAACTTTAGGGACTTGTATATTCTTACAGCTTTTGTAGTGACTCATAAGAACATAAGAAACTAGGAGGAGAAGCATGTCACATGGCCAGTCAAGCTTGCCTCAGCATCTAATATGATCAAGTTTACTAATCTAATCATGCATGTTTTCATCCAAGTCATTTATATATATCACAAACAGCATAGGTCCCAGGACAGATCCCTGCGGAACACCACTAGTCACAGACCTGCAGCAGGACTAAGTCCCATCCACCACTACCCTCTGTCTTCTAAGGGCAAGCCAATTTTGAATGAAAATGGTCAGATCACCATGGATCCCATTTATCTTAATCTTCTTGATGAGCCTACCATGAAGGACCTTGTCAAATGCCTAACTAAGATCCATGCAGACAACATCCACAGCTCTAGCTTCATCGATCACCTTCTTAACCTCCTCAAAAAGCTCGATCAAGTTAGTAAGACATGACTTGCCTCACACAAAGCCATGCTAACTGTCCTAATTAGGCCATGGTTTTCCAAATGCTCATAAACGCTATTCCTAAAAATCCTCTCCAATAGCTTCCCTACCACTGACATGGGACTCATCAGTCCGTAATTTCCTGGATTATCCCTATTTCCCCTCTTGAACACAAAACAACATTAACTATTCACCAGTCCTCCAGGACCTTGCCTGTAGCTGGAGAGGACGTGAAGATCTTGATCAAGGTCCCAGCAAACTTATCTCTTGCCTCTCTCAATATCTGGGGTATATCTCATCAGGCCTGAGGACTTATCCACCTTAACCTTCCTCAAGAAACCCAACACTACCTCTTTATGTCAAAATGCCCTAGCATATTAGCATGCTCCACACTGATCTCACTATCCTCCTTGGTAAATACCGACCCAAAGTACTCATTGAGGACCTCGTCCACATCCTCCACCTCCAAGCACATGTTCCCTCCTTTATCCTTGAATGGTGCTACCCTCTCCCTAGTTATCCTCTTGCTCTCAACGTACATATAGAATGCCTTGGGATTCTCTTTAATCCGACTTGCCTAGGACTTTTCATGGCCCCTCATAGCTCTCCTAATTCCCTTCTTGAGTTCTTTTTTAGCTTCTTTATATTTCTCAAGGACTCTTTATATTTCTCAAACAGATTTTAGCTTCTGAAACCTTACATACAGTCCTGATAAAGGGTCTTGACCCGAAATGTCAATTCTTTATTTCCCTCCATAGACGCTGTCTGACCTGCTGAGTTCCTCCAGCATTTTGTGTGTGTTGCTCCAGATTTCAGCATCTGCAGAATCTCTTGTCGTATGCTTCTTTTTTCTTTTTGACCAAATTCACCACCTCTCTAGTCATCCAAGGTTCCCTTATCTTACCATCCTTGTCCTTCCTTCTTACTGGAACATCCCTGTCCCGTAAAGTTGGTCTTTAAACACCTACATGTCAGATGTGGACTTGCCCAAAAACAGCTGTTCCCAATTAACTCTCCCTAGTTCTGTTCTGCCCTGCCCCAATTACAACTCTCCCGTAAGGTCCATACTTATCCTTATTCATAGATATCTTAAAACTTAAGCTGTGACCACTTCTTCCTCAATGTTCTCCCGCTGAAAGGTCAGTCACCCGGTCAGGCTCATTTTCGTAATACCAGATCCAGTATGGCAATTCCTCTGGTTGGACTACCTACATACTGATATAAGAAATTCTCTTGGATGCACCTAACACATTCTGCCCAGCCTAAACCTCTTGCACTAAAGAGGTCTCAGTATATATTGGGGAAGTTGAAGTTACCCATGACAATAACCCTCTTGTTTTTACACCTTTCCCTAATCTGCCTGCATACCTGATCCTCAATGTCCCAGAAGCTACTGGCAGATCTGTAGTATAATCCCTTCAGAGCTATTGCACCTTTCTTATTTTTAAGTTCTACTCAATATAGTCAGTGGATGAGCCCTCCATTATGTCCCCACTGAGTACAGCTGTGATATTATCCCTGAATAGTAGTACAATTCCTCCCCCTCCTTTACCTCCCTCTCTATATTTTCTAAAATATTGAAACCCTGGAACATTAAGCATCCAGTCCTGTCCCTCTCTCAATCAAGTCTCTGTAATGGCCACAAAAACATTGTTCCATGCACCAAGTTCATCACCTTTACCCTTAATACTCCAAGCATTAAAATGAATACACTTCAACCGGTCCATGCCACCGTGTCTAGTACCTTGCTCCTGCCTGTCCTTCCTAACTGACTTACTGGCCATAACATCTACCTTCCTCTCAATCTCTCCATTTTCTGACCTGGTGCTCTGGTTCCTATCCCCCGTCAGTTTAAATCCTCCCAAGTAGCACCTGCGAACCTCCCCACCAGGATATCGGTTCCCCTCCAGTTAAGTTGCAATCCGTCAGAAGAGGTTCCAATAATCCAAGAACCTGAAATCCTGACCCTGCACCAATTCCTCAGCCACACCAATTCATCTGTTCTATCTTTCTATTCCTGCCCTGAAAAGTACATGGCACCAGGAATAACCTAAAAATTACTACATTCGAGGTCCTCTTTTTCAGCCTCTTTCCTAACTCCCTATACTCACTGCGCAGGACCTCATCCCCCTTTTTACCCATGTCATTGGTAGAAGTTCCTATGCAGCTCAAATGAATGCCCCCTAATCTTGTCACGATGTTCCCTGATTCAAGAATCTCCCTCTAGTAGAAACATTTCAACATCTACCCTGCTATGACCTCTTGGGAGCTTTTATGGTTCAATAAGGTTATCTCTTATTCTTCTAAACTCCAAAGAATATAGATCTAATTTCTTTAGCCACTAAGAATTGGCCTAGAGAATCTCCTTTGGACTGCCACCAATGACAGTATATCTTTTCTCTTAAAGAGACCAAAACTATGCACAGTACCCCAGGCGTAGCCTCACCAGTACCTTGTACGACTGTAACAGTATTTCCCTATTTCTAAATTCAAACACTCTTGTAATAAAGATCTACAAGCCACTTGCTGCACCTTTTTGTAAATCAAAACACAAGAATACCTAGATCATAGACAAGAACAATGCATCTTCTGACATAATCCAACCTCCTTTAATTTCATCTAATTTTATTTGGGCATTATTCTAACTCTCTGTTTGTTGCTAGGTCTTGGTCAATTATTCTGACTTCAAACTGCAAAAAACAATTATCAAGTTTGGTTAAATCTCCGCACTGCAGATTCCAAAATGCATTCTAATTCTCGTATGGGCCCAAAGTAATGCCTGTCCTTTCGTAGCTACATGGAGCAGTCTGGTATCACTCCCCTACTCTTTCTCTACTGCATCGATGACTGTATTGGTTTTGCCTCCTGCACCCGAATGAAACTCATCAATTTCATCAACTTCACTACCAACCTCCATGCTGCCCTCAAATTCACTTGGACTATTTCCAACACCTCTCTCCCCTTTCTGGATCTCCCTGTCTCTGTCTCAGGAGGCAAACTATCCACTGACACCTACTACAAAACACCAACTCTCACAGCTATCTACACTACTCTCTTCCCACACTCCCTCTTGTAAGGACAACATTCCTTTCTTTCAGTTTCTCCGTCTCCATTGCATCTGTTCTTGAGGTGAGGCCTTCTGTTCCAGGACATCTGACATGTCCTCCTTTTTCAGAAAACAAGGCTTCCTGCCCCACTGTGGTTGATGGAGCCCTCACCCATATCTCCACAATTTCCCACACTTCTGCTCTTACCCCACCTCCCCTCAAACAGAACAGGGATAGATTTCCCTTGGTCCTTGCCTTTCACTATGCATCCAGCACATCATTCTTCAACATTTTGGCCAGCTACAACATGATCTCACCACCAGCCACATCTTCCCCTCCCCACTCCTTTTTGCTTTCTGTAGGGACCACTCTCTCGTGACTCCCTCTGCACACATCCCTCTCCCTCCCCAGGCACTTTCCCCTGCAACCGTAAGAGGTATAACACCTGTCATTGCACTTCCTCCCTCACCACCATCCAGGGCCCTAAAGAGCCTTTATAGGTCAGGCAGAGACTCACATTGCACCGCTTCCAACCTTGTTTATTGCATTTGGTGCTCCCAATGTGGACTCGTCTATATCAGTAAAGATCAAGTGCAGACTAGGCAACACCCTGTCTACCTGCGTCGCCACTTTCAGGGAATTATGTACCTGTACCCCTACATCTCTCTGTGCTACAACACTCTCCAGGGCCCTACCATTTACTATGCAAGTCCTACCCTGGTTTAACTTACCAAAACTCAACACCTCACACTTGTCTGTGTTAAATTCCATCTGCTGTTCACTTCCTCAGTTCATCTAGATCCTGTTGTAATCTTAGATAACCTTCTTCACTGTCCAGTGATTCCAGTATTTTCAGTTTATGTTTCAAATTTCCAGCACTTAAAGCCTTTTGTTTCAATTACACCTCAGGATCTTGTATGTTTCACTTGGCAAGTACCATAAAGAGGGCATGTTATATTTTTTTGATTATCTTATTTTATTTGATGGTCAAGAAATCAATTTTTCGTTATTTCAGATACTTGTGGTCATATTTTGTAAGTGTGTGGGGTTCTTTGATGGATATTTTTGAGTTCTGAACACAGTCAGAATTTTCTCATTGAAATGAATGGAAACGCTTTTTTGATTTATACACTTTTGCTCAATTTAATTAAACTTCCTGGAACATAAGCTTTTTGTAAATCTAGAAATACTTTAAATTGAGGAGAATATGCTTCTGCAAGGTAGAACATTAACAAACTAGTTGTCTGAAAAATCAACTTCTGTGCTGTACATGTGTAATTTTGGGGTGAGAGAGGAAGATTGAACCAAGAAAGAAACTAAGACTGGAAAAAGCACATAGAAATGTGGAAACATAGAAAAATGGTGCAGAAGTGTGCCATTCATGAGGAGCAAAGATAGGGTGAATGCACACAGTTTTTTTTCCAGGGAAAGGGAATGAAAAACTAGAGGGCTTTGGTTCAAAGTGAGTGGGGAAAGATTTAAAACGGACCTGAGAGGCAACTTATTTACACAGAGGGTGGTGTGTATATAGAACAAGCTGCCAGAGGACATGGTTAAGACAGGTACAATAACAACATTTAACAGACATTTGGACAGGTTTATGGATAGGAAAGGTTTAGAGGGATATGGGCCAAACATTGGCAAATGGATTAGCTTAGATGGGCATCTTGGTCGGCATGGATGAGTTGGGTCGAAGTGTTGTATTACCCTATCAGTCCATCAAGCCTGCTCCAACATTCAATATGATCATGGGTTCTCCAAATTCAGTACCTTGTTCCTATTTTCTCCCCACATCCCTTGATCCCTTTCGTCATAGGAACTATAACTAACTCCTTTTTATATATGTTTTTTAATGATTTTGCTTCAACTGTTTTCTCTGGGTAAAGAAATTTCTCATCTCAGTTCTTATCCTTAGATTGTGATACCTGGTCCTGGTTTCCAACTTCTTGTATCTACTCTGTCCCGTCCTGTTAGATTTCCCTAAGTTGCTAAGTTGTTCTAAGCAGCAGCAAATATAAGGACCAATCAACCCAATCTCTTTTCATACTTCAGTCCTGTTAAGTATGAATCAGTCTAGTGAAACTTCACTGCACTGAACCCGCAGCATAAGGAGACGAAACCCGCACACATTACTCAAGATGCAGTCCCACCAAGGCCCTGTACAAGTGCAGCAAGATATTGCTGCCTCTGTACATAAATCCTCCCGCTATGAAGACCAACATATCATTTGCCTTCTTGTGCCTGCTGAACTTGCATGTTTACTTTCAACAATTGGTGCACAAAGACACCCAGTTTTCTTCACCTCCCTTCCCAATTTATTGCCATTCAGATAATAACATGCCTTCTGTTTTTGTCACCAAAATGGATAACTTCATATTTTTCCATATAATACTGTATCTGTCATTTTTTTTTATTTACAGCATGGTAACAGGCTCTTCCAGCCCAATGAGTCTGCACCGCCCATTTTAAACCCAATTTAACCTACCCGCACATCTTTGCCATGTGGGAGGAAACCGGAGCACCTGGAGGAAACCCACACAGCCACGGGAGAACGTACAAACTCCTTACAGACAGCGACGGGAATCGAACCCCGATCGCTGGTGCTGTAATAGCGTCATGTTAACCGCTACGCTAACATGCATTTGCCCACTCCCACAACCTGCCCAAATCACTCTGGAGCTTCTCAGCATCCTCCTCACAGCTCACACTCCATTCATCTTTGTGTAGTCTGCAAACTTGGATACAGTACATTTAATTCTGTCATTAATATTAATAATTCCGTTATTAATATGTATTGTGAATACAGGTCCTTCCTGGTTACGAACAGCTCAAACATACAAATGAGCATTTGGGAGACTGGTGAGATCAATGGGGATGGATTTGCCAGCTCTTGCCGGCATCTTCTGCCAGATGGAAACAGGGCACTTCCCTGTGCCTTCACTCCCCAATCCCTCCCAAGCTGCAAAAATCAGGGGCTGGGTCGAGCCAAGCAGAACTGGGAGCACTGAGTGAACTCACCATGTCAGTGAGGCTGACTGGTGGCTGCTCTTCCCACACCTGCTCATTCTCCTGTCACAGCTATGATCCTCTCCCACATACTGTTTATGTTCATTTCCAACTTACTAACAGTTCAGGTTACTCAGGAATGGAACCCTGTTGTAACCTGGGGACTGCCTGCCACTTAGGAAAATACATGTTTATTCCTAGTCTTTGTTTACTGCCTGCTAATTAGTTCTTAGATTATCCCTAATCCCATGTGCTTCAATTTTGCACGCTAATCTCTTGTGTAGGACCTCATTGAAAGCTTTCTAAAAAGCCAAATACATTATGTCCACTAGTTCCCCTTCACCTATTCTGCTAGTTACACGGTCAAATTCCAGTGGATTTGTCAATCATACTTTCCTGTCATAAATCTGATTTTGTCCAACCCTATCATTATTTTTCAAGTGATCTGTTATTACATCTTTTATAATGCATGGTGTGAAATATTTCTGTAGTAAGTTAACCACAATGCTTTATTTTCAGAAAGTTGTGGTGATGGCTGAACTGTGATAAAAATCAGAAGCTGCATTCCTAAATCATCATGATTAACGTAACATCAAACATATTTTATTCTCCCGGAGATGTGTGAGGGGAGGGATTTATTGATTGGATTATTGAGAAATACCAGATTTCTCTATGATCAATGTTTTTTTTCAGGTTTATTATCACTGACATATGTCGTGAAACTTGTTTTTTTGTGGCAGCAGTACAGTGCAAGACATAAAAATCACTCCAAGTTACAAAAATAAATAAATAGTGCAGAAGAGGAATAACGAGGTAGTGTTCATGGGTTCATGAGCAGTTCAGAAATCTGATGGCAGAGGGGAAGAAGCTATTCCTAAAACGCTGAGTGTGAATGTTAAGCTAGCATTTAATTAAGCAAGCAATAAGCTAGCAATTAATTCACTGTTCTTCTCTACCTCCTTTTTTAAAGTAGTGAGGTTACATTAGCTAGCCTCCAATTTGTTGGAACTTTTCCAGAGTCTATTGAACTTCAGAAAATGACCAGCAATGCATTCATTATTTCCAAGGACATTTCTTTAAGTAATCTGAAACATGATTAGGCCCCAGCCTTCAATCCTATCAACTTCACTAACAGTACTTCCCTATTAATACTGAATTCATTCAGTTCAACCATCTCATTAGATGCATTTTTCCCCACAATTCTGTGAGGTTATCTGTGTCCAGCTTTCTGAAGGCAGAACCAAATATGTATTTAATTGATCTGCCATTTCTTTATAATATCCCCCTTATCTGACTACAAGGGACCTATATGTGCTTTCACTAATCTTTTTCTCTTCCCATAGCCATAGAAACTTTTATAGTCAGTTTTTATGTTTTCTGCAAGCTTACTCTCATCATTCCCTTTGCCTTGCTTTGCTGAATTCTAAACTGTTCTCAATCCTTGAGTTTGCTGCTTTATCTGGAGATTTTATTTTCTCCTCCTTGATCTAAAACTATCCCTAAGTTCTTTTGTACACCACAGTTGAACCATCTTTTCCCATTTTATATTTTGTGCCCAACAGGAATGAACAATTGTTGCAATTCATAATGTGTTTTTTAAATGCTAGCTATTATTTATCCACTCTTAATCCACGAAGTAACATTCCCCAATCTATCATGGACAACTTGCACCTCATACATGCAGTTTTTCCTTTATTTAGATGGACATAGCTTAGAAAATGTCATACTATTTCTTTGTCAAATGTTTTTGTTAAAAGTATTATGTTAGACAGTTTCAAAAAATTTTATGTACCAAGTGCAACAAAAAATGCACAACAAAGTTAACGCAGAACTCTAATAATCAGAAGTAAATGTCAGCACTACACAAAGATTAATCTTAAAGAAAAATCTGGAAAATTAAGAGTTCTTATAATGTAAGAAAGTCATGTACTTCAAAATGAAATAAATAGATATTCAGTAAGAATTCTGTAATTACCTCTAAAACTGTAAAAGCACCTAAAACAATATAAGATTTCCAGAAACATTTTAAAATGGCTTTTGTTAGATGGGGAATTCGAACTTGCTTCCGTGCCTTCTGGACTTCTTTGTCCCAGTGCCTGCACAAAAGACAAACAGCATAATAGTACCTGTCTCAAAATATCATGGCATTCAATGTCAGCTATAATTGTATGGTACAAAAACAAACTAGATACAAACTGCTGCCACAATTTGTGAAAGGTCTCCAATAATTACCACTTCAATAGAAATCAAATGCAAGGATGAGACATGTTGAACATTCCATGAGTGGCTTCCAACCTGCATTAGATCCCTTTGCAGAAGTGTATCAAAGCCAGGGACTCTCAATCAACATCAAGAACCTAAAATCTTTCATCATCCTATTCAAAGCTCTGCAATAACTACATATACAAGTACTTCCCTTACCTGAGTAGCTACTTTTACCTTAAAACATCTTAAAATTACTGCTTTTTTAAAAGAAGAAAATGTTTTAAAATGATGAAAAGTTTACAAAGGAACCACTGTGATGAGAGCTCTTCTCAGGTTAAAGCTGATCAGTGTGTTCAGTGCATGGTTGCAGGCAGGGCCAGCCTCCATCAGCAAATAAAAGAGAGGCAAGCTTTAGTGGAGGGGCCATTTTGGTGACCAGTTTTTTTTGAGAGTGGGTGTGTTTGAGCTGTGAGCGCAGTGTTTGAGTGTAAGTGCAAGGCTTTGGTTTGTGAGGCTCTGGTGAAAGAAGGCTGAGCAGATCAGAGCAGGTAAGGTTTTCCTCAGAATTACTCTTCCTATTAGAGTAGCTGGAATGACAGTTAGGGCAGTGGCATGTTCCTCCTGCAGGATGTGGGATATCATGGAGATTGCCAGTATCCTTGATAACTTCACCTGTAGGAAGTGTGTCCAGCTGCAGCTCCTGGCTGACCGCGTGAAGTAACTGGATTGTCCGGGATACTGAGAGCATCATAGGATAAGAGTTTCAGCCTGGTGGTTACACCGGAAGTGCAGATGGGAACAATGGGAAAGGTAGAGGGAGCAAGCAGACAGTGCAGGATTCCCCTACAGCCAGTCCCCTCAGAAACCCTTGGATAGCCCTTTGGATACTGCTTGAGAGGAAATGATCTATCAGGGCACAGCAGCAGCAGCCAGGTCAGTGGCACTGTGGCCGGCTCTGAGGCCCAGCAGGGAAGGATGAAGTCAGGAAGGGCAATGGTGATATGAGACTTGATAGTTAGGGGGACAGACAGGAGATTCTGTGGCCATGAAAGAGACACCAGCATGGTGTGTTACCTCCTGGGTGCCAGGGTGGAGGATATCTCAGAGCAGCTGCAGAACATTCTCAAGGGGAAGGGTGAGCAGCCAGAGGTCATGGTTCATATCGGCACCAACGACATTGGTAAAAAGAGGGATGAGGTCCTGCGCAGTAAGCAGAGGGAGTTAGGAAAGAAGCCAAAAAGCAGGACTACAGAGGTTCTCTGGATTACTCCTAGTGCCACGTGCTATTCAGGGCGGGTGTAGAAAGATAGAGCAGTTGAATGCATGGCTGAGGAACTGGTGCAGGGGTCAGGGTTTCAGGTTCTTGGATCATTGGAACCTCTTCTGGGACAGGATGACCTGTACAGGAGCGACGAGTTGCACCTTAACTGGAGGGGAAACCAATATCCTAGCTGGGAAGTTTGCTGGTGCTACTTGGGAGAGTTTAAACTAGTTTGGCAGGGAGATGGGAACCAGAGCACCAGGATGTTGTCCCTAATTAATAGTGCAATTCCCCCCACCCCAACTCTTCCTCCCTTTCTATCTTTTCTAAAACATCAAAACCCTGCACATTAAGCATCCAGTCCTGTCCCTCCTTCAACCAAGTTTCTGTAATGGACACAACATCACAGTTCCAGTTCCTTGAGTGGAGGGTAGATGTCGTGACCAGTAACTCTGCAAGGAAGGATAGGCAGGGACAAGGTAATAGACAAGATGGGATGGATGGGTTGAAGTGTGGTTATTTTAATGCTAGGAGTATTGAGGTAAGGGAGATTCATGAATCAGCACATGGAACTGTGTCCATTACAGAAACTTGGTTGCAAGAGGGACAGGACTGGATGCTTAATGTGCAGGGTTGCGATGTTTTAGAAAAGATAGAGAGGGAGGAAGAAGAGTTGGGGTGGGGAGAGTTGCATTATTAATTAGGGACAACATCACAGCTGCACTCAGTGGGGACATAATGGAGGCTCATTCACTGACTCTATATGGGAAGAACACAGAAATAAGGAAGATGCAATCACTGTGATGGGATTATATGACAGCCTCCCAATAGCCACGACTGACAGAGGCAAGAGATGATATTGCTGGGGCTTTGACCAAGATCTTTGTGTCCTCTCTACCTACAGGTGAGGTCCCAGAGGACTGGTGAGTGGCTAATATTGTTCTGTTATTTAAGACGGGAAATGGAGATAATCTTAGTACCTATAGACCAGTGAGCCTCACGTCAATGGTAGGGAAGCTATTGGAGAGGATTCTTAGGGATAGGATTTATGAGCATTTGGCTGAATTAGGGATAATCAGCATTTCTTTGTGTGGGACAAGTCATGTCTTACTAACTTGATTGGATTTTTTGAGGAGGTGATGAAGGTGATTGAGCATAGAGCTGTGGATGTTGCCTACATGGATTTTAGTAAGGCGTTTGACAAGGTCCCACATGGTAGGTTCATCCAGAAGACTGAGTTGCATGGGATCCACAGTGACTTGGCTGCTTGGATTCAGAAGCGGCTTGCCCATTGAAGGCAGAGGGTAATGGTCGATGGGACTTATTCTGGCTGGAGGCCCATGGTGCGGAACTGTACTGGAACATCTACTGTTTGTGATATATATGGATGAGTCAGTTAGTAAGTTTGCAGACGATACAAAGATACAAAGATACAAAGATTGGTGATACTGTGGATAGTGTAGGTAGGACTTACTCAATGAACAGCAAGGCCCTGGGAGGTGTTGTAGATCAGAGGGACCTTGGAGTACAAATATATGGTTCTCTGAAAGTGAAGTCACAAGTTGACAGGGTGGTGAAGAAGGCTTTTGGCACACTGGCCTTCATGTCTCAAGGTATTGAGTATAAACGTTGGGCAGCCATGGTGCGGTTGTAAAGGACACTGGTGAGGCCACACTTGGAGGTATTGTGTTCAGTTTTGGTCGCCCTGCTATAGCAAAGAGTGCAGAAAATATTTACAAGAATGTTGCCATGACTTGAGGGACTGAGTTATAGGGAGAGGTTAGACACACTAGGACTTTATTCCTTCAAGTTTTGGAGACCGAGAGGTGATCTTATAGAGCTCTTTTATAAAATCATGAGGGGCATAGATAGGGTGAATGCACTCAGTCTTTTTCCCAGGGTTGTGGAATCAAGAACTAGAGGCATAGGTTTAAGGTGAGAGTGGAAAGATTTAATGGGAACTTGAGGGATAACTTTTTTTTACACAAAGGGTGGTATCTAAATGGAAAGAGTTGCCAGAGAAAGTGGTTGAGGCAGGGACAATAACAACTTTTAAAAGACAGTTGGACAGGTACATGAATTGGAAAGGTTTAGAAGGTTATGGGCCAAATGCTGGCAAATGGGAGTAGCTTGCATGGGGATGGTCGGCTTGGACCAGTTGACCAGAAGGGCCTGTTCTATGACTCTAAGTCTGCCAAAGGATAAAGTGGGATATTGGTCAGTTGCAGATTTGGGTAGAGAAATGGGAGATGGAGTTTAATCTGGCAACGTGCGAGGTGTTGCACTTTGGGAGATCAAATGCAATGGGACAGTACATAGTTAATGGCAGGACCCTTAACAGTGTCCACGCACAGAGGGATATAGACTGATGTAGACAGAAGGGACTAGTTTAGTAGGCTTTTAATTATGAGTTTAACTAGTTTAGCACAACACTGCAGGCCGAAGGGCCTGTTCCTGTGCTGTACTGTTCTATGTTCTAAAAATAGTAGTAGGTGATTAAAACAATTATATAGAGTATTATAATTATTATGGTTTTCATCTCAGTTAATATGAAGGAAGGATTTTTTTTAGAGACTCATCTGATTGGTCTCTCTCATGATTTCTCTAGGTTCCCAACTCCAAATATCAATGATGAAGCCAGTGCGATTGTCCCTCCTTTGGGAAGCTGCTTCATTTAGAGTGACCTACAGAGTGACTCCAAAATCCAAATGAACAGCATAACCAGTCCCATTCTTATTTATAGATATGAAGCATGGGTAACTATCAACATCACCTGAAGGAATCTGGAGCGGAAATCAACCAAGTCTCCAACTGGCGAAAACCAGATTGACAGAACCATAATACCTACTACAGTATTTAATTATTTTAATTGCCTCCTGGTGTTTTTGAGCATTTTAATCTTTTAAAAGACAGTAATTCCAACAATTTTATTAGCATTTAATTTTTTAATAATTTGGCCATTTATTAATT
The DNA here is from genome assembly GCF_009764475.1 of Pristis pectinata. Taxonomy (NCBI): domain Eukaryota; kingdom Metazoa; phylum Chordata; class Chondrichthyes; order Rhinopristiformes; family Pristidae; genus Pristis; species Pristis pectinata. The sequence goes on along the minus strand of NC_067415.1, from coordinate 62,680,800 downwards.
TTACAATTCTGACAGTTACAAGCCCCAGAGTGTGGCTAGAGAATAAAACAGAGCATAAGAAAAGTCATATAACAAATGCCAGATTGTTAACATGTGAGAGAATCAAGGTGATTACAGAAAGATCAGAGGGAAAGTACAAAGAAAATAAGAAAAGCATGAGAAAAGACTGACAGAAAATATAAAACAGGAAAAGGGTTGTAAGGAAAGGTGGGGCTGATCAGAGACCATAAAGGAAATTTATTCATGTAACCAGAGAGTAGAAACAATAATCAGAGACAGAATTAAGTTACTTAGCCAAAATGAGGATTGGTGGGGAAAGCTGGTGTGGACTGATTAAATACAGACTAAATTGGTAAATTGTTTTATTACTGCCACATGTACCGAGGTACAGTGAAAAACTGTCTTGCATACCATTCATACAGATCAATTCATTGCAACAGTGCATTGAGGTCATACAAGGTAAAATAACAGAATGCAGAAGAATTACAGTTACAGAGAAAGTGCAGTGCAGATAGACGATAAGGTACAAGGTCATAAAGAGGTAGTTTGTGAGGTCTTATCGCACTAGGGAACCATTCAACAGTCTTATAACAGCGGGACAGAAGCTGTCCCTGAGCCTGGTGGCATGTGCTTTCAGGCTTTTGTATCTTCTGCCTGATGGGAGGGGGGAGAAGAAAGAATGTCCAGGGTTGGTAGGGTCTTTGATTATGCTGGCTGCTTTACTGAGGCAGCGAGAAGTATAGAGAGAGTCCTTGGAGGGGAGGCTGGTTTCAGTGATGTACTGAACTGTGTCCACAACTCTCTGCAGTTTCTTGTGGTCATGGGCAGAGCAGCTGTCTTACCAATCCACGGTGCATCTGGATAGGATGCTTTCTATGGTGCATCGATAAAAATTGGTGAATGTCAAAGGAGAGATGCCAAATTTCTTTAGCTTCCTGAGGAAGTAGAGGCACTAGTGAGCCTTCTTGACCGTGGTGCCTATGTGATCGGACCAGGACAGGCTAGTGGTGATGTTCACTCCTAGGAATGAAGTTCTCAACCCGCTCAACTTCAGCACCATTGATGTAAACAGGAGCATGTGCACTGCCCCCGTTTATGAAGTCAATGACCAGCTCTTTTGTTTTGCTGACATTGAGGGAAAGGTTGTTGTCACAACACCATATCACTAGGCTCTTTATCTCCTTCCTGTACCCCAACTCATCGTTATTTGAGATACGGCCCACTACGGTGATATCATTTGCAAACTTGCAAATCTGGCCACCAGTCATGAGCATATAGGGAGTAGAGTAGGGGGCTGAGGATGCAGCCTTTTGGGGCACCAGTGTTGAGAATAATCATGGCAGAGGTGTTGCTGCCTATCCTCACTGATTGCAGTCTGTTGATCAGGAAGTCACGGATCCAGTTGCATAGGGATGTGTTGAGTCCCAGGTCTAGGAGTTTGGAGATGAGTTTGCTTGGAATTATAGTATTGAAGACTGAGCTGTAGTCAATATACAATAGTCTTTACTGTCCAGATGCTCCAGAGATGAGTGTAGGGCCAGAGAGATGGTGTCTCTCTTGCAGTGGGTCGAGGTTGTCTGGGAGGCTGAAGTTGATGTGTGCCATGAGTAGCATCTCAAAGCACTTCATGATAGTGAATGTCAGAACCACCGGGCAGTAGTCATTAAGGCACGTTACCTTGTTTCTCTTAGGTACTGGTATGATAGTGGTCTCCTTAAACTAAATAATATGTCTAGATATGCTGGAATCTGGAGCAAAAAAAAACTGCTGCAGAAACTCAGCGGGTCGAGCAGCATCTGTGGGAGGGGAAGGAATTGTCAACATTTCGGCAAGACTAAGTGCAGAGCAGGCGACCAATTTGCAGAGCACTTGCACTCTGTCCACAATGACCATCCCGAGTTCCTGATTACATGCCATTTCAACTCTATTCCCATTCCCAAACCAACCTATCCATCCTCAGCCTTTTCCACTGCTAGGGTGAGGCCCAACATAAACTCACACACAACAAAAACAACACCTTGTATTCCATCTGTGTAGTCTACAACCCAATGGCATGAACATTGAATTTTCCAATTTTGGGTAACCCTTACTTTCTCTCTCTCGCTCTCTCTCCTTCCAATCCACCTTCTGGTCTTCTCATTTTTGTCCCCTTTCCCATACTGCGCCTCCAAGTACCTCAACCATTTTCATCCCCCACCCCTCCTGGTTCTATCCACCTACTACCAACACACTTCATTCACAGGATCCTCTCCCCTATCTGGTTCTATCTGCCCTTCACCTCTCCTCTATAATGCTATTATGAGAACGCTGTGACAAAAGAAGCCAGAATATTTATTTGCCCTTTCATGTCTGCCACTTATTTCTTCAAATCTATCATAAAGAAAAAAAGATTATGGGGTAGAATAAACTTCATATTGTCTACAATGCTTCAAAAAGTAGCTCCAAAATTGTATACTGCTTCCAATGCTTGATGAATCTCACACAAACAGTGTTTAATAGTGAGTGCACTTTATCTCAAATATTATCTCAAAACATCCACATCTGCAACAGCATGCAAGGGACCTGAAGGAGAAACTAACTTCAGCAGACCTCGTACTTGCTCTTAAATTTGTAATCTCACTGGAGGATAGCAAACGTTGTGCCTTTATTTAAGAAGGGTTGTAGGGATAGACCTGGTAATTATAGACCCATTAGCCTAACATCCGTGGTAGATTAAGATGCTGGAAAACATTATGAGGGATAAGATATACTTACATTTGGAAAGGCAGGGGTTGATTAGGGGTAGCCAGCACGGCTTCATGCATGGGAGATCTTGTCTTATGAATTTGACTGAGTTTTTTTGACAAAGTGATGAAGAAGGTTGATGAGGGGAGGGCAATAGACGTAGTATATATGATTTCAGTAAGGCCTTGGTAAAGTTCCACATGGTAGGCTGCTCTGGAAGGTTAGGTCGCATGGCATCCAAGGAGAGTCAGCAAACTGGATACAAAATTGGCTAGATGGTAGGAAATAGAGGGTGATGTTTCTCAGACTGGAGGTCTGTGACTAGTAGTGTGCCCCAGAGGTCGGTACTGGGCCTATTGTTATTTGTCATCTATATTAAAGATTTAGATGAGAACATGAGGAATAGTTAGTAAGTTTGCAGATGACACTAAAATAGGTGGTATTGTACACAGTGAAGAGGAGTGTCAAGAATTGCAGTGTGATCTTGATCGGCTGGGGAGGTGGGCTGAGGAATGACAAATGGAATTTAATTCAGATATGGGTGAAGTATTACATCTTGGAAGGACAAATCAAGGTAAGATTTTACATTGAACAGAAGGACTCTAGATACTGTTGTACAACAGAGGTACCTTGGAGTTCAGGTGCATTGTTCCCTTAAAATAGAATCACAGGTTGACAGAGCAGTGAAGGCTTTTGGCATGCTGCTCTTTATCAGTTAGGGCATTGAGAATAGAGTTGGGAGATTATGTTGCGATTGTACAAGATGTTGGTGAGGCCACACTTGGAGTATTGTGTTCAGTTTTGGTCACCATGTTGCAGGAAGAATGTGATTAAAATGGAAAGAGTGCACAAAGGATGAACAAGGATGTTGCCAGGTCTCAAGGTATGGAGTTATAGAGAGAGGTTAGACAGCTGGGCCTTTACTCCTTGAAGCGAAGGAGACTGTGGGGTGATCTCACGGTGGTGTATAAAATCATGAGGGGCATAGATAGGGTGAGCGATCTTTTTTCCAGGGTTGGGAATCGAAAACTAGAGGACATAGTTTTAAGGTTAGAGGTGAAAGGTTTAATAAGAACCTGAGGGGCAACTGTTTTTTTTTACACAGCAGGTGGTAGATTTCTGGAAACAGCTGCCAGAGGAAGTGATTGAGGCAGGTACATCAGATACATTTAAAAAGTATGTGGACAGGTACATGGATGATAAGAGTTTAGAGGGATATGGGCCAAGTGCTGGGAAATTGGATTAGCTTGAGTATACATCTTGGTCGGCATGGACACATATAGGCTGAAGGGCCTTTTTTCCATGCTGTACAACTCTATGACTCTATAACACCTGGAGGAAACACATATGGTCACAGAGAGAACATGCAAATTTCACACAGAGAGCACCAGAAGTCAGGATTGAACCCAAGTCACTGGCGCCATGAGGCAGCAGCTCTACCAGCTGCATCACGGTGCTGCCCTTAGCCCAGAACAGTTTCAGTCTCCTTAACTGAAACTTCTGTAGCCTGGCATCAAAGACAACAACACTGAATACCTCTCTTCTCAATGCCAATGATCCTTATGCCATTATAAGACTTCCTCATTGCTAGAATTTCCAATGTGTAGTTTTGTGTGCCATAAGCCAAGCTCTATGGGAAGCAGTCCTCTAACAGTTGACTACTGAAATAAGTGGTTCAGAAATGTCAGAAAATTTATGACACGGGAGAATGTTCCACAATTGTGTCAGGACTGGTACAGTGAAATTCTGATAATCCTCTATCTGATAGTTTGGAAATCCTGATAGTTCGGTACCTGGCTTACTGGACTCATGCTCCCTGTAACGTAGTGAGGTCACTGATTCCACCCTCCATTTATTACACCAAGGTCCTGTTTCCCATGCTCCTTTTAACATGCAGAGGCCCTAGTTCCCACATTCCCTCTAGCACAGTTCCCAATCCACCTTTAGGCTCCAATTCCCAAATACTCTTTAAACTCACCCAGACTCCATTTCCCAGGCACTCTTTAAACTTATTGGGACCCTGCTTCACCCACACACTTTAAACCCATCTGGGCCCAGTTCTCGTGCTACCTTTAAACTTGGTCATTCTGAAAGGGGTAAGTAAATAAGCCAGAGACATGGTTAACATGTAGGGAGTACTTCAAAAAGAAATTAGGTAGGCAAAGAAAGGGTACTGGCAGACAATATTAAAGAAAATTCCAAAGCATTTTGTAAGTATATTAAGAGCAAGAGGGTAGGGAAACAGTATGGCCCATCAGGGACCAAATGAGCAACAGAGGATGTGAGTCAGAGGATGTGGGTCAGGTATTAAGTAAATACTTTTCATCTGTATTCACTGAGGAGAAAAACATTTTACAGTAATTTGATAATACGTCACCTTTGGGATTTTAGTGGTGCTGAACTAGCAGATTTTCTAAATTATAGGATGTTACCTACCTGAGAGAGTCGCATTTGCCTGTTTGGCCCATATCCCTCTAAACCTTTCCTATCCATGGACCTATATAAATGTCTTTCAAACACTGTACTCCTCTCCGCCACTTCCTCTGACAGCTCATTCTATATACCCACCATTCTCTGTGTGGAAAAACTTGCCCTTCATGTCTCCTTTAAATCTTTCTCCTCTCACCTTAAGCCTATGCCCACCAGATTTAGATTTCCCTACCCTGACCATTCACCTTTATCTATGCCTCTCATCATTTCATACACTTTAATAAGGTCACTCCAGTCTCTCCTTATAACTCTAACCTTCCAGTCCTGGTAGCATCCTCGTGATTCTTTTCTGTACCTTAATGACATCCTACCTATTGCTAGGCAACAGAACGGCACATAATATTCCAAGTGCAGACTCACCAACATCTTGTACAACTGCAACTTGACAAACCAACTCTTGTACACAGTGCCCTGACCGATGACGGCAAGTGTGCCAAACACTTCCACCACCCTGTCTGCCTGTGTCACCACCTTCAGGGAACTACATACAAGTACCCCTAGGTACTTCTGTTCTACAACACTCTTCAGGGTCCTACCCCGATTTAACTTCTAAAAATGTAACACTTCACACTGGTCAGAGTTAAATTCCATCTTCCATTCCTTGGACCAATTTCCCATTTGATCTAGATCCTGTTTTAACCTTAGATGACCTTCCTCACTCTCCACTATAGCACCAATTTTGGTGTCATCTGCAAACTTACTAACCGTGCCACTTACATTCTCACCCAAAGCATTAATATATATGACAGGCAACAGGGGACCCAGCACCAATCCCTGCAGCATACCACTGGTCATAGGCCTCCACTCTGAAAAACAATCCTCCACTACCACACCCTGACTCCTACCACCAAGCCAATTTTGTATCCAACTAGCTAGCTCACCTTGGATCCCTTGTGATCTAACCTTCCATACTAGCCTACCACGCGGGACCTTGTCAAAGGCCTTATTAAAGTCCACGTGGACGATGTCTACTGCCCTAGCCTCATCCATGCTTTCAATCAAGTCTTTAAAATACTCAATTAAATTTGTGAGAGACAATATCTCATACTTTCACTTTCTTTTGTACATGTTACACAGAAATAAAATACATTTTCCAATGAAACCTTTGAGATAAAAAGGAATGGAAGATATATAAGCATCATGGACTCCAGTTGCAGCGGCAAATCTACCGACATTCCTGACCCCTGGTGTTCTGGATGCACGTCTGGCCCACAGTCCAGACCCCGGCCCAGCTGCACTTCAGACCCCTAGCTCTGGCTGCACACCCACATGCAATCTGACCCCTAATGCATGAACCAAATACCAGATTTCCAAGCCATTGGAATTTAATTGGAGTTTTACTGTAGTTGGAGATTTTAGGGAAGGGGATATTCTAGGTTTTGTTGCTGTTAATGGCAGGGAGGTGAAGTATCAACATCCCAGGCACAGTTGGACATAATTGGCTGGATCTCATTAATTTACTGGTTATGTAACCAATCAGATTCTTCCAGTGATCAGCTGCCAGGTGGGAATGTCTATGGCTGAAGGACCAACTAGGGACTGGCCTACAGCAATTCACAAAAATGACAGGGGCCAAGTTAGGTTACCAGCAAAAAAACACGGGGGGGAGAGGGGGGTAGTGGGGAAGATTTCGGGGTGGGGGGGGGGGGGTCACAGGTTTTGAAGTGGATGTGTAGTGACTAATTGTAGTGGATTTGCATAAATACCTGAGTAAGCACACCTGCCATCCCTGACTCACCAGCAGTGCTATCAAAAAGCACTTGCCTTCTTGATGCAGCTGCTCATTTCTAGAATTAGCTGTCATATCTCCTGGGCACTGTATAACCTGGCCATTCAGCATTAAATTTAATCATGCTCCCAATTGCACCAAATATGATAATGAGATGCCCTTCTTCTCAAGGGAGACTCTCAGTCATGCTATGTAAAACACTTCTAGAAAATCAAAGCAAAAGCACATTGGCACCAAGCTGGGGTTGAGATTGTATTATTTGAAACTTAATTTGTAAAAACACTTTCTCAGCATTTATGGGGGAATGAAGGGTTTTAAAATTTCCTTCACCCTTCAATATTTCTCCTGGGGTAGGAAGATTAATTTACACATAGCTTTATGATACTCTTCACTAGTTCCTCCTCCAGGGGACTGTTGAGGTTAAAAAGTACCTTAAGCCAATGAAATTTCTGCTGAGGTCGATTGTTACATCAATAGAGCCTTCAGTGTATTTCTCACTGAAGTGCTTTTGCAGATATTAAAATACTCCACTCAAACAAGACTATTTTGATTAGAGTTCTACATAACATTAGGTACCAAGTCAAGCTTAATGTCAAAGTTCTTCAGCTGGGTATGAAATCACTACTGACAAAGCCTCTAAAGACAATGAATAAACTGCTGTAAGTCACACAAACAGCATCAAATAGTTACAGAGTCATAAAATCTTTAGAGCAGTACAGTCCACATGCACCTGTCCAAGGATCTCTTAAGTGTTGTTATTGTACCTGCCTCAACCATTTCCTATGGCAGCTTGTTCCACATACACACCACTGCCTGTGTGAAGAAGTTGCCCCTCAGATCCCTTTTAAATTTTTCCTTTCTCACCTTAAACCTATGTGCTCTAGTTTTTCATTCCCTTTCCCTGGGAAAAATACCGGTGTTTTCACCCTATTCATGCCCCTCATGATTTTATACACTTCTCTAAGTCTCCTGCGCTCCAATAAAGTCCTAACCTACCCAACCTCTCCCTATAACTCAGGCCAGGGTGACATTCTTGTAAAGCTTCTTTGCACTCTTTGACATAGAATATTACAGCACAGTACAGGCCTTTCAGCCCACAATGTGGCACCTACATTTTATCCTGCTCTAAGATCTATCTAACCCTTCCCTCCCACATAGCCCCCCATTTCTCTATCATTCACGTGTCTATCTGAGAGTCTCTTAAATATCTCTAATGTATCTGCCCCCACAACCTCTGCCAGCAGTGCGTTCCACGCACCCACCACCCTCTGTGTAAAAAAACTTAGCCCTGACATCCCCCTTATATCTTCCTCCAATCGCCTTAAAATTATGTCCCCTCATGTTAGCCATTGTCACCCTGGGCGACATCTTTCCTACGACGGGATAACTAAATGACAGTTGTAAATAATCACTGAAATGAACAGAGTTTCTAAAAAGTCTGAAATTTGATATTGATACTTTTCTGTTGCTAAATAGCACTGGTTTTTCAAGAAAAGTAAGTTTATACATCCACCACCTCCAGCGTATATTAGAAAACTGAGAGGAAGATGGTTTGCAAGCATTGTGTGAGGATGCCAATTTCAGGGGCAGGGATCAATGAGGAGTGCAGAAGCGCACACCAAGTACAGCATCAGGTGCACCTAAAAATGAGGTACCAACCTAGTGAGCTGTAACACAAAACTGCATGCATTCTAGGCAAGAAAACTGCATGTAATACAGAGAGCAAAGCAGTCCCACAGTCAAGAGATCAGGTTAAAGCTCCGCAATCCTACCAAATCTCATGGTGACTGGTGGCAGAAAATTCTTCTCCTTAGGCAATCCCTCATGATTGAGGATGCCTTGCTTCCACTCTAGGTTGTAGGTTCTGAGGTGGTTGATAGGATCAATAAGGAATCTGCCAGATAGGTAGCATTAGAGCCACAAAAATGCCAGGCAATGACCATAGAATAACAGAGATAAACAGCACAGATAAAGACCCTTTAGCCAGAGTCTGCACCGACCATCATTCACCCATTTTTACACTAATCCAACCCCAACCCATTTTCCCATATTCCCATCCCACATGCTATTGCTCACCCACGCTAGGAAGAATTTACTGAGGCCAAATAACCTACCAATCCACATATTTTTGAAATGTAGGAGGAAACCAGAGCACTTGGACAAAACCCAGACAGTCCACAGGGAGAATCTACAAACTCTACATAGACAGTGCCAGTAGTCAATAATCAGGGCCAATGGAATGAGAGGCAGCAGCTCAACTAGCTGCACCAATGTGCTGCCCACTGTTCTCTCACAAAAGAGAGTCTGACCACACTTCCTTGACATTGTGACCAAATTCCTCACCATCAACATGCTGGGGCATCACAATGACCAGAAACATAAGTACAATGACTAGAAGGGCAGACCAGAGACTGGGTATCCTGTGGAAAATGATTCACTTCCTGATGCTCAGAAGACTTTCCATTATCGACAAAGCACAAGTCCATAGCATGAAGGGATACAGTCTAATTGTTTGGATGAATGAAGATCTAACGACACTTAAAAAGCTCAGCACCACCAAGGACAAAGCAACCCACTTGATTTGCACCCAGTCACCACGTAAACATTTATTCCCTCTACTACTAGTGCATCATGGCCACAGTGCACACCACTGTCAAAATGCATTGCAGTTACTCTTCTGGACTTCTCCAACAGCACCTCTCAAACCCCACTTACCATTGTTAACAGCATTATGGCAGTAACATTACCATTATAGCCAGAACAACTGTAACAGTTCATGAACATGGCTCGCCCGCACCTCTTCGAGGGGATCACAAGTGAGATCCACATGCCAAAAAATGAATAAGTAAAACTCAAGACAGTTAGTTTAATAACTACATTAGCTACAATGATGTTGTATACACATTATGAATTCTAAAGGAACAGGAAATATTATTTACCTTTGCAGTTCTTCTCCCAATCTCTCAGATCCATCTTCTGGGAGAACTTTGTACAGGTCATTTTCTTCTAGTCTCCTTTTATAACCAATTTGGAACAGTGGATTGAGCCAACTATCAGTTGAAAAAACAAAAAAAGATAATTCAAATAATTCATCTGTTACCACAGATTTTAAACACGTCTGATTTTAATCGTATATCATGTATAAAATGCATTGAAAATAGTAATGTACAGAAGATAAACAGTTCAATAAAACAGATAAACAGAAATTGTGGAAATAAACTTTAAGAGTGATATCACACTCTTATAACATCCCAAGTTTTTCTCACCCATGAATTACCTTTGACAATGCCTATTTTAGAGTCATCTGCAAACTTACTATCTATTCCTTGTATATTCTCATCTAAATCTTTAACATAGATGACAAATAACAATGAGCCCAGCACCAACTCCTGGGGCACACTACTAGTCACAGACCTCGAGTCTGAAAAACATCTTTCCACCGTCACCCTGTTTCCTACCATCCAGCCAATTTTGCATCCAATTTGCTGACTCTCCTTGGATGCCACATGATCTAACCTTCCAGAGATCGGTCTACCTTCATACATCTTAATGCATGCAACAGCTCTTCTACTGCAATATGGACTGCTCCCAGAACATCTCCATAAACTTTGTCAGGTTAGCAAGTCTTCATATCTTTCTCCATGCTGAAAACAGAGGAGAAATAATCACTGAGAACTCTGCCCATCTCCAGCGGCTCCACACATAGATTTCTGTCTTGGTCTTTGAGGGGCCCTATTCTCTCCCTCGTCACTCTTTTTCCCTTAAAAAAATCTCTTAGGATTCTCCTTAATTTTCTCTTCCAAAGCCATCTCATGACCCCACTGCGGATCATCAGGGATGTGCCAGTGATGTATTGGGCTGAGTCCACTAGTCTCTGAAGCTTCTTACATTCCTGCGTATTCGAACTGTCGTACCAGACCATGATGCAACCAGTCAGGAAAAGATGTTGTTACTAATCCTCACTGATTGAGGTCTGCCGATGACGAAGTCGAGGATCCAGTTGCAGAGGGAGGTACTGCAGAGGGAGGACTTGAAGCCTGATGATGAGTTTGGATGAGATGATTGTGTTGAACACCAAGCTGTAGTTGATGAAGAGCAGCCTGATGTATGTGTTCCTGTCGTCCAGATGGTCCGGAGCAGATTGAAGAGCTACCAGATGGTAGTCATTGAGGCAGGTCATCACGCTCTTCTTGGGCATTGGTACAATGGGTCCCTTTTTGAAGCAGGTCGGAACCTTAGACTACAGAAGCGAGAGGTTGAATATGTCCGTAAATACTCCAGCTATTTGGTCCTCACAGATCTTTAATACTCAGCCAGGTACACTGTCCGGACCAGACATCTTTTGTGGATTCACCCTCTTGAAGGATGCCCAGACGTCGGCCTCAGATACTGATATTACAGGGTCATCGGGAGATGTGAGGGCTCGTGTGGGTGTGTCATAGTTCTTCCTATTGAAGCGTGCATAAAAATGATAGGTCGGTGCCACTTATCCAACCTGATCTCCTTGCAGGAAGTAATACTGTGCAGGCCCTGCCACAGCTGTCGAGCATCTTTCTGTGATTCCAGTTTAATCCGAAATTGCCTCTTTACGTTCGCAAATGGCCTTTTGGAGGTTGTACCTGGACTTCTTATAGTGACTGTGGATTGCTAACCCTAAACACCACAGATCTAGCCCTCAGCAGATTACGAATCTCCTGGTTCATCCAGGGCTTCTAGTTGGAGAAGACTCAGAATGTTTTTGTGGGTACACACTCATCCATGCGTGTCCTTTATGAAATCGGCGATGACCGTGCCATATCCTTAAACATGGCTCAGCCCACTGACTCAAAGTAATCCCGAGTTCACTCTTGCTCTTCACCAGTGCTGTGCTCTTCAGTCTCCATTTGTACACAGGCAGAAGAAGCACAGTCAGTTGGTAGGATGGAGCGGTAGGCATCCTTGATGGTGGTATAGCAGTGGTTGAGTGTGTTGGATCCTCCAATATTGCAGGTGATGTGTTGATAGTAGTTAGGCAGAGACTTCTTCAGGCTAGCCTAATTAAACTCTCCGCCATGATGTGACAGGCATTGGGGTACACTGCTTCGCTCTTGTTGATTGCAGCACTTAGTTCCTCAAGTGCTAGCTGGATGTCTGCCTGAGATGAGAACTCCCGCGATAGGTAGAATGGTCAGCACTTCACTGCCAGCTGTTCCAGATCAGAGGAGCAGGAACGGGACAAGACTGCCACGTCCATGCACCACGACGAGTTTATCATAAAGAAGAGGCCACAGCCTTTTCCCTTACCCAATGCTGCTGTCAGGTCATTGCAGGCACATTGTATAAATATCCCAATTGATCTTAAGAAAATTGTTTTCTAACTTATCTATATGTTGCTCCCTACCTCTTGACTGCAAGTTCAAGCTAAGACTGACAAAAGCATGAGAACATGTCACCCCCATGCACATTTTCATAATCGTGGATTACATCCAGATCAAGCAAGAGCATTTCCACAACTGGCAAATCAAATACACGTGATTGAAGACATCCAACTCAAACAAAATTATCATATTTTTAATTTATGCCCTAAACTAAATTTTTCTGGATATATCTTGAATCATCCATGACAACATGACATGCCATCAAACAGATCTCAGACTTTGGAGACACAAGAGACTGCAGATGCTGGAAATCTCCTCTTTCTATCACCTCACCTCCCCCGAGCTGTCCAACCCACTACCCTCCTCTGACCCCAGATCCAACCCTAGCTGGTCTTCACCATCCTTTCCGGCCTCCCCCTGAGGAAAAAACGTTCTGTCCTCAGCAGGGGCCTCACCTCCATTCCCCTGCGCCAGCACCTCAATGAAATCTGCATCCGCCATGACGGCGAGCTCTTCTTTTATCACCTCTATGCCTATTTCTTCGGCAAGAAGTCTCCACCCCCAACTCCTTCTCCCACCTCAAGCCCTCCTCATCTTGAATACCCACTTCTGCCCTCTGTGGATCTTTTTATTTCAAATTGCCAACAGGAAATCAAATGTCTCAATCTCACCACACCTCTCACCCACTCCAACTTCACCCCCTCTGAATGCACTGCTCTCCACTCTCTCCATATCAATCCCAACCTCACCAAGGGAGATGCTGTTATAGTCTGGTGGACTGACCTCTACCTTGCAGAGGCCAGAAAGCAGCTCTCGAACACCTCCTCTTCCCTACCCCTGGACCAGGACCCCACCAAGGATCATCAGACCACTGTCTCCTATATCATCACCTCTGGAGATCTCCCCTCCACAGCCTCCAACCTCTTTGTTCCCCAATCCAGTACTGCCCATTTCTACCTCCAACCCAAGATTCACAAGTAAAGCTGATAGGGCCAGTATTTCTGCCGCTCCAGCCCTACCAAACTCATCTCTTCATATCTTGACTCCATCTTGTCCCCCCAGTCCAGTCCCTTTGTTTGCACCTACATCCGTGACACCTCACCTGCTCTCTACCACTTCAACAACTTTCAGTTCCCTGGCCCCGACCACCTCATTTTCACCATGGACGTCCAGACCCTGTACACTTCTATCCCCCATTAGGAAGGCCTCAGAGCTCTCCATTTCTTTCTGGGAAACAGACCCACCAGAACCCCTCCACCACCACCCTCCTGCCTCTGGCAGAACTTGTGCTTATCCTCAACATCTTCTCTTTAGGCTCCTCCCACTTTCTCCAAACCAAAGGTGTAGCCATGGGCACTCGTATGGACCCCAGTTATGCCTGCCTTTTCATTGGCTATGCAGAACAATCCATGTTCCAAATCTACCCCGGCACTGCTCCCTATCTCTTTCTCCACTTCATTGACAACTGCATTGATGCTGCTTCCTGCACATGTCTGGAGCTCGTCAATTTCATCAACTTCACTACCAACTTCCACCCTGCCCACAAGTGCACTCAACCCTATAATCGCACAAAGTGTTTCACCTCACCCTACACCTCCTCCCTCACAATCATCCAGGGCCCTAAACTTCCCTTCCAGGTGAGGTAGCCTCTCACAGGTAAACCCTGCTGTGTTATTTATTGCACATGGTGCTCCCACTGTAGCCTCCTCTACATCAGTGAGACTGGGCGCTGATTGGGTAACCACCAAGCACCTTAGTTCTGTCCGCCATACCAGCTGAGATCTCCCAGCGGCCTGGCAATTTAATTCCACTTTCCATTCCCACACAACATGTCCGTCCACAGCCTCCTCCACTACTAGGTCAAGGCTAAAGCAAATTCGAGGAATGGCACCTCATATTCTGCCTGGGCAGTCTCCAACCTAGCGGCACAACTGCTCCCCCGTTCCTCTTCTCCTTTTTTCTTCTCTCTCTCCTCCTGATCCAAATGGCCCCCATCACCCTATTTCTTTCCCCTCCCCCACCCTTTCCATCTGCCCATCATCCACGCACTCTTCCCACTGGTTCCCCTCCCAATCTCCCTTCCTTTATTCCATGCTCCAACATCCTCTCCTCTCAGATTCCATCATCTTTAGCTCTTTGTCACTTCCATCTATCACCTCCCAGCTACTGACAACATTCCCACACTCCCCACCCGCCCGTCTGCTTATCACCCCCCCTCACCTGCATCCACCTATCACCTGCCAGTACTTGCTCCACCCTATCCCCCCACCTTTTTATACTGGTTCTTTCTCTCCAGTCCTCATAAAGGGTCTTGACTTGAAACATTGACTGTCCATTTACCTCCACAGATGCTCCCTCTGCCGCTGAGTTCCTCCAGATCTCAGACCTTGATGTACTACTTTAATTTGGTGTCATTTCAAAATTTCATAATTCCTTATGATCTAGGAGGCCCTTTTGGTCCATTGAGTCTATGCCAGCTCACAAAGCAATCCCATTCCCCCATTAATTTTCCCTGTTACCTATTGCCCCACAATCCCATCAAGCAGATTTAGGCAATTTACAGTGGCCAATTAACCTACCAGCTCACACGTCATTGGGTTGTGGGAGGAAACCTACAGAAAACCCACACAGTTACAGGGCAAACATGTGATCTCCACACAGAAAGCACCAGAGGTCAGGAATGAACTTGTGCTACTGCAGCTGAAAGGCAACAACTCTACCAATTGCACCATTGCATTAACTGTTTTCTATTACATCACAAAAATTGTATACATTAGAAAATTAAGATTAGCTTAAAAGCTCTAGGTATGGTGATAAATATGAAATATTGTCACTGTTTCTCCGATAAGAACAAAGACCAAGAAGTTCCTTTCTGCTCAGTCCCTAAGCTATAAACACAATTATGACCTACTTGTTCCCACACTAAAGAAATACAGTATTAAAATGGACGGAAACCCTGGTTAAATCAACAACGTCAACTAACTTTTTTATTGTGTTCAAGTCATCTAATGAAACCACAGAGTTTGCTAGTTAAGCAGTTAGCCTTACATTTGTTGACAGGAAAGTACCAGAGCTATGATTAAAGACAGCGAAGCTTAAAACATTGTCCTAAATTATATATTCTAGTAATTACAGGCTCAAGTCATGGATTCCAATAGAGTAAATCATGTCAGAACAACCCCAATGAATTTTTTGACAAGTGAATTGAATTTGGAGGTGAAAATATATGGATGAAGTCTGTCATTTCTATAGAACATCATAAGATATTTAATGAAGTATTTTTTAGAGACTGCCAGCTAAAGTTGAAATTCATGGAACTGAAGGTGATTTATTGACTTGGTGAGAAAATTGGCTGACTGACAAGATTTCTATCAGGACCTCAGTTATTTACCAAATTTAATAATGACTTGAATGATGGGCTGGAAAACCACAAATCCAAGTTTGACAATATCACAAAGATAAGCAGCGATATAAGCAGGATAAGTGAATAGAGTTAATAATCAACAAATTTGTGGCAATTAGATTTCAATGTACCATTTGGTACAAGTTGTTTTATTATTGTCACATGTACCAAGATACAGTGAAAAACTTTGTTTTGCATGCCATTCACACAGATTATTTCATCACATCAGTACATCGAGGTAATACAAGGAAAAAAAAACAGAATGCAGAGTATACAGTTACAGAATATGCAAATATGAAGCCATTTACCAAAAGAAGCGAATAGACTACTTTCAAAATAGCAAAAAGTTGGAAGCAGTGGAAGGCCAAAATAAATGTGAGGCTGTGGCGACCCACTTTCGACGCAGACGAACCGGCTCGGAAAATGGCACGCACATAGGCAGAGAGACCAGCCACAAAATGGCACTGGGCCGCCTTCTTCACCAGCGAGGGGAGAAAGCCCGCGCATGGGAAGAAGTTTTCGTGATGCACCTCTGACATAATTGCCGCCCGGAGAGGGCGGGAACTTGACTGCTTAAAGCCAGCGCAGCAAAGTTCTGAATAAACCAGTCTCGAGTGCAACCTACAGACTGCGTGTCATTATTTCTAGCTCAGTGCGTAGCCCATCACTACAAGGCCAAGGATGAGGCAGAGGGATGAAGAAATGAGAGAGACAGACAGACAGAGACAGAGAGAGAGTGAGAAAGAGAGTGAGAGAGCGAGCAATGGTTGGGGGTGGGGAGAGGTGGAGAAGTGAAAGCTGCTGGGAGAGAGAGCACAAAGGAGGCAGGAATGGGAGCAGCAAGGAACAAGGAAAAGTCACAGACTCAAAGCACAGAAATGGGCCGTTCGTCCCAAGTTAGCTCATCCCATTTGCCCGCACTTGGCTCATATCCCCCTTAAACCTTTCCTATCCATGTACCTGTCCATGTACCTGTCCAAGTTCCTTTTAAATGTTGTTAAAGTACCTTCCACAACCACTTCCTCTGGTAGTTCATTCCATACTCTGACCACCCACTGGGTGAAAAAGTTGCCCCTCAGTTTTACATTAGATGTCTCCCCTCTCTCCTTAAACCTATGCCCCCTTGTTCTTGATTTCCCAATCCTGGGAAAAGGTCTGTACGCATTCACTCTATCCATGCCCCTCTAATTTTATACACCTCTGTAACAGTGTTGATGTGCAGAGGGATCATGGGGTCCATTTCCATAGTTCCCTGTAAGTGGCTACACAGGTTGATAGGGTAGTAAAGAAGCCATATGACATGCTTGCCTTTATTTATCGAGGAATTGAGTCAAGGGTCGGGAAGTTATGTTACAGCTTTATAAAACTCTAGTTAGGTTACATCTGGAGTATTGCATTCAATTTTGGTCACCCCATTACAGGAAGGATGTGGAAGTTTTAGAGAGGGTGCAGAAGAGGTTTACCAGGATGCTGCCTGGATTAGAGGGTATGTGCTATAAGAAAAAGTTGGACAAACTTGGGTTATTTTCTCTGGAGCAGTTGAGGCTGAGGGGAGATCTGATAGAGGTGCATGAGATTATGAGAGGCAAAGATAGAGTAGATAGCCAGTATCTTTTTCCCAGGGTTTAAATGTCTAATACCAGAGGGCATGCATTTAAGGTGAGAGGGAGCGTTTTTTTTACAGAGAGTGGTGAGTGCCTGGAATGCACTGCCAGGGGAGGTGATGGAGGCGTTCAGAGGCTCTTAGACAGGCACATGAAAGTGGGAGGGATATGGACACTGCGTAGGCAGAAGAGATTAGTTTAGTTGGGCAGTTGATTACTAATTTAGTTAGTTTAGCACAACATCATGTGCCAAAGGGCCTGTTCCTATGCTGTACTGTTCTATGTTCTATGTTTAGATGTAGCTAAAAAGGTAGGTCAGCTCAAAGAAGATCGAACAGTACAGTACAGATCAGGCCCTTTGGCCCATGATGTCTGTGATGACCATGATGTCAATTTAAACTAATCCCATCTGCCTGCACATGGTCCATATCCCTCCATTCCCTGCCTGTTCATGTCCCTGTCTAAATATCTCTTAAACATTGCTATCATACCTGCTTCCACCAGCTCCCCTGGCAGCACATTCCAGGCACCTACCACTCTCTGTCCAAAAAAAAATTACTTCATAAACCTCCTTTAAACTTTCCCCCTTTCACCTTAAAACTATGTTCTTTAGTGATGACATTTCCACCCTAGGTTCAAATACCTCTGAATTAGCCCTGAACTGTGTCATTTTTTTTAACTCTCTGGTAATTGGTTGATTGAACAAACTGGTCACAATCACTCTACTCACCATGGACATCCCGTTTTTAGAGTGGAAAGCATCAGTTTAGGATGGAGGGCAAATTGTAGCTTGAACTCTACATTAGAGTGATATGAAGTTACTAATTCAGCCTTGAGGAGGAATAGAGAGACCATGACACCTTTCTTTAAGCAACTTAAAAAGTCTGCAAGTTGAAGAAATTGCAAGAAAACACGTCTTCCATTTACAAACAAGATTCACTCTGGACAATTATGCTATGTTTCCTCCACAATCTATGACATTTCAGTGAAGTGAGAACTTAAGATATGATTATCTCAGAACTCTTCCCCAACAAAACAACTCTTCAGTGAAAATAGATGACATGAAATTGATCGGTTTAGAGTGCATGGTTTTATGAGGGGTATAATGGACATGCACGGGACAACCACAAAGGGAGCAGTATATGCGCTGATCATTGTTACAGGTGTGATTCTTTTGCATCATAAAAGAGAACAAAATAGAAAATTTGGGCACATTCAATAATTTGGATATAAGAAATGAAGATACAGAGTTGAGAACACAAACATGGTAAATTATAAAAACTATGCTTCCACTGAATAATGATGCAAATGCTAAGGCTAGGATAGGTGTCAAAAAAAAGTCAGTGATGAAGGTAATAGAAAGACATGCTCCAACGTAAAATAAATAAATTTGAACTCAAAGACAGTAACAGACAGTAATAGGGTATTATGCAAACTGTTATGCAGAGCAGTTGAGGGAGAATTTGAAACAGTTAAAGCAAATGGGTGGTTCCGAATTGGGTTGAGGATGAGCAGCTATGAAGCTTAACCAATCATCACATAAATGGTAACATCATGGGATATGAACTTAGGAAGAGAGTTAGAGTGTGGTTCAACAAAGGATGCATGGAAGTGCAAATGATTTGGCTATATGGTTTGTATTAGGACTACTGATTACAGCTCCAGATCAAATCATTATTATCTAGTGTCAAAAACCCAAGTGACAGGGGTAGTACAGGAGAATGTGTGGCTTGGAAATCACAACATATGAAGAAGAATAGACTGTTAATCAGAACAGATTTAAGACAAAAGTCACTGTGCAGCCCTTTCTTATTTATACTATGCCAGAATATTCAAAAATGAACTAAGTCACTATTTTCAATGAGACATCTCTACAGACTACCAGAGCAACTCCACAAAGTGAATAAAACTTATATTAACATCAAATAACAAACTTAAGAAATTGGAACAAAAATAAGAGGAAATGAAAACTATCTCATGGCAGGGTGACTTATGCAATTGTACAAATGTATACATGTACAGCAATGTACAAATCCATCCTTGTTTGTGCAATGCACCTCACATGATGATACTATTTAGCATATTAGTGGTAGTAGCATTAATCTTAACCAGTTATTTGAAATGCTTTAATTAGACAAATGAAAACAAAACTTTCAGCATTAGAAGTATATGCAGCATTTCTAAGTAAATGATAATTTAAATTGTAGAAGGAGGCCTTTAGGAATTCAGCTAAGCCTATGAGAAACTACATGCAAATCTTGATAGTCAAGCAGGCCAGGAACTAATTCAGTACAGTAGCAAAAAATGCAGGAGACAGCAGAATCAAGTACAAAAGTCAGACTGATCATGAAGAACAAACAAAGGAAGAACAGATGATAATTTGAACCTATGCCTAAAAATAACATTTCATGTACAACTGAGCAAGAACATGACAGAGTCATAGAGAGATACAGCATGGAAACAAGCCCTTCAGCCCATGGAATCCATATCAACCATCCACCATAAGGGCAGGGTGGTAGACATTGTCTATGTGGACTTTAGCAAGGCTTTTGACAAGATCCCACATGGTAGACTGGTCCAGAAGGCAAGATCATCAGTTGGATATAAAATTAGCTTGGTGGAAGGAGTCAGGGTGTGGTAGTGGAGGGTTGTTCTTCAGATTGGAGGCCAGTAGTACCCCAGGAGCCAACATCCCCTGCTGCTTCTCATATATATTAATGATTTGGATGAGAATGTAGGTGGCATTGCTGGTAAGTTTGCAGATGACACCAAAATTGGTGGTGTAGTGGACAGTGAACAAGGTTGTTATCTATTACAACAGGATCTAGATCAACTAGGAATGTGGGCAAAGGAATGGCAGATGGAATTTAACTCACACATGTGCGAAGTGATGCACTCTGGGAAGTTTATGCAGGGTAAAACTTAACACAGTAAATGACAGGGCCCTGGGGAGTGTTGTAGAACAGAGAGGTCAAGGGGTACAAGTAAATGGTTCCCTGAAAGTGGTGACACAGGCAGAAAAAGTGGTAAAGAAGACGTATGGCCTTCAACGGACAGGGCACCGAGTACAAGAGTTGGGATGTCATGTGGCAGCTATGCAGGACATTGGTGAGACTGCAGTTGGGATATTGTGTGCAGTTCTGGTTGCCATACCATAGGAAGGATATGATTAAATAGAGAGTGCAGAAAAGATTCATAAGTATGTTGCCTGGACTGGAGGGCTTCAGTTATGAGGAGAGATGGGATTGGCTGGGACAGTTTTCCCTGGAGCAAAGGAGGCTGAGGTTTACCTTACAGAGGTTTACAAAATCATGAAGGGGATAGATAAGGTGGATGGTCACAGTCTTTTTCCCACGGTAGGAGTGTAGCTGGAGACAAGATGTCAAGTGTTCCGACAAACTCTGGGAAAACACTTTGCTAGTTAGTGAGAACGAGCACAAGAGAGAGCAAGAGAGCGAGAGACAGCAAGAGAGAAAGAGATTATATATACAGTGGCATGCAAAAGTTTGGGCACCCCTGGTCAAAATTTCTGTTACTGTGAATAGCTAAGCTAGTGAAAGATGACCTGATTTCAATAGACAATAGACAATAGGAGCAGAAGTAGACCATTCGGCCCTTCGAGTCTGCACCGCCATTTTGAGATCATGGCTGATCCTCAACAATCAATATCCTGTTCCTGCCTTGTCCCCATATCCCTTGATTCCCCTATCTATAAGAAACCTATCTAGCTCCTTCTTGAAGGTGCCCAGAGAATTGGCCTCCACTGCCCTCTGAGGCAGTGCATTCCACAAATTCACAACCCTCTGGGAGAAGAAGTTTTTCCTCACCTCTGTCCTAAATGGCCTAGCCCTTATTCTTAAATCATGCCCCCTGATCCTGGACTTCCCCAACATCTGGAACATACTTCCTGTCTCTATCTTGTCCAATCCCTTAATAATCCTGTATGTTTCAATCAGATCCCCTCTCAATCTTCTCAATTCCAGCGTGTAAAATCCCAGTCTCTCCAACCTCTCAGCATAAGACAGTCCCGACATCCCCGGAATTAACCTCGTAAACCTACGCTGCACGCCCTCTACAGCCAGGATATCCTTCCTTAACCCTGGAGACCAAAACTGTACACAATACTCCAGGAGTGGTCTCACCAGGGCCCTGTACAAATGCAAAAGAATCTCTTTGCTTTTGTACTCAATTCCTCTTGTAATACAGGCCAACATTCCATTAGCCTTCATCACTGCCTGCTGCACTTGCTCATTCACTTTCAGTGACTGATGAACAAGGACTCCTAGATCCCTTTGTATTTCCCCCTTACCTAACTCCACACCATTCAGATAATAATCCGCCTTCCTGTCCCTGCTCCCAAAGTGGAGAACCTCACACTTATCCACATTAAACTTCATCTGCCAAGTATCTGCCCACTTACCCAACCTATCCAAATCACCTTGAATTCTCCTAACTCCCTCTACACATGTCGCACTGCCACCCAACTTTGTATCATCAGCAAACTTGCTAATGTTATTCACAATGCCTTCATCTAAATCATCAACATAGATCGTAAACAGCTGCGGTCCCAGCACCGAGCCCTGTGGCACCCCACTAGTCACGGCCTGCCATTCTGAGAAACATCCATTCACCCCCACCCTTTGCTTCCTATCCGCCAACCAGTTTTCTATCCACGTTAATACCCGCCCCCCAATTCCACGAGCCCTAATTTTACCCACCAATCTCTTGTGTGGCACTTTATCAAATGCCTTCTGAAAGTCGAGGTATACAACATCCACTGAATCTCCCTCGTCTATTTTCCTGGTTACATCCTCAAAAAACTCCAGTAGATTAGTCAAGCATGATTTGCCCTTGGTAAATCCATGTTGACTCGACCCCCCAATCCTATCATTGCTATCCAAATATGTCGCTATTTCATCCTTAATAATTTCCAAAATAATTTCCAAAAGGCGTAGTTAAAGTTGACACATTTCTTTAATACTTTAAGCAAGATTACTTTTTTATTTCCATCTTTTACAGTTTCAAAATAACAAAAAAGGAAAAGGACCCAAAGCAAAAGTTTGGGCACCCTGCATGGTCAGTACTTAGTAACACCCCCTTTGGCAAGTATCACAGCTTGTAAACGCTTTCTGTCACCAGCTAAGAGTCTTTCAATTCTTGTTTGGGGGATTTTCATCCATTCTTCCTTGCAGAAGGCTTCTAGTTCTGTAAGATTCTTGGGCCGTCTTGCATGCACTGCTCTTTTGAGGGCTATCCACAGATTTTTGATGATGTTTAGGTCGGGGGACTGTGAGGGCAATGGCAAAACCTTCAGCTTGTGCCTCTTGAGGTAGTCTATTGTGCATTTTGAGGTGTCTTTAGGATCGTTATCCTGTTGTAGAAGCCATCCTCTTTTCATCTTCAGCTTTTTTACAGACGGTGTGATGTTTGCTTCCAGAATTTGCTGGTATTTAATTGAATTCATTCTTCCCTCTACCAGTGAAATGTTCCCTGTGCCACTGGCTGCAACACAAGCCCAAAGCATGATCGATCCACCCCTGTGCTTAACAGTTGGAGAGGTGTTCTTTTCATGAAATTCTGCACCCTTTTTTCTCCAAACATACCTTTGCTCATTGCAGCCAAACAGTTCTATTTTAACTTCATCAGCCCACAGGACTTGTTTCCAAAATGCATCAGGCTTGTTTATATATTCCTTTGCAAACTTCTGACGCTAAATTTTGTGGTGAGGACGCAGGAAAGGTTTTCTTCTGATGACTCTTCCATGAAGGTCATATTTGTGCAGGTGTCGCTGCACAGTAGAACAATGCACCACCACTCCAGAGTCTGCTAAATCTTCCTGAAGGTCTTTTGCAGTCAAACGGGGGTTTTGATTTGCCTTTCTAGCAATCCTACAAGCAGTTCTCTCAGAAAGTTTTCTTGGTCTTTCAGACCTCAACTTGACCTCCACCATTCCTGTTAACTGCCATTTCTTAATTACATTACGAAAACTGAGCAAACGGCTACCCGAAAACACTTTGCTATCTTCTTATAGCCTTCTCCTGCTTTGTGGGCATCATTTATTTTAATTTTCAGAGTGCTAGGCAGCTACTTAGAGGAGCCCATGGCTGCTGATTGTTGGGACAAGGTTTGAGGAGTCAGGGTATTTATAAAGCTCTGAAATTTGCATCACCTGGTCTTTCCTAACGATGACTGTGAACAAGCCATAGCCCTAACAAGCTCATGAAGGTCTGAGACCTTGGTAAAAGTTATCTGAGAGCCCAAATCTCTTGGGGTACCCAAACTTTTGCATGGTGCTCCTTTCCTTTTTTCACTCTAAAATTGTATAAAACAAAAATATTACACTAATCTTTCTTAAAATGTTGAAAAGAATGTTTCATCTTTAACTTTATGACTTTTGGAGATCAGTTCATCTTCTACTCAATTAACTATTCACAGTAACAGAAATTTTGATCAGGGTGCCCAAACTTTTGCATGCCACTGTATATGCTGGACAGCATAGCTGAGACAGCTTTATAGCTACATGATTTGTCCCTGAGAAACAGGATGAACAAGATAAGCGTGTCTGGGAACAGCCATCCTGAGAAGGGACTGCATGATGCGAAAAGTACGAACAGGCATCCAGTCTGTCCATGGCCAAATTGAGGATTGATGCAGATTATAGGAACAGCACCTCATATTCTGCCTTGGTAGTCTTCAACCTGACGGCATGAGCATCGATTTCTCTAACTTCCGGTAACCTCTCCCCTCCTTGCCTTATCCCACGGGCCCCCATCTTTCTCCTCTCCTGACCTCTCAATCTGCCCATCACCCACACATTCTTCCCACCAGATCCCCTCCTCAACTCCTTCCCTTTATTCCATGGTCCACTCTCCAGTCCAATCAGATTTTATCTTCCTCAGCCCTTTGTCACTTCCAGCTATCACATTCCCAGCTTCTTACATCATTCCCACTCTCCCCTTCCCCCACCTGTCTATCATCCCCTTCACCTGGATCCACATCATCTGCCAGCACTTGCTCCATCCCTTCCCCCCACCTTATTATACTGGCTATCTCCTTCCAATCCTGATGAACGGTCTCAACCCAAAATGTTGACTGTCCATTCCACTCCACAGATGCTGCTCGACTTGCTGAGTTCCTCCAGCTTTTTGTGTCCATCTTATCACTAAGAACTCTCTAGCCTGATTGGAGGGAAAAAAATTGCATAAAAGGGCACTCTGAGACATCGGTAGTGACAACCTGGGAACAACCATCAAGAAGAAGGGCGCTGAGTTCAGAACCCAGAGAAGACCATAACTCTGTTGCAGTGAATCTGGCCAATTTGATCTCACATGGGTATTTAAGTCCAAGCCATGAGTCATAAGTTAGAATAGTAAATCAAATGTGAAGTTGTTAGAAGTCAGTGGTACACATACATGCTTAAGTAACTCAAGCGTTAATAAAGATTAAGTTGTACTAAACCTTGGTTTAGATTCTCTTTGTTCGACGCGTCAGTTGAAACCCTATAGAGATAATAGGTTCAACATTTTGGTATCCCTCAGTGGGTTAAGTGGTCAGTTT